>NC_143572.1:40902777-41553888 GCF_054136105.1 Typopeltis vanoorti | reverse complement strand
AAAAATGAGTTAAACCAGGATATATTTCTTTATTAGAATTATATTACTATGATGGCTAGGGAACAGAAGCAATAAAATTTCCAAAGCCACCATGGTAAGTCACTGCTGTTTGATTTTTTTTTATATGACCCCTATTCATGAAAGTTTGTAACCTATAGTACATTAGTACCATGAGTGAGCTAAGAATTTTTTTTTCTATATTTATTACTTTTTGTAATTTTTTTCATATTTTTATTCATTTCTTACCTGGTCTGTAAACTCTGCTCTAGAGACTACTTTTTCAGATCATTTCAAGCTTTCACTAAGCTGGGTGGTCTCACATCAGGTGATGAAATTCATTTACCACCTAAGGACAGTCACAAGCATCCATTTCCACTGTGGGATTTACACTTGCAGCTTGTTGACAGGAGAGTGGATACACTGACCTCTTGGACAGTTGGACTGGCTATTTGTTTTATATCTTAATTGTTTTAACTGTAACTTATTATTTTATATTTTAGGTCTCCAACTCTTTACAATTGAAAACTTAACTGAAGCATCTGAATTTAACTCCATAATTGATTCTGTTTTTATATCTGATTTTTCCACTGTGCCTCAGAATAAAATTTTAATAATCCCATGATATATAACTGTATTATCTGGAAAAAACATCAGTACGACTAAAATAGTTTCTTGTTAAAAAAACGTTTAATTTTCTTGACCAAAAAGCTCTGGAAATACTTTTATTGGGATTATATTGATCAAGTGCATATAACAACAACTAAGTTATACCAACTAGTTTCACCAACTAAGTCTGTTGGCAGTTATGTACCCTGAAGATGCCAACTAGCTGGTGAAACTAGTTGGTATAACTTAGTTGTTGTTATATGCACTTGATCAACATAATCCCAATTTAAAATAGTTTCTTTTTTATGATAATCCAGTAACTGTGATCAGCCACATATCTTGGATACCATATGGTTGAAATTAAAAAATACTTCAAGCCCAAGGGATCTCGATTCTAGTCATTCAATTCTTCATAAAAAAAAAATATATATATATATATAACTTATTGTAAATGAATTTTACCTGATGAAGTATAAAGTACTTGAGATTTGTTTATTATCTATTCTGAATAGTTATTAAACAGCAAATATTTGATAATAACAAATTGTTTTCTTCATTTTATAGGAACTTATTGACTACCGTCTTCTCAAATGCCAAAGAATTGACAACCGTAAGTTATTTAACATTGGTAGCAGCTAGAGTTTAGAAATAAAAATGTAAAAGACTTCTTGTGCATATTTGAACTGTGTAACTTGAATTAACTTGAAATTCTACCAAAAATATTTCAACTCAATAGTTGAAATATTTTTGGTAGAATTTCAAGTTAATTTTGTTTCAGGCTTGACATACCAACATTACTTCATCAAGTAAAATTGAGACACTGCACAACATGTATAGGAAAATGTAAGCAGCAGTGTACTAAGTATTCCAAGCTACTGTTGAAGTCATTTGATTAAGAGACTTTGTCCTTGAACTCACAGCTTGGGTGAGAGAGTGTGTGTGTGGGGGAGGGGGGAAGAATGGTGAACAATAATGGGTCTAGCTACTCACTGATGAAGCCTCAAAAAAGGCTGAAACCAGTCTGGGTAGTGACCTCCCCACCATAATGTAATAACAGCATACATTTCCTAGGAAATGTGTTTTTACATTATGGAAAATACCTAAGAATAGTGATCAGAACTTTACTGACTTTGCTGCGAGATTTCCGGTATTGCACTACGTGCTAGGGTCACTTGCATTTAGCGGACGCTTAGTGATCGCCGATACTTTATAGTTTACTATACTATATTCGGCAAGAAACTCTCTGATTCCAATCCTTGAGTTTCTTATTCGGTTTTAAAACAATGTGGGATTTAATATCCCCTTAATTTAAATAATGAGTTGCTTGTTTCTTAAAATTGAAGAACTGTTTGCTATGTACATATCATGTCGTTGAGTGCAATAGATTGAAAGTTTCATTCAGTCTGGGGGCTATTTCAAATAATTTAATTCACTTTGATAGTCTCGTTATTCTTATTTTAACAACAGCATCTCATGAAGTAATGTCATTTGTGTGTGTTTTTTAAAGTGCATTATGAAAAATGGTAAGCACTTATTTGTTTCGTTCATCTTTCTATCTCTACAACAGTTATTTCTAGATTAAAGTGCAGAAGATTTTATTGAAATTCAGTATTTGGAATTCTTACTAAAAATTATCGTGCTTTCTCAATTTTTGCTTTTATTGGACTATTTGCAGGGATGCAAAGGGACCAGACATGTTGAAATCATATATTCCAATGAATTTTTTTCTGACTGGTTTGGAATTTAGTATTTAGGGTCTCTGTTAATGTATGTCTCTCATATGATTGGCATTCGAGTTTCACCATTGTTTTAAAATATGAAATTTGGCCATAAGTTTTTCTTTATTACTTTCAAGAATATGTTTAGCTGAATTATCAGTGATGCTTTCAAGCACATTCAAAATATCCAGATTCACATAACTAGAGTGTTCAGATTGTAAATTTAAAACTTGATTTTAGGTCATTGCTAGATTTTTTGCAGGCTGTTTGAATTTGTTCTCTAAGTATTGCTTTCTCTGTACATGCATAGATACAAAATGCTTTAGTGGAAGTATGTTTCTTTTTTGGCTTGATGCGGTTAAGAATAAGATTACTGTCTCTGCATTTCTTCAAAAAAAAGCCAGCCGACTGATCAAAAGTGAAACACGTATCTTTAGCTTACTATAATGATTGCAATGCTTGAGTAACATCTCCATGGATTATGAGAATACTTTCCTTTATGCTACACTGTGATCAGAATACATCATAAAAATTATGGAAACAGCTAGGGCATTACAGTAAAACTTTAGTTTAACATAAACCACAGTAAAAACTCAACGTTTCGAACTTCACATTAAACTCATCACAAAGAAACAAGTTGCACTACAATCTACATGATATGCTAAAGTTACTGATCAACCGTTAAAACCTTCGGCCTGACCTCTGGTGGGAAAAAAAAACCTTACTACATCAAAGCTAGAGTCCTGTTATTATTATTATCTATTAGGTTACAAAATTAAATTAAGCTGGAGAGCAACATGTTCACACAAAAAAATTACTTATATAAGTATACATATAAATTACAAGAAGCCAGTATGAATGGTGGCCAATAAAAGCTGAAAAATTGCTTAGTCCTAAAGTCAGGGTTTGCTGGAAAACTACTGTATTTTTCGACCATAAGATATACCTTTTTTACATAGAGAAATTGACTTAGAATTGGGGTGCATCTTATGGTCCAAAGGTAGGTGATACCAGGTAAGTCTTGGATTCCCACGTTTTTGATGCGAGCCAAACATGCATGTTGCTGCATATGTGGGAATCCCCAATTTGCATACAAAAACTTTACCAGCATCAATAGTAGTTAGTGGGCAAGCGTATGTGGTTTTGAATGGATGAGACTATTATTCAGTCTTTTAAAAAAATGCAACATAAGTAATGTGATGGATGGTATTGAAGATTACTTAGTTTTTGAGGAGAGTGATAACAATAGTTCAGACAATAATACGAAAAGTGACAGTAATGAGATGAGTGAAGATGAACTGAATACTGCTGGTATGAGTCATGGTAATGATAAATAAAATTTAAGGTTTGTGAATATTTTTATATAATAATATATTTTTCTGAAAATTGTCTCATAAATTTTGGGTGTGTTTTATTGTCCAAAAAATATGGTAAGTGGGCTGAATGTGGGCATCCAAATTCTTGGGATTTTTATGCCACCGTTATGGTTAAGATTAGGGTGGTTAATCAAAATTTCACAGGCTTCTTTAAATTTCTGTTCATACCAGATTTTTTTGTGTGATGTAAAGAACAAGTACTTTTTCATTCAGTTTGGTGTAGGGTGTTACGAGCATGATCTGAGAAGCCAGCCTGCTTCACCAAAATTGTTAAATTTAACGTGTCGTTTGTGTTTTTTTTTTTACGGATACGGATTGTATGTCCAGTTTCTCCTATATAAGGTAAGTTACAGCTGCAATAGTTGTAATAAATTCCGGGATGTGCCAATGGGAGAGATTTGTATATTTGGATTATCATCATCATCAAATTCCTGCCATATTTGGATTATATTAAACTAAAGTTTTGCTCTACCATGGTACTTGTTTCAATAATTTTCATGATGTATTCTGATCACTATGTAAGCATGAAGGAAAGGATTCTCATTATCCATGGAGATGTTACTCACAAGCATTGCAATCATTATGATAAGCTAAAGATACGTGTTTCACTTTTGATCAGTCGGCTGGCTTTTTTGAAGAGATGCAGAGACAGCAGTCTTATTCCTAACTGCATCAAGCTGAAAAAGAAACTTACTTCCACTAAAGCATTTTGTATCTTTGCATGTACAGAGAAAGCAATACTTAGAGAACAAATTCAAACAGCCTGCAAAAAATCTAGCAATGACCTAAAATCAAGTTTTAAATTTACAATCTGAACTCTTGTTATGTGAATCTGTATATTTTGAATGTGCTTGAAAGAATTGCTGATAATTCAGCTAAACATATTCTGGAAAATAATAAAGAAAAATTTAAGACCAAATTTCATATTTTAAAACAATGGTGAAATTTGAATGCCAATCACACAAACCAATCAGGATATCTCTTCCCTGGCAAATAACTCCAACAGTGAACAACAATCAAGTGAGATGAGGAGCTGATAATTCAGCTAAACATATTCTGGAAAATAATAAAGAAAAATTTAAGACCAAATTTCATATTTTAAAACAGTGGTGAAATTTGAATGCCAATCATGCAAACCAATCAGGATATCTCTCCCCTGGCAAATAACTCCAACAGTGAACAACAATCAAGTGAGATGAGGAACGGCCAACCACATGCAAGTAATTTTCAGGTGATCAACCTATCTAGCCACACTTTAAATAATGGTCAACTTGCATTATTTGATAAAGGCCTAAACTTCGCAGGCACCTAGAACTGTTAATAAACTGCATGTTATATACCACATAGAAAGTGGCATCAAGTCTCTTCTAAATAATATAGCTGATAAAATTTGTTTAGAAACCAGCAATGTTTTGAATAAAAATAAAACTATATGTAGCAATCTTACAAAAACAGAACTAGCAGCAATCAAGTCATTAAAAGCTAATCAAGATATAATTATAACAAAATCGGACAAAGGCAATGCCACAGTTGTCCTCGAGAGATCAACATACATTCATCAGATGAATCAACTAGTCTCCAATAACTGCCCCTATGAACTTGTGAACTATAATCTGATTAATAGGATAAAAAAAAAAAAAAAAAGAAATTACTTAAGTCTGTCACTTCTTGGCTGTCAGACACTGTTAAAAAACTAATACCTCATTACGCCCGTTCTCCCAGAATATATGGTGTTCCCAAGGTACACAAACATAATGTTCCCTTCGGCCGATAGTTGAGGGAATAGACAGCCCTAATTATCATCTAGCCAAGAAATTAGCATCAACACTCGAGGAGATGGTAGGTCATTCCCCCATCTATAACACACAACACTTCACTCAGCAAAGATGATTTATTAGCCAGTTTTGACGTTTTTGCCCTTTTCACAAATGTCCCAATCAGTGACACAATTCTTCTCCTACAGAACAAATTTCCACCTGAGGACTCGAAGCAATTTTTCAGCTTTTATTGGTGCCATCCATACTTATTTAAGTAATTTTTTTGTGTGAACATGTTGCTCTCCAGCTTAATTTAATTTTGTAACCTAATAGATGATAATAATAACAGGACTCTACCTTTGGAATAAGTTTTTTTTTTTTCCACCAGAGGTCAGGCCAATAGTTTTAACGGTTGATCAGTAACTTTAGCATGCCATGTAGATTGTAGTGCAGCTTGTTTCTTTGTATATATGTGTATACTCCAGATGACCTTAATGTGAAGGTCGAAACCTTGAGTGTTTAGTTTGGTTTATGTTAAACTAAAGTTCTACTTTTTAGAGACACTTGTGGCATTATGATTAAGAATTATAGACATGTAAAACAAGATCATTTTAACATTTGCCAAATATTTCAGTCTGATCTGAAAATAACAGACTATCTTCAGTGGCTACATAGGAACAGTTTTTAACGAGGTGGAATACCAACAATTGATCATTCAAAAGTAGAACGAGCCGCGTGATGTTATATTGCTAAGTATTAAAGAGAGGAAAAATTTCATCAGAGTGATGATTAAACTATAGGTATTAATTCACAATTTCATGTAATAATCTTAATTTATAAATAACATTAGACTAATGTAGGAATTACAAGTCTCAATTAAAAAAAAAAATGTGTTATTCTGATTGTTGGTATTCCACCTTGTTAAAAACTGTTTAAAAAATCACTGAAGACAGTCTGTTATTTTCAGACTGAAATATTTGGCAAATATTAAAATCTTGTGTTTACGTGTTTATAATTCTTAATTAAACTAAAGTTTTATTCTAACATGATAGTTGTTTCCATAATTTTCATGTATTTTGTTTTGAAGTATTTTCTTTCCAAGTGACCTTGCTGCTTTAAGTTAGCTTTGTGCACAGATTCTTGATTGCTAACAATATGTTTTGTTTCTAATATCGCATTTTTAATATGGTTCTGACATTGATGCCATCTGTTGATTCCTCTAGTTTCTTTTAAAATTCCCATATCTGTAGTTCTTAATCTTTAATCAGTGTTAAAATGAACACTAACCACTAAATGAACATTCAAATCACTATTTATTGTACTTGATATATCTTTTTATTCCATATAAATTTATTCACCTGGCCCTCAGAATACCAGCTTTTGCTTAGTCTTATCTGTATTTCCAAATTTAATTAGCATTTTTACTAAAATTGGTGCCTAAATAGCTGAAATATTTTACTTCTATACATGCTTCATTGAGAATGCAGTTAGTGTTTTTCATGTTCTCCCTGTTTTCATAGTTTTTGCCTTTTTGCTGTTAATTTTCATACCAAACTTAGCTGTTATTCAATTTAGTTGAAGAGGTATGAAGTACTTGTATTGGATTTATTTAGGAATTATAACATCATCTGCATAAAGCTGAATTGAATATTTCAGATTTTGTTATCAGGTTTAATGTCACATTTCTAGTGATCAATAGTTAATGTGATCTATATAGATGATGAATAACTGTGGAAATAGTGCTTCACCTTCCATTATCTCCTTCAGTTGTAACAATTGCATTGCAGCTTAGGTATTGGCTATCTGGTACTCTGCATAATATCCATTTATCCATATATTTGTAGGGTTTTGAACAGCATTTCTTATGACTCCTTTTCATCTGGCTTATATATATTCTCATCATCATCAAATTCCTGACATGTACCCTCAAGGGGTGTACAGGATATGATAGTACTATATGAAAAATTTACATAATTACTAACTTCCTATCTACAATTTTCCTCCAAATCAGTCGATTATTTGTCAAGACTCTAATATTATCATTATCAGATCTTATATTTCTATCGTGTAAGGCACATTGTACCGTATCAATCCACCTATATCTTGGTCTTCCTCTGGGTTGTTTTCCTGCCAACCTTGCAGAGAACACTTGTTCTGCCAATCTTTCCTTGCCCATTCGGTTTAAGTGACCATACCACCTGAGATTAGCTCTGCTAATGCATTCCTGGATGCTGACAATGTCAAGTTCTTTCCTAATATCCTCATTTTTAATATGATATTGCCATTGATGCCATCTGTTCATGCCTCTAATCTTTCTCAGGACTCTCATATCTGCGGTCTCTAGTCTTTGGTCAAGTGTTTTACTTCTGACCCAGCTCTCAGATCCATAAGTTAAAACTGGTTTGAACACTGTTTTGTATACAGCTAATTTAGTGTTCCGACTAATTTCTCTCTTATTCCATATGAATTTATTCAACTGACTTCCTACCATACCAGCTATGTTGATTCTGTTGTCTATTTCCATATTTAATTTACCATCTTCACTAAAAATCGTGCCTAAATAGCTGAAATGTTTTACTTGTTCCACAGGTTCCCCGTTCATAACACAGTTGACATTTTCAACAATTCTACCTATTTTCATTGTCTTTGTCTTTTTAATGCTGACCTTCATACCATATCTATTACGACAGTTATTCAATTTAGTCAGGGAATCTTGCAAACTTGTAGCGGATTTATTCAGAAGTATAACATCATCTGCATAAAGCAAAGAGCTGACATTAACATCTCCAATTCTGATATCATGTTTAATACCACTTTCCTTCATAATGTGATCCATATAGATAATGAATAACAGAGGGGATAATGTACATCCTTGTCTCACACCAGATTTAACATTAAACCATCTTCCTGTACATCCTTCAATTCTAACTGCTGACTTACAACTCAAATACAGACTAAGTATTGCTTGATATAATGCTCCATTGACACCATATAACTGTAGCATATTGAATAGTTTCTCTCTTGGCACATTGTCATGCCTTTTCCAGATTGGCAAAACTTAAATACAGATCTTTGTTATATTCCCATGCTTTCTCGACTATTTGTCATAAAGTGAAGATCTGATCCTGACAGCCTCTATTTGGCCTGAATCCAGCTTGTTCTTCACCAAGCTTTTCTTCCACAATTATATTTTTAACAGTATATTTTTGGTACACCAACTTCTTGGTATTTCGCTTTTAGAATGGAATCATTTTGGAAATCAATAAGTTCCATTTGAATACAAATAGGAGCTTCTACAAAACTTAAAAAATGCAGTTACATGTTATATTCTTATGACTTTTTTTGCTCTCTTAATATAAAAATCTGATCCTAACAATTCAAATAGTAAATTCAACTTCCTTGGAGACTTTAATGTCCACAACTCAAATTCACTTCCCTTCTCTTGTTTCACTGATTAAGCTGACTCTAATGAGGTATTTAGCATTAGCAACAACCTAACACAGATAATCATCCTACCAGAATACCAGACAACCTCCACCATTCTGCAAATACCCTTGATCTCTTCCTACAAAGTCCCCTTCCAAATATGCTATGGATGTCATTTCTTCTCTAGGAAGGGAGGCCATAGAAAGAAGATATAGAAATCATGGTCATCCCATTTGGCACCCTTATAATGCCAGAAGACACAAGATTGAGAATGGCTGGTGTAGGCCTGACTGCTAGACCAAATAACAGAAATATTTATAACGAGTAAAGGCCTTCATTCCTTACTCCACCCAAAATTCACAATTAGTATCTGAGCCTCAGTTCTTCAAAAAGTGTTCCAGGGCAATCCATGGAAAAACTTAGCATATCATGACTGGTTTGAGACTGAAACTTTCAGCATATGCTGCAGCTTACAGCTGGTATGGAAAAAAGAAAGAATTGGTTGGAATGACCTAGTTTTAAATTGTGTCTAGGACAAAGAAGAACCATTAATAAGGACTTTTTAACTAAGGTGATCTATCATATAAAAGTGGATATCCTGATGACAAACAGCTTGATGTAAATCACTTTTAAGCACTATTCTTCTTCCAGATTATCATCATCATCATCATCATCATCAAATTCCTGCCATGTACCCTCAAGGGGTGTACAGGATATGACAGTACTACATGAAAAAATTACATCATTACTAACTTCCTATCTACAATTTTCCTCCAAATCAGTCTGTTACTTGTCAAGACTCCAACATTATCAGATCTTATATTTCTATCGTCTAAGGCACTTTGTACCGTATCAATCCACCTATATCTTGGTCTTCCTCTGGGTCGTTTTCCTGCCAACCTGGCAGAGAACACTTGTTTTGCTAATCTTTCCTCTCCCATTCTATTTAAGTGACCATACCATCTGAGATTAGCTCTGCTAACGCATTCCTGGATGCTGACAATGTCAAGTTCTTTCCTAATATCCTCATTTTTAATATGATATTGCCATTGATGCCATCTGTTCACGCCTCTAATCTTTCTCAGGACTCTCATATCTGCGGTCTCTAGTCTTTGGTCAAGTGTTTTACTTCTGACCCAGCTCTCAGATCCATAAGTTAAAATTGGTTTGAACACAGTCTTGTATACAGCTAATTTAGTGTTCCGACTAATTTCTTTCTTATTCCATATGAATTTATTCAATTGACTTCCCACGATACCAGCTTTGCTGATTCTGTTGTCTATTTCTATATTTAGTTTACCATCTTCAGTAAAAATTGTGCCTAAGTAGCTGAAATGTTTTACTTGTTCCACAGGTTCTCCATTCACAACACAGTTGACATTTTCAATGATTCTGCCTATTTTCATTGTCTTTGTCTTTTTATTGCTGACCTTCATACCATATCTATTACAACAGCTATTCAATTTAGTCAGAGAATCTTGCAGACTTGTAGCGGATTTATTTAGAAGTATAACATCATCCGCATAAAGCAAAGAGCTGACATTAACATCTCCAATTTTGATATCAGGTTTAATACCACATTCCTTCATAATGTGATCCATATAGATAATGAATAACAGAGGGGATAATGTACATCCTTGTCTCACACCAGATTTAACATTAAACCATCTTCCTGTACTTCCTTCAATTCTAACTGCTGACTCACAACTCAAATAAAGACTAAGTATTGCTTGATATAATGCCCCATTGACACCATATAACTGCAGCGTATTGAATAGCTTCTCTCTTGGCACCTTGTCATATGCCTTTTCCAAATCAACAAAACTTAAATACAGATCTTTGTTATATTCCCATGCTTTCTCGACTATTTGTCGTAAAGTGAAGATCTGATCCTGACAGCCTCTATTTGGCCTGAATCCAGCTTGTTCTTCACCAAGCTTTTCTTCCACAATTCTTCTCAACCGTTTCTCAAGTATACTTGCATAGATCTTGCCAGGAACACTCAGTAGGGAAATACCTCTGTAATTCTCACATTCAGTTTTATTTCCCTTTTTATATATGGGTACTATGAGAGCTCTACTCCAATCATCGGGAATTCGTCCCTCTGTCCAGGCTTTCTGAACTATGCAGTGCAGCCACTGTAAGACTCTTATACCCCCATACTTCAGCATTTCTGGTCGAATATCATCTACTCCTGCTGCCTTTCCACATTTCAAGCCTTTGATGGCTTTTTCTACTTCAAGTATGGATATGTATTCCTGACTGCATGCCTGGTCAGTGTTTTTTATCACTGTGCTGTCATCACTGCTTGTTTCGTTTAGCAGTTTTTCAAAGTAATTACTCCATACTTCAAGGATATCTTTTTCTCCTGTTTTCATTTCACCTTTATCATCTCTAATTCCTTTTACAGCACTCTTTCCTCCATTCCTAAGCTTCTTCAACAACCTCCAGAATATTTTGCCACCTTCTTGGAATTTATTTTCTATATTCTTGCCAAAGTCCTCCCATGACTTTTGTTTAGCTAGTTTTACACACTGTTTAGCTTTCTTACATTTGTCTCTGTATTCTGTAAGAGTAAAAGCTGACTTATTTGCCAGGAACTTTTGATACGCTTTCTTCTTTTCCTTCACTGCCTCTTTAACTTCCTGTGTCCACCAGGGAGTTCTGATTTTTTTTATCCTTGCACACAACCTCACCACATGCCTCTCTGGCAGAATCAATCAATGTTTCCTTCAGAGTTTGCCACTGAATCTCCAAGGTTTGATTCCTGTTCTCAAACTCTTTCATTTTCTTTTCAATAATATTTCTGTATTTTAGTCTACAGTTCACATCTGAGAGCTGCTCAACTTTTATTCGCTTTAAAACTTTCTTACATGTTATTCTTTTCAATATGAAATTCAATTTTATCCTGCTCAAGACTAAATAGTGATCACTTCCAATTTCAAATCCTCTGTACACTCTGGTGTCCTGCACCAGGGAGAAAACATCACTATCAACAATAACATAGTCAATGAGACTTTTCTTATTCCTAGCCTCTTCTCTCCATGTGAATTTGTGTACATTTTTATGTTGGAACATGGTGTTAGTAATAACCAGTCCATGTCCTGAGCAGAAATCCAACAGATATTTGCCATTATTATTAGCTTTGCTCTTTTCTCCAAATTTTCCCAAAATATTTTTGTATGTCTCACAATCATTTCCTACTCTACTATTTAGATCCCCAACAAGGACCAACTTTTCATTTTTCATTGTGTCAATTGCTTTTTCTAAAGCCTCAAAAAATTCCTCCACTTCTACCTTAGTAGAACCTTCTGTGGGACCATAGGCACAAATAAGTCTCATTGTCCAGTTCCCCATTCTCATATTTGCCCACATTACTCTACTTGAGACTGACTGCCATTCAAGAAGATTAGCCTCGTATTTTGTGTTGAATACTATGGCTACTCCTTCTTTTCCTTGATTGTTATTGCCTGAATATAACATTTTGTATTTATTGCTCAGAAAGATCTCACCAGTTTTGGTCTTTTTTGTTTCAGTCACCCCTATTATGTCGATCTGGTACTTATCTAATTCCTCAGCTAGCTCCATTTCTTTGCCATTCAGGCTTCTTACGTTGATAGTACCGATCTTTAACTCTGGTGATGTTGAGTTGGGGTTTGTTTTCAGATTTGTTCCAGTAGCTGACTTTTCGCTGTTCGCCCTGGTTCCCTGGTGAAAACAACGGGGGCCTTGTTTAACCGGGCGACGCCCCAGCCGGCATGAAATTTTGTCTTGTTGTACCATCATTTTTTATTTTGGATTTTTTCAGATTATTCAGATTATTTCAGAAATAAATAGTAGTTTCATTCAATAAGTATATCTTCTCTCTCTTTTCTTTATTTTTATTGTTTAAATAAATCATAATAGTTATTAATTTGAAAGAATTTATTTTGAATTTTTGTCTTAATTAAACAAGTTAGGTGTAACCTAATATTTGTATAAATTTTTCTTCTCACTCCATTTTTTTTCCATTGATGTTTTGTATGCTGTTAGTGCCATTGTGGTTGTTCCATTACCTGAATTTCAATATTTGTTTGTTCCACAAGGAAAATAACAGCATTCTTGTTTGACCATCTCAGCTGCAGTGATTTTTGATTATATTCTATTAATGTTGTGCACTGGGACTTCAGTCAATATGTAGCTAGTTCCGGTTAGCTAAGGTTGCATAGTAATGTAACCTAATGAAAAATATTGAAGCAGTATTGATTTACAGTGATAATTAATAATGTCAGCTCCAGATATGTTTTCAGTATTTTGGAGAAGAAAACAGGAAAGTTTCCCCCCCCCCACTATAAAATAGCATATTTCTATAAGTGAATAGAGCAATGATTATGTGCACACTAATCACAATTTCTGCATTAATTCTCTTATTTTTGATTTACTTTTTTTGTAATTTTTTTAACTGATAAAATTTGCTAGTTAAGATTTTTGTTATTATATTTAAAAAATAAGCACTATTTTCATTCTTTTCCTGCCCCTAGGCATACTGGGTACAGTAGACTTTATTAGTCATGATCAGACTGTTGTTTTTCGAACTTGCGAAAGGGAGAGAAATAAAGTTGTTCTTCAAATGGTAAGATTTTTAAGAATAATTCAAACATGATAAAATATCAGTCTTATTTATGTTTTAAGGAATTGTATAATGCTTACTTCCCTTTTTGTTTTATAAACATTTGTTTGAGCCAGTTTCTAATTACCATTTAGAGATATTGCATGACTTTTGCAAAATAATTGGTCTATATAGGAAAAAGTTTCTTAAGAATAAAAACACTGCTAATACCAATTTGTCTTTCTAGTTTTTATTGCAGCTTAAAATATTTTGGTCACTGAGTAGTTTTTAATCTGAATATTCCACCCATGAATGGTTGTAAATCTATAGTACAGCCAGTGGGATAAGTAAGATAATCCAGAACCTTGCTGTAGTGACAAACATAGGAATTTTTCAAGCCACTTCAGTGCTCCAGTAGACAGAGAGGTGGTTTCTCACTTATGGAATGAAATTCATCTCCCACCTAATGATTTTCACAAACATACATACATGCTTACAGTGAAATTTGAACCCACAGCCTGTGGGTTGGAAAGTAGATATTCTATCCATTCAGCTGACCAGATCTATTTGAATGTGAAGTTGCTTAATATCTTATGAAATTATCATGGTGATTGTGATATGACTGGAAGAGGGTAGTTTGGGGATTACTTTTCTATGATTAGTTTCTGTTGTGCTGCTGAGGTTTATCATGATAAGTCATCATCATTAATTTCCTGATATGTATCCTCAAGAAGTGTTCTGGCTATTATGACAGCACTACATGATTAAGTTTACATTATTATTAGTTTCTGATCAACAATTTTTATCCAAATGAGTCTGTTACTTCTCAGCACTCCATTGAATTAGAATATTAGAAGCATGAAATGTATCTAACATTTCATGCTTCGAATGCACTTCTGACTGAATCAGTCCACCTAGACCTTAGTCTTCCTTTGGGTCTCTTTCCTACCATTTTGCCATCAAATATCTGCTTTGCTAACCTTTCCTGACCCATTCCTTTTTTTAAGTGGTCATACCACTTTAGATTAGCTCTGCTCTCCTAGACCTTAGTTTTTCTTCATTGGTAACAATCAAGTTCCATTCTAGTATCTTCATTTTTGATATGATTCTGCCATTAATGCCATGTATTTATCCCTTAATTTTTCTCAGAACCCTCGCATCTGTGGTCTCTAGTCTTTGATCAAGTGCTTTATTTCTAACCCAACCTTGGATCCATAATTTAAACTGGTTTGAATACCATCTTGTATACTGCTAGTGTGGTGTTTTGGCTAATTTCTTTCTTATTCCACATAAATTTATTCAGGCTGGCTTCTCACCATACCAGCTTTGCTTATTCTGTTGTCTATTTCCAGATTTAACATGCGATCTTTACTAAAAACTGTGCTTGAATAGCCAAAATATTTTACTTTTTCTATAGGTTCTCCATTAAAAATACAGCTGAAGTTTTCTATGTTCCTGCCTGTTTTCATAGTTTAGGACTTGTTGCTGATTTTCATGCCAAATTTATTGTAAATGTTATGCAATTTAGTTAAAGAACCCAGATACTTGTACTGGATGTGTTTAGGACATCATCTGCCAAAGTAAATTTGATATCTCCAATTCTAATATCAGATTTAATGCTACTTTCTTTCTTTCATAATGTAATCCATATAGGTGATGAATAAGTGTGGAATAATATGCATCCATAATGTAATCCATATAGGTGATGAATAAGTGTGGAATAATATGCATCCTTATCTTATTCTTGATTTTATATCAAACTCTTTTATAGTTTGATAGTGCTTTGAAAAGCCAGTTTTTTCTGGCACCTTGATGTATGTTTTTTCCAGATCTACAAACTTAAGTATAAAGGCTTTTATATTCCCACGATTTCTCAGCTATTTTAAAAATCTGATCTTGACAACTGCTATTCTAAGAACTTGGCCCAATGGCCAAGACAACCCAATTTATCCTGCTAGGGGGAACCTTTAGGAACTCTAGGACTGATTTTAGTTGCCTTTCTTCAGCCTCATTTGCTTAGTGTTAGTGCCTGCATGCACGTATTGTTTTGTGATCCCTGAAGGTTGCCGAAATATAGATAGTTATTACTTAAAGGTTTTATAATTAAATAATATAGTTTACATTGTCATTTCTTACTGTTGTTTCCAATGTAATGTTCATTTTTATCCTATTTAGAACAAAGTGATGGTCACTTTCAGTTTCAAATCCTCTGTACATTCTTGTATTCCAAACCAGGATGAATATATCACTATTCATCCTGGTTTGGAATTATTGGCTTTGACCTTTGCTCTGAATTTTCCCAAAATGTTCCTATAATAGCATCATTACATTGGGTAGATGAGCTGTGATGTTGACAGTGCATTGAAATTCATAATGCAGTATCTGATACAAGTATTGTATAACTATACCAAGGGTTAAGCAGGTAAATAGAGGAGGAGTGTGAAATGGATGAACAATGAAATCAAGCAAGCTATGTTGGAAAAGAAAATGCTATGAAGGAGATACAAGAGAGTGGGTGGTGATCAGATCCATGAAGAGTATAAAGTGTTGGCTAGGAAGTTGACAAGCATGATAAAGAAAGAAAAGGTACAGAATAGAGGAGATTGGCTAGTCAGGCCAAGATTAATTCAAGGGAATTCTTCTGCTATATTATTTTTATTTACGGCATCTCCATGGAGTCCAGAGACTTATCGTGGGAGACCCAAATCAACCATCATACACACAAATCCTGTCATTATATCTTTCCTTGAATTCATTCACCATCAGGGAACTTGCAACCAATTCTGGCAATCCATTCCACTCACTCACTACTCTCCACGTGAAAATCTGGTCCACACATCCCCCACTAATCACACTCTTACACAACTTCCACAAATGGCCTGTAGTTCTCTGTTTGTCATATACGGAAAAATTTCACTTGCATCAATTTTATAAAATCCCTTTAATATCTTAAAATTTCTATCTTGTAGCCTCTTTTCTGCCTATCAACTAAACTTTGTAACCCACAGACCTTCAACCCATCTTTGTATGGAGTCCAAGACCTGTTACCATCTCTGAATCTTTTCGACGACCACATGGTCCCCAAGAAACCCAAGTGACCAAAATCTGGGTGCAGTAGTTAAGATGTCGCCAAATCATAGCTTTATAAAGAGGGATAATAAAGAGGGATCTTTTACTTAGTTAGTGTGCTTTTCAACATCCAAGTAATTCATTAAGCTATTTTACCAATTTGTGCAATATGCACTCTGAACTTTAGCTCTTTGTCCATCAATTTACTCCAAACCAATACCATCAATATGATACACCATATGTAATCTTTTCAACCCGAAGTGCATAACTGTACACTTTGCAACAATAAATTGGCAATCATTATCCTTTGTCCACAATGGCAATTTATCCAAATCATCCTGTAGGATATCTACATCATCCATATCAATTATTGCTCTCCCCAATTTTGCATCAGCAAACAACTGAATATCCCCTCTTAAATCTTTCCCTATGTTGTTGATATACAAATTAAAGAGTAGTGGTGTAATATTTATTAATTATTATTTTTTTATTATGTCGAACTACGCCATATGTAACATTTCTTATATATTATAATTATGATTTGTAATTTGTAAAGGTTTTATATATGTATTCTTATTTATAGTTTAGATATATTGGTATGTTGTTTATAATGTTACTTCCAGTGTATTTCCCCTCTTGTTTTGTTATTTTTGTCTGCTTGAGCTAATATAAAAATGCCTCTATGCTCTTATCTCAAGCTAACTTATAATACTATTATCCTATATCAGTCCGTTCGTAATCTGCTTAACTTCCCCCCCCCTTTCAATGTCGTAAAGTATACTTGTACACGTGCTAGTAATGTAGGCATGAAAAACTTTTGTTTGGAGCAAATTCTTCAATCTAGGTTGCTATAATTCAAGTGTATTAATCCTTAAAAATTTATGTTTGTTAACTACTGCGCCATTAGGGATTGTGTAAAAGAATTTTTTTTTCTTTTTCATACATGAGAATAATTTAGCTAAGCACGTATAATAACCCTTAAATCAATCTTTGTCTCAAGCAATTCCGGATTATTCAGTCATAGTTACTTCACTTAGGTTATAGCTTCGGTTGTTTTTATGAGACAGTGCATTGGCTAACAAAGATCAGGCAAGCTATTAACAAAACCAAACATGTTTATTCTAAGACAATTAATATACAAAAGTAATGGGACATATCACGTGCCTGACTCTCCACATATTCGGTAAGACAATTCGCTTAAGGTACTAAACAAAGAAACTTTTTACACTCAACTTAGTAGACACGTGGTTGCATTTTTAACAAACATATCCCTGCTCTCTATTCTATTAATATAAAGCAAAATTATGTTATACACGTTGTAAGCATTATGTAACACAAGCACTATTCAAGTTTACAGTATTCTTTTAAGGACATTCAAACTGACATTCGGCCTTCTGACCTCTTCAACACATCATGCCATTAGATAAATAGAATTAACATCTATTGTCTATACATACAATCTAGGCTATTAACATAAAGCAATTTACTTACAAGCTCACAATATCATGTACGGTCCTGGATCGTAAAGGGTTAAGGATGAATTTGCTGGTTCCTTTCTCAATCTTGCGTGACGGCTATGATCAGGCACTATCTGACAGTAGTCGTCCTGCAATTTCCTCCCTTGGGCAAGTAATGCATTTCTCCGATGATGTTAGGAACTGCTCCGGCTGCGACAAATCAGCATGCACGTGGATCTGTACATTCTTAGAATAATACCTCGGAAGGATACCTTGAAATACGGCCTCTCCTGCCAGCACACTCCCCACGATCTCCCGGACGACTGCTTGTGGGACTCCGGCTCTTCTCCTCCCCGAAAAGATTTCCACAGTAACGAAAAAAAAGAGAGAGAGAGAGCCCCCCCCCCCCCCACCAATCTCTGCCTTTTATATCATTGGCAGTCTCTTGGCTTGGCTTGCCTTCTAAAACTTCCTGGATTTTTTGGAAGCGAACTGACATCACCCACGCTTACGTTAGGTTTTGGCAGCAAAACTTCTATAATTCATTGACCTTTGAGAGTGTTGTTGACCTTCAGTTTACTAGCATAATCCTGTCTGATCCTTTTTGTTACAAATGCTTGTGGTTCCACATTCAGTTTATTCTTACATTATATTACAAAATTTATTACATTAAAGTAGGCTGTATACACTTCTAATTATAAGTATTTTATGGCCCATGTGAAATCGATATAGGTGAAAAATATTTCTGTGTTTCACCACAAGAGATTTTACAAAGGCCTACCCTCTCCAAAAAAAAAAAAAATTCATAAAAAAAATTTTCTGTTCTTAACCTGGTATCTGCACATTTTCTGGAGAAGACATGACTACATTTATTTGATTTATCACTTCTCTCTGAATTTTTATTGTCAGATCTCCCTGTCTTGGTGTCACTTTCTTTTCCATGCCCAAAATTCTTTTTACTCACAATTGAGATTCTATGAGTGAAATCCCACCTCTTATTTTTAGCTTTCGAGTATGCATTACATCTCATCCTATTCCAACTGTACTTAGGATCTCGAATATGGGCTTCCACAACACTTTGCCTGTTCCACATCGGTTGGTTATAAGATTTGTTGAACCTTCTAAGTCTCTCAATCATATTCACCTCGAACATGCCATGTTTAATTTCCCCTAATGGCTCTCCCGTTTCTGCCCGATCATTTATTAACTTGATGTTCGAGATAGAATAGGCATCATTCAAGGCTTCCGAATGATGAAGAGTCGGTGTGGTCTTTGTGATGTTCTTCTCTATCCTTCTCAACCTGCTCAGGAAGTCTGACCGTATAATCACTTTTTTGTTCTCTCTTCTAGATTTTTTAAGACATCGATCTTCCTTGCCTGAACGCGTGATACTCATTAGGGAAATCTCATTTGCACCAAAACCTCAAGGGAACTTGTGTTTTTCCTAAAAAGTCAGTTCCTAATATCACCTTAGCACTTGGGTGAGACGTCTCTGGGAGAATCAATAAATCTTGTGAGACGCTCAGGCAGAATTCAGGCAACCTCATTCTGACTCTCATCTTTCCCCCCAAATCTCTGCCTTTTATATCATTGGACATCCCTTGGCTTACCTTCTAAAACTTCCTGGATTTTCTGGAAGTAAACTGACGTCACCCACACTTACATTAGGTTTTGGTGGTAAAACTTCTATAATTCATTGACCTTTGAGAGTGTTGTTGACCTTCAGTTTACTAGCATAATCCTGTTTTATCCTTTTTGTTACAAACGCTTGTGGTTCTACATTCATTTTATTCTTACGTTATTACAAAATTTATTACATTAAAGTAGGCTATATACACTTCTAATTATAAGTATTTTATGGCCCATGTAAAATCGATATAGGTAAAAAATATTTCTATGTTTCACCACAAGAGATTTTACAGTGGCCCTAGTACTGAACCCTGAGGTACTACACTATTCACCATCATTTTCCTTAGACTCCACTCCACCATATACTACTCTCTGGTGTCTGTCTGAGAGCCATCCCTCTATCTATGCTACTAGCCTCATATCCATTCCCATCCTCTCCAGTTTTTTAATAGTTTTCCATGTGGTGCTCTGTCAAATGCCTTGGCAAAGTCGAGCAGTATCATGGTATAGCCATTACCTCTATCCAATTCTGCTGTCACTCTATTATTATAAAATCTGAATCAGTTACTAAGACAGGACCTACCCTTTTACAAAGCCATGCTGCCCACTATAGAGTATCGCATCCCTATCCATCTATTGTTGTATTTTACCTTTCACCAACTTTTCCAATACTTGAACAACCACTCCCAATATATTAATGTTTCTATAATTTGCTACCTCTGTCTTGGAGCCACCTTTATGCAATGGTACTATCTTTCCCTCTTTCTACTCATTAGAAACCCTGCTAGAGCTGAGAATTAGATTGAACAACTTTGTCAAAAGCCATGCCAATTCTCTTGCACATTCACATAGTACACAGGTTAATATGCCAAGTCCCACTGCTGTGTTCATTTATATTGTTTAATATGCTGAACACCTCCTGTTCATCTACCTCAGTGTTGATATGCATCTCTATAATATCTGAAACTGTAAAATTACCACCTTGATGATACACCGTTGCGAAATGATCACTCAGCAACTCAACTATTTCGTTTGGTTCAGCCACCTTCTTTTAATGAACATTGTTTAAAGTTATTCTACCATAGTCATTTTTCCTCTTACTTGCTACATAATGAAAAACTCTTTTGGGTTTACTTTGGCCTGTTTAATTAATTCTCTCTCATAGTCTGATTTGACCTTCCTTACCATTCTATTTACCCTTCTTTCTTGCACTTTGTAGTGCTCATGAGTATGCTGATCACTTTTTTCTTTATATTTCCTCCACAATATATTATTTTTTTGCAGCTCTTGCTTTATATCCTTACTCATCCACTTAATTCCAACTTGGTTTATCCTCCTGACCTTGGGTATGCAGTCTGATACTGCTACCCTGAAGCAATCTCTGACCACTTGCCATGCACCACTGACATTCTTTCCTTTAGCTTCTCAAGCCATGGCGCTGTTCCAAAATGACTCCTGAGGCTCTCATAATCACCAGCCTTATAATTGAACATAAATCCCTTCTTGACAAACAACTCCATGTTTGGCAACTTTCCAGAACAAGACCACATAGTCACTCTCCCCAATTGGAGGCAGTGTCTGCCTTGGTTATGGTTACATTTTCTGATGCTATTATCAGATCCAACACCCTCAAA
Organism: Typopeltis vanoorti; assembly: GCF_054136105.1. Lineage (NCBI taxonomy): Eukaryota > Metazoa > Arthropoda > Arachnida > Uropygi > Thelyphonidae > Typopeltis > Typopeltis vanoorti. Next base: position 41,532,628 of record NC_143572.1, on the reverse strand, counting down.
CCTCCTGCCCCCTCTGTAACATGTTGTTTCATGTAATTATCCCTTAGCAACTGTATAAATCCCACTTCCATCTTGTTATGCCTCCTTTCCTCCCTTTAATCAATGTCCGCATAGTTCGTCTCCCTCGGCCTACACCCATTATGCTGATTTGCTGACACATGGCATCTACATCTTCCTGTAGACCCTCTGGTCTATAGCAGCAGCCAACAATGTATTTTGTCCCGTTTGCATCTATCTCACACCAGACAGCCTCAAACAAACCATCTCCCGTAGACCTAATATCCTCTTTAACTTCTAGTTTTGTTGAATGTAATTCTGTAGCTATCAGCAATATCCCACCTTCTGTCCTGTTTCAAGAGGAATATGGTAAGCAAAAGGAAGAATAATTATGGCAGGTTGACAATGGTAGATTGTCATAGCAGTAGAGTAACCACTGCAAAGGATATAATGGAATTATTTAATGAGCACTTTATCAGCATATATCATACTAGTGTAAATGATGGCATGCAGTGTATAAAAGGGAGGGGCTAGTATTAGAAGAACTGGAAGTGAAAGAATCAGAGGTGTCTCAGTGTTGATTGGGTTAGATGTTAAAGCTGTGGGAATGGATGACATATCACCACATATTCTTAAGGAATGTGCACAAAAGTTAGCTATGCCCTTGACATGGTTATTTAATGAAAGTCTTGCAATGGGCAAGGCTCCTAAGAAGTGGAACAAAGGCAAAATAGTACCTCTCCACAAGCATGGTTCTAGGACAGAAGTTTCCAATTATGGACCAATCTGTATCTGTATAACTGTAGTTGTAGTCAAGGTGTAGGAGAGATTAGTTAGTAATAGAATACAAGATTGGGTTGATGGACACATTTTTTATGATGGTCAGCATGGATTTGTAAAGGGGAGGCCTTATTAGCAATTTACTTATATATATATATATATATATATATATATATATATAGACCGAGAGATAAAGAGATGACATGGTATATTTGAAAAGATACTACTAGTTTATTAGTTTCATTGAATTGATCAACATCTTCAGGTATCACAATCAAAGAAATATATAAAAAATTACAGAGACTTAAAATTGCATTAACAGAACAAGTGCAAAAGACAATAGCGTGTTTGAAAACAAAATGTTAGCTTGAGTTCCAAATAAATGTAGACTACATCCTGTCAAGCTCGCATTTTGTTTTCAAACACTACTGTCTTTTGTACTTGTTCTGTTAATGCAAAGGGTCAAAGCTGTATAACTGAGACGAGACCTCCACATAACATAGCCTTTAAAGGAATGCAGAGAACCGACCAGGGCCTCTGACCTAATGTCCAATCCTCACCTTCTCATGGTGCACCCTGTTGGGTATCTACCTGGATACTGAACGAACGAGGATGGGCTGGCAATTTGGGATTTAGCCGACCAAATTGTATTCTTATTGGCTTAAACCAATATGCAAAATGATGGTACAACATGACAAAATTTCATGCCGGCTAGGGCATTGCCCGGTTAAACAAAGCCCCTGTTATTTTCGCCAGGGAACCAGGGCGAACAGCGAAAAGTCAGCTACTGGAACAAATCTAAAAGCACACCCAAACTCAACATCACCAGAGTTAAAGATTGGTATTATAAGATCTGATAATGCTGGAATCTTGACAAGTAATTTGGAGGAAAATTGTAGATAGGAAGTTAGTAATGTAAGTTTTTCATGTAGTACTATCATATCCTGTACACCCCTTGAGGATACATGTCAGGAATTTGATGATGATGTAATTTTTTATATATTTCTTTGATTGTGATACCTGAAGATGTTGATCAATTCAACGAAACTAGTAAACTAGTAGTATCTTTTCAAATATACCATGTCATCTCTTTATCTCTCGGTATCAGTCATTAAAACCTTTTAATATTTCCCACCGAGTAAAAATGAATTATAATATATATATATATATATATATATATATATATATTTATTTATTTATTTATGGAATATATATATGGAATAACTATATATATATATATATATATATATATATAGTTATTCCACACACAAGAGGTACAAGAACCCATAGCATATCTGTGCTGTGTGTGAGAAACAGATAAGGATTGAGAAAGAAGAAACCTGTTAATATTGGGAAACACATTATGGGGAAGGCTGTTCCAGAGGACAGAGGTAGATGGAATAAATGAGGAAGAGGAGGGGTAGGTTTGATGAGTTTGTAGTTGGACTTTAAAGGGATGTTGAACAGTTGCTGCTCTTGTTTTAACAGGCCTAACAGCAAGTGTAAGAATGATGTTTGCCAATTCACTGGAGCAGTGACTATGGAAGTGCCTGTAGAAGAGACGCAGACCTAAAATGTGGCATCTTTAAGATAGAGGTTGAAGTAACCCTGCAAGGGATGGATCATATATGAGCCAAATTTTTCTCCTCTGGACATCAAGAAGAATTTTTAAGGAGGTTTTAGGTGCACCACCCCAAATGTATGAACAGTATTCTAAGGATGTACAGATTTGGAATTTGTATAGGGTTAGTAGCTGAGTGGGTGCAAAATAGCTTCTTGAGTGGGAAAGAATGCCTAGTTTTTTGGAAGCTGAGGAAGCTGTTGATGTGATATTTGTGCCAAAAGAGGCTGGAGGTCAGTGTTAGTCCAAAGAGAGAGTTCATCCTGTCTGGTGATGTGTGTGTATTAATGAGGATGAGGAAAGGTGAGCTGAGATCCCTTTTGCAATAGAAAATGCAGGATGGCATTGAAGGTCATAAGGTTATCTTTGCCGAATGAAGAATGGTATGGAGATTTGCATTTTATGATAAGGTAACGTGTTAGATGAGGGGAAAATCATATACTATGATATTCTTTGACTTTGCAAAAGCATTTGATAATTACCATAAGTTGGTGTACAAGCTACAGAAGATGGGAATAGATAGTATATTGATTAGGTGGATCGGAGATAGACTCTCTGAATGATACCACAAGTTGTGTATGATGGAGCAATATCTCAAAAAAGGAGGATAACTAGTGACTTGCCCACGGTTCTGCTGTTGGGCCACTGCTGTTTAACTTATTTGTAAATGGTTTGTATATCTTGCAAATGATTTTTGTATCATGTGGACTGAGTGGGGATCTTCAGTTTGATGTTGATGCAAATTTGGAGAGAATTATAAGTAGCACTGCTGATGGTAATCCCTTCAGAGGGATTTGAATAGACTTTTAACTTGGATAAAGGAGTGGGGTTGTAGTTTTAATGTTAATAAGTATAAGGTGTTGCATTGGAGTGCAGATATATAAGGCTGTGTACTATGTTGACAGTGCTGTACTGCAAGAAGTGGATGGGATTCAAGAGTTGGGAATGATGATGTCATGTTGCAAGTATTGCAAAGACTACATATTGTAGTCCTGCTATTATAAGAAGTGCTCTAATATGTAAGGATAAGGAGATGGTTGTGCCACTGTATAAGCACTGGTCAGACCACACTCAGACTGTTGTGCTCAGATTTGGTCATCTGGGTTTTCAGTGTGGTGTGGAAACATTGGAGAGGATCCAGAGACGAGTGACTATATCAGGATTCTGGAATGCTGGCTATAGAGAGAAGTTGAAGAACTGTGGATTGCAGAACTTGAATAGGAGGAAAAGATGAGATATGATAAACACATTTACGTTAGTAAGGGAATTTTATCAGATTAATCCAGAGTGGATTATAAAGAGTAGAAGGCAAAGAGAAAAAAACCAGAGGCCATCTGTGGAAGTTATGTGAGGAGTAGATTTTTTACATGGAGAATTGTTGAATGGAATGCATTGTAGAATACATTGTTAATGCAGAGATTTTAAAATTCAGGATTTATCATACTGAATTTTAAGGATTTTAAAATTCAGTATGATAAATATGTTGTCAGTTGAATGAACCTCCCAGTGATGAGTCTGACTCTGTGGAGTGTGTTATAATAATAATACATGCCTGAACTTGTGCATATCTTTATGTTGGAACATGGTGGTAGTAATGATGTGTCCTATAGCAGAAATCCAGCAAATACTTACCATTATTATTAGCTTTGCCTTTTTCTCCAAATTTTCCCAGAATGTTCCGATATGAGAGATAATGTTAAGGAAAGAGTTCAAATGAGAACAAAAGACATTGTGACTGAATGGCAGAATTAGATAATGTTGATAGGTGCAGCTTGGGAAACATGTTTTTGAAGTTTATTTCAAAGGTAAAAAAATTATAACATCCCAATGAACTCAGGAAGTTGAAGATATACAACCTTGAGAAAAGAAGAAGAAATTGTATAGAATGTTCTTGGTAAGTAAAATAGTTTGTGTCCTTAAAGTATGTAGATAAAACTACAGAAATTCTACTAAAAGTGAAGTTGAAGATATCCTGAATATTAGCAGTAACTGTTTTGGAAAATTATAAGTAAGACAGCTGCAATAAAACTTGTTAGAAAATATCCAGAAGAATGCAATTAGAATATATTTTTTATGTTGAAGGTGGAAAAGAACATAATTAGAAACCGAAAATATAGAGAGCGTTTGAAGTAAATGATATCATTTGAAATGCTTACCAGTAACTTACAAAGTTTTACAATTCATTTTAGAAATTATGGACTTTACAACCATGTTATAAATAACAATTTTAATTTCCCAATATTTCAATCTTCATATTAAGGTCATCATCTGGAGTATATACAAATATACAAGGACAAGCTGAGTTACATTTCACACGGTATTTTAAAGAAACAATGATTTGATCACTGCCTCTAGTGAAGAAAAAAAAAATACAGATAAAATTAAAAATTAATTATTTAGAAACTACATCAAAGCTAAATTCTAGTTAGGATAACATAAGAGAAACATTCTTTCATATAGATTTCTTGCAGTAACAATGATGTCCTATTTTTAACATGATAATTGTTATATTAGATTTAAGATTCTGGATTATCTACAGTCCTGTTTATAGTTAAATCTTAGGGAGAAAGATTCTGTGGGTAGAATACATGCTGCCTTCCATATGCTTGGGATTTTTAGTCCATGATTATTGTTCAGATTGGGGTTGTTGATAAGAATCTTACAGGCTTCTTTAAATTTACATTCATACCATGTTTTGGTGTGATGTAAACAACTGCTGCTTTTTCAGTCAATTCTATGTAAAGTGTTCAGGGCATAATCAAAAAGACAAGCTTCACCATAGTTATTATATTTAATGTGTCGTTCATGTTCCTTATGTCTGATAGCAATTGTGCATCCTGTTCCCTGTAATCTACCTTATATGGTAGATTACAGGTGCAATAAATACGGTATGCTCCAGGGTTGGCCAGCAGAGGGAGTGGGTCTTTGGATGAGTTGAGTAAGCTTTTTAGTTTTGCAGGAGGATTAAAGTGGCTTTGAGGTTGTATTTCTGTAGTATTTTTATTTTATCTGATGTCCCTTTAATATAAAGAATGGTTATAGCTTTATTGTAGTTTGGTTTATCTTTGTTTTTTGTTGAGGTCTTGTAGAGAATTTTGTTAATAGCATTTTGGCTGTAACCATTTTTTAGAAAGGTATTGCTGATAACTTTAAATTCATCTTTCAGTGCTTGCTCAGTGGAGCAGATCTTCAAAGCCCTGTTTTTTAGAGTATTAATGACACCTAGGTTTTATGTTGGGTAGTGGTAGGAGTTTGTGTGTATATATTGGCCAGTATGTGTTGGTTTCCAGTAAACAGTGAAGGAAACACTCCATAAGGAAGACGTGTGACAAGTGTATCTAGAAACAGAAGTGTATTCTCTTTTTCAATCTCAATTGTGAATTGTATGCGTTTGTGTTGTTTGTTTGTTTAGGTCGCTAAGGAAAGTGTTTGACAGCCATGGGGCCATGTTTTGCAATCTGGCAAAAACAGATCCTATCAGACATTTCTTATCAGACAAAAGGGACATAAACGACACATTAAATATAATAACTATGGTGAAGCTGGTCTTTCTGATCATCGCCTGAACACTTTACACATCACACCAAACCATGGTATGAACGTAAAATTAAGGAAGCCCGTGAGATTCTTATCAACCACCCCAATCTGAACAATAACGATGGTCTAAAAATCCCAAACATATGTGGGGGGGGGGGGGTGGGGGGGGGGGGGGGTGGGGGGGGGGGGGGGTGGGGGGGGGGGGGGGTGGGGGGGGGGGGGGGTGGGGGGGGGGGGGGGTGGGGGGGGGGGGGGGTGGGGGGGGGGGGGGGTGGGGGGGGGGGGGGGTGGGGGGGGGGGGGGGTGGGGGGGGGGGGGGGTGGGGGGGGGGGGGGGTGGGGGGGGGGGGGGGTGGGGGGGGGGGGGGGTGGGGGGGGGGGGGGGTGGGGGGGGGGGGGGGTGGGGGGGGGGGGGGGTGGGGGGGGGGGGGGGTGGGGGGGGGGGGGGGTGGGGGGGGGGGGGGGTGGGGGGGGGGGGGGGTGGGGGGGGGGGGGGGTGGGGGGGGGGGGGGGTGGGGGGGGGGGGGGGTGGGGGGGGGGGGGGGTGGGGGGGGGGGGGGGTGGGGGGGGGGGGGGGTGGGGGGGGGGGGGGGTGGGGGGGGGGGGGGGTGGGGGGGGGGGGGGGTGGGGGGGGGGGGGGGTGGGGGACTACAACCTCCTGCATTGCCTGTTTCCTCTTTCTCCTGTATATAAATGACCTTCTCACACTGACCAACCCCTCTGTCAGTATTGAAAGCTTTTCACTTGTTTATACTAAAATGCCAAGAAATTATATTTTTGGTTTCATCCTTTATCCAGAAACAAAGTTTGCATGTGAAGTATCTGCATGATTGGGCTAATTTTATATAGGAGGCTAATGACTTCACATCAATTGCCTTATTCTATAATGCAAGGCGCATATCCTTATGGACATATATAATGCTATTCTTTATGAGAAGAGCCACTACCCAGACTGGTTTTGACTCTTTGACTACTTATATGTCTCTGATATATAAGTAGTCAAAAGGGGGTTACACCTTATTTCTAAAATATTGTGGATTGGATATAGATGTTGAAAATGTTGAAGGTTTTTTTTCACTTGGTTATACTATGAATTAAAGATGCCAAGAAATTATATTCTTGGTTTCATTCTTTATCCAAGTGTAAGCAAAGTTTGTGTGTGAAGTATCTGTCTCTAGTTTGATGATTGCAGCAAAACTTTGTTCTTCCTAATCATTTTAACTTTGCAGCGTACAAACATCCCAATTTCAAGATCTGTAAACAGTGCCTTTCATGCCATTTTTCATGTGAGAATAATTTACTAACCTTCAATGATATTAGTGATGACTGACATTTATCTCTTTACTTCTCTCCTTTCCTGGAACTAACATATCACATAAATAGCTTCCTCAGCCCCATGGTTTTTAATCATGCTGTCTAGAATGGTTAGTGTCAGCTAATGACTAATTCCTTCTCACTGACTCATTGACTGCTATTGTGCAGATGGTCTTTTTCTGCTTTGTCATCTGTACAGGCACTTTCATGGGCACTGTCTCAATGGCATTCATCATTCCTCCATTTTCCCCCTAAGCCCATTTATAATGCAAGCAATTGCCCATTCTCCTTTTACAGTCTATTTCAAACTCATTGAACTTTCTCCTCTTCTTTTGTTCCATTTTCCTTTGTTTTTCTGGAGAAGTTCCCCATTCACTGCAACCTTTAGTTTTTCAAGAAAATATCAATAATTTTCTTCTCTCCTAAATCTTGGCTTTATCCATCACTAATGTACTATAGTTTCTACAACCTATCATGGTGGAGGAGTGATATAAAAATAAAAGAATGCTGTCATTCATAAAACAAGACTGAGTTTGTAATGAATTGAAGATAATTAACATTTGCAGTTTAGTGCATCCTCGACATTAGCTGGCTTATTAACAGAAAAATTTGAAAACAATCAGCTTATCTAGAAACACTTCCAATTAATTAATACTTATCAGTTGTAATTCTGCTACTGTAGACTCATGAGGTACCTTTCTTACATGACTTGCCAAAGAAACTTATGTAGTTGCTCATATCTTTAGAGTATTTGGTCATGAAGACCCTCTGAGTATAGGCCATTATCATACAGAATGCTACAAAAGAAGAAAGTGGCTACCTGATTGCAGGAGACACCTTAGGAATAGAGCCCACTCAGAAGGCATTTATGATCAAACAAAACACCTTGAGGATATGAGTAAGTTTCTTTGGTAGATGTTAAGAAAGATGCCTTTGTGGATCATAGCAGCAGAATAATTATAAACAATCTGAGCTCTAACCCAAGTGTACATACTTTTTTATTGGTACAATTCTTTCTACTGTACAATACAATTCTTGGTATTACCATTCTATCTTGAATGGCAATATCAAGTAGTAATCTCTGCATTTTCTTGTGGTAATCCTTAACTTGTTGGTTAAGGACTATACATATGGACACTTATATGGACTATATGAATATATAGTCCATACTATATTGTTATAGTGGACTTCTTTTAGCATTGTATTGCATCTGTGGAACTTTGTAGAGACTCTTCAGTAGTTTTTAGTGAACAATTTGTCATAGCGGTGATTGTTGTAGTGATAGTTCACTATATGTCAGTGACTCGTTTTCCATCTATATACTTTTTTTTGTGTGTGGGTTTATTGTTCATTATTTTTGTCATCTTTGTTTATATTTAATCCTTTCATATTGCTTTCTGTATTAGTTCAATAACCATTATTATTTTTATTTTATTATTATTACAAACATTATTAAATTCCAATGATTTCACATGCTCCTAATTATGTGATATTTGCCTTTTTTTTTTTCTTCCCCAGGGTGGAATGGGTGCTGCTTTACTTACTCAGCCAGAGAAAGTGACAAAGATCCTCACAACACTTGTTACCAATTTATCTTGTCCTGTAACCTGCAAAATAAGAGTGCTTCCTGAGGTATGTGTAGAGCAAGTCTAATAATGGCTTTCATCTATCAATTTGTTTGACTGCTAATACACAAAATGAGAGAGATCTCTGTTTAGAAATTTTAAATTTGTATTAAAATATCTTCAGCAGATGAAAATCATTATTGTTAAACTAAACTTTTTTTTGTTTGTTACATAAACTGTTGCTTTTACTAAGAAACCAAAGTTGCAGAAAGCTGTAGTGCACATGCATTGTTATGGAACTGGCTCTGTTTTGTCATCTATAGATTGTGGTTTCTTGGTGACTCTGTTGGAGTCACCAAGATGTCACCAACACCAAGGAACTGTTTAAAAGGACAGAGGTAACATTCCTCTTACCACATATACACAGGTTATGAATGAATAATGAGATTGATTAGTTAGTATGGCAGGGCAACTTTAGGCCACGAGGCTAATAAGTTAAGTATGAAATTGCTTAGAAACTCGGATAAAATTGAGTTTCTTAAAGTTAAAACCCTGTACCACTTCCTATGAGACCATCTATCTATTTTCATGGAAAAGCACCTATAATGTTTCCTCATATCCTAGCCAATGATCATGAAATTATAGATGTAAGTTTGGAAAAACAATGTTCATGGAAATGTCTGTTATTCAGAGCGCTCTCTGAGTGTGGAGTGATTAGGTAAAAGATGGCAAGGGACATTAAGATAAACAGGTCACTAGTTGATCTCAACAGAAATCAGTTGGACTAGTTAATGACTGTAAACCTACATATATATATATATTTTTTTTTTTTTTTTGGTGGGGGGAAGCCTCATTATTATTAATTGAAATATACTGAATATGAAAATGACGATTGTTTTCTTATTGCATAGATACTGGTTCTTCAAAAATATTGTAGCCTTATATATTTGGATAAAATTGTTAAAATAGTATTTAATTTTTTTTGTGTTATGGAAGTACCTGGATATTTGGAATCTACTAAATACTTTCATATTTAATGCATTTTTACATTTAATGAGAAGTATAGGCAGTATGAGGCATGAGTATATGAGTGGTCAGAATCAGCACTAGGATATCATTGGGTAGTTTTTTGCTAAGATACACTGTGTCTTTAATTTTTCATATGGACAAGCTTAGGTGTTGGTAACTATTCATAACAGTGCTTCATGGTATTAACAACACTAGAAGCAATTAAATAAATAATTAATTTAAATAAACTATTGAAAAATCCAGCAGAGATTAGTAAATTCAATACATTATTTATTTTCTTCTCTTCTCTCTCTTTTTTATGTTGAGCCCATACACAGGAGGTTGGTTGGCCAACCTATAGTACATTAGTACCGTGTATATTGGTGTTGGGTTGGAAAAGGAGGAATTTGTTTACATTTGATTTGAATGACTTTAAATTGTATTCCTTGGGAAACACAGCAGGTGGGAGACTGTTCCAGTGCAGCAGTTGCAGGAATGAAAGAAGAGGAAAAGAAACTTGTTCTCTTTGTTTCTAGGTGAACTGTGAAGGGATGTTGTGCAGCAGCTGTACATGTTCCAATGAGTTTAGTACTGAGCGGAAGAATTATTGATGATATTTCCGATGAGCATTTGCCCTGGAAATAATTGTAGAATATACACACTGCAGAGACCATACGTCTGTGTGAAAGAGGGGGAAGGGAGTTGGTAAGAGATGGATCATTGATAAGTCTAATTGCTCTCCTCTGTATTGAGTTGAGCATTTTGAGAGAGCTTTTTTGAGGCCCCACCCCATATGTGAGAGCAGTATTCAATAGTTGGGCAGATTTGTGACTTGTATAATGTTAATAACAGTTCGGGTGAAGTAACGTTTTGAGCGAAAGAGATATCCTAGTTTTTTTGATGCTGAAGATGCAGTGTTTGAGATGTTTATGCCAGGAGAGGTATCTGAGAGTGATTCCAAGGAGTGAGATCTCAAACTGTCTGGAGATTTGGGTATCATTAAAAAGGATATTGGGAAAAAATGGTTCTTTTTTTTATGGGAAATAGTACAGAACTGGGTTTTATTGGTATTGAAATTTATGAGGTTATCTGAACACTATTGGAGGATGGCTTGGAGATCGGAGTTGAGGGTTGCAGTGGTTGATGTTCTGTAGGTTGAGGCTTATCAAATGCAAGCAAAGAGTGTAGTTGTGCTGTCATCTGCAAAACTGTGTATTGGTTTGAAGGTCAATTGCAGTAGGTCGTTGATGTATAGCAGAAACAGGGCTGGTGAGAGGACAGAATCTTGTGGGACCCCAGCATTAATTGAGTGGTGCGAAGATAGGGAGCCATCACACACACACAGTGTGCGTCCAGACAGATAACTGGCGATCCACCTACAGAAGCCCTGGGTCAGACCGAATGATGATAGTTTGCCTAGTAGGCCTTTGTACCAGACCCGGTCAGAGGCTTTGGAGATATCTAGTGCAACCATTCGAGATTCGCCAAACCTCTCCATAGCCTTTAACCAGAGATGGGTGACGTATGTGATAAGATCTCCTGTTGATCGGCAGTGGTGGAATCCATATTGGCGGTGATTTATTTGGTGAGTGTCTTCAAGATGGTGTAGGAGTTGGGAATTGATGCTATTTTCCATTACCTTCGACAGGACTGAGGTAAGCGAGATAGGACGGTAATTGGATGGCCATGACTTGTCACCTTCTTGGAGATGAGCTGAATATAGGCCAATTTCCAGTTTGTGGGATAGATTCCAGTGGAGTAGGAGAGTATATATATATATATATATATATATATATATATATATATATATATAGGTGACATATAATAGGGGTCAGTTCTGGAGACAAACTTTCCAAACAATTGGGGGAATGCCATCTGGGCCATGAGACCTTTTTGTGTCTAATTTGGACAGTGTTTTTCTGATCTCATCCTGGCAAAATGATATGGCGGCGGCCTTGTATGTTGGGTGTCTGGAATGGTTGGGGGACATTTACTATTGTCAGTTATGCATTGCGTTTGAAGTAGAGTATGAAGCCAGACTATTGACTTTTTCTGTGGGTGATGATGCAGTAGAGCCGTCGGGGTGGGAATAGTGTTGGGCAGAAATTACAGCCAATTTCTTTGGTAAGAGCAAAAGGCTCAGCTGTCATTTGGACAGGCTGCTAGTTTCCTGCTTTTTGCTCTTTCGAACTCTGTTTTGAGAAGTGTTGATTGTTTTTTGCATTTATTACAGGCTTCGGTGTAAGCTTTGAAGGAGGATGGGATTCTTGATTTCAGCCAGTTGTGGTATGTCTGGTGTTTCATCTGTACAACCTTGGCACATCTTTTGGAGTACCAGGGTTTCGTTAGGGAATGGCAGTTCAGGGTGCTGTGTGGGATGTATGTATTCATGCTGGTGAGGATTACGTTGGTAATAAGCTCAGTGCATATGTTTGGGTTGGAAGGCCGGAAGCAATAGTCCAACCATGGGAATGCAGCATCAAAGTTGCAGAGGCTGTCTCGCTTGGCACTGTTATAGTGCCAAACTATTCTTGTGTGGGAGTGTCTGTGTAAATGTTGTTGCATGGGGGGGAGGAGATGAACACTAGGTTGTGGTCAGAATTGCCCAGCAGGCTCACTGTGTATTTGGAGGGGTCATTGGTGAGAAGAGATCTAGGGTGTTTGGGTAGTGGTTTGGATTATCTGGTAATCTGGTATTCTGGTTGGCATCTGGACAAGTTGTGTAAGGTTGTTAGTGATGGCAAATGCAAATGTTTTGGCATCTCTGCCTGCAAGATCTGTACAACTGGAGGAGAAAAGCCAGCTAGTGTTGTGGATGTTAAAATCTCATAGGAGGATGATTTCGCTGTTGGGAAAGTGGTATTGGAGAAAGTCGATTTTTAGTGAGAGGAAATTAAAGAGCTCAGGGTGGTTGGTTGTGTTGGGGGAGCGATAGAGACAGCAGATGAATTGGACTGAGAAGGGAAGGTATATTTTCAACCAAAGGAGGTCAAAGTTGGGTGATTCTAGGTTGGGTGCTCTCTGGCAAGGTATGTCAGAGCAGATGTATGTGCAGACACCACCCTTGGGATGAAAGTTGTGGAAGAGTGAGTAGTTTGGAAGGTTGAGATAAGTGGTGTTGTGGGGAGGTGAGATTTGTGTTTCTGCCAGGAAGAGTAGGTGGGGTTTGGTAGACTGTTAGGTGGTAGTGGACACTATTCAGGTTGGAGTTTAGGCCATGGATGTTGGTGAAGTGGATGTGTAGGGATTTGTGTGTCATATGTTGAACCGCATGGGTCTTTAACATTTCCTGTATGCTGGTCTCCTTGGTGGCTGCTAGTAGCATCGGTTGGTTTTTTCACCAGTTTATCTTGTCTGTAGTGTCGATGGTCCAGTTGTTGTCGCCGTTTTGACGTTTTTCTTCGAGTTGTCTTCGAAGCTGGCATCTTTGTTCCTTTTGTGCAAATGATAGGTCTGGTTGTGCACGTATGCGCAATTGGGGGCAGGTGTCTTTGAACTTGTTGTTGATCGCTGTTATTATTTTTGATGAGGTTGTCGGCTTGTTGCAAGTCACTTTTACTAGACATGGAAAGTTAGTACCATCCTTCCTTTTATTTATAGGCCCGAAACGGTAGCACCTGATGTTATTCTTAGGATCGATGTCGCATTCTTCAGCGAGTTTGTTGATGTCCTCTTGTAATGATTTTCCATTTTCATCAGGAAAATCAAAATGATGGCATTGAGTTCTTTTTTTTTTTTGTTTAGTCTCCTTCAAGTTGTTTACCGTTGCTGCGATTAGATGGTGAAGTTCTTTCGCTGGCAGAGTGGAGCTTTCGTTGCATTGGTTTTCAATTTGTTCTAGCTTAATTTTGACTGCCCATATTTTGGAGGTAAAAGTTTCATTTAAAGCATTGATGTGCTGTTCGAGGTTTTCAACACATTTACCTATGTTTAGTACTTGTTTTACCGAAGGGAGGCACAGAGAACAGAAGAATGGCTGGTTAAGTTCGATTAGTAGCTTTTGCGCAGCTTCGTCAATTTTCACGTAGGAAGCGAGCAACCAGTGGCAACAGAACTCGCAGAATATGCCCTTTTTTCTGTCTGTGACTGGTGTCAGTTTTGCAGCTGTGGCAGCACGTAGTAGGTATGTCAGTGGCAGTCGAAAGAACTGAATTGGTGAGACACGTGGTGCTCGTTCGCCGTTGGCTTTTGATGTCACTATCTTTGCTGCATTCGGTAGGCATCGTGTGTGCTTACACATGGCTGATTAAGAATTGGAAGAATAGTTGGATTAATACACTATAGGTACTAACAGTTTGTACTGAAGTATTCTGCTGTACAGTAACCGCTGTGTGGGTTTCCATTTGATGGTTAATTTCGATGAAAAAACACTTGCAATAATGCTAAATTGGAGAGCACAAATTTGAAGTAGTTTATTCATACCATCTGGTGGACTGGTGTTGCTTTTATTGTGAGGTTATGAATAACCACCAACACCTAAGCCTCTATACACATGTGAGCACATCAGTTAGGTAAATGGAAACTAAAATTGGATAACAATTCAATAGTGTTATCTTTTTTAAAAAAATTCTGGTACACTAATACTATTCTTTACTGTCTAAAATTCCAAATTTTAGACAGTAAGAAATTTCATCATTCTAAATCCTAATCTGTCTACATGCAGACATGCTTAGCATTAATCATGAACCCACGTTCAACTTGTCACTTTGTTACAATAAGAGAACTGTGATTCTAGATGTTGGTTCTTATGCCAACAAAACTAAAGAACTTGAAAAAAGTCAAAAAATGTCACTTGAAAAAATATGAGCTCTCCAATAGTGAAACACATCCAGACTAGAACCATGACAGTGAGTCACATGAGTAAATTTATCATCAGAGCCACTTACAAAAGATGCTGTCGATGCCATCATTCAAGGTCATAATTTTTTATCACTCCCAGACAAGTACCTTTTCTAGAAATCATGAGAATCATCACATCAGACATGGTGCCTTCAGTAAGTCTCTCTCAGTGACTAACAGTATTTATTTAGGTGTGCCTGGAATTCTGACAAAAAAACCTCCCAAGAGCAAACATTCTATCTAAAGAAATATTAACTTTATCAACCTTGTATAGGGAAAAAAAAAAGTCATTATTGCCAAAGGAGATAAAAGTAATGCAACTGTCATAATGGATCAAACCACGCATAACAGAAAATGAGCAGTCTTCTTAAAGACTTCTCTACATACCAGATTATCAATCCAGTTACTACTAAATCTCAGAAAGAAAAAAGTCACATCTTGGTCTAAAGCAGGGGTGGTGTCAAACTGGTGGCCTGCAAAGCAATTTCTTGCACCCCCACAATGCCTCAAGGAAAGGTACAAAAAAAAGGATGGGTGCCTTTTATTAAAAAAAAACAGAAATATCGATTTATTCGTTACAATATGGATGCAGTGACCTGCTATTATAAAATTACTCTATACATCAAGAATATTTTGATGTATAGAGTAATTACTTCGAAAAATTGCTAAATGAAATAGTCATTGAAAGCACATTAGTAAAAAAACACAATAGGCATGCAATCAGGAATGCATATCCACACTTGAAGTAGAAAAAGCCATCAAAAGCCTGAAATGTGGAAAGGGCAACAGGAGTAGATGATATTCGACCAGAAATGCTGAAGTATGAAGGTGTAAAAGTCTTACAGTGGCTGCACTGCATAGTTCAGAAGGCCTGGACAAAGGGACGAATTCCAGATGATTGGAGCAGAGCTCTCATAGTATCCATATATAGAAAGGGAAATAAAACAATGTGAAAATTAAAGAGGTATTTCCCCACTGAGTGTTCCTGGTAAGATTTATGCAGGTATACTTGAGAAACGGTTAAGAAGGATTCTGGAAGAGAAGCTGGTGAAGAACAAGCTGGAATAAGGCCAAATAGAGGCTGTCAGAATCACATTTTTCCTTTATGACAAATAGGAATCATGGGAATATAACAAAGATCTGTGTTTAAGTTTTGTAGACCTGCAAAAGGTATATGACAAGGTACCAAGAGGAAAGCAATTCAAAACGCTACAGTTGTATGTTGTCATTGGTGGGGCAGTAAATCAAGCAATTCTTAATCATTTGAGTTGTAAATCAGCAGTTAGAATTGAAGTACAGGAAGATGATTTAATGTGAAATCTGGTGTCAGACAAGGATGTACATTATCCCCTCTGTTATTCATTATCTATATGGATCGCATTATGAAGGAAAGTGGTATTAAACCTGATATCTAAATTGGAGACGTTAATCTTTGCTTTATGCAGACAATGTTATACTTCTAAATAAATCTGCTAGAAATCTGCAAGATTCCCTGACTAAATTGAATAACTGTTTTAATAGATTTAGTATGGTCAGCAATAACAAGACCAAGACAATGAAAATAGGCAGAAGCATTGAAAATATCAACTGCATTCGTGAATGGAGAACCTATAGAATAAGTAAAACATTTCGGCTACTTAGGCACAATTTTTAGTGAAGATGGTAAATTAAATATGGAAATAAACGATAGAATCAACAAACTGGTATGGTAGGAAGTCAGCTGAATAAATTTATATGGAATAAGAGAGAAATTAGTCAAAACACTAAATTAGCTATATACAAGACAGTGTTCAAACCAATTTTAACTTATAGATCTGAGAGCTGGGTCAGAAGTAAAACACTTGACCAAAGACTAGAGACTGCAGATATGAGAGTCCTGAGAAAGATTAGGGGCATGAACAGATGGCATCAATGGCAATATCATATTAAGAACGAGGATGTTAGGAAAGAACTTAACATTGTTAACATCCAGCAATGTATTAGCAGAGCTAATCTCAGGTGGTATGGTCGCTTAAACAGAACAGGAAAGGAAAGATTAGCAAAACAGTTTTTCTCTTGCAGGAAAAACGACTAGGAGAAGATCAAGCTATAGGCAGATTGATACAGTAAACAGTGCCTTAGAAGATAGAAATAGAAGATCTGTTAATGCTGGAGTCTCAACTGGTAACAGATTAATTTGGAGGAAAATTAAAGTTGTTCTATTACAGGCCCTTTAGGGTACATATCTGGAATTTGATGATACTGTCCTACCTTAAAGGAACCTGAGAACAAATAGTGCAGATTCGTTACAAACTCTGTCTATACACTTGCTTCAAACCAGCTTGGAAACTGTCATCCTTCTTACCATCTACATCAGTGCTTCCCAAACTGTGGGCCGCGGCCCCCCTTGGGGCCGTAGGTTTTGTTGGGGGGGGGGGCTGTGAAATAATGAAAACAAATTTAAAATGTTTTAAGACTAAGTAGATTTTTTTCATTTTAAAAGAAACGTATTTAACTTTTATTATTTATTATTTCTTTTTTGTTATTTTTTATATTTTAATGGAAAAATTCACACATTGGTGTTGGTTCACAAACTTTGCTTCCTGCGTATTTCGGTGCTTAATGAATATTAGTAAATATTGCTTATTCATATGTTTCATTTCAAAGCAGTGGTTAATTGTATTTACTTCGAATACTCTCCAAGGAAGCTCCAAATCTTCCTGTTCCTTTCATCAGGCGTTCGTAATCAGGGACTGTTGATATTGACTTTATATACATATCAAAACACGTTTTATATTATCACTGTCATCCGAGCTAGTTTTCTGTTACCAATAAAAGTTTCGCATATACTTCACACATGAAAAAAAACTTAAACAAGTTCATGTGGGGAGATGGTAACTCATGTTACCAATAAAAGTTTCGCATATACTTCACACATGAAAAAAAGCTTAAACAAGTTCATGTGGGAAGATGGTAACTCGCTTGCAGTGGTAAACAACACGCCCTCCCTACCAGCCACTATACTGCAGAGGCAATAAAAACAAGTACTTTTATTATGCCAGTGAATAAGGTATGAGCAGTCTGTGTAATATATTTCTCAACAAATAGTGCAATTAGAGACAACTGGGATAAAAACACACTAATTAATGAATCACATGTCCCCTTGTACAGAAACTATGCTGTATAGACTGAAACAAAACCATATGTTGCACATGGGCAAACACAGTATCTAACTAAAAACTGTTGTTATTAATTAGATGTGTGTGAGTTCGATTTCCCAAGGCAGCAATAAAATTCAACTGAACATGTTAAAATTCGTAAAAGTGTTAAAACTAAGTAATATATATATATATACAGGGTGTTCGGGATAAATTTGACATAGTTATAATTAATTATATTTTTCCGTAAGTTACATGTATTAACACACACTTCTCTTCATTTAAAAGTTTGGACCCTTCTTCATTCATATACAAGATGTCAGAAAGGATGGATAGCTGGAACCCACCTGAATCATGGAAGAGAATAACTTGTATCATGATGATTCGATTCGTGCCCGCCATCAAAATAAGGATATTACGACTGCTGCCCAATGCTCCCTGAATACAGTAAAAACAATCAGGCATGAACTAGAGACTTGCAATGGTGACTACGAGGATGTAGCAAGAAGAAAGATCCCTAGCAGACGATCTGATTGCGTTCGTACAGCAGAATTCCTCGCAAATCTGCAGGAACAGGTGTTGAAGAACCCTGGCATTGGAATTCGGGCTTTGTTCGTGGAGTTGCTAACTGTAGTCAAGCCCTGGATAACAAGGGTAGCCAATGGTAGGCCGTATGTATGGCAGCAGGATTCGGCCCCTTGCCACACCTCTGGGAAAAGTCAAAAATGGTTGTCTGAAAATTTCTACGACTTCACCAGTCCAAATGTTTGGCCTCCAAACTCCCCAGACCTTAACCCCATGGATTATTTTGTATGGGGCGCAGTTGAAAAAGACACCAATCGCACTTCCAGTAATACAAAAGCCCAGTTAATGGATAAAATTAAAACAGTTTTTGCGGCCCTTCCCAGGGAGACTGTAGCATCAGCTTGTTCGAGGTTCCGAAGCAGAATTGAAGCTGTGATCGATGCTAATGGTGGTTATTTTGAGTAAATCTTGTTGATAGTATTGTAATTAACTCTGCCTGTAATGTTTTTTTGTCAATTCATTAAATTTAATAGATACAAAGAAGATTTTCTTTTTCCTTACGAAACTGTTAAATTTATCCCGAACACCCTGTATATATATATATAATGAATGTTATGGCAGTTTCACATATGGAATTCGGTTGAAGAGAGTTAGCATTTCAACTCAATTGCCAGCTATGCTTTTATCTTTTGGTTGCGCGATCTTTTGTTAATACCGCACCAATCATATGCACGTTTTAATAACCTGCCTTTGCTGTCTGTTTCACGTTAGGCTTAATTACCATAAAGGGAGAAAAGTCACAAAAGAGAAAAATGTTCCTG
Organism: Typopeltis vanoorti; assembly: GCF_054136105.1. Taxonomy (NCBI): domain Eukaryota; kingdom Metazoa; phylum Arthropoda; class Arachnida; order Uropygi; family Thelyphonidae; genus Typopeltis; species Typopeltis vanoorti. Next base: position 41,513,485 of record NC_143572.1, on the reverse strand, counting down.
GTCTGAGATTCCCTTATTCAGGTAATATTCACTAATTTCATGTTATCAGTCTGTGGTGTGCCAGTATCGGTAAATGGTGATATTATTTGATCTATTCTACGTTAAAAAATTTAACCCTAAGATGGATAAGTGGCTGATAAAAAATAAAAAAAAATCCCACGAACAATCAGAAGAAGCAGAAACAGACTCAAAAAAAAGGACAGTATTTCATATTTTACCAGAACAGCCCGCATCGTTTTCAGAACCAAACGGTAAGAGGCAAAAAATGTAATATATGCATTTGATTTTTGCAATATTCGCTGTGTATGTTTTGTATTGAATATAAATACAATAATATTATAATAATATATCTCTCTATTACGATTTTTTTTTTGGAGGGCGCCCTGACATCCAGAAGTTTGGGAAGCACTGATCTACATAGGATATGTTACCACCTCTCTTTTTTCCAAGTGTCTTATCTGGTACCCTGCTCATGTTATCTTTGCTATTTTGGACAGACTGGCCTATCTGCTGTCGTTAGAATCTAAGAACATCACTCTATATTACATTTTTAGAATCTGATGAGTCTGACCTTATGTCTCATGCTATTGATGCTTGCCATAGAGTTCATTGAAAATCCGACAAAGATTCTTCATTCCAGCAGGTTCAAATTTAATTTTCTTTTTCTTGAAATGTGAAATGCTATGAAATCATCTGAACCTGAACCACTCAGACCATATGCCAATCTCTAAGTTTTGGGAAGTGATTATTATTCATTATTTTAAATAATTTTTTATCTATGCAACTTTTACAGTTGTTTCTTTGAATTCTAATAGTGTAGATATCCCCTCGCCTATGACTGATACACAAGCTAGTATTCACCTCTTTTATGACTCATTCATATGATTCATGTTTTGATAAATAAAATTCTGAATGAAAAGAAAGAAAATGAACAAAAAAATAGAAATAAGTCTGCCAGCGAACTATTGTTCAATACTCGTATCTCGGTTCTTGTAAAAATAGTGAGGTGGTCATCATCAACAGCCAATTTTTCACCTAAAGCATCTGTATAGATTCTATCATATTCTATTCATAATAGATCTCCTAACCATTCATCACCCACCCCTGATTTGATCTGCTTTGAATAGTAAACATGCTAGGTTCCGAATTGATGCCAGACATGTATTCAAAAGAAAGCACTTTTAACAACAATGGTAGTAAAAAAAACGAAATTTGATAGTAACAATTGTCAGAGACTTGATTTTCTTCCTGACACTCACTTTACAAAGGAAATAGCTTTTCAGTTCATTTCCTAATCCAGATTCTGAGGCCGGTATTCATACATCATCTCAGCAGTAAAAGTAGACATAATGGAAAACAAAAAGTTTTTCGAATCTTATTAAATGTATATTTAAGTTGATTCTTATTCCTTTATACAAAAATTATTACTTATAGAAATACTGTTATGTAGGTAGAACGTACTGTGAAACTTGCAAAAATAATTGAGAGTGCTGGTGTATCTGCATTAGCAATTCATGGAAGAACCAAAGAAGAAAGACCACAACATAAAAATCGTAATCATGTGATAAAAGCTGTAGCTGAGGCCATCAGCATTCCAGTAATTGCAAAGTAAGTTTTAATGTTTGGATTGGTATTACATAAATGACTGCAATATTCTTTATTAGTATTGCAGCTAAAGTTTAATGGTAGATTCATTCTGTTTATCTCATATCATCTTCATATATTCAGGCTTGTCATGATCAAGTAATTTATTTTATAGAAATCTGATTAGTGCTAGGATAGAGCATTTATCTGCATAGTCTGTGATGGCTGTCAACTGCATGTATCTCAGGCCAATTTGCTTTGTGGGATAAAACCTGAGTTTCTGTTTCTTATAAGATGAACCACCTCTATACAACATTGGTTAACGCATCTCATCATCATCAAATTCCTGACATGTACGATCAAGGTTGTACATTATATTATGATAAATGGTATTAAACTAAATTTTATATCAACATTGGAACTGGTATGGTAGGAAGTCAATTGAATAAATTTATATGGAATAAGAGAGAAATTAGTCAAAACACTAAATTAGCTGTATATAAGACAGTGTTCAAACCAATTTTAACTTATGGATCTGAGAGCTGGGTTAGAAATAAAATACTTGACCAAAGACTAGAGACCACAGATATGAGAGTCTTAAGAAAGATCAGAGGCATGAACAGATGTGGAAATATCATATTAAAAACGAGGATATTAGGGAAAAAACTTGACATTGTTAGCATCCAGGAATGTTAGCAGAGCTGATCTCATGTGGTATGGTCACTTAACCAGAAATGGGAGAAGAAGGATTAGCAAAACAGGTGTTCTCTGCAAGGTTGGCAGGAAAAAGACCCAGAGGAAGACCAAGATATAAGATCAATACAATAAAAAAGTGCCTTAGAAGACAGAAATATAAGATCTGATAATGATGGAGTCTTGACAGATAACAGATTGATTTGGAATGAAATTGTTGATAGGAAGTTAGTAATGATGTAAGTTTTTCATGTATACTATCATAACATTCTGTACATCTCTTGAGGATACATGTCAAGTATTTGATGATAATGATATAATGTCCCATTGACACCATATAACTGTAGAGTTTTGAATAGCTTTTCTCTTTGTATGTTGCTATATGCCTTTTGCAGGTCTACAAATCTTAAATATAGATCTTTGTTATATTCTGCCGATTTCTCAGCTATTTGTAGTAAAGTGAAAATCTGATCCTGACAGCCTCTATTTGACCGAAACCAACTTTTTCTTCACAAAAGCTTCTCTTCCACAATCCTTCTCAACATTTCTCAAGTGTACTTGCATAAATCTTACCAGGAACACTCAGAAGGGAAATATCCTTCATAATTCTCACATTCAGTTTTATTTCCCTTTTTATATATGGGTACTATGAGAGCTCTACTCTAATCGTCCGGAATTCATCCCTCTATCCAAGCATCTAAACTATGCAGTGCAGCCACTGCAAGACTTTTATACCCCCATACTTGAGCATTTCTGGTCGAATATCATTTACTCCCACTGTCTTTCCACATTTCAGGCTTTTGATGGCTTTTTCTACTACTACAACTATAGATATGTATTCCTGACTGTATGCCTGTTGAGTAGTTTTTACCACTGCTGTCACTGCTTGCTTTTTTAGCAATTTTTGAAACTAATTACTGCATACACGGAGATTTTTTTTTTTTTTTTTCAGTTTCATGTCACCCTTATCATCTCTAATTATTCCTTATATAGCACTTTTCTCCATTTCTGAGCTTTTTCAACAGCCTCCAGAATATTTTGCCACCTTCCTGATATTTATTTTACTTGTTCTTACCAAAGTCTTCTCATTACTATTATTTAGCCAGTTTTACACAGTGTTTAGCTTTCTTACATTTGTCTCTGTATTCTCTAAGAGCACAAGCTGTCTTATTTGCCAGGAACTTTCGATATGCTTTCTTCTTTTTCTTCACTGCCTCTTTATCTTTAAAAAGTCCACCATGGAGTTCTGATTTTTCTATCCTTGCAGACAACCTCACCACATACCTCTCTGCCTGAATCAGTTTTCTTCAGGGCTTGCCACCGAATCTCCAAGATTTGGTTCATGTTCTGAAATTCTTTCATTTTTTCTTGAGTAATGTTTGTGTATTTTAGTCTGCAGTTCACATCTGAGAGCTGCTTAACTCTTGTTTTTCTTTTCAATATGAAATTCAATTTTATCCTGCGCAAAACTAAATGGTGATCATTTCGAATTTCGAATTCTCTGTACACTGTTAATTTTAATGTGTTTATATTAAATCTTATATTATATCTTTGTTGTCTGCGCCATTGTAAAATTTTATTACAATTATTTCATTCCTAATTTTCATTTCACTTATCTTATCTTATCTTAACTTGAACATTAAGAGTCATAACTCTGATCTCTTAATATATTTCCTGATTTAGTCTCTTATTTTTAATCCCTCCCCCACCTTGTCTCAAGGCTGCAAATATTATTCTTCATGTGCACAAAACCTTCAAAACAAAGAAACTGCCTCTGGAGCCAATCTCTTTGTCTGAACTACTGGCGTTTTTCTAAATTGAATTTTGAAAATTTATTTGTTTTTTGACTGCTCCATCAAAATTTGCAGATAGGAGTTGAATTTCCTTCCAAAGAAAAACACTCAGCAAAACATGGAACTTTCCTCTCTTACTTATTTCTAAATCTAGCAATGAAAAATTTCTATTCTACAGACATGGCTACTTAACACTCTAGGTCACAATGATTCGATTTTTATGAGCAGTGCATTGGTAGTCAGGAATCAGGCAAATTATTTGACAAACAAAACAATTTATTCATGCAAATTGAATGTACATTAGAAGTTAACTTTAATCACACAATTATTTCTCAGGCTCTATGCTTCTACAGCAACTTATGTTTGGAATTATAATTAATCCTCTTTAAATAAACAGTTCTCTGTTAATACTATTTGTCTATGGTACTGCTTTAGCTATCACTTAGTCACACACAGAGCAATTTTACACATGCTAAACAAAAGGCAGGCTTAGCTATTAAACAATGTTAAGCATGTTAAATTTCACCTTAAATTAACGCTATTCTATCTCACACATCTGAACAAGAAAATTCAATGATTAGCTAAATGCCTTCATTCCTCAAGTATCATTAAAAAAATAAAACTATATAGAAATCACCGTCACAAATTCTGCCTCTATTTAAAACAATATATTGAACCTCACTTTGTAATAGCCATCTAGTCCGCATTAGTAGATTCAGGAATTCGCTATCCTCTATTACATTCTGATCTTAGCCACGCATGTGGGTATCTTTTTCTTTTCGAGATTGATGGGATCACTTCTTATTTCCTAGAACTTCAGGGAACTTGGCGGCTTGAAATTCGGAACTGATTTCTTTCACAACTCAAACGGGTCATCTCGTATTTCGGGCGACTGTTGGCTGGAACGTGGGTCTCCGACCTTGAATTGCCATCACTTTCTTGGAGATTGGTATGACCTCACTTCTACTACAGCCTACGAAAAACCCGCTGACGAACTACGAATCACCTCTGACGACGAATACCAAAGCTCTATAATCTGTAACCCTTGTGATGGCCCTGTGTAAACTTTTCTGGCCGATGTCTCCCCTTTTATCTTGCTCATTTGACCTTGGGTTCTGCTATGTTTCTATTCCCTTGGGTATTTCCTGGGTCTGCACCTGCCACCTTTTTCGTCGTTGTGTTAAGGCGGGAAACTCCTGTTCATGCTTGACCTTCGCGATAGTAATTGCCTTAGGTCATAATTTAATCCGTTTGGAACTTTCTTTTGTTAAAATTTAATTTACACTTAACTTTCTTTGTTCTTAACAGTAATTTTGGCGGTTACAGTATTTAACAATTCACTTTAAAATTATTCAATACCATATAAACATAAAAAAATTGCTGATTAACCACAAGTATTTTGTATGGATTTTTTGTTTTCTAGTAAAATCAGCGTATAAGGAATTGTTGTACAAAATCCTTCTATGCAAGATTTTACAACATTCTATTGTCCTGCACCAGTTAGAAAACATGACTATCAACAATAACATAGTCAATGAGACTTTTCTTATTCTTTGTGTCTTCTCTCCATGCAAATTTTTGCACATTTTTATATTGGAACATTGTGTTAGTAACAACCAGTCCATGTCCTGAACAGAAATCCAACAGGTATTTGCCATTATTATTAGCTTTGCTTTGTTCTCCAAATTTTCCCAAAATATTTCTATATGTCTGACAGTCATTTCCTGCTCTGCTGTTTAGATCTCCAACAAGGACCAACCTTTTTCATTGTGTCGGTTCCTTCTGTAAAGTCCAAAAAAATTCCTCAACTTCTACCTTAGTAGAACCTTCTGAGAGCTTAGGCACAAATAGTCTCACTGTTGATTTCCCCATTCTGTATCTCAGGTCAGTGTGTCTTGCGGGATGTAAAACCTGAGTTTCTGTTTAGAAGATGAACCACTCTATACAAGATCGATTAATACATCTTTGGTTGTAAATTCTTTATGAAGATTCTTTTAATCCTTGAAAGGATCCAAGCCTAGTTTTTCAACCAAGGAAATGAAGCTTCATTACAACTGAGCTACAGAGATTCTTTACTCCTTTTTAGTCTGTTTTCTTAATTGTTGTAGTGATTTTTATAAGATGTAAACATTTACAGCATAAATAAATGTACATGTAATAGTTTATCTTATTGGTGTAGTTATAATTGATAGGCTTATTACCTTTAACTTTCATTATAAAGAACCTGAAGAGAATCGAAGGAATTGTTATAGTAGGTTTGCCATTGTGAATTTCCTTGATCTTAGCATTGATGCTATGGGACTTTGGCTTGAATTTTTGACATCTTGTTGAGTGAATGAGCTTGCAATAGTGAGAGTTGGATGTATAATGATTTTTTATTTATTTATTTATTTTTTTGAAACAGTTTTTGACCAAAATTTAAATGTAATCAGTTTATTGTTCCGAATTCAATTTTTTGCTCCCCTAAATAACCATAGGTTAATTAGCAAAACATATTTAATTTGACTAATTTAATTTCTTTGTTATTTTGAATTGAATTATGTGTTGCTTGTCTAAATGCCATGTGTTGATTAACGCTTTTTTTTTATGAGCCTTCTCAGTAATGTATGCTTGCTTTTATCTGGCTGTTAATTGATGTGCTAAAAAGGATCTTCTTAGTCTGCTGTTTCCTTTAGTTGATATTACCTCTTCACTGTCTACACACATTTCCTTTCCTTCATATGGCAAGTAGATAACTTAAGCACTTATCAGAAACAGATTTAAAATTTAATTTTGAACTAAAATTAAATAGGGTGCTACATAAGCACATTAAGTATCAGTTAGATTTTAAACTCTTTCTACAATAACTTGGTTTAGTGTTGTGTGCCTATCACAGTTTCATTGTGCTCGGATGATGCTGGGTAGAAAACCAGCGAAATATTAGTGAGTTTAATAAATGTTGTTTCAGAGATACTTGTGTCATGAGAGGTTTCTTCACTTAACACAAAAAAATAACAAGAGATAGTCATACTATTTATTTAAGGTCATATATTTCAACTTGAATATTACAGGCCATCATCAGTGGCAACAATAGTTAATTACAAAATAGAATGCAAACAATGGGTGATTTGAAAAAGTAAAAGCCACGTGATGTTATACGTTAAATAATGTAATTTTATAACTGAGGAAATAATTCGTTAGCTCTTAAAATTATTGATATGTGATTAAAATAGCTTTCCCATATCTTAGAGAGAGGCAGCTGTTCCAATTTAAGTTCAAACAATGAAGTAAAGTCCCATCACTTTCGTTGAACAAACATTCAAATTTATACCGACACCAATGAAGTAAATGTGTTGTGGTCCATATCTATTCCATGCTGTGCCAAGCCAGATTTTTCAGATTTACTGTTGCCAATGTAAGACTGGTGTTCTTGCATTCTATTTTCCACAAAGTATCCAGTTTGTCCAAAGTAAGAATGATGACAGTCATAAGGAACTTGGTAGACACCAGGGAGAGCTAGAGGACACTGTTTGTTGAAGATGGAAACCATGTTGATAATTTGTTGATAGGAAGAAAAGTAGCCACAGAATTGTATATAGACAAAGAGACTCCGTAGCTCTGACAGTATAGACAAAGCCCTTTTCTCAGAAAGACCTGGGTTTGATTCCCGTCAGTGATGTGAGGAACCTTTATCTGGTCTCTTTCGACAAAAGGTGAGTTAGCTGGTCTCATATACAGAAGTAGGGAGTTTTTTCACCCGCGAATTCAGGTTTTTCGTCCCCCAGAACAGGCAAAACTGGCCCCTTGAACACATGGATTACAGTCATGAATATGTCCCAGCCATAGGTCCTGAGCCTGGATAAAATGGGGGGGGGGGGTCTATGGTTGAACTATCCTTAAAACTCTCACCAGGAATACTTTGTGGGCAAAGCCTACAAAGTCACCTATGATAGAAACATTTTCACCTATGGTTGAAAACGACTGAAAGTGAAAATCAGTCAGTCAGTATATAGACAAGAAAAGGATGTCTTCTAAATGTTCTAAATAAAAGTTAGCAAGTGCGGAGGAGAATGGATTTCCCACTACGATTTCTTTAACTTGACTAAACTTTTTTTTTCCTTTTTTTTTAAAGAATTAATGAATTATCAATATTGCAATATTTCTTCGGTTATACCATTATGTTGTTTTATGTGTAGCATCATGCGGCTTTTACTGTTTTTCAAATCATCCGTTGCTCACATTCTATTTTGTAATTAACTATTGTTAATGATGATGGCCTGTAATATTCGTGTTGAAACATATATAGCCTTAAATAAATAAGCAGTCATTCCTTTTTTTTTTGTGTGTGTGTGTGTGTGTGTGTGTGTTAATTGAGTTTAATAAATGTACTTTTAAATCTTGATGTTAGTTATACTATTTAAGCTTTATTATGGATAGTTTTAATGTAATTTACATTAATAATACTGACTTCATATCATAAGTATTTTTTTTAGTTATTCATAATTTTTGATGGTATTTTTGAGAAAAACATGCATTATGAAATTGGAAGGAGATAATATGAAGTAGGTTAATGTATTTAGTGGTTGGTTTGAATATGGTAATATTTAATTTTATTTTTTTATTTTTTTAGTTAAAATATATAATAGTAGTGAAATTTTATTTGTATTACACATGGAGAAAATTATACTGATTAGGTTAGCAAACATCTATATTCTGATGGCTTCTTCAGGGCTATAAAAAAGCATCCCATCTGTGAAGAACACTGTTCCCTTTTACAAGCATTTAGGTCTTTATAGGACCCACATTCCTGTTGTCTAGCCTGCGAAGGTCAGGCAGTCTGAAATTTTGAATTAAAACATTGGCAGTGTTGATCACTAAAGCAAAGTCTGGCCAGCTCATCTTACGTCAATGACAAATCCACTATTGATTGGGATATAGCTACGTGCGGAACCTACTGCAGTCGTTCACTCGTGTGGCACCTTCCTTGCAGTGAGTAGGCTGCAAGGAAGGTGCCACATGAAGTGGAACAGAGCATAGGTGCTATAATATTCTGTACTATAACTAATAAAATTTCTTTATTATTACAGTAATATTTTTGTATGTTACAATTATTATTAAAATAAAGTTTCTATATTTTTTTATATAAATAGTTGTCAATTTTATTTTCTGAGAATGATATATATATATATATATATATATATATATATATATATATATAAGAATATCAGTATTAAATAGAATGGCCATTTAATTTCTTCTCAGTGGAGGATCTGGAGAAATTGCCACATATGAAGATATATGGAAGTTTTGTCATGATTCAGGTGCATCATCTGTGATGCTTGCTCGTCAAGCAGAAAAGAATTGTTCTATTTTCAGAAGAAGTGGTAAATTGCCAATTGATGATGTAATCAAAGCTTATCTAAAATATGTAGGTGTATTTTATTTTATTATTATTTTTTATTAACAGAAATTGCACATGCAAGATGCAGCTCAAAAGTTTCAAATTTATTTATACACAATCTTATTTGTGATAGTAACTGTTAGATGGGGATTCCTTTCAGACTGGTCCCATGCATCAAATACATTTCCCAGTACTTCTGAAAACAACAGCAGAACTACTCATGCTTTTTCCATTGCTTATTAATTCCATTGCTTATTCCCACTTATTAAGAAAGCTCATGCTTTCTTAATAAGTGGGAGAGTTCCACAGCATGGATTGCCATTCCATTTCATTTCAAGCTTGTAACCATAAGCTCATAATTCAGCACTAGTGATAACTTTTGAGGGGAAAAAAGTCCTGATTATTTCAACTAGTAACAATCTCCTTCACTTACAACCAATGCTAGTTGCAATATAATATAGGAATCATGTAACAGTTAATTCCTGAAACTTCACCTCAGTACATTACAGTGACCTAACTGATTATTAGTCAGGAATCTTTTACTTTATTCAAGATTTCACTGTATTCCAGTTGACTCTGATTATAGTCAAACTAACTCATAGAGAATGTATTCTCTATCATTATAACAAAACATTCTTACAGGAATGGTTTGTTATAGTGATAGTTTTCTATAGTGAATTTCTTTTAGCACAGCATTGTACTTGTAAGTCTTCTGTCTGGAATTTTCAAAAATTTCTTATAATGGTGTTTGCTGTAGTGAGATTTGACTATAATTTTTTCTATGCACTTTTTTTTCCCAATGTGCTACTTGTTTCATTGGTACTGTAATCATCTTCTACTTAGTTATTACAAATATGAGTAACTTATAGAATTTGCATTAAACAAAACATATAGAGAATGCTTGTTACAGTTCTCAGGCTAATTTAATTATAGTTATAACTTAATGCATAATCTGTGAGTGACATATCTAATATCATCTTTTTTGTTGAATTGACTTACATAAAGTGCTGTATGCATTGTTTATCAATGCACAAAGGGCAAAATATTTAACCAAGATTGTGCACATATGGTTGTAAATCATGTCTTCATTTTTATTGAATTAAGGTGGGATGCATATCATCATTGTGGAAAATGAGTAGTCATCTGTAGTCAGGAATGGAAAAAGATGGAAGGAACTGAAGCAGCCATCTCTCTTTCTCCAGCCATTTTCAGTCTAGCAGTGGACTGAAAATGGCTGGACAGAGAGAGAGAGAGAGAGAGAGAATATCATCTCTGTAGCTTCTAAAGGAAAGTGCCTTTGCAGGGAATGCATGAGATTTTTGTCTCAGTCTAAATAACATTATTGTATGGAATACCAATTCAAAGTTATGTTTTTCTGTTTTCAGTGTCTTTTATGTAATTTCTTATGACAGGCTATCAGGCCATCATAAGAGCGTACAAACCAGTTTATATACAGTGGTACCTTGAATTGCGAGTTACTTGGTCTGCGAGTATTTTGCAAGACGAGCAAAAATGTTTAATAAATTTTAACTTGATAAATGAGCGAGGTCTTGCAATACAAGTATTACCTATACGCTTTGTCTGCCAAGCGTCATGTGATCACAGGCCGCTCGGGATTTTGGGTTATCATCTCGCATGTTCGGTTTCAGTCGGCATACCTCATTCGTATAGTCAATGTTCGTGCTAGCGTTGTGACCGTGTGTGTGTAAAGCATTTTTTTATTTTGTGTCCAAATGTAGCGACTGTTCTTTATTAACTGTACTACGACAATGGCCCCAATGAAGAAAAGGGTTGAAAAGGAAGGCTAAGAAGAAGGAGATGATTACGGGAGAAGTTAAGAAGAAATCATCGGGAAGCACGAACAAGGTATGCAAGTGGCTGCTATTGCAAGATTTTATAACAAGTCTATGTCAACGATTTGCACAGTAAGGGGGGGGGGGGGCTAGATGTAGCAAAAGGAGTCACGAGATTATCAAAGCAACGGCCACGTATTCTGGAAGATGTAGAAAAGTTGCTTTTGGTGTGGATAAACGAGAAAGCAACTAGCAGGTGATACTGTGACCGAGAACTTGATCTGTGAGAAGGCAAAGGCCTTGTACTCTGACCTCATAAGTAAACTGCCAGGTACGTCTACAGAAAACGAAGAAGGCTTCAAGGCGAGCAGGGGGTTTTGATAACTTTAAGAGGAGAGGTGGCATCCATAGTGTTGTGAGACACAGAGAGGCTGCTAGTTCAGACGCAAAGGCAGCTGTGGCGTTCGTTGCCGAGTTTCAGAAGCTCATGGTTTCCGAGTGTTACCTGCCGCAGCAAATTTTTAATTGCGATGAAACAGGGCTTTTTTGGAAAAAGATGCCAAAGAGGACCTACATTACAGAAGAAGAGAATGCAATGCTCGGTCACAAGCCCATGAAAGACTGTCTCACCCTTTTGCTGTGTGCTAATGCAAGCGGTGATTTCAGAGTCAAGCCCCTGCTCGTGTATCATAGTGATAATCCATGAGCCTTCAAGAAATGCAAGGTGCAGTAGAGCCAATTAAAATGTTATGTGGAGGTCCAACAGCAAGGCTTGGGTTACTCATATCTTGTTCGTTGAGTGGATTAACGAGGTCTTCGCTCCTGCAGTGAAGAAATACCTTTTAGAAAAAAAATTGCCACTCAAAGTCTTGCTGATTATGGATAATGCTCCTTCTCAGCCTTGAGGACGCCTTACTGGAAGAATTCGAGTTCATTAAGGTCAAGTTCCTTCCTCCCAACACTACTTCATTACTCCAGCCCATGGATCAGGATGTCATTTATAACTTTAAAAAGCTTTACACCAAGGCACTATTTCAGCGATTCTTCAAGGTGACCAAAGGAACTAACCTTATCCTCCAAGAGTTTTGGAAAAATCATTTCCACATCGTAAACTGCGTCAAGATCATCGATAAAGCCTGTGATGGGGTCACCAAGAGAACCCTTAATTCTGCTTGGAGGAAACTGTGGTCTGATTGTGTCGATGGGTTTGCTCATGAACAGGAGCTGCCAGTTGTCGATGAAATTGTGTCCTTGGGGAAGACCATGGGACTGGAGGTGAATGAGGACGACATTCAAGAGCTGTTGGAGGAACATGGCCAGGAGTTTATTACTCACAAACTGATGGATCTGCATTGCGAGCAACAGCAAGAGGTTATGGAGGAGATCTCGTCTGAGGAGGAGGAGAAAAAGACGGAGACATCCCTCTCTGTAAAATGTGGGAAACAGTGCAAAATTTTGAAGAAAAGCACCACCTGAGTAAGGCTGTGGCAGTGCAAGCAATGAATCTGTTTAACAACAATGCAATGTCATATTTCTGTGAAATCCTCAAAAGGATGCAAAAGCAAGTATCATTGGTTAGGTTCCTTGTTAAAGTCGCACAAAAAGAAAAAGTCAACAGATAGCAGTGATTCCGTTAGTGACAATGAAAGTCGTCCTACCCAATACAATTACTGTAATATGTAATTGTAATGTAATTAATAAATTCGATTACTTTATGTATATTACATTTAAATAATAAAAATATAAAAAGGTATACGAAGGTATGTGTATTTTGTATTAATCATTTTTATATGAATATTTTTGAGTTTTGGAACGAATCTGAGTTTCCATTATTTCTTATGGGGAAATTCGCTTTGATATACGAGTGCTTTTGATTACAAGCACGTTTCTGGAACGAATTATGCTCACAAACCATTGTACTTCTAATTTTTTGACAGGTGGAGGTAATGGTTTCAGTGATTTGAGTAAGGAGTGAACTTGTGTAGCGAAAGCAATTTTACCATTATTGGCATTAAAGATTCTGGAACTGTTCAACTGGAATACTGTTTATGGCCTCCAGTGACTTTTCTTTCACTTCATCCGTATCAATGAATTGCTGCCCTTTCATGGTTTTCTTTATCTGTGGGAATAAAAAAAAAGTCACATGGAGATAATTTTTTTTGATCCTCTGTCAGTAAACGAGGCACAAATTTAGCAGATCCATGTTTCATTTGCAAATCTTCTGTTAAAATTTGCTGGCACAGACTCCATGAAAAATTCCTCTCTTCAGAGACTTGCTCAGTGGTCTTTCGATGATCTTCATTTATTGCCTGGCTAACTTTTTTGATGTTTCATCATTTCTGCTTGTCGAAGGTTGGCCAAATCATGGTTGGTCTTCAACTTACGTGTCCCCTTTTTCAAATAGGAAAACCACTCGTAGACTTGCATTTTACATAAAGTGTCATCCTTAAAGGCTTGCTGATGCATAACAGTAGTTTCAGCTGCAATTTTACCCAAAAGAAAACAAATTATCATGCACACTCCCTGTTCCTTGTTATCAGCCATCACAAAATCGCCAAATATGCTTGTAAGCACTAACAAAAAAGCAGCCAGAACAACGAACCAATTCATACAGGATGATGCCACTTGCCAGACTGGTGCAGAAAACTGCACACTCAAGATGCCTAGTGACATCATCCATAACTAGAAAATAATGTGCTCCAAGTTCAGATTCCTCTTATTTGGGGGATATCCCCCCCCCCCCCATACATATATACACACGAGGTGTCACAATTTAATTCCCCAAATGGCCTGCAAGATCAGATCGAACATAGTTGTGATTGCAGATGTAAGATTTGTGTTCAATATGGCCTTGCACACCATGTATTAGACACAATTCACAGGATCTTCTGGAAGAAAACCACCATGCTCCACAATAATAAATTTAAAAGAGAAAGACTAATTTTGGAATCTGCAGCCGCAGCAGTACTCGGAAATTAACTTAATCTAAAGAAATACGGATGCATAAAATTTCCCAAAATTTAGAAAACAATAATCATAAGATGTCCCAGTTTACATCCCAGGTCACCTACAAACAAATGCCCATAAAGGGCACAGCACCTAGATAGGACTTTTAAAGTCACCCATGTGCTTCATTATTATGTTCATCAGTATTGTGTTGTCTTTGTGTGTATGTATTACAAGTGTTATTTGCACTCCCTGAAGATGTCTCAATGACTGAGACAAAATATTGGAAGCATTCAAATTAGTTATTAATCCTTTCCTAATGCTGTCAATACTCCATTAAACCTCCAACGTGATATCCTCCTAGCACTTAAGCCATAGCACAGGCATAGTGAATTTCCTTTAGCACTACATTGTGTCTATTGAGCTTTGGTTAAGATTTTTTTAGTAGTTTATTATAATGATGTTTTCTGCAGTGAAAGTTAACCTTATTAGGTATTACTGAGAGTAACTTCATACCTCAAGGGCTCACTTTAGTGAGTACAGGCATGGAAAACCCAAGGTATTAGATGCTGGACCATGCCTTACTTCATGTAATATACATCTGTTATATTATTCTGCAGACTGGTCCCTCCCCTTCTTTCTTTGCTTCTTTCTCCTCTCCTTGCTCCTTCCCCCTTGATGCTATTAGAGTATTCGAGGGGTAGGGGTGAATCTTTCTGAGATTCACCCCTAGGAGAATCTCAGAAAGGAGGTGTCTGAGGGAGAAGAAGGTTCTGGAGAAATATGTCAGGTTGGTGCAGGAGATGTACAGAAATGTGAAGACAAGTGTTCGGACCTGTCTGGGACAGACAGAAAGTTTTCAAGTAACAGTTGGCTTGCATCAAGGGTCAGCATTAAGTCCGTTTCTGTTTAATATTGTGATGGAGGAGGTGAGAGAAGATGCGCCTTGGACAATGTTGTATGCAGATAACATCTTGCTGTGTGAAGAGAAGAAGCGCGAACTAAACTGGAAAAATGGAGAAGTACTGGAAGAGAGAGAGAGGTATGAGACTGAAGTAAGACAGAGTATATGTGTTGCACAGTGGGCGGCGGCCAGGAGACAGATCTGGAACTGGAAGGTGAGGGACTTTAGATACTTAGGTTCAACAGTGGAAGAAGATGGAGGAGCTGAGAAGGAAGTGAGATGCAGGATACAAGCGGGTTGGAGGAACTGGAGGGAGATGGCTGGAGTGTTATGCAATAAGAGGGTGCTGATCAATCTGAAAGACAAAATCTATAGGACAGTAGTGAGGCCAGCTATGATGTATGCTATGGAAACTGTGGCCCTGAGGAAAAATAACATCAGCAGGATGGAAGTAGCAGAGTTGAGAATGCTTAGGTGGATTTGCGGTGTGACCAGAGAGGATCGTCTGAGAAATGACTATGTGAAGGAAACAGTGAAAGTTACGAACTTAAGAGCAAAGATACAAGAGGCAAGGTTGAGATGGTTTGGTCATGTGATGAGGAGGGAGGACGAATATGTGGGAAGAAGGGCCATGCAGATGGACGTGCAAGGAAGGAGGAAGCGTGGGTGGCCAGAGAAGAGATGGAGGGACCTGGTGGAAGAGCACTTGAGGATGAAGAACTTGGATGTGGTGACAGCCCAAGACAGGAGGATGTGGAGGAGACTCATCATCAACAATGATCCCACTTAAGTGGGAGAAGCTGCAGAAGAAGAAGACTGAGAGTAACTTCACATTAATAATTTATTATATACATTCTGTACATATTTAGTCTGGTCAGACTAAAATTTTATTTTATTTTTTATTACAAAACCACAAGTTTCGTGTTCTTTAAATAAAATATAAATATCAGACTTGTGGTTTATATTTTAATTATGTGCTTCTCAGATCATACAAAACAGTCATCATACCAAACAATATCGCCTTATTCAGATATTTGTTTTGTTTATTTTTAGGCAATTGATTTTGATAATAATGCTATCAATACAAAGTACTGCATCCAGCAAATATTAGGTTCCCTTCAAGATTCAGATAGAGGGAGATTATTGTTAAATGCTCAACAAATGGAAGAAATATGGTAAATGAATTTAATTACTGTATGTTTTGCTTTATATTTGAAATTATATAAATTTGTTATTACATTTAATACTAGTGAACCTGAAGGCAACATTAAAATATTGAATTTGTGCACATTTTGTAAATTATGGTTAAATCTTTGAAGTCTGAACACTTCAGTAGCTTAAAAATAAAGTACCAAATGAATATTTTTATTTCCTTTTATTAATGATCACTAAATACCATTAAATTGCATTGCATATTTATCATAATCAAATTCCTGACTTATACCCTCAAGAGATGTTCAGGATATTATGATAGTACTACATGAAAAACTTACCGTATTTTTCGGACCATAAGACGCACCTTTTTACATAGAAAAATCGACTGAAAATTGGGTTGCGTCTTATGGTCCGAAGGTAACATAAAATATGAATCTTTACACTGTACCAAAGCTGTTAGCGAAGTTCAATTACTGGTGCAATATGTTAATAAAATTAGTAAGTATGCCACTGAAGGTAGGTACCTAAGTTTTCTCCGTTATATACCTACCGATTTAGAGCGTCAATAGTCATTAGTGCGTAAACATATGCGCTTTTGTATGGTTCATTTGAGTTATTTTTTATAAGTTGTTAAAATTTTTATCTTAAAATTAGAAAAAATGAGTGTAAAACAACAAAGACTTTCATATAACGTGAGTTATAAATTAAATGTGATAAATTATGCAAAACAATATCGAAACAGAGCAGCAGAAAGACATTTTGGTCCACCACCAACAGAAAAAATGGTTCGTGAGTGGATAAAACAAGAGGAACAATTAAAACTGCTATATAAGCACAAGAAAACATCCTGTTCACACCCACCTAGAAAAATGGCCAGAATTAGAAGTACAAACGAAAAATTGGGTACCACATCACCGAAACATGGGAATATCCGTTTCTACGAAAATGATAATTTTTGAAGTGAAAAGATGGATTACTGCTAATGGAACTTTAGATTTTACCGGATCGCCGTCTTGGTGCTTTAGATTTATGAAAAGACACGGGTTATGCATGCGTACAAAAACCACTCTAGCCCAAAAAATGCTGGCTGACTATGAAGCTAAAATTATAGAATTCCATAGATTTGTCATATCAGTAAGAAGGAAATTTAACTTTGAGCTTAATCAAATTGCGAACATGGATGAAGTGCCTCTAACTTTTGATGTTCCTTCAAATTGGACTGTAGATTCAAAAGGCAACAAATCAATAGTGATCAAAACAATCACGAAAAACTTGCTACACTGTAGTTTTAGCTTGTTGTGCGGACGGAACAAAACTACCCCCCATGTTAATCTTCGAGAGAAAAACGTTACCGAGAGATGAAATTCCTTATGGCATTATTATCCACTTTCAAGATAAAGGCTGGATGGACAAAACAGGAATGAAATTATGGATACAAAAGATATGGGCAAAATGTCCAGGTGCATTGTTTAAAAGGCCTGCGATGTTAGTGTGGGATCAATTCAGAGTACATAAAACAGAATCAACCAAGAAGCTTCTAAAAGAAATGAACACAGAATCAGCTGTCATTCCTAGAGGCCTTACAAGTGAATTATAACCCTTAGCTGGATCTATTAATAAACCATTGAAAAATTTTATGCAGGAGGAGAGGAACAAATGGATGGCAAAGCCAAATTACGATGTTACAGCAACAGGATGTATGAAACGGCCAAAAATTTCAGAAGTATGTACCTGGGTGAAAAATTCATGGGAAGCTGTGAAAGAAGAGACGATTATAAAGTCATTTAAGAAATGCGATGGATGGTACTGAAGATGATGCAGTTTTTGAAGGGAGTGACAACAATAGTTCAGACGAAAGTAATGCGAACGGTGACATTAACGAGACAAGTGATAGTACTGAGAGTGAAGATGAACTGAATATTGCTAATACAAATGATTGTAACAATAAATAAAAATTGATTTATTTATTGTTACATAAATTTGTAAATTTGTTACATAAATTTGTAAATTTGTTACAAGAATTTGTAAATATCTTTATATAATAAAATATTTTTTTCTAAAAATAGTCTCATAAATTTGGGGTGCATCTTATCATACCTAACTTCCTATCAACAATTTTCCTGCATATCAATCTGTTATCTGTCAAGACTCTTAACATTATCAGATCTTATATTTCTGTCTTCTAAGGCATTGGTTCTTAACCTTTTTCCACTTGTACCCTTTTAAACCTATTTCTATAAATTGTATCCCTTGTTTTCAAAATAGCCATTTTTAAATACTGACACTTTTGTTCAGTGCCTATCTTAATGCAAAATAGTGTAAATGACTTGTTTTTCTGCCATTACTGATTATTTTTCGTGTACCCCCGAACAGCATAGCACGTACTCCAGGGGTACGCGTACCACTGGTTGGGAACCAATGTTCTAAGGCACTTTTAACTGTATCAATACACCAGTATCTTGGTCTTCCTTTGGGTCTTTTTCCTGCCAACCTGGCAGAGAACACTTGTTTTACTAATCTTTCCTCTTCCCATTCTATTTAAGTGACCATACCACCTGAGATTAGCTCTGCTAACACATTCCTGGATGCTAACAATGCCATGTTCTTTACTAATATCCTCTTTTTTTTTTTAATAATATTGCTATTGACACCATCTTTTCATGCCCTTAATCTTTCTCAGGACTTGCATATCTGTGGTCTCTAGTCTTTGGTCAAGTGTTTTATTTCTAACCCAGCTCTCAGATCCATATGTTAAAATTGGTTTGAACACTGTCTTGTATACAGCTAATTTAGTATTTTGATGAATTTCCTTTATTCCATATAAATTTATTCAGCTGGCTTCCTATCATACTGGCTTTGTTGATTATATAGTCTATTTATATATTCACTAAAAATCGAGCCTAAGTAGCTGAAATGTTTTACTTGTTCTATAGGTTCTCTTCGCAATGCAGTTGATATTTTCATTGTTTCTGCCTATTTTAATTGTCTTTGTCTTTTTAATGCTCACCTTCATACCATATCTGTTACAACAGTTATTCAATTTAGTCAGGGAATCTTGCAGACTTGTACTGGACTTATTTAAAAGTATTACATCATGTGATGTGCATAAAGTAAATAGCTGAGATCAACATCTCCAATTTTGATATCAGGTTTAATACTGCTTTCCTTCATAATGTGATTCATATAAATAATGAATAACAGAGAGAGAGAGAGAGAATGCATATTTAAGCATTAATTAATATGAAAGAAGATTCAAATAATTTCCCCAAATCTTATTGATAATCGATGTTTATTTGTAAACAATTTTTAAGTTTGTAGATTAACATGCTTTCAGACATGTATAATGATATACACCTTTTCACTACTTCATCATCATCAAATTCCTGTCTTGTACTCTCAAGGGGGTGTAGATATTACAGTATTACATGAAAAATTTACATCATTACTAACTTCCTATCTACAATTTTCTTCCAAATCAGTCTGTTACCTGTCAAGACTTCAACATTATCAGATCTTATATTTCTGTCTTCTAAGGCTAAGGCATTACTGTATCAGTCCACCTATATCTTGGCATTTCTCTAGGTTGTTTTCCTGCCAACCTAGCAGAGAACACTTGTTTTGCTAATCTCTCCTCTCCCATTCTGTTTAAGTGACCATAGCACCTGACATTAGCTATGCTATGCATTCCTGGATGCTGACAATGTCAAGTTCTTCATAATATCCTCGTTTTTAATATGATATTGCCATTGATGCCATCTGTTCATGCCCGTAATCTTTCTCAGGACTCTCATATCTGCGGTCTCTAGTCTTTGGTCAAGTGTTTTACTTTTGACCCAGCTCTCAGATCCATAAGTTAAAATTGGTTTGCAAACTGTCTTGTATACAGCTAATTTAGTGTTTTGACTAATTTCTCTCTTCCATATAAATGTATTCAGTTGACTTCCTACCATACCAGCTTTGCTGATTCTGTTGTCTATTTCCATATTTAATTTACCATCTTCACTAAAAATTGCGCCTAAATAACTGAAATGTTTTACTTGTTCTATAGGTTTTCCATTCAAAATGCAGTTGATATATTCAATGCATCTGCCTATTTTCATTGTCTTTGTCTTGTTATTGCTGACCTTCATACCATATCTATTATAACAGTTATTCAATTCATTCAGGGAATCTTGCAAACTTCTAGCAGATTTATTTAGAAGTAAAACATCGTCCGCATAAAGCAAAGAGCTTAGATTAACATCTCCAATTTTGATATCAGGTTTACTACCACTTTCCTTCATAATGTGTAGGTTATGAATAACACAGGGGATAATGTACATCCTTGCCTGACACCAGATTTAATATTAAACCATCTTTTTGTACTTCCTTCAATTCTAACTGCTAGCTTACAACTCAAATAAAGACTAAGTATTGCTTGATATAATGCCACATTGTTAACTGTAACGTTTTGAATAGCTTCTCTCTTGGCATCTTGTCATATGCTTTTTCAAGATTTACAAAACTTAAATACACCTCTATTGTTATATTTCCTCATGGGATGGGAATATTGTTATATTCCCTTCCCATGATCTTTCAACTATTTGTCGTAAAGTGAAAATCTATTACTATTATTATTACTATTATTACGGGCAACTCCAGGGAGTCATTAGACTCATCGAGGGAGGCCCCAAATCATATTCATCACAACTATCTGACATTCATACAGTATCTATCATACCTCGCCTTAAACTCATTCACTGTCACAGCATCCACTACAGACTCAGGGAGCGCATTCCACTCATTCACTACTCTAAAAGTAAAGAACCCAGCTCTAACACCTTTACTAACCACACTTTTGCCCAGTTTCCATGGATGTCCCCTAGTCCTCCCACAACCAGCCCTGTTCTCAAAAATATCTTCTGAATTAATTTTATAGAAACCTTTCAGTAATTTGAATGTCTCAATCATATCTCCCCTCCTCCGCCTATCAACCAATTTTTGCAACCCACAAATCCTCATCCTGTTCTCATACGGTTCATTCCACAGACCTGCTATCATCTTGGTCACTCGCCTCTGGATCCTCTCCACCTCCTCCCCATCAAGAAGAAACCTAGGTGACCAAATCTGAGCACAGTAGTCTAGATGGGGTCTTATCAAGGCTCGATAGAGAGGAACAATAACCTGCTTGTCTCTGCTTGTCAACGTATTCTTCAGCAACCAAGTGATTTGATGAGCTGTTTTGGTCACTTTTGCAATGTGTCCCCTAAATTTCAATTCCTTATCCACCAACACTCCTAAATCTCGTGCCTCATCAATTTCCTGGAGCTGGGTTCCACCAATGCAGTAAACTGCCGCCAATCTTTTCACCCCAAAATGCATAACCTTACATTTTGCCACATTAAACTGACATCCATTCTCCTTAGCCCAGACCTCCAATCTATCCAAATCATCCTGCAAAATTTTGACATCATCTGCATTCACTATTGCCCTACCCAACTTCGCATCATCCGCAAACAAATGAACTGTTCCTCTCAGATCATTTCCTATATCATTTATGAACAAATTAAACAGCAGTGGTCCAAGAACAGATCCTTGTGGCACACCACTAGTCACAGGCCGTCTTGTGGACTCTACTCCCGAGTAAACCACTCTCTGATATCTCTCCATCAACCACCCTCCTATCCATCTCACCAACCCTATGTCCATTCCCATATGCTGCAATTTACTGATTAGAATTCCATGTGGAATCCTGTCAAAGGCCTTGGCAAGGTCCAGTAGAATCACAGTAAACCCATTACCCTTATCCAGTTCAGCCGTCACTGTGTTATAATACGTGAGCAAGTTACTGAGGCATGACCTACCCTTCACAAAACCATGCTGTCCCCGATACAGTATCCCATTTTCTTCTATCCAATCTTGTATTTTCCTCTTGACTATTTTCTCTAAGACCTTGACAATGATTCCTGATATTCTAATCGGTCGGTAATTTACAACAGCAGTCTTGGAACCACCTTTATGCAGTGGAACTATTTTCCCCTCTTTCCACCCGCTCGGGACTAACCCAGACCCGAGACTCAAATTAAACAAAATGGTCAAGGGTATTGACAATTCTTTAGCTGCTTCTCGTACAACACGAGCTGGTATACCATCCAATCCCACAGATGTATTGACATTGAGGTTATGCAATAGACTACTCACCTCCACTTCATTAACCACAATTCCCGTATAATCTACTGGGTTATTCGTTTCTGCAATGTCACCACCTGGATGATATACTTTTGCAAAGTGCTCACTCAGTAACTCAACTATCTCAACTGATTCAGTTACCTCCCTACCATCGGCATTCTTTAAAATCAATCTGCCATGTACATTTTTCCTTTTACTTGCTACATATCTAAAAAACTGTTTAGGATTCTCTTTAGCCTGCATGGCCAATGTTCTTTCGTAATCCTTTTTTGCTTTTCTTACCACACTCGTCACCCTTCTGGCCTGCGCTTTATACCGTTCATGTGCCTGCCGGTCACCCTTCTCCTTAAATTCCCTCCATAGTTGTTTCTTTTTTTGCAACTCAAGCTTAATGGTGTTATTCATCCATTTAACCCCTACTTGATTTATTATTCGGACTCTAGGTATACAGTCAGCCATTGCTTCATGCAAGCACTTCTTAACTACCTCCCATGCACTATCAACTTCTAGTCCTTGCAGTTGTACATGCCATGGCACTGAACCAATCAAACTCCTAAGCTTGTCGTACTTTCCCGCCCGATAATTCCACATGTATCCTGTCTTAATTGAAAATTCTACACCTTTAGCCACCTCCCAAGTTAAGACCCTATGATCACTCTCACCGATTGGTGGCAATGTGGTTATATTTGTTACAGCCAAATCCTCAGATGTAATTACTAGGTCAAGCACTCTCTGACCACTAGTATTTTCCATTACATGCTGTCGCAGATAGTTATCCCTTAATAACCGCATAAAATCCAGTTCCTTTCTCCCGTGTGTCCTCTCCTCACTCCAATCAATGCGACCATAGTTGAAATCTCCCATAATAATCACCCTCCTTCCACCCATTTCTTCTATTTGCTTGTGCATACTGTCTGATCCTGGCATCGTCTATTTGGCCCAAATTCAGCTTGTTCTTCACCAAGCTTTTCTTCCACAATCTTTCTCAACCGTTTCTGAAGTATACTTGAATAAATCTTACTAGGAACACTCAATAGGGAAATACCTCTGTAATTCTCACATTCAGTTTTATTTTCCTTTTATCAGTTTTATCCTGTTCAGTTTTATCACATTCAGTTTTATCCCCTCCAATCATCGGGAATTCGTCCCTATGTCCAGGCTTTCTGAACTATGCAGTGCAGCCACTGTAAGACTTTATACCACCATACTTGAGCATTTCTGGTTGAATATCATCCACTCCTACTGCCTTTCCACATTTCAGTTCTTTAATGGCTTTTTCTACTTCAAGTATGGGTACGTATTCCTGACTGTATTCCTGTTGAGTGTTTTTTGCCACTGTGCTATCACCGCTTGTTTCATTTAGCAATTTTTTGAAGCAATTACTTCATACTTCAAGGATATTTTTTTCTCCAGTTTTCATGTCAGTTTTATCATCTCTGATTCCTTTTCCAGCACTCTTTCCTCCATTTCTAAGCTCCTTAAACTCCAGAATATCTTGCCACCTTCTTGTATTTATTTTCAATGTTCTTACCAAAGTCTATCCATGACTTTTCTTTAGCTAATTTTACACAATGTTTCGCTTTCTCACATTTGTCTCTGTATTCTGTAAGAGTAAAAGCTGACTTATTTGCCAGGAACTTTTGATATGCTTTCTTCTTTTCCTTCACTGCCTCTTTAACTTCCTGTGTCCACCATGGAGTTCTGATTTTTCTATCCTTGCAGACCACCTTTGCCACAGGCCGCTCTGCCTGAATCAATCAATGTTTTCTTCGGAACTTGCCACTGAATCTCCAAGTTTTGGTTCCTGTTCTCAAACTCTTTCATTTTTTCTTGAATAATGTTTGTGTATTTTAGTCTACAGTTCACATATGAGAGCTGCTTAACTTTTATTTGCTTTAAAACTTTCTTAAATGTTATTCTTTTCAATATGAAATTCAATTTTATTCTGCTCAAGACTAAATGGTGATCACTTCCAATTTCAAATCCTCTGTACACTCTGTCCTGCACCAGGGAGAAAACATCACTATCAACAATAACATAGTCAATGAGACTTTTCTCCTTGCCCCTTCTCTCCATGTGAATTTGTGTGCATTTTTATGTTGGAACATGGTGTTAGTAATAACCAGTCCATGTCCTGAGCAGAAATTATTAGCTTTACTCTTTTCTCCAAATTTTCCCAAAATATTTTTGTATGTGTGACAATCATTTCTTACTCTGCTTGTTAGATCCCCAACAAGGACCAACGTTTCCTTTTTCATTGTGTCAGTTGCTTTCTCTAAAGCCTTAAAGAATTCCTCCACTTCTACATTAGTAGAACCTTCTGTCCGACCATAGGCACAAATAAGTCTCATTGTCCACTTCCTCATTTTGTTATTTGACCACATCACTCTACTTGAGACTGCCTGCCATTCAAGATTAGCCTCATATTTAGTGTTGAATACTATGGCTACTCCTTCTTTTCCTTGATTGTCATTGCCTGAATATAACATTTTGTATTTATTGCTCAGAAAGATCTCACCAGTTTTTGTCTTTTTTGTTTCAGTCACCCCTATTATGTTGATCTGGTACTTATCAAATTCCTCAGTTTGGCTCCATTTCTTTGCCATTCAGGCTTCTTATATTGATAGTACCAATTTTGAACTCTGTTGATGTTGAGTTGGGGTGTGTTTTAGACTTGCCACTTGTATGTTGGCTTCTGGATTACTTCAAACTTTGTACCTCTTCTTGAGATGACTACTCACATTGATGAGACTGCAATAAAGTTCAAAACCAGCTTGGTAGTGGCCTTTCTCATAATGCTTAGCATTATAGCATTATACACCTCCAAAAAGGATGTGTGGTTTGCATTATGGGATATTAAGGCAATTAAATTAATGTGAAGTCACTAGCCTCTGAATACGAGTAGCCTAGTCATGATGATACTTCATGTGCAAACTTTGTTTGCTTACACTTGGATAAAGGATTAAACAAGAATATAATTTCTTGAAAAATTTAATTTAAATCATTAAAATGAGGAAAGGCACTTCCACTGGTTTGCTTACTTGAAGGTGCAGTTGAAATGTCATAAAAATAATAAATTGTGTAATGCCTTTTAATTCTCTGAAGAGTGAGTAAGCAATTTTTGGAAATCGGTAAGTAACCATTCTGCCCTTAGCTATTGCCAGTAGCTGAACTCATGGCTGTCGATGATTTTAGAGGAATCAGCACACGATAGTTCAACAGACAACTGCTGCCCTCTCTTGATTCTAAACCCTAATACTCATATTGTTGTTTGAAATAGTGAGAGTTGTATGGTTGATTTTTCTGAGATTCGAGGTTTAAAAATTTGTATATCTAGGAGAAAAACTTGCTACTTCCTGTGCCAGAGATTGACTCACTTGAGAACCAACTGAAAAAAAAGATTTCTCTAGTTGGCGACTAAAACTAAACCTATAACAGTCTTTGTTTAATGGACCTGATTACAGTACAGAATTTTTCCAGAAGGCATGTGTCAAAACAAACTGGCTTGCAAAAAAGTACAAATCAATTGCAGATCATTCAATAGCTGAGCCCATGGCTGTCGATGATTTTAGAACTATCAGGGTATCATTTGAGTATGTTTTAGAAGTCATTGGGCTGATAGGTTGGTGAGTGTGAGTTACTGATAAAATTGTTATCAATCTGTTGGCTAATTTTAAGGAAGAAAGTCTTCCAAGCTATTACATTTGTATGATCAGCTCCTGACTGAAGATCACTGAGAATATGTGGAAAATCTAGAGGCATTTCAGATACAGCCTGCAGTCAGCATTTGGTGATCCACTAGCCTAGTGCCTCTACAATGTGTATCTTATAATAACTTAAAATGACCGAGTGTTATGATGCATATGGATGATTCTTTGCATTATACCTATTTTAGAAATTTATAAACAAAAAATAGTAATTATTCTTAAATTTTCATAACATTCACATCATTTTAAGAGAAGTAATTTAAATGTATTAATTATTTTTATGTGGTTTAAGCCAGAGTTCAGAAAAATACAGCCTGTGAGCTAAGGATAGTTTTTAAATGATTTTCATGACAGAATCATGGATTTGTTCTTTCAGTATCCATAAAGTAGTGTTAATGTGACACCATATCCATCCATTCATTAATGTATTGTCTATGGCCACTTTCATGCAACATGTGAGTTGTGGCAGTGACCATATGTTGCATTCTTGTTGCCACTGATGCCACTCGTACTGTACAACAGTAGTTTGAGTTGTCCCACACATTTGTTAGTCACATATATCACAAGTATATTTATATATCAGTGAATATTGGGACATATTTGTTTATATTCAATGTAAATGCCTTCCAAGTGACCAATATGCTAAACTAAAATATTTTGCTCGTGGATTAATTTCATTATTTGGCACTCCCTATCTGTGTTAAAAGATATTTTTAAAGGTAAAATATAAAATCTCATTACAGATCAACTTTATCTTAATGGACATTTGCAATTGATTTTGATGATTGGGAATCCTACCTTGAACCTGTAAAACTTGATGTAGCTTGGAAGTACCAAAGCGCTTTACATTGATTTTTACAGAGGTCAATTTTCTTGAGATTGTTACAAAAATAACTTTGTATGTCTCTATATATTTTATGCTAAATATTAATGTAAATAACCCTATGGGAATTGACTGTACTTAGCTTTAACAAAAATTTCTAGAATCTAAAAAAACAAAGGCAATGCTTTGCCACCGGAACTTTGTATAACAGCTATGTACAGGGTGTCCCAAAATTCACGCAAGAAGTAATTTTGATAGAAAACACAGGTTTTTAATTAAAAATTGTAATTTATTATTGATTCATAAAGTATACAGTATAGGGTTATGCATGGAATAGCATATCGGGTAAATGGCCTCTGTTGGATTCTGAATGAAGAGAAATTTAAATTATTAATACTCTCCTCAGAATCCAACATAATCCACCATGGCAAAGGCTACATTTGTAAATATTATTTAATGTAAATCACTTGTTTATAATTTAATATTCATATAACTGCCTTTAATTTTATCTAATATTTAATTATTTAATCAAGAATATATGTATTAATAGTAGAAAAACTCTGTGTAAAAAATTATCAATTACAAGTTCTATATTAACATAGAAATAAGCTAGATAGCTTGATAATATTTTAACACAGAGTTTGTAATTGATTATTTTTTTATCATAGGCGGGAAGAAGGGATATAAAAAGGGAAGAATGCTGAAAATATATTTAGAGATTAGTTTAATTAAGAAAGAGAGAGAGAGGATTGGCATTAGGTTGGAATCGGAGCTTTCGGCATTTGGGAATCGCAGTGCGATAATAGCGAGTCGGCAAGTCACTCAAGCAGCTAATAAAGTTTACTAGTCGAGAGGCGGTTAGCTAATAAATTGTAGAATAACAATTATAGCTACAGAAAACAGCTGAGTGACTACTAAATAGACTAGCGATATTTGAGTTGAGATTCAATTTCAGGGCCGACCTTTCAAGGACATACAGAACCTTGAAGCAAAGCACAGAGTTATTAGCGAATAGTAGAGGCTGTAAAGTTGGGGTTTACAATTAGCTGTGCTTAGAAATATATTGCCTAAAAGAATTAATTGAATGCAGGAGGAATGAACAACTGTGCATATAAAACCTTAAGTTATGAATTATTGTGTGTTGCCTTAATTCATGAGTGATCAGTAGTACTTCATGCAAGAACGTTTGTTTATGTGTATAGTGACCGATGATTAATTCAGTTATTGCTTAGAAGAATTATTTTAATGAGTGCCGTATACTGTTTAAGTGTTTACAGTAATAAAAAGTGTTTACGTATAAGTAGGTGAAGAAAAAAGATTATCGGTAAGATTATTCCAACCGTTAATATTCCTATACGGAGAAGTGTGAGAGTTTCATTTTAGAATTTCCTTATACTAACAGTAACTATTGCGGAAATTAGCTAAAGTGTAAATTTCTAAGTGTTTGCTTGTGAAGAGGTATTACTGCAATTTCTATTGTATTTAAAACTTAAAGAACTATGAGCTATTGATGTGAATGATCATTAAGGAACTTTATTAAATAGCTAAAAGGAACTGTGAGAAGACTATTACAGATAACAGAATTACCATTGTCTGAGTTTGCATGACTTTATTATCAGAAAGGCTGAAGTGTATATAATAACTTGTTTAGTATTTTGATCTTAAGTGTATAATTTGCGATTATAAAATTAAATGTTTGTTTTTGTTAATTAAAAAAAAAATTTTACAGAGTTTTTCTACTATTAATACATATATTCTTGATTAAATAATTAAATATTAGATAAAATTAAAGGTAGTTATATGAATATTAAATTATAAACAAGTGATTTACATTAAACAATATTTACAAATGTAGCCTTTGCCATGGTGGATTATGTTGGATTCTGAGGAGAGTATTAATAATTTAAATTTCTCTTCATTCAGAATCCAACACCTCCACGGCTTTGCTGGCATATATGCACTCTTTTGTCAAAATTTTCCATGACCGTTTTGCATAAATGTGGCTGAATTTCGTTGATACAGCGCTCAATTTCCTCCTTCAAGGTGTGGGTGGTCGTGGGCTTGTTGGCATAAACCTTAGACTTCAAAAAAACTCCAAAGAAAAAAGTCCAACGGCATTAAGTCACATGATCTGGGCGGCCAATTTTGATCACCAAAACGGGAAATTACACGACCAGGAAATGACTCATGCAGTAATTGAATTATTTCTCGGGCTGTATGGCATGTGGCACCGTCTTGTTGAAACCACATGTCGTCCACATCCATATCTTGCAATTTAGGCACAAAAAACTGGATTATCATGTCGCGATAGCGAGCACCATTAACTGTTATTGCCTTACCAGCTGCATTTTCGATGAAGAATGGACCGATGATGCCTCCAGCCCAAAATCCGCCCCAAACAGTGACACTTTGTGGATGCATTTGTTTCTCAACAATCACTCGTGGATTTTCTGAACCTCAAATGCGAAAATTTTGTCGATTAATGAAGCCATCAAGATGAAAATGAGCCTCATCGCTGAAGTTGATTTTGTTCGAAAAATAAGCATCCACTTGTTGTTGTTCCATAATCCATCCAACAAACTCTCTTCACTGTGTGTGTGGTCAGTAGGCTTCAGTTCTTGAGTCAATTGAACTTTGTAAGCATAAAGATGCAAATCATTCGTGAGAATACGCTATAGAGAGCTTCTCGAAATGCCCAATTCAAGACCACAGTGCCGAATTGATGTTCCTGGACTCTCAGCAACACTCTCATGAACTGCTTCAATGTTTTCTGTTGAATGACTTGTTGAAGGATGGCCAGAGTGTATAAGATCACTAAGTGATCCAGTTTCCTTGAATTTTTTAATTAATCTTTTCACAGTTGATGAAGTTAAATCACTATTCCGACCATATTTTGTACGAAAATTGCGAACTGTAGCTGCCAAACCTTCATTATTTTTAAAATATTGCTCAACAATGAAAATGTGTTGTTCTTTCATGTAGCTCCATTTTTAATAGCCCTGAACTGTCAGCTGTCACGCTGTCTTTTTTTTTCTCATTGGCAACACTTTACCGCACAAATGGCACTAAATTTAAATCTTGCATGAATTTTGGGACACCCCTTATAAGGGCAGAAGAAAGTTGTTTACGATTTAAGTGTATGAGAAAGTTGTTTGCAAGCTCTGCATATAAACACCTTCAAAGTCAGTGTCAAAGAGATCAGCAAGGTTCAGACAAGTTTCTCCTGCTGACAAGATAAGATTAAAGGAGTACATGGAGGAGAAGAAAGAACGGGTCGGTCTTAACAGAAGATCAAGGAGTAGTGCCAAATTCTTCAGGGGGGTTACAACCCTTCATGTAAGGTTTCAGAGAATGTGAAATAAAAAGGGACCATCGCGAGGGGCAGTTAGAACCAGGGAAGGGGGCAGTCAGAGTTATCAGAGAAGGGAAGTTAGAATCATCAGAATCGGCAGCTAGAGGCAGAAGCTCCAGAAGTAGAATCCAGAGGACAGGACATTATGGCGAGCCATGCCAGTGGAGAAGCCGATTGGAATGACGAGAGAACAGGCGACGAACAGGGGTGCTTAAGGGTCAAAGCTGTATAACTGAGAGGAGACCTCCACATAGCCTTTAAAGGAATGCGGAAAACCGACCAGGGCTTCTGACCTAATGTCCAATCCTCACCTTCTCGTGGTGCACCCTGTTGGGTATCTACTTTGATACTGAACGAACGAGGATGGGCTGGCAATTTGGGATTTAGCCGACCAAATTGTATTCTTATTGGTTTAACCAAAATAAAAAATGATGGTACAACATGACAAAATTTCATGCCGGCTGGGGCGTCGCCCGGTTAAACAAGGCCCCCGTTGTTTTCACCAGGGAACCAGGGCGAACAGCGAAAAGTCAGCTACTGGAACAAATCTGAAAACAAACCCCAACTCAACATCGCCAGAGTTAAAGATCGGTACTATCAACATAAGAAGCCTGAATGGCAAAAAAATGGAGCTAGCTGAGGAATTAGATAAGTACCAGATCGACATAATAGGGGTGACTGAAACAAAAAAGCCCAAAACTGGTGAGATCTTTCTGAGCAATAAATACAAAATGTTATATTCAGGCAATGACAATCAAGGAAAAGAAGGAGTAGCCATAATATTCGACACAAAATACGAGGCTAATCTTCTTGAATGGCAGTCAGTCTCAAGTAGAGTAATGTGGGCAAATATGAGAATGGGGAACTGGACAATGAGACTTATTTGTGCCTATAGTTCCACAGAAGGTTCTACTAAGGTAGAAGTGGAGGAATTTTTTGAGGCTTTAGAAAAAGCAACTGACACAATGAAAAAGGAAAAGTTGGTCTTTGTTGGGGATCTAAATAGTAGAGTAGGAAATGATTGTGAGACATACAAAAATATTTTGGGAAAATTTGGAGAAAAGAGCAAAGCTCATAATAATGGCAAATATCTGTTGGATTTCTGCTCAGGACATGGACTGGTTATTACTAACACCATGTTCCAACATAAAAATGTGCACAAATTCACATGGAGAGAAGAGGCTAGGAATAAGAAAAGTCTCATTGACTATGTTATTGTCGATAGTGATGTTTTCTCCCTGGTGCAGGACACCAGAGTGTACAGAGGATTTGAAATCGGAAGTGATCACTATTTAGTCTTGAGCAGGATAAAATTGAATTTCATATTGAAAAGAATAATATGTAAGAAAGTTTTAAAGTGAATAAAAGTTTAGCAGCTCTCAGATGTGAACTGTAGACTAAAATACAGAAATATTATTGAAAAGAAAATGAAAGAGTTTGAGAACAGGAATCAAACCTTGGAGATTCAGTGGCAAACTCTGAAGGAAACATTGATTGATTCTGCCAGAGAGGCATGTGGTGAGGTTGTGTGCAAGGATAAAAAAAATCAGAACTCCCTGGTGGACACAGGAAGTTAAAGAGGCAGTGAAGGAAAAGAAGAAAGCATATCAAAAGTTCCTGGCAAATAAGTCAGCTTTTACTCTTACAGAATACAGAGACAAATGTAAGAAATCTAAACAGTGTGTAAAACTAGCTAAACAAAAGTCATGGGAGGACTTTGGCAAGAACATAGAAAATAAATATCAAGAAGGTGGCAAAATATTCTGGAGGTTGTTGAAGAAGCTTAGGAATGAGGAAAGAATGCTGTAAAAGGAATTAGAGATGATAAAGGTGAAATAAAAACAGGAGAAAAAGATATCCTTGAAGTATGGATTAATTACTTTGAAAAACTGCTAAATGAAACAAGCAGTGATGACAGCACAGTGATAAAAAACACTGACCAGGCATGCAGTCAGGAATACATATCCATACTTGAAGTAGAAAAAGCCATCAAAGGCTTGAAATGTGGAAAGGCAGCAGGAGTAGATGATATTTGACCAGAAATGCTGAAGTATGGTGGTATAAGAGTCTTACAGTGGCTGCACCGCATAGTTCAGAAAGCCTGGACAGAGGGACGAATTCCCGATGATTGGAATAGAGCTCTCATAGTACCCATATATAAAAAGGGAAATAAAACTGAATGTGAGAATTACAGAGGTATTTCCCTACTGAGTGTTCCTAGCAAGATCTATGCAAAGTATACTTGAGAAACGGTTGAGAAGAATTGTGGAAGAAAAGCTTGGTGAAGAACAAGCTGGATTCAGGCCAAATAGAGGCTGTCAGGATCAGATCTTCACTTTACGACAAATAGTCGAGAAAGCATGGGAATATAACAAAGATCTGTATTTAAGTTTTGTCGATTTGGAAAAGGCATATGACAAGGTGCCAAGAGAGAAGCTATTCAATACGCTGCAGTTATATGGTGTGATTGGGGCATTATATCAAGCAATACTTAGTCTTTATTTGAGTTGTGAGTCAGCAGTTAGAATTGAAGGAAGTACAGGAAGATGGTTTAATGTTAAATCTGGTGTGAGACAAGGATGTACATTATCCCCTCTGTTATTCATTATCTATATGGATCACATTATGAAGGAATGTGGTATTAAACCTGATATCAAAATTGGAGATGTTAATGTCAGCTCTTTGCTTTATGCGGATGATGTTATACTTCTAAATAAATCCGCTACAAGTCTGCAAGATTCTCTGACTAAATTGAATAGCTGTTGTAATAGATATGGTATGGAGGTCAGCAATAAAAAGACAAAGACAATGAAAATAGGCAGAATCATTGAAAATGTCAACTGTGTTGTGAATGGAGAACCTGCGGAACAAGTAAATAAAACATTTCAGCTACTTAGGCACAATTTTTACTGAAGATGGTAAACTAAATATAGAAATAGACAACAGAATCAGCAAAGCTGGTATCGTGGGAAGTCAATTGAATAAATTCATATGGAATAAGAAAGAAATTAGTCGGAACACTAAATTAGCTGTATACAAGACTGTGTTCAAACCAATTTTAACTTATGGATCTGAGAGCTGGGTCAGAAGTAAAACACTTGACCAAAGACTAGAGACCGCAGATATGAGAGTCCTGAGAAAGATTAGAGGCGTGAACAGATGGCATCAATGGCAATATCATATTAAAAATGAGGATATTAGGAAAGAACTTGACATTGTCAGCATCCAGGAATGCGTTAGCAGAGCTAATCTCAGATGGTATGGTCACTTAAATAGAATGGGAGAGGAAAGATTAGCAAAACAAGTGTTCTCTGCCAGGTTGGCAGGAAAACGACCCAGAGGAAGACCAAGATATAGGTGGATTGATATGGTACAAAGTGCCTTAGACGATAGAAATATAAGATCTGATAATGTTGGAGTCTTGACAAGTAACAGACTGATTTGGAGGAAAATTGTAGATAGGAAGTTAGTAATGATGTAATTTTTTCATGTAGTACTGTCATATCCTGTACACCCCTTGAGGGTACATAGCAGGAATTTGATGATGATGATGATGATGAAATCACTGGCAGGAACTAGCATTAGTTTATGTATGCTGCTTCCATGTTAGGCAGTTGCATTTTCATAAAGCTTATACAGCATGTTAATTGCAACTTTTTCAGTTGAATTTTATTTGTGAAGTGTTTAAATGATATTGAATATCTCAGATGTAATTCAAACTGATTTCAAGTTATACTCTCATATTGATCTTTTTGCTTTACATAAATTGTGTGCTTTCTATATCCATTGACTGTATTATAAACAGCTGTTATATGTATTTTCTGGAATTGAAAATTTTGAAAGAGGATATTAGGATAAATGTGTTTAAGTAACTGCCATGTTTAGTGTTACAGTAAATCTGTTTTGCTTACATGCAGCATAATCTGTGGAAGAGGAGTGTTTTTCCATTATGAGCATCATTCCAGTTGTCTAATTACAGTAATTGTTGCTAAATATAGTACATAAACTAAATATCTCTGTACAGTAATCCCCCTTATTCACGGTTTCAGTTACCTGTTGTCAATCCCGGAAAATATTAAATGGAAAATTCCAGAAATAAACAATTGGTATGTTTTAAATAGCATGCAATTCTGAGTAGCATGATACCGCCTGTGACGTGAATGATCCCTTTGTCCAGCATATCCACTCTGTAAGAGCTACCCACCCATTAGTCACTTAGTTTCTGTCTTGCTTATCAGATCAGCTGTCATGGTATTGCAGTGCCTGTGTTCAATTTCACCCTTATAGTATTTTACTACTTTTATTGCAGTATATTGTTATAATTGTTCTATTTTATTATTGTAGTTAATCTCTTACTGTGCCTAATTTATAAATTAACTTTATCATAGGCATGTATGTATGTATAGGAAAAAACATAGTTATATACAGTTTGGTGTTATCGGCAGGGGATCTTGGAATGTATCCCCTGGGTGATGGGGGTGGACTACTTACTATATTTAGTGATAAACAAATCTACTTGTTTTTCTTGCTTCAGCAGTATAACATCTGCTGACGTTTGAATGTTTTTCACATTATAACAACATTTTATTCCAGTCTTTGGAAACAACAACAACACTATTAAAAATTTACCTGTTCTTGAATAAAAACGAATACTTCTATATATTATAAGAAGTAGTTAATCTACAACAAAATACTAGCATATGTGAGATATCTATTATTGATAAGACAGAAGTACCACTGACAAAAAATAAAAATAATGTAGGATTCACAAAAAGATGCATAATTTCGATGATTGGAAATTATTTATGTATCCTATTACTGTGTAAAAAAGTGAATACTGATCCTCAGTAAACAAAAGAACATTTTTAGAAAATGAAATGTATAATTGAAGTGAAAATGAAGTTATAAATGAAACAGAGAAATAAATACACATAACAAGCACAACAAATTTTACAATATGATTTGCTGCTCCAATTCATCCACCTGTATTCCTACCATGCCTAAATGAATCACCTGATCAATGTTATTAGTTCAATGTATTAGTCCCTGCCTATAGTTATTTACTGAGCTGCCAAATGAGTAAACTAATACCAATAAACCAATGCAGACAAATCTCTTTCCCTCTCCTTGTAAATTTTTTTAATGATTACCATCATAAGTTCACTTATACGTCTAGAATTTATAGGAACACATGCTGTTTGCTCTGCCCAGCAACTTGCAGGACAAATATAATATCACAAATGTTAATTATTAATAATTCTTTTGCCAGTAATAAAAGTATTTCTACTCTCACTTGTTGTTTTCTTTATATTTCCAATTCCCACATGGTTTATTAATGTGATGGTCCACATATTTATACCTTTGAGTAATTCAAATATACCAACTAAATATAGCATTTTCCTTAATTGTTGTTTCCTAATATATCCTGAAACAAACACACTTCCCTGCCATGCACATTTGATTACAATTAAAGAACTATCATGATATGTAGCACATCCACCAAAATGCACAATACAAGCACAAACTTTTCCACGGATAGTGTTTTCTGTCACTCCCTCAGATAGGTGATGGTGAGAGAGCTATGATCGCCCTGATGTGAATGTGTTAAGAAATACAACTTCTAGTTGTTCAACAACAACAACAACAAAAAAAAAAAAAAAAAAAAAAAAAAAGCATGTTCTGTTCTATTCTTGACCATTTACTCACAAACTGCACTAATAGACTATTGGTTTTGCAATTTTTTTCATTCATCGTTGTCATGTAAAAAAAAAAAAAGTCTGGGATCTTAAAATAAGAATCTTTAAAATCTTGGCACACACACCAATTTTGAGCATACTCTTAATACAGTTTGGGCTTTGAATGGACTGGTTCATTTTTTTCCAATTATGAATATTTAAATCTTTCATTAGGAGCATACAAAACCTAGTAACAGTTTGTGTCAATTTAATGGAAAGATTGAGACTGGGTGGCTTATGGTATTTTATTAATCAATGCTCAGTCTCATGTAAAAATAACAGAAATTTTCTGTTATAAAATTTCAGTTTTTTAATGCAGCAAAACAGATAACTGACCAATGAAATTTGCAACTTTTTACTGACGAGGTCAATTTGTTTTTACTATCATGCTCCATTGCTTATTTTAATGCTAGTCTAAAATAGTTTAGTCTTATCCCATTCTCTCTCTTTTTTTTTTTTTTTTTTTTCACCTATGGAAAAGGTGAAGCAAAATGAATTTGAACTGAAATGTAATAATTTAAATATTAATACATTTTTAGAACATTATACTATGTTAGCAAAGCTTTTCTACTATAACACTTTTGTGTTTTTAATATAAAATAGCTTAAATTTTACCCATTGTGTTTTGCAGCCAGTTAATTTTATCTAATTTTGCTTCAGCTACCTTTCTCATAACACACATTCTTAAAGTATTAAGTAATTTTTTTGACTTTGTGATAAGTTAAAGTGTACTTGTTGCATGCATTTTATTATGTTCTCATTTCATTGAGTCAGTGGTTCATCTTAGAAAGACCAGGTCTACTTCTCCATGTGTCTATTACTAGCTGCATTAAAAAGTCAGTTTTATCTCCTTCATTGTTTGTTTAACCAACTCAGCTCTAATGTCCTTTCAAAACAATGCATTACCATTTTTTCCTTGAGATTGCAATTTTTAACACATATATTTGATGAGCTTAAATAAATGTTGAACTTTAATACATATTGTGAATTGGGTCTCATGTTCTGAAGCATAACTGATTTAACTTTTTGTCAGTTAATTTTTGCATTTCTCAAGTGAGACCAAAGTTGATAACCACAAATAGCAAAAATACACAAGTTATAGTTTGCTGAAATTTAATTCATATCATTGTATATATATTTAAAAATAGTACAGAGAGCAAGTATTCCAGTTCATTAATATTTTCTTAATTTTAATCATAGCTGTCTCTGGGAAATGGGAGATTATTATCTCCAGAAGCAAAGAGATTTTCATCTCCGTGCTGAAAAGCTTAGAAAGCTACATTCAAGGAATCACGATAATGCATCCTTAAAAAGAAGGAAAGTGGCCGGTGGTGATATCTGGGAAATGGAAGCCAAGTTTATGAGGTATTACAATTCCACACAAATGTTTAAAAAAAAATTTTTTTGAGGCTGTTGTCAAAATAATAAAAATGACTTGCTGAACTATTCTGTACATAAAATATTTCATGCTATAATTATGCTGATAATGAAATGCATCATTTAAGACTGTATTAGGGTAGCGTTAATGTAAACACCATAAAATAAGCAACAGCGAATGAATTGTATGCAATGATGTATGTTATCCTGTATCAGTAGTATGTGTACAGGAAACTTGTAGTGGATATGTATCCAGGTCACTGTAGTAAAGTCACATGCTAGCTTGTCAGGGGAGCACTACTAAAAAAATCTATTATTTTAGGTTGCTTAATACCAATAATAAATCATAACAGATGAATCTGTTATGATTTGGTTTACTGTTGAGAGTTTATTTTTCGCTTGGTTAGACTATAATAAGTTTAATTTAATCCTTTATCCAAATGTGAGCAAACAAAGTTTGCACCTGAAAGTATCTTCAGGACTGGGGTAAGGTAGTACAACACCGGGCAACTTGTTGCAAAGGTGGAGAAAGCTCTCATCACTCCTATCTCAGTATCTCCCATAATGCAAAGCACATCTCCTTGCGGATATGTGTAATGCTATGCATTAAGGCAAGGGCCACTACCCATACCGGTTTCGACCTTTATTGAGGTCTCGTCAGTGGGAGCCAGGCCCAGCGGTGGAGACACCAAGGCAGAAGCAATGAGAGGTCATCCCAACCTATAGGAGTTGCCAAAGGGTGTACAACCTTATTATTAAATTACTCTGGATTCATTTTTATTTATTTTTCACTTGGTTAGACTATAATAAGTTTAGTTTAATCTTTTATCCAAGTGTGAGCAAACAAAGTTTGTGCCTGAAAGTATCTTCAGGACTGGGGTAAGGTACAACACCGGGCAACTCGTTGCAAAGGTGGAGAAAGTTCTCATCACTCCTATCTCAGTATCTCCCATAATGCAAAGCACATCTCCTTGTGGATATGTGTAATGCTATACATTAAGGCAAGGGCCACCACCCATACCGGTTTCGACCTTTATTGAGGTCTTGTCAGTGGGAGCCAAGCCCAGTGGTGGAGACACCAAGGCAGAAGCAATGAGAAGTCATCCCAACCTATAGTCTAACCAAGTGAAAAATAAATTCTCAACATCTTTCTTTGAATCCGGAGTAATTTAATAATAAGGTTGTACACCTTTTGGCAACTCCTATAGGTTGGGATGACCTCTCATTGCTTCTGCCTTGGTGTCTCCACTACTGGGCCTGGCTCCCACTGACAAGACCTCAATAAAGGTCGAAACCGGTATGGGTAGTGGCCGTTGCCTTAATGCATAGCATTACACATATCTGCAAGGAGATGTGCTTTGCATTATGGGAGATACTGAGATGAGAGCTTTCTCCACCTTTGGAAAGAGTTGCCTGGTGTTGTACTACCTTACCCCAGTCCTGAAGATACTTTCAGGTGCAAACTTTGTTTGCTCATACTTGGATAAAGGATTAAACTAAACTTATTATTGGTTTACTGATTATAAAACCTCATAATGATATTGAAAAACTATCTAACAAAGAAGAATAATTTCTTTCTGACATGAATCTTTTTATGCTATCCTACAAAAGTCTGTCTCTTTTATTTTAATAGTCACATTCCATGCACATTACTATTCTGTGATTCAGTTTCTGGGTCACAGCATATAGTGCATTGTTCACAGATGCTCTTAATTTGACAGATATACATGGGATTGTTTTAGCTCTGTGATGATGATGAAGGCAGTATCATAATACTATTTGTAATCCATTCACTTAAAATTCTTGCTTTGTGACCAGTTCCTCATTCCATATCTCATCCTGTTCATTCCATTACATGACAGACAGGCATTTACCTGCTTAGGACAGTCAGGTGAAATGTTCTGTTATTTCAACAATCTTCACTGTACAAAAAAAAAGTATAATAATATTGCAGTTCTGTATTTTCATATTAGGGGTTGTTATCCTTTTTCATTAAACATAAATTCTTTCATTCAAGTTATATACAGAATCTTTTATTGCCCATACTTTCTTTAAAGTATAATTCAGCATTTAATGATAAAAATTGCATTTTTTAAAAAGTGCATATTCTGTATTTTTATAACAAGAAATACATATCTAACTAAGCATTATTCGGGTAACTAGTTATACTCCCAAAATTTGGATACCATTAATTATTAACAATGTATTTCTTCAGAAAATGCAACACACTCACCACATAGGTTACCTGATCCCGTGTTTCATGAAATCAAGATTTGATAATGCATATCATGATTTTATCATTAAAGCAGCTTTCTACAAACCTTACTTAATGATATGAATCATCCTGCTGATATTAAGCATAGTTTCATCACATTCCTATTTGGTAGGTAGGTAGCAGATTACTCATCTTTTTATTTAAAGACAAAAACAGATGTCTAGCAGTAATAATTAATTATTATTACTATTAGGTATCTGTAGACTAATGTTGCCTTTAAATAATAAATTATTAAGGAGTAATAATAATTAACACTTTTATTTAGTTATTATTTACTGATATTTTGCCTTTGTCAACAAGGCATCATAGGTGCAAGGATATGAGATATGTCAATACATAAAGACAATTACCGTATTTGCCAGCGTATAAGACGCACCCCTTTTGTGTACACATTTTTTAGGAAAAAAACTTTAGCACTTAATATATAATATAATGAATTTACAGTATTTCAAATATAAAATAATAAGTAGGTCTACTTTCAGATTCTGATCTAGAAGACATTTCAAGTGTCTCTTCATGAAGAAGATAATGAAGACACTTGAAACCTCTCCCAAATCAGAATCTGAGTCCTCATACAACAAATTGTCCTCTGTACCATCCAGTGCATTACTAATGCCACACTTCTTAAATGATTTAACCACTGTCTCAGTTTTCACAGCATCCCATGAAGCTTTGAGACCCACTCACAAACTTAGGAAATGCTAGGCCCTTCCTTCTTCCTGATGATGTAACCTCAAAATCTGAAGACTGCATCCACTTCTTCATAAATCCCTTAAATGGTTTATTAATACAGACATCTAAAGGTTGAAGCTGACTAGTTAGACCTCTTAGAATTACAACTAACTGAGTTTTCAATTCCTTGAGTTCATTTTTAACATCTTCTGTTCTGTGAGAACGAAACTGATCCCATACTAGCAGGGCAGGCCACAGAAAAGTGGCCTGCCCTGCTAGTATGGGATCAGTTTCGTTCTTTTCTTGGATTTTAGACCGCTTTTCTGTGGTCTAAAATCCAAGTACAGTCATACTCCAAAGTTACACGGTAGGTGGGACCAACAAAGAGTGCGTAAATTGAATTTGCGTAATTCGGGGTATAATTTTGCATAATTTATATATACAAACATACAAAATATTAATTAATTGGGACCAGAGGTTTACAAAAACACCTATAGTTTTTAAGAAATACTGTATAATCATAATTGTAGTTTTTTGTACATAAAAAAAAAAAAGGAAGTTATTTCAACGTCGATGGTTTCATAAAATCTAATAGATTCGTCTGACGGCATAATGTCTTGTCAGGCAAAATTTCTTCATAGCAAGCTAATGATTTTTTTATTCCTTGCCTTGTGGCTACAATTCGTTCCTCGCTAGAATCTATGTCCTCCAAAATCTGTAAACCTTTCTTTTATGATTTTTCTTACTGCGGATTCCTGTAGATCGAACTTCTTTGCTAGCTCACAAATTTTCATCCCGCCTTCCTTCAAAATCCTTAATAATGTTGAGTTTGTTTCCAAAGTCAATGTTTTTCTTTTCTTGCTAGCTGTAGAAGAATCAGACTTGCTTCCTTTGGATGACATTATTTTTTTATGTGATAAAATTTTTATCAAGAACATAACATTAAACAATCGCTAGGTTTGTAGACTATAAAAATTGTATGAATGGAGACCACGTGAAACAGGTTAGTGCTTGTTCACAGCATGTGCAACATTGACGAATGCGGCCGGTGCCATAAAGATATGACTAGTGGTGAGACGTTGAAGCAGGACAGGAATACATACATATAAGAAACCGCGAACTTTGGATTCGTGTATGTTGGAGTATGACTGTATTCAGTTCTGCCTCAAGTTCTGGCCATTTTGCAGTTCCACTTCGTAGGTTATATTTACTGTGAGTTGCTTTTTTTAGATCCTCTTCCTGATTCTGCCACGTTCTTATCATTTTGTCATTTGGGGATGGCTCGAAATGTCTATGCAACCCTGTTTCCATGTTCTTTAGCATATGCAATCACATTGCTTGTATGCAATATTGTAGCAATGCTTTTTTCAGCCATAATTTGCCAAGAAATTTAGAGAACATTTAACGGCAGATCTGTGATTTAATAGCTGAGCTGTGATCGTCAATGACAGCGCATGCGCATCCACTGAACTCTACGTAACTGGAATGCTCTCAGACACCGCAAGGAAGCAAGAAAGAAATCGCATAACTCAGAATAGAGAAAATTTCCAGAAATGAAAGTAATAAAAAACTGAGTATTGGCATATAAGATGCACCCTCTTTTTCAGACCTATTTTCAAAGGAAAAAAGTGTGTCGTATACGCCAGCAAATACGGTCAAAATGGCATGTTCCTGGTTCTAACTGCCATTGTCTTTATAGGGTCATGGTGATCTCATGGTGATTTTTTTTTTTTTTTTTTAGTTAGGAAATTTATTGACCTTTTTAGTTATCTTACATTAGCTACTTAGGTGGTGCCTTTTGGAATTGTCAGTTATTGTTTAATTTAGCTTTATAAATGTACTGAAGATGCCTGTGATACTCAGGCGAAAATTATACTAATAAATAATATTTTACGTGAGTTAATTCTGTTATTATAATTTTTAATTCATATGTCTACTCACGATATTTCCTTACTGAAATATATCATAGGTGCAACGATATGAGATATGCTAAAAAGGTCAATAAATTTCCTAAAATTTCTAAAGACAATTAGTCAAAATGGCATGTTCCTGGTTCTAACTGGTATTGTCTTTATAGGGTCATGGTGATCTCATGATGATAGTCCCCCTAAATAAAAATCTATTATCCCTAAATACCTGTTTCTGCCTTTAAACAAAAACATCAGTAATAATCAGCATCCAGGTATCCATATGAAGTTAGCAAATTGTCTCAGACACATCCTCTTCCATATTTTATTCTGAGAAGAATATCAAACTTTAATTGTGTTAGTAATCTAGAAAGCTACCTATCTCTAGTAGGTAGCTTTGGGCATTCTTCAGATTTAAATATCATGGCATAACTCTAAAGAGCAATAAGAAACCTTATTCCATTGTTAAATTTAAAAACTATTAAAAAATGCTTAATGTTTGCACTCTCCAGTTGATTGTTTTGCATTATCACAATTATGCAAAAATTTATGCTGTTTATCTCTCTCTACCAGATTCATATTCTGGAATCTCTAATTTACTTGAGTTTTCACAACAACAGAGAATTTGTGTTAGGATTTTTGCATTCATTTTGCAGAAAAAAATATATTTCAAGAATTTTCTAGTCCCTGCTTGTGAGTTTCTTCAGTTAACTGGATCATTCTTTCTAAGTGCCATTGTAAAAATTCGATGCAAC
Organism: Typopeltis vanoorti; assembly: GCF_054136105.1. Lineage (NCBI taxonomy): Eukaryota > Metazoa > Arthropoda > Arachnida > Uropygi > Thelyphonidae > Typopeltis > Typopeltis vanoorti. The sequence continues at coordinate 41,470,466 of NC_143572.1, read as the reverse complement.
AAGAATAAATTTTGTATAATGAACACATCAAGTTTTTACAGTTAGGCAGAACTAAGAACACCTGTAAATAGTCTTTTCTCTCTTAACATTTAGTATTGTATGTAACATGTACAGCCCAACGGGAATTAGCTATCTCGTTGAACAAAAGATGTAAAACTTTCAAGGCCAAGGGAAACGCTCTATAGTAGGAACGCCGTTTGAAATTTTATTTACAAGTTCAACCCTAAGTGACCTCAAGGTCAATGCAAAAAGGGGGGGGGTGCAAAAATTCAAACGGATGTTCCGCTGGCTGATTTAATGAGATTAGAACATGAAGACAGAGAAGAAAGGGCTTGTCGAAGGTTCCAGAACCAGGAATCATATGACAATGTAAGGGGTTCACGTAAGTGCACGCAAGGAGTGCACAGGGTTTAGAAAACTGAACCCAGGGTCTCGGAACTGACGGAATATAAGATGGAACTTCCAGAGACATGAGGGAGTTTTTACACAGAGAAGAAACGAGGAGACGATGTGATAGAAAGCCGTAGAGTGAAGTCCTGACGTGTCGAGGAGGAAGCCAAAGGAGGGAAACTGGTGGTTAGAGGAAGAAGGATGCCACAAGCCATCATTAGCCCAGAAACGTAGATGACCAGGGGATGAAACAGCTGAGGAGCAGCCTAACTTGTCTATGAGCTCCGTTCCACTTATCTAAGTCCGTGAAGGCCCTGACAATTTGCGACCCTTCACCAGTGTATTAACACACCGATGAATCGTCCCCCACATCCCGCGAGCCAACCTGATGAATTGCCGGTATCCCAAGGACCTGAAGGAGGAAAGATCCAAAACCCGAGACAAAGAAAAGGAAACATAGGAACTCGCAGCCAACGGAATTGGAGAATGCAACCCAACAGAAGACAGCCCATGTGAGTTAAAATATTGTTTTAGTTAGACTATGTGACACTATAAGAATAGGTTATAGAACTGGAAAAATACATGTAAGAGGGACATTGGTAGCCAGAGTAACTTTTAGAGACTTGTTCTGTCTGGATTTTGATGATTGCATCTAAGAATGAGTATGGCTAATTCCTAGGAAGTATTTTGGGTTATGATTTTTATCTAACGCCTGTATATAATCATGTATGGTTTTTCTTAACTAAGTTTACAAATTGTCATATTAATCGTAACATTACCTTAGCACCAATTATTCAAGCATTAAGAAGTTTGCTAATGATATTTCTTTAAGCTAGATAGATAACATGATGTATGCCTTGTATTAATTGAAGAGAGATATATGCAGGTATTGAGAAGTTGGTTGATAATAATTCTTTAAGCTAGATGTGTGCATGATGTGTGCCTTGTATTAATCGAAGTAGAGATATATGCAAGTTTGTTTTTAGTTTTTTTGAGAATTACAGAAGATCACCCTCTGTCTTATAGTGTAAAATATATGCCTGTTTGTTGACTATTAAATCCTATGTTGCATTTAAATGAAGTTTTTGCCTGATCTTATTTTTAATTGCAATGCATTGATCCTAAATAAAAAAATCGAACCTAAGCGGGAAACTTTGATATAAATAATAAGTGAGAAAAGGGCCAGGACTGCAAAGCAAATTGATAACAATAAAGAGATTGTGTTTTGAAAGATTTAATAACCTACTGGAAGTACTATATTTTTTGCACCATATCGAGGCATGGATGGTGCAGTCAACAATCTAAATAAATATTTCCATTGCTCTCAGGTAGAAGGAGTATAGAATACAGAAGGTAGGAATCTAGAGTATTAAAGGGGAATGTATAATATTAAGTACCGAGAATATTACACCATATTACAGTTAATGGTCTCTTTTGCTTTGCATATGGCTTGAATCAGTTTCACTGTCATTTCACTGGCCTGCAGAGTGCAGTCCATAGTGATTGCAATCATGTTGATTAGAAAGAAGACAATTAGAATCCTGGAAATTCTGTTCCTTCCCCTCCCCTATCCTGCAAAACAGAAAACCACTGCCTCACAGTACAGGCAATTCATAAACATAGCAGATTATGTAGATAGGATTAACTGCTCTGTCATAGTATAATATATTTTTATATTACATATTAGACTTTTAGTGGCATACCTAGCCAAGTAACTGACTTCATATTAAAACCAGTTAATGGATACAGGAATTGCATGCTATTAATTCTCTTTATTCTGTTCATTGCATTTATTCTTTGGCCAGTTTATCTAGCTTGCTGGGTAAAAACCCATCTCTTTCTGGGATTGGCTAACTCACCTTTACTTGAAAACCCTTATGAAGGTTCTTCCCTTCCTAGACAGGATTCAATTCCAAGATCTTCCAACAGAAGTGCATCATCATAACCAACTGGTAAAAAATTACCAGCAATTTTTTTCATGGCATATTTTGCTTCTTATCTAATCCCCTCTCCACTCTCGAGAGATTTAAGTAATAGATGATTATATCAAGAAAATAAAAAGTAGCACATTTTCCTGGTATATATGTTACTTTTACTTTACAGTTTTGAAGTTGAGAGGGAGTTATGTTGAGATTAACTACTTTTTTGAAATATTTGCTTACTAATTATGCATTAAATTTACAAAACGTAAAGAATTCTTAATGTTTGCAGATGTTTATATGGACATAATGAACTTCCCAAAACACTGCTCTGGAACTGGACCAAAAATAATAATTTGCCTCAGCCTGTCTATAATACTGTAAGTACTTGGGATGTTTTTTATTGTTTCTGAGATTATGTTTAATACATATATTATGCATTGCATTTTTATCTGGAATGCTATAAAAAATATTAATTTTTCGGCACTAAATAAATATATTAATTAAGTATCTTAAGACAGTAATTAAAGAAACAGTTTATTGTCAGTGTTACTTACTAGTAATCACTTTACATTATTGATTTAACTATTATCAAAATATAAAATGTGTGGACCAACAGCCGAACACATACATGCTTATGTAACATTCTACTCAGCTTTTTTATGTAAAAATGCTGAAAGAATCCCCTCTCCCTCCCTCCCATAACTAAGTTTGAACTGCTTTTTTACCTGCTTTCTTCTGCACTTTTGAAATAAATTGCATGACAATCATTTATGCAACCTGCAATACTGCCTATATGTTTATTTTATTTTATTTTTTAATGATCTTCCTTGATATAATTATTTCCCTGTATAATAAGCTGTATTTGCATTTTCAGAGTCAGGTTGAGAAAAGCTTTCAGTCAGTAGTTACTGTTGGAGGGAAAAAATATTCAAACACATATACGTAAGTATAAGTACATATAGATGTTACATTCGGAATGAATACTAGATATTTATTTGCTTTAGACTAGTAAATCAGTACTTTGAACGTGGTAGAGTTTAAGCAGAAAGAAGAACCCTAACTTTATTGTTAACATTATTCAAATCTCCAGTAGATTATAATTGTAAGGGAAAATATACAAAGGAAAGTTGTTCCAAAGATTAATAAAAAGGATGACTTAAAAAAAAAAAATTAAAAAAAAAGACCTGTATTGAATTCTTATGTAAGAATTGAATACCATAAGCTTAGAGGCTCCAGTAGATTTCCATTACATTCTTACCTTTCAATTTCCCTTCATGTATTATATTAACATTTCCACTTCTCCATCCATTTGGAACTTAGATTTTAAACATGTCCTCATTATCAAAGTTAAAGATCTTTTGTGGTCCCTTTTTTATATAGCATATGATATATCTCATTTCATTTCAACTTATATGTTTGTTTTGTCCTAATCAACATTTATTAGGACAAAACAAACATATTTTTCAAGTTATATTACTAATGTAATGTAAACTGATTCAAAAGTTCAATACTATATAGTAAATTTCAAAACACATTGGTTTCAGACGCTGTTGAAATTGATCTAGTTGCATCGTTTTACCAAAAATTGGTGTTGAGACTTGTGGATGGGTTGACCAATATTTCATTCTGTTATTTTACATGTGCCATTAATATTATCAAAGAAAAAAAAGTTTTTGAAATATGATGTTCACCCATTTCTTTATTTTGTATTTCTTTTTTACTTCATTGTTTTTCATGACAAAATTGTGATACTTATCAGTAACAGTATAGTTTCTTTGCAGAAATACTTTTTTTTCCAAGTCCATTCATTTTTTTTTTTTTATTTCAGGAGGGGGTGGGTGTGAAACTTGTGTTGAGACTTGTGGATGGGTTGACCAATATTTCATTCTGTTATTTTACATGTGCCATTAATATTATCAAAGAAAAAAAAGTTTTTGAAATATGATGTTCACCCATTTCTTTATTTTGTATTTCTTTTTTACTTCATTGTTTTTCATGACAAAATTGTGATACTTATCAGTAACAGTATAGTTTCTTTGCAGAAATACTTTTTTTTCCAAGTCCATTCATTTTTTTTTTTTATTTCAGGAGGGGGTGGGTGTGAAACTTCCTTGTCATTATCAGAAAGATATTTTCATCTTCCATTGAATATACCTACTCTTTATTTAACTTTTCCATGCAAAAGTGACTGACAGCATAATGAAATGCAGTTTTCCTGGAGATCACAAAAAAAAGCAATAAAAAAAATCTCACAGAAAATACTTGTAAAAAAAAAAAGTTCCATACCCACTTCATCACTATTTGTGACCTCAGTAATGAGGAAGGGTGGGGTGGAAGGTATATAAATGATGTGCATCATCCCCTTACAGTCATCCAAACTAAGACACCTCTTATTCCTTAAACACACACACACACACACACACACACACACACACACACACACACACACACACACACACACACACATGCACAATTTAATTCAATTTTTATAATAATAAAAAACAAATATTGGAAGTATCTCGTGGTAGGGAAAAAAAGTAAACAGTAGCTTTTTAAGTTCAAATGTGCTATGAAATTTATTATTATGTTGTTACAAAATACCTCCATAGCTCAGTTGCCAATTACCATATATCTCACCTGCCCAAACTACACTATGCAATCTTCAGGTCTGATATTTCATATCAGAGAAAATGCCAAACTTAGAATTCCTCTGTTTTATCTGCTTTTGCTCAAAATTTCCATTTTGTTGTATTCATTTTCTTTTCTGTACTCAGTTCAAATACCTAAACAGTGAAGTTATATTCCTTAGAAACCTCAAAATCCACAACTAAAACTGGCTTTTCTTTTCCAGTTAGGTCAGCTCACTTGAGGTGGAGGGATGCAGGGGTGTTTGCTGTTAGTAGTGATCTAACACAAATAGTTAGGCTACCTACTAGAAGGCCAGACAAACCTTACAATTCTCTGAATCCTCTGTCCTTTCTTAATCATATCTTGTTCTTGGATTATTTTAGTATTGTGAACACCCTTCACTCAACCATTGTTAGTCCTATGTCCTTTGACATTGTACTGGTGCTAAACGGTAGACCCTCCTTAATTTCTCCATTCTGCAATCTGCTTACTCGTTTTTATATTTCTGAACTAAACATCTACTTTAACCAAATAATAGTGTAACGGAGGCCTTCATTTGAGCTCCTCTTCACATGCATACAGCACCATCGTCCAAGCCTTGAGATTCCAACAAGCATGCAAGACAGTTCAAGAAAAGAATTCAGCATATCACAAGTGCTCAAAACCAAAATAGTTGTACTGCAGCTTGCGACGACTGAAGAAAAAACATGAGGAAATCCATATCTGATTTTGAAAGGGCCAAATGTGGGAAACATGCCCACTGTTCAAATGGCAGTTGAGCCTTCAATGTACCCACCTGTCACTTATCCTGAAATTATGATCACAACATCATGCAAAGATAAGGCAGTCATCTCTTGGCATCATTCTCCTCCAACTCCTACACTAATGACCATATCAAATTACCTAATGCAACCAAGAAACCCCACGTCATGCCTCCTCTAGAGTTTCATACTATAGAAGAATCCTGAATAACTGGAATGCTAACAAGTTATCTAAACTTGTGCTGCAGAATTAACAATAGTGCCATATTATTACTATTATTGACAACTCCAGGGAGTTCCAAAGACTCATTGAGGGAGGGCACTTTCTCTACAACTCTTTGTCTCAGCCACTCAATCCACCAACTATAATGAACCGCAACTACCATCATCATCTATACCAATGCCATCTACTGCCCAACACCACTATATTGGTTTTTTTTTTTTTTCAGTCTTTTTTACTTAACTGCAGTATACCCTTACAGCATAAAAACAAGCCTGTAATCAGTCCATTCTGAACAAACTGCCACCAAATTGTTCTTACTTGATTTCTCTCAAAAAAATGTGATGGTCATTAACAGCCAACTTCTTTGTCACCTGTCAGCGAGCCAGCTGCTACTGACTAGCAGTATGGATTTCTTTATGCTCAGTCCACAACCAATCATCTCGTGGCCATTACTCCCTTTGAACTCAAGCTACAGTGTGTGTGGTTTGGAGAAACTCATGTGGTCACTCTTCACATTTCTGGAGCATTTGATTAGATCTGGCACAGAGACCTCTTCAGCTATTATCTTATGGTTTATCTTCCATCTTTTTGTACTTTGTTGGGGGGGGGGGGGTAGAGAATTACAACAAAAATTTTTTTCTGTTGTAATTCTCTACCTTCCATACATTCAAGTTCTGCATGAATTGAGTTAGAAAATTTTCTGTTTCCTTGCCTCTTGGTGAACTAGGAACATAAAGTAAAAAAAAAAAAATTAAAAATTCGCCAGTAGTGTTAAAAACTTTGGGAAGCATAGAAATAGGATAGCATGCAAGTCCATAAGTTTGGGGGGGGGGCATAAAATAAAGACTCAATATGTATTGAGCCCTGGCGATCATGTGGAGATGGGGGGGGGCTGAATTCATGTTAATGCAACTGAGATGCCATATTCATTGGGAGACAATGGAAAACTGCTTGTGCAATGGGATGATGATGTGACATGAGTATTGTTTATGGATGCATATAGTTGTGTAGATTTGGAATTTGCAAAGTAGTGGTTAGGCAGGTTAATAGTATCATCTTGAGTGAAAAAGGATGCCAAGTTTTTTAGAGGCTAAGGAAGCTGATGTGATTGTGCTCATGCCAGAAAAGATTAACCTCAAGAAAAGGAATCTGATTCTATGTATATTATGAAATATGCCTTATTTCATAATATATGTATTATGAAATAAGGCGAATTGGCATCATTTTTTGTGAGAAAGGAGAGGCAGATCCTCTGTTGTGGTAGCATTGAAGGTGATTAGGTCACATTCGCTGCACTGAAAGATGGCATTGCAAGGTTTGCAAAATGAGTGGGAGGAATGGAGCATTTTGTTATCACAAAATTATGGATAAGGTTATTGATTAGTATAAAAAGTGTAGGCATTAGAGCAAAGCTTGGATAGCAATTTGCTGAGTACACGTGTTAGACTGGAACAAAGCTGTGAAAATTTCGAAACAGTACAGAATTTTGTAAACCTTTCCTAGACTGCATACCCAATCAGAGGTAGGTTAAGGTGCAGGCTAAAGGATCTGCCACAGAAAAGTAGCTGAGCCCATATTCTGGTGGGCCTCCAGTCAAATTCTTCACTACATGGAGACCAACCATTGTAGACCCAGCTAGTCTTCCATAGCAGATTCCTTAGCATTCAGGTGTTTTTAGAAGTAGGAAAAGAACACAGCATAAGGAAAATTGACTGATATCTGATTGGGCATGTGGTCTAGGAAAGGTTTAGAAAATTTGTGCTGTTGCTTAGAAAATTTCCACATCATTTGTGAAATACAAGAAAAACACCAGCAGAATCTTTCTGCTATCAAACTACTGACCCAGTATCCTCACCTAATTTTGTTTTATAGAGAAGACCGAGGTTGAGGATACTGGATCAGTGGTTTGATTGCAGAAAGATTTTACTGGTGTCTTTCTCACAGTAATCCACAAGAAATGTGTTGCTGTTTCTGGTATAATAGGCAAATCAGGTGAAACTGTAGATGCCTATGAAGATGGCTATATCGTTTGGGTAATTGGACTGTTGAAAATCAAACTTGGGGGATAAGAAGAGATTAGAGTGATTTTTCAGAATTTAGAGTAGTAAAGACAGCGGGTAAATGTTACTAAATGAGAAAAGAGACCTTAAGCCAGTGAAGATTAAAAAAAGCAGAAGATTCTATCTGACATTCTCTGGCACAGAGTATATTACGTCACTGTGCTACCCTTTGCACAAATGAAATCATACAGAACATAGTCTGGACAGTCATAATATACATTAAGTATTGTTGTTGATGTTTAGGTTCAGTCGAAAACAAGAAATTATGTCTGCATATCTAAGCGATAATGTTGTACAGGGAATTCTCCATTATAAGTGGATGATAGAGACCAAAAATGAACACTGATAGCAAATCCACTTATAGTGAGGACCAAATATTGTTAAGAGTTAATATAATTAAGGTTTGATTGGGACTGTGACAAAGCAAATATTTCCTGTGTCACTTTCATATACCAATGGAAAATGCATGTTAAATATTCTTTATAAACCCATTTAATAGAACTTCCATAAGAAATACAAAAGAGTACAATGTACATTATGACGCTAAAAATGATACTCATACTATTGAAAAACATATGTAAAAGAATCATTTTTATTGTTAGTATAGGATTAATCAGAAAATTGTGGAGAGGCAGAAAAACTAAACGCATTATCCATTGTCATTTTATCTTCTTGTACAGGTGTCTATCTTTCCTTTTAGTTCATCAATCTCCTTACCATAATATAGTTTCAGCAGTATTCATTGTCACATGCTTTGTCTGGTGAAGTAGTATGTGTGAGCAGGATAATGCACTGGCTGATTAGGAAGCATCTTAATGTGTTGCAATCAAGTTCAACCTGTGTATGATGTGCTGGCACCTGCATATCCATTTTGCTACTGTAGTCTCAAATGGAGGAGATTAGTTTATCATTTCCTTGAAAGATATCACTCACAGTGCATAATAAACATCAGTAAAAACTGGAACCTCTCTTCTGGAAACCAAACCTCATTGGAGACAATGAAGGTTATCTACTATCCACTACTAGTTAGTATTTCTTTTTTGCAAACGTCAATAAAATGAAGGAGCAACTGCTGTATGGGGATTCGCTATTAAGAGGCGTAATAATTGAGAGTTTAACAAAGTCGTACCAGCCGGGTGCGAACATAAAGGACGTCAGCGAATCTATTTGACTGCAAAAACAGGGGGTGAAAGAGATGATAATCGTGGCAGGAACGAATGATTTGAAAGAGGACAAAATGGAAATGATAGAGGATGTGAGGGAGTTTGAGGTAGCAAAAGAGAAGAGTGAGAGAGTTAGGATGGTGAGTATCTTACCGCAGTATGACAGCGAAGTGTTTAGAAGGAGGGCCATTATTGCCAATGACTTTATGCGTGGGTTATGTATGGAGAGTGGTGTGGAATTTGTGGATGTGTGGAATGAGTTCGATGGGCGAAAGGACATATATAAGATGGATGGGTTGCATTTGAATGGAGTCGGTGTACGGAGACTTGAAAGAGTGTTGATGAATGATGTGGAAGTGGATGTACAGACTCAGGGAAACTAGATTTATTAAGAGGGGGGGGGGGAGTAGATATGCAGACTTTAGGGGAGCAGTTAAGTGTATGAATGAGTATATTATGCCCGAGCGAGTACGACAGACAATAAATCAGAATGGGATAGTTAATATAAGGCATCAAAGTAGGGATGGGACAAATGGGCTTCTGCGATTCATGTACACTAATGCCAGGAGTATTAGGAACAAGAAGGAAGAGTTTTTGGCCATGGTTGGCACTTCCAGGCCACAGGTTGTCGGTATTAGTGAAACATGGCTGACAGAAGATGATAAAGCTAGTGGGATTGAATGCGACAGGTATAGCGTGTTCAGGAGTGACAGGGTGAATAAAAAGGGGGGAAGGAGTGTTATTGATGATAGCTGATGAGCTTCAGCCAAGGAGTATAGAAGTTGAACTGCATGATGGGGAAAGAAGCACATTTGAGGCTGTTTGGTGTGAGATAGAATCTAGCAGAACAAAATATACAATTGGGTGCTGCTATAGACCGGGTGATGGAGTGGATGGTGGGGATAGTATGCATAAGCAAATAGAAGAAATGAGTGGAAGGAGGGTAATTATTATGGGTGATTTCCATTATGGTAACATTGACTGGAAAGAGGAGAGGGCACATGGGAGGAAGGAATTGGATTTTATGCGGTTATTAAGGGACAACTATCTACGGCAACATGTATTGGAAAATACCAGGGGGCAGAGAGTGTTGGACCTGGTAATTGCAACCGAGAATGTGGCTGTAATGAACATGACCATGTTGCCACCAATTGGTGAGAGTGACCATAAGGTCATGACTTGGGAGGTAGCTAAAGGAGTCGAATTTACAATTAAGACAGGGTACATGTGGAATTACCTGGCTGGTAAGTATGACAAGCTTAGGTGTGTGCTTGGCTCAATGCCATGGCATGTAAAACTGCAAGGGCTGGATGTTGATAGTGCATGGGAGGTGGTTAAGAACTGTTTGCAGGAGGCAATGGTTGACTGTATACCAAGAGTCCTAATAATAAATCAAGTAGGGGTTAAATGGATGAATAACACTATTAAGCTTGAGCTGCAAAAAAAGAAACAATTGTGGAGGGAATTTAAGGAGAAGGGTGACCATCAGGTGCAGGAACAGTATAAAGCTCAGGCCAGGATGGTAACAAGGGTGGCAAGAAAAGCAAAAGCAGATTATGAAAGGAAATTGGCCACGCAGGCTAAAGAGAATCCCAAACAGTTTTTTCAATATGTTGCAAGTAAAAGGAAAAATGCTCATGGTAGAATGATCTTAAAAAATGCTGAGGGTAGGGAGGTAACCGAATCAGTCGATATTGTGGAATTACTGAGCGAGCACTTTGCAAGTGTATATCATACAGGTGGTGACTTTGCAGGAATGGAAGAACCAACAGCTTATACTGGAATTGTGATGAATGAAGTATAGGTAACTAGTCTATTACAGAACCTCAATGTCAACACATCTGTGGGATTGGATGGTATTCCAGCTCGTGTCGAAAGTGAAGCGGCCAAAGAATTGTCAGTGCCCTTGACCATTTTGTTTAATTTGAGCCTCAGGACTGGGTCCGTCCCAAGGGGATGGAAAGAGGGGAAAATAGTTCCACTGCACAAAGGTGGTTCCAAGGCTGCTGTTGAAAATTACCGGCCAATCAGCATAACAGGAATCATTATCAAGGTCTTAGAGAAGATAGTCAAGAGGAAAATACAAGATTGGATAGAAGAAAATGGGATACTGTATCGGGGACAGCATGGTTTTGTGAAGGGTAGGTCATGCCTCAGTAACTTGCTCACATATTATAACACAGTGACGGCTGAACTGGATAAGGGTAATGGGTTTACGGTGATTCTACTGGACCTTGCTAAGGCCTTTGACAGGATACCACTGGAATTCTAATCAGTAAATTGCAGCATATGGGAATGGACATAGGGTTGGTAAGATGGATAGGAGGGTGGTTGACGGAGAGATATCAGAGAGTGGTTTACTCAGGAGTAGAGTCCACAAGACGGCCTGTGACTAGTGGTGTGCCACAAGGATCTGTTCTTGGACCACTGCTGTTTAATTTGTTCATAAATGATATAGGAAAGGATCTGAGAGGAACAGTTCATTTGTTTGCGGATGATGCGAAGTTGGGTAGGGCAATAGTGAATGCAGATGACGTCAAAATTTTGCAGGATGATTTGGATAGATTGGAGGTCTGGGCTAAGGAGAATGGATGTCAATTTAATGTAGCAAAATGTAAGGTTATGCATTTTGGGGTAAACACATTGGCGGCAGTTTACTTCATTGGTGGAACTGTGCTCCAGGAAATTGATGACGCACGAGATTTAGGAGTGTTGGTGGATAAGGAATTGAAATTTAGGGGACACATTGCAAAAGTGGCCAAATCAGCTCATCAAATCACTTGGTTGCTGAAGAATACGTTGATAAGCAGAGACAAGCAGGTTATTGTTTCTCTGTATCGAGCCTTGATAAGACCCCATCTAGACTACTGTGCTCAGATTTGGTCACCTAGGTTTCTTCTTGATGGGGAGGAGGAGGTGGAGAGGATCCAGAGGCGAGTGACCAAGATGATAGCAGGTCGGTGGAATGAACCGTATGAGAACAGGTTGAGGATTTGTGGGTTGCAAAAATTGGTTGATAGGCAGAGGAGGCGAGATATGATTGAGACATTCAAATTACTGAAGGGTTTCTATAAAATTAATTCAGAAGATATTTTTGAGAACAGGGCTGGTTGTGGGAGAACTAGGGGACATCCATGGAAACTGGGCAAAAGTGTGGTTAGTAAAGGTGTTAGAGCTGGGTTCTTTACTTTTAGAGTAGTGAATGAGTGGAATGCACTCCCTGAGTCTGTGGTGGATGCTGTGACAGTGAATGAGTTTAAGGCGAGGTATGATAGATACTGTATGAATGTCAAATAGTTGTGATGAATATGATTTGGGGCCTCCCTCGATGAGTCTAATGACTCCCTGGAGTTGCCCATAATAATAGTAATTTCTTTGTAGCAAGCATACTCGCTGAATTTGACACCTGCCGTCTAGTGGTATGGCCTATTTCCAAAAAAGGAGCTAGGGTTAACATTTGACTGGGAGGAGTTATGTATTATGCTTCACCTATTCATTAGTGCTCTCATACCTATCCATAGGTATGAACACTAATGGAAAATAGTGTTCATATAAAAAGTTTTAAAAAGAATATCTTTAAAAAAACTGATTACTTTTATATGTAGAAGAATTTTTGATTAACCCATTGTTAAATAAGGAAAAACTGCTTAATACAAATACTCAGACTTTTTTTTTTTTTTTAAATATAAGTTTTATTTCAATTAAAGAGTTTAGGTTGTTTACATATTTTTAGCTCGAATTGTAGTATTGCATGAATCATTTAGAAAAACAATCGGTTAATAATTTAATACCTTCCTATACTTTTTTTTAGGGAGAAAAACAAAAAAATGGCTGAACAAGCAGCAGCTTTAGTGGCTGCATTGGCACTTGGATTGGTTGATGAAAGTAAAATTAAATCTTCCAGTATTGAGTGCATTGAACAAGTGCTTTGTTTACAAATGGAATCTGTTGTAGATCCAGAAACTTCTCCGACCACCCAGTTTCATAAGAATCATGATTTACCTTTTCATGATAATTCAGAGAGTAATCTTAAGAATGAATGTTCTGTAAGTTTTATTAGTTGATTCATGTAGCTTTTAGTATGTATAGAACTTCTTAAAATTTATCTGTTAATAAAAGCTATTCTATAATAAAATGTATATAATTGTACATAACGGTATGCAGACTGCAGCGCAAAGGATAAATAGCACATATTCTTGCATGTTTTTACTGTAACAGTTTATTAATGTTGTGCAGTGCTTTGAACATTTTTCTCAGAGAAAAACGCATATAGCTTATTTTCTATAAGAAACAGCTAAGTATTGCTTATCATGAAAAATATAACAATTGTTAAGATTTTCAAGCAAAATATATTTTTGCATATGTACTTTGTTTTTGTACACAAAGACAAAGTACGTGTGCAAAAAAAACAAACTTTGTATGCTATAAAAAATGCAGCGTTTCGTGTACTGTTTTAGAAATTATTTCTGTTTTTCTTGGTTATACCACACATTTTTGTGTGAGAAAAAGTTGCATTAAGTTTTTCAGATTTTGTAAGTCCATATTCGAGAACTGTAATATGCTTTATGTAAGCTTTTTTTACATATATAATCATTTTGGGACCACAACCATAACTGCTATGCATTAAATTAAAATTCTTCAAAACTGTTTTTCTGGGTCCATAATTAGAATTTTGTTACTTGGTTTCTTGCATAGGTTTCAAAATTCAAGAGCATTAACATGAAAAGAATAAATAAAGAGATAAAATGCATTTATAGTTGTAGATCATTAAAATTGCCTCTTAATGTATTTTATTGTTTCCCTCAAGGGAATCCAAAAAAAAAAAAAAAATTCTTACCTTACCAATTGTAAGGAAGAAAATCAACAAATTATATACCTTTTTCCATTGTTTTTTTCCACTCTCAATCACAAAGAAACAATGCTTGAGCATTGCTGATGAAGCAGATAACTAAATTAGAACTATGATTCACTTGTTATCATTTAACAGATAACAGTGCTTTAAGAATGTCAGAAAATATAACTAATGAAGCCAGTGTCATTTGTTAAACGGTAGCAGACAGATATTGTTAAAGGACAAACATTATCAGTCTTGGATAATGTTTATCAAAAGGAGAGTTGATAATCAGTGGATCTTTGAGCAGTTTGGTGGGGGGGGGTGTAATAATGAAACTTGAAATTGAATTTGAGAGTGAGGAAACTTGCCATAAGTTGAATGTTGTATGTATTAATTCAAGATCAGAAATTGGTTTACTGTGTTAAAAATTAACAGTGTGTGTTTCCTCATATAATAAGTAGATGAAATGTGCACAAACTTATTCAAGTTAGAATTAACTTGCATGATATAAATGTTTTTATTTATATAGCTGAATGTTTTTGGTAATTATCAATAAATTATATGTTCATGTTTACCACTTCAGGCAACACCATTATTAAAAATTATGGTTTTCCTGATGGCAATTTCAGTAATGCATGCTGCTTGTGCAGTATTTTTGCATATTATAAAATAAAACAGACCAATAATTTACATTTCTGTGCAAAAAATTGCGTTTTCAAGTTAAAAAAAAAAAATGAAAAATTGTGAAATGTATTGTGTTGCTGATTATTAGCAGATATTCTATATGATGTGAATATTCTAATAAAATGATTGCTGTATGATACAGCAGATAAATTATTTGCAAATGTATAGTTAATTTAAATTATGTTTTGTATGTTTTAAAGAGCTTGGTTATGATTCACTTTCATCGGTATTTTTGGGATAACTTGCATGATTAGATTAAAATCTAATGGAAATGGCTTTTATTATATTCTTTCCTTGTGCCATCTATGGCACAACCTCTTAAAATTATCCTGCCAGCTTAAATTATGATTCCTATGAATATCTACAGTGGTATCATAACTAAAGAGTGATATTTCATGCTGATAGGCTTAAACACAATAAAAATTTTAAAAAACACTGTTTGCTTGATATCTTTATTGCTTCCTCAGAAATTCTGGAGAATTAAAGTAATTCTCCAGAATTACTTTAATTTTTGAGAATTAAAGTAATACTGGAGTCTACAAAACTATTTGCTATGGTCTTCTGTTCTGTAAATACATGTTATTTACCTCTTTGTGTGCATGTAGGAGTGAACACATGCACTCCCAAACTGTAAACCCTTTAATCCTAAACTCTTTAAATTTTTTTTTTTTTCCTGCACAGAGTTATGAGTTATGAAATCATATCATATAGTTGGATGGGAAATTGTGAATATCCTTTCTTGTAATCCAAAAAGACATTGGTCAGCTAATCTGAATAACACTGAGATTAATTTTTCCTTATCAAATTTTGCATAGCAGATTACTCTGGTGTTATTGCGGATTTCAAGTGTGTATCTTGAAATCATTAATAGTATGATTTGAGATATATATACCGGTGACTGTGGAAAAGCAGTCTTAGAGTAGTTTTGGAGGCATAGTGAGTATACATTTGAAATCTATGAAAGTATATTGTAAATTTTCACAGATGCACTAATTTCAAGAAAAAAGCATGCTACTTTGAAACAAATTCTTGTATTATTGTTAACTAGTCTGAATATAAAATGCACAGTGAATGCCACATTTAGGTCTTAATAACAGCCTACCAAAAATATCTCCACAAAGTTTCATAGGCACAACACTGTTCTAAAGGAAACTGACCATAAGGAACTATTCCAGCGGTCCCTACAAGTTTGCTGTGGTGAGAATGGATTCTATTATACCACAATATATTATTAAAGGATAGTATTGAATTAGATTATTTTATTTTAATGCTGTTTTAATTGTTTTAGTCATGTGTAGCATTTAAATATTAAATATGTTTAGATCTTTCTTATTTACATAAAATGTAAATATAGTATTAACTGAGCAAAAACTCTTAATTTAAGTAAACTAAAATCAAGCTGAAGCTTGAATTTCATTGAAAGAGTAGATTAGATCTCAATAAAGCTGATTGTAAATCTCCAAATATGAGCAAAATCATTATTAATTTAAGATTTTAAAATATAACGGTGTTAATGTTATTGTGAACATGTATTAGTTTAATGGAGAAAATTAAATTCATCTGAAAATTTTAAAGTGAAGGTTTTGCATTTGCATGAAATTTACTTTAAAAAAAATCACCCCACATGTGATTTTAAAGTGAGATAAAAAAAAAAAAAAAACTTTAAAAAAGTTAGATATTATTTTTCTGAAATTTTTCTTGCTGCTCTTCTAAGTATTATAGTACCTTTTGCTTATTTTCTAAAGTGTCATCCCTAGTATTATGGCTTGTGAACTCACATGAAGGCTGAACAACTGAAATTTAAAATTAAAGTTTTTGCTTTCATTTTTTTTACAAAAACAAAAGTTTTTACATTTTTACTTTTATCTTTAATTTTAAATTTCAGTCATTCATCCTTCATGTGAGTCCACCATATCATCATCGTATGCATGTATTTCTCTGTTTTTAATTTCTGTATTTTTTATCTTTACTTTATTCCCTTCTGTAAAAAAAAAAAAAAAGCTTCATGCATTTAAAATCAAATTTAACTCTTTTTATAACTCGATATTCATTTTAAGAGTTCTGTTATGTTTTACTGAATTTATATTTCTCCAATGTTGTTGTTGCATCAAAAATTTTAAAGTAAATACAAGGATCCTTCAAAGATATGTCAAAGATTACTTTTTTCATATAATGTCTTTTCCTTTTTTAATATGTTTGAATGTATTAATTAAAAGAAACACATGTATTAACCACAATGAAAAGTATTTAATCGTAAATATTTCATCCTAAGTATCTTAGGACATCATCAATACAGTAGTTTAAAACAATAATAGGAATAATATACAGTTAGGGTGCATGATTATAATAGAAACTCATTAAACGTGCGTAATGTGTTAAAGAAGTAATAAAATAATAATTATTATTATTATTTTACACAATTTTGTATGACAATTTCCCATACTTTAGGAATAGTAAGAACGTCGTTGCGGTTTAAATTTGGTCTGTGTAGTAGGGCTTCAGAACTTTCTTTATATAAACGTTCATGTTTATATAAAGATCTATGTAAAAGTTTAGATTTTTCCCAATGGATCCTATGGCTTGGATTTTCAATTCCGTGTTGACAGAGGCCAGATTTCTGCAGTTTAAAAAGACGAATGTGGTCTTAATGTTCCGAGATGCGTTTCTGAACAGACCTACCTGTCTGTCCAAAGTAAGACAATTTGCATGGGCATGGAATCTCATAAACACCAGGCAACATCAAAGGTGTGAGTTTGTCCTTAGGATTAGGTAACAAGCAAGTTGTAAATTTGATTGATAGGTTTGTAAGTAGTGGCAAAATTGTATTTCTTCATAATTTTAGAATGATGTTCAGAGATGCCTTTGATGTAAGGTATGAGAATCCTATGGACTTCTTCTTGTCTGGTTTGATGTGTGGGAAAGTGACTGATGATTTTTTGAGTTTTAAATCACTAGTTTCCAGAGCACACAAATTCTGCTCCTCTGAAGAATCTCTAAACCAAGAATTAGAAGTAATCAAAAATACAGCCATCCTAAATGGATATAATCCTAAAACAACTCAAAAAATCATCAGTCACTTTCCCACACACACATCAAACCAGACAAGAAGTCCATAGGATTCCCATACCTTACGTCAAAGGCATCTCCGAATGTCTTTCTAAGATTACGAAGAAATACAATTTTGCCACTACTTAAAACCTATCAACCAAATTTACAACTTGTTACCTTCTCGTAAGGACAAACTCACACCTTTGATGTTGCCTGGTGTTTATGAGATTCCATGCCCATGCAAATTGTCTTACTTTGGACAGACAGGTAGGTCTGTTCAGAAACGCATCTCGGAACATCAAGACCACATTCATCTTTTTAAACCGCAGAAATCTGGCCTCTTTCAACACGGAATTGAAAATCCAAGCCATAGGATCCATTGGGAAAAATCTAAACTTTTACATAGATCTTTATATAAACATGAACGTTTATATAAAGAAAGTTCTGAAGCCCTACTACACAGACCGAATTTAAACCGCAAAGACGTTCGTACTATTCCTAAAGTATGGGAAATTGTCATACAAAATTGTGTAAAATAATAATAATAATTATTTTATTACTTCTTTAACAGCACGTTTAATGAGTTTCTATTATAATCATGCGCCCTAACTGTATATTATTCCTATTATTGTTTTAAACTACTGTACTGATGATGTCCTAAGATACTTAGGATGAAATATTTACAATTAAATAATTTTCACTGTGGTTAATATGGGTGTTTGTTTTAATTATGATCTCACCACAGGTTTCATTATTTTAAAAAGTTTGAATGTATACTATTCATATCTTATTTTAAACCACAATAAAAAGCCACTGTTTTAATACTAGGGATGTCCCTTTTGAAAATAAGCAAAAGGTGCTATAAGTGATGATGATAAAAAAAAAAAAGTTACTTCATTTAAAATGGTTTCATGATTATATTGATAAATAATTTTGTTAAAAAATATAGAATTTAACAAACTAATACCCATTAAACAATAATAAAGTGGCTTTATTTTGTTATAGACTGACCTATATGTTGTTTCTTGGACAATTTACATTAGTAAATGAAGTTTCTAACCACATTTGTTAGAAGCTGGCAGTAACCAATAACTCTACCATTAATGTAGGTTAATGTAATGATGATATTGATTCTAAAGTATTCAAGAGTTATACCGCTCCTTTTGATTTGACTACAATTTTATTCTGACTGTTATCAGTATGAAATAGCAAACTCAGTTCTGAATAACAGCAATTTTAGATTCTCTGATTATTAATCTATTAGATAATCTTATAACTTCTGATTCTGTATATACCATAATGCATGATAAAATACTTGTAAAATATCTTTAGCATATGAAATATTGAAAATATTAAGTAATCTATTTTGGGAACTGTATATTCCAGTCATGTATAGTTGTGTAACTAAAATATGCTATTGGTTCATTAGTTTTTAATGGTATGTAATTAACATTTCTCACTTTAGAGGGTATTAGTACCATGGGTTGGCTTTATGAAGAAATAAATATAAATATATTTATTTCTTCGTATAGCCCATCCATGATGTATGTATAACCTTTACATCAGTGATTTCTCTCTCTCTCCCCTCTAACATCAAATCCTATTTATAGTTTTGTTGAAGATAGTACACTACTGAGTTTCTCGAATGCAGAAGAGAAATGGAGAATACTGTGATCATATAATTATGAAAGATCTTGAAGCTTCAAGATCTTTCATAACCAATGCCTTAAACACTGATCTCCTCATCCTTCTCATGTGCGGGGGGGGGGGGGGTGAAGACAACTTACTGAATTTCATTGCTATTAAAACAGTCTTGAGATACTTTTGATACTGTTCCAATATCCTTTCATGATTAGTTTTTCCTTTTTGAGCTGACTTTCATATCCAGCTAATCCTAGCATAAATATATTACTTCAATAGCCTTGCTAACCTCTAAAACTTTAGTATTATTTTTTGTTCCAAACACTACTTCTCTCCTGCTCAACTCCTAACATTTTATAAATCACATATCTAACAAACTTTAAACTTTATTTGGAGTGGCATATCCAAAACCTCCCTAAAAAATTCTTGATTTCTATAGAGATAAGGACAATCTGCCTAATAAGTGACCATTCTCTCACAGACTCCCTCCATCCACTTTCACACAGGGTACCCTGTTTTTGCAGTATCATTACTTTTTTAAAGATACTTTCATGGACATTGGTCAACATCCATACACAGTCCAGCACCAAACATATCATACATTGTCTTTCTTCATTCCATCTACCTATTATTTACAGCAGCCCTCTCAGTACTGTTTTTCCCAAAGATTACAACTCTCATCTTTACAAGAAATTGAATAGATTCCTTCTTTCTCCTTAATTACCCACTGTGGCACTGTTGTGTTTTTTGACCTCTTACATGTGGGGTCAATGTTAAAAATAAATAAATGAAGCAGTAGTTACTTAAGAGTAAACTTAACATTCCAAGTACCATCATAGAAACAAATATATATATATATATATATATATATTTTACTTAAATATCCTGAACTAGATTTCACTGTGCTTCCTTTGTTGTGAAACTCATTAATTTCAATATTTAGTTGCCTCCGTAGCGCAATTGGAAGAACGACGGTACATTGCGCCCTTCGATTGGAATAGGCCTAAGTTCGATTCTCGTCGCGACGGGAGGAATCTTTATCTGAACGATTTCAATCGAAGGTGAGTTAGCCGATCTCATACGGAGGTAGCAAGGTTTTTTCTCCCGGAAACTCGGGTTTTTCATCCCGCATACAGACAAATCGGCCCTTTAGAACACACATAATTGTAAATATCCTGAACTAGATTTCACTGTGCTTCCTTTGTTGTGAAACTCATTAATTTCAATATTTAGTTGCTTCCGTAGCGCAATTGGAAGAACGACGGTACATTGCGCCCTTCGATTGGAATAGGCCTAAGTTCGATTCTCGTCGCGACGGGAGGAATCTTTATCTGAACGATTTCAATCGAAGGTGAGTTAGCCGATCTCATACGGAGGTAGCAAGGTTTTTTCTCCCGGAAACTCGGGTTTTTCATCCCGCATATAGACAAATCGGCCCTTTAGAACACACGCAATTTACAGACAAAAAATACTAGTTGTGGTAGTGGTGGTAGATGGCGTTGATGGAGATGATTCGTAGTAGAGGTTCGGTGTAGTAGTTGAGACAGTTGTAGGTGTCCTCCCGCAATGAGTCTTCGGACTCCTTGGAGGTGTCACGAATAATAAAATCTCATAGCGGAGAAAACAGTCATTTTTATTTACATTTGGACAGTGCATCAGATCTAACTCTTGGAAAAGGCTTTCAGACAGGTACAAGATGGGTAGAAGCCTTATTCCTTTTTTTTTTTTTTAAGTAAATACGAGGAACCCAGTTATGAGAAGCTCATGTAATTCCCCTCTCCAAGTGAAACTTCAGTAGACTGAGTTATCTGTCCATAATAAATACCTCAGGAAAAATGCTCTCTCTCTCTCTAGGAGGGAAAAGTGACATTCTTTAGAACTCCAAGTAAGAAAGCTATATGTCCATTTTAATATTTTGTGTTTCTCCATAGTTAAGCTGGTTCATTTCTTCATTTTTTCAATTTTTATGCAGTTATAAGTTCTATATATATAAATGGCTACACAGTAGTCATTGTTATGCACTGTGTTTGTTGGGGAAATGTGAGCTTAAATTACTAAGTTTTGTTACAAGTTATTGTCCTTTCCTCAATAGATCAGCATCTTTATTTCATGAAAGATAAATTCATAATAGCAAGAAACATAGGTACTGTTTTATTTTATTTTTTTATTTTAGTTTAGCAGAATGTTCATCTTCTGATCTTATTTTGTTTTAAAGCTATTTTTTGTAACTGGGAAAAGAAGAAATCTTATAGCAATTTCTGTATATTTATATTTCCATAGTGAGTTATTTTATGAACAGGTTCACAGAGCAATAAAGTTTGAAACATGCTATTTTGGTGCTAAGTCTGTGTTTTCTTTGATATTGAGTCGCATATGAGAATTTTCAGTGGGTTGTAGTTTTTAAATTGGTATCGGCAATGTGAAGTGGTATTGTAATATTTGCTATTTATTGTGTGCAATCTTATAAGATTGTGTAGTTTTTAATGTGAAAAGTTCTATGTAATTTTTTCACTTTTATTGTTTCAAATATTTGTTACATTAATGTTTGAAAAGAGAATAATCTCCTATAAGCTTTTTTAAAAAAATTTAATGATGTATTTAATGAAGCCTGTGACCAAAGTTATGGGTGTCAGTTGTGCATTGGTTAATGTTAGTGATTGCAACACAAATGCATTGTGAAGACTTTTGTTAAAAATTCATCCCATCAATAAAAAAAAATTCTGTTAATATTTAGTCAAATTTTAATTGTTTCATATTACACTATAAACACTATTCAGTAATACCCAGTGTTAATGTAATATTCATGGTTTTACATTATATTGAAACTCACTGTTTATTCCCAATAAGTTTCACTTAGCATATCACAAAAAAAATTTCTCTAAGAGGATCAATTTTTTTAAAGAAATCTTAGAAGACTTAGACATTTAGAACAAAACTATTTTCCATCATCAAATTCCTGTCATGTATCGGGGGGGGGGGGTACAGGATAATTATTATAGTATTACACAAGAAAGTTATATCATTATTAACTTCTGATCAATTTTCCTCAGAATTAATCTGTTATCTCTCAAGACTCCAATATTATCAGATCTTTATTTCTGCCTGTTAAGGCCCTTTTTATTGTATCAATTCATCTACATCTTGGTCTTCCTCTGAATCTTTTCCCTGCCAACCTAACCAAGAATACTTGTTTTGCTTATCTTTCCTCTCCCATTCTATTTAAGAGACCATACAACCTGAGATTAGCTCTGCTAACACATTCCTGAATGCTAACAGTGGCAAGTTCTTTCCTAACATCTTCATTTCTAATGTGATACTGTCATTTCATCTGTTCACTCCACTAATCTTTCTCAGCTCTCTCATATCAGAGGTCTCTAGTCTTGGATTAAGTATTTTATTTGTAACCCTGCTCTAGAATCCATAGGTTAAAATTGGTTTGAGCACTTGTATATACAGCTAATTTAGTGTTTTGACTAATTTCTTTCTTATTCCATATAAATTTATTCAACTGATTTCCTACCACACCAGCTTTACTAATTCTGTTGTTTATTTCCATTTTTAATTTACCATCTACACTAAAAATTGTGCCTAACTAGCTGAAATGTTTTACTTGTTCTATGGGTTTGCCATTCAGAATATTGCTGATGTTTTCAATGTTTTTGCCTATTTTCATTGTCTTTTTATTGCTGATTTTCATACCAAATTTATTACAACAGTCATTCAATTTAGTCAGGGAATCTTGCAGACTTGTTAGTATAACATCACATGTATAAAGCAAAGAGCTGAGATTAATATCACCAGTTTTTGATATCCGATTTATACCATTTTCTTTCATAGTGTGATCCATGTAGATAATAACATTAGAGATAATGTGCACCCTTGCTGCATACCTGATTTTGCCTCAAACCATCTTCCTTACCTCCATTTCTAACTGCTGACTGACAGCTTAAATAGAGTTTAACTTACTTATACTTATATATATATATATATATATATATGTAGCATTTTGAAGAACTTTCCTCCTGGCACGTGGTCGATCTGGAAAAGGCATAGACCTTTCCTCTATGCCTTTTCCAGATCAACGAAACTTAAATACAAATCCTTGCTGTATTCCCAAGATTTCTCAACTATTTGTCTTAAAGTGAAAATCTGATCCCAACAACCTCCATTTAGCATGAATCCAGTTTGTTCTTCAAGTTTCCATTCCACAATTTTTCTTAACCATTCAGTTTCTCAAGTATACTTGCATAAATCTTACCAGGAACACTCAGTAGGGAAATACCTTAGTAATTATCACATTCAGTTTTATTTCCCGTTTTATATAGATGGGTACAATGAGAACTCTACTCCGGTCATCCAGAATTTGACCCTCTGACTAGGCCTGAATTATGCAATGCAGCCACTGTAAAACTTTCATACTTACATATTTGAGTATTTCTGGCCAAAATTCATCTATTCCAGCTGACTTTTTACGTTTCAAGTTAATGATAAATTTCTCTACTTCACATTTGGATATGTATTTCTGTTGGGTAGTTTTTTACCATCATGCTGACACCGCTGGTTTCATTTAGCCATTACTTCAGACATCTAGATTATCTTCAGTTTTCATGTCACCTCTATCATTTCTGATTCCTTTTACACTATTTTTTCCTCCATTTCTAAGCTTTTTCAATAGCCTCCAGAATATTTTGCCGCCTTCCTGATATTTATTTTCTATGTTCTTACTCCTCATGACTTGTTTAGCTAGTTTTACACAGTGCTTTGTTTCCTTACATTTTTCTCTGTATTCTCTAAGAGCACAAGCTGTCTTCCTTGCCAGGAACTCTTGATTTGATATGCTTTTCTTCTTTTCCTTCACTGCATTTTTAACTTCCTGAGTCCACCATGGAATTCTAATTTTTCTATCCTTACAACCTCACCACATGCCTCTGGCTGAATCAATGTTTTTTCCAGCGTTTGCCATTAAATCTTCAAGGTTTGATCTGTGTTTTCAAATTCTTTCATTTTTTTTCTTAAATGAGGTTTGTGTTTGAGTCTTACACTTCACCTGCGAAAGCTGCTCAACCTTGATTCATTTTAAAACTTTCTTTTCAATATGAAAGTCAATTTTATCCTACTCAACACTTAAATGGTGATCACTTCCTATTTCAAATCCTCTCTATACTCTTGTGTCTTGAACCAGTGGGAAAGCATCACTGGAGACAATAACAGTCAGTGAGACTTCTTATTCCTTGCATCTTCTCTCTATGTGAATTTGTGCACATTTTTATGTTGGAAGATGTGTTAGTAATAGCTAGTCCATGTTCTGAGCAAAAATCTAGCAAGCACTGTCCGACCACAGATACAAGAACCTCAGTTGGCTCAGTGCCAAGAAGAGTCCATTCATGTTGAAGGGGAGAAAGAAGGCAATGTATAAATTGGTCACCAACACGGGAAATCACGTGCTTTATACGTAAAATTTTCCAACTGTTATACAAGCAAAATAGTTATCACTTTATAAATTACAATATTCATAAAAGAAGTTAATTTTCTGATGTGTAATAACTTAACTCGTCTCACAATACGGATTGATTACTATATTATCGGAATGGATTCTCATTCTTCTAACATGTGTTGAAGGCAAGGCCGTATTCATGGGTGTGAGAACTGTGCGGTGGCACAGGACCCTGCAAAGCGCAAAAAATTGAAAAAAGAAAATCAATTCTTTTTTGAATTATATAAATTAATATTGTAATTATTATATAAAAATATTATTATATAGAAAAATATATATAATTTTACAACCAACTATTGTTATAGTAAGCGAAATGAGATCGTAGCGGTAGTATTTGAAACTACTCTAAGATATATAACAATATCGTACAACATAGTGTTAAATAGGGAAATGTGCATTTTAAAGCAGGTGTTTTTAATAATTTTAAGGAGTTTTTTATTTTAGTTTATGATTTTATGAACAAGTATATACAAGTACTGTCATGGCAATTTTTTTATGTGACATTACTTGCAAAACATCTTAAAAAAATATATTTTGTAAACTGGTTTTAGGTTATCCGACATCAGAATTTTTCTTCGATAGCAGTTTTCAATCTATATTAGATTTATTTATTTTCTAATTTCTATTTTAGATATATTTTATTTATCAGGTAAGTAATTTTGTTTTAATTAACTTACTTTATAATTAAATCTATCGTATTTAATTCTAGAGTATGACTAGTCTTGAGAGAGATTATTATGGACGGAAATACCCAAGTAGGCATGAAAAATGAAAGCGAAAACAAGAAAAAGAAGCGGCTGAGGAACGTCAAAGAAATTCACTGTTTAAATTTATGAAGTTGAACCCATATATTTGTTTAAATATATCAGTTGATAACGGGAGTTCTGAAATAACTACAAACAGTTCTTCGGCTTCAACATTAATTAATAATGAGAGTTCTGAAATACTCACAGGAAGCGGAAACATGACGCGTTTGGTCCAACAATGAGTATTGAAGATCTAAAACTGAGACACCAGAGGAAGGTGAACTATTTACTATTGATGATCCAGCAACATGGCCCAAAATTTTGAACAACGCAACACTAATACAAATTGTACAACGTGGTCCACCGTCTCCGACTGAAATGATTTTCCAAAAGATGACAAGAGGTGTTTTTCCACAGCTCACTATGTTAGGACAATTGCAAACGGAGAGAAGCAAAACAGAAGATGGCTTGTATATTCAAAATCTTCCAACTCTATTTTCTGTTTTTGTTGCAAATTATTTTCTTCCGATGATAATTTTTTTTATCTAATAATGGCTTTTCTGACTGGCGACATGCAAGTGAAATATTAAAGTCGCACGAACGAAATCCAGTGCACATGAAACGCATGTATTCATGGACACAAATGGAATGTAATTTAAAAAATCGCAATACAATTGATCAGGCAAATCAAGATGTCATAAAATTTGAAGCAGAACGGTTAAGAAATATTTTAAGACGAATAGCAGCAATTCTTTATTTATCCGAACATAATTTAGTTTTTAGAGCTAATTTTGATACTTTGTACACAGCCCATAATGGTATTTTTTTTTTTGAATCATAGAATTAATTGCAGAATTTGATCCACTTTTAAAAGATCATTTAATGCGATGTTCGGAAGAAAAAAAAATTACAGACAAGAAACAAAATTCGTATCTATCATCCATTGTGCAAAATGAATTAATTGTTGATATGGGAACCAAAATTCAACAAAATATTGTAAATATGATACGACAGGCCAAGTAATATTCAATAATTCTCGATTGTACTCCTGATGTCAGTCATCAGGAGCAAATTTCAGTAATTTTTAGATTTTTACATATATTTGAAACAGATATTGAAATTCGTGAACACTTTTTGACGTTTTCAACAATTAATGACACTGCTGGTAAAGGTATATATGAAAATATAAAATCACTTTTGAATAAATTAAATCTTAAGTTGTCAGATTATAGAGGGCAAGGGTATGATAGCGGAGCGAATATGAAAGGAGTATATAAGGGAGTCCGTGCTTACATTTTAAATAAAAACGAAAAGGCATTTTATACTCCTTGCGCCTGTTATAATTTAAATTTGATTTTAGGGGATGTCGCAAAATCATCAATTATAGCAATAATTTTTTTTTTAATATTATACAAAAAATATATACATTATTTGCTGCCTCTACTTCACGTTGGGACATATTAAAGAAATTTGTTAAATAATTATCTCCAAAACTTATGTAATACAAGATAGGAATGTAGAATAGAATCAGAACTGTACGTTTTCAAATTCCAGAACTTTTAAATGCACTAAAAGAATTATTTAAAACTGCATCAGATAATACTATCAAAGTAGAAGTGGTTTCAATATATGAACAAATAGATTCATTTGAGTTTATACTAAGCCTTGTAATTTGGTATGAGCTTTTGTCAAAAGTTAATTTAGTAAATAAAGTATTACAAAATGTAAAAATTCCCATAGACGTAGCAACTAAGCATATTAAAGAGTTAGTGCAGTACTTCGAAGAGCAGAGAATATCAGGATTTGATAGCTGTTTTGAAATTGCTAAAGAACTGCCAAATCTATTAGAAATAGAAATAGAAATTAAATTTAAAGAAAGTCGAGTACGTCGAAGAAAATTATTTTTTGATTATGAAACGCCTGATGAATCACACATAGGTGATAACAAAGATAATTTTAAGATAAATTTCTTTTTTGTAATTTTAGATACTGCTCTACAATCTGTCAAGAAAAGATTTGAATTGTATGAAATTCACGAAAAATCATTTGGATTTATTTTATGATACGAAATTAATAATAAAAATGACAGAAAATGAATTAAAATTTTGCTGCAAACAGCTGTATCAAAAATTAAATACTGATATTGATGAATCTGAATTTTACAATGAATTAATTATTTTTAGAAATATTGTTCCAGTAGATGCACCCATTAATATTTTAAAATTCATAATTGCAAATAATTTGTCGGATATTTATCGAAATATCACTACGACATTTACAATATTATTGACCAGTCCAGTTACGGTGCATCAGCAGAAAGGTCATTTTCCAAATTAAAATTAATAAAAACCTTTTTGCGATCTTCTATGTCTCAAGAACGTTTGTTGTCCCTGCAATAATATCTACATAGCATGAAATTGCAAAAAATTTGAATTTTGATAACGTTATAAATGATTTTGTTGATAAGCGCATTAGGTTAAATAAAATTTAATATATTAAGATTTCTTTTAAATCTTATAAGTTGTTATACATATATTTCATTCTTTATAGTAAAAATGGATTTTTTTTCATATTTTTATATTATTAAATAAATCATTGTTCTGGCGTATTTATATGATAATGTATATTTACAGCGCCTCCGTAGCGCAATTGGAAGAACGACGGTACATTGCGCCCTTCGATTGGAATAGGCCTAAGTTCGATTCTCGTCGCGACGGGAGGAATCTTTATCTGGTCGATTTCAATCGATGGTGAGTTAGCCGATCTCATACGGAGGTAGCAGGGTTTTTTCTCCCGGAAACTCGGGTTTTTCATCCCGCATACATACAAATCGGCCCTTCAGAACACACGCAATTTACAGACAAAAATTACTAGTTGTGGTGGTGTTGGAGGTGGGCGGTAGATGGCGTTGATTCGTAGTAGAGGTAAGGTGTCCTCCCGCGATGAGTCTTCGGACTCCTTGGAGGTATCAGGAATAATAATAATAATAATAAAATAATATATCGTGTACATACAAACTCATTTACTTTTTAACTAATTTTTTCCCTTTACTTAAATTGATGTTAAAGAGCATACTTGTTTATTTATGTGCATAAATATTTTTCATATTTGATTTAATTAATTAACAAGATATTCTTCCATTTAAAATTTCCATAAATGATACTAACTTTCAGGGACCCCGCTTTTCCATTTCGCACAGGGGCCCCGCAGAAACGGGCCTGGTTGAAGGGTCTTGTATCTGTGGGCATAGAGTACTTACCATTATTATTAATTTTGCTGTTAAATTTTCCTACAGAATATTTCTGTAGGAAAATTTGTCATGCATACAGAATAATTCTGTATGTGTGACAATCTACATAGAGGTCTCATCCCAGTTATACAGCTTTGAACCTTAGTTTCAATGGCTGTTCAAATTTGAATTGATATGCTATTATTGCCAAACATCATATAGTAATTGCATCTCGTAACTGTTTTTAGCATTCTTTTATCTCTTACATAAGAGATTTTTATTAATTCTTTTTTATTTTTTTTTATACATACATATGTTATATAAACACGCAATGCTTATTTTATTTTTATTTATTTTTTCAATCACAATCTCTTTCTGAACCTTAGTCTAGACAGGAGGCACTAAACAAATATGCCTCTGCAACTTACTGATATCGGTTTGCTCACATGGTGCTGACTGAAAGTAACTAATTAGAGTGTATTAAGTTGGACTGGGTTAGAGTAATACTGAAGTGGAGGTGGGGGATATTGGAGAAATTACTAAATAGAATAAGTATGATTTATCATATAATTTTGTTTTTATATAGTATTCTCAAAAATTGACTGTAAATTAGAAATTCTGACAGGAAACATTTTGTGTGTGCAGTTGCTAAGCATGTGCACTCCCTTTTTTTTTTATTTGAAGCTGTGCACATTCATAGCTTAGAGGGAACATTGGTTATAAGGTAAATTTCTTCAGCACTTCAAAAATGCCTTTATCTTCTTGCCTCCCACAGCTCTTCAATCTCTTGTGAAGAACAGATAAGGAAAAATCCTTTCTGAACTCTCAATACTTAGCACCAAACTGATAACCATAACTGATTGTTGAATTTCCTTAAACAAAATCATCAGGGAGGTGGGAGAAATGGTCAAACGGAATTTTGTGTTACTTATTACAAATATCAATACCGAAAGTGAATTTTCTTGGTCTCATAAGCTGTAAGAAAAAGTGAGAGTGACCTTGTGCGAAACAATTGTCATCAAAGGCAACAACTGCCACCTGTTTAGAATTCATGAACACTATTAAGAGGCATAATAGGCGAGATGCTAAAATATGGGAGAGAATCAGTTGCAAAAGAAATACATAAGCTATGTAATGAAATATGGAGATCAGGGTCCCCCGAAGAGTGGAAAAAATCGGTCTTGGTTGTACTTCATGAGAAAAGCAGTTCTTTAGAATGCACCAATTACAGAACTATTGTATTAGTGAGTCATCTTGGCAAGTGCTGATGAAAATACTAACAGAACGCCTGAAGGG
Organism: Typopeltis vanoorti; assembly: GCF_054136105.1. NCBI lineage: Eukaryota > Metazoa > Arthropoda > Arachnida > Uropygi > Thelyphonidae > Typopeltis > Typopeltis vanoorti. The sequence continues at coordinate 41,440,347 of NC_143572.1, read as the reverse complement.
TCATATGGAGACATCTTTCTGATGAGCAAGTCGGATTTCGAAAAGATCGAAGTACAGTGCAACAAATACTCGCACTAAGACTAATAGCAGAGAAAGCTCGAAGAAGGAACAGAAAGATATATTGCTGTTTCGTGGACTTCCAGAAAGCATTTGATAATATTGACAAAAATAAAATATGGGCTGTCTTGGAATCCTATGGTGTGCACAATAAATTGATTCGCCTGCTGAAAGATATAAACAGCCAAGCACAAGCAAAAATCTGGATAGCAGGTGCGACTGGAGATTGGTTTGCCACTAGTCAAGGCACAAGACAAGGGGGCCCAATATCACCAATCATCTTCATCACACATCTGGAAAGAACACTAGATAAGATTAAAGAAGAAAGTGGAGGCATTTCAATAAATGGCATGAGAATAAACTACCTCTGCTTTGCAGATGACATCGTCCTGGTTGAAGAAGATGCAGCAAGGCTGGAACGGACATTGCAAACACTATACACAGAAGGAAAAATATATGGACTAAATGTGAACTTTGAAAAAACTAAACAATGATATTTGGACAACAGGAGTTACTGAACAGAGTTACCATAGACAGATTTCAACTGGAAAATGTGGAATACTTTACATATCTTGTATGCCGCATGACTTGGACACCAAAAAAAGAGAGAAAAATTAGAATAGTCAGAGAAACAACTATGGAAGAGCCGAGCTATTAAGATGCAAACTAAACTGCACATTGTAGAAACCTGTATCTTCAGCATGCTGCTGAAGATACAGGTTTCTACAATGCGCAGTTTAAGCTGGATCCAGAAAGTGAATAATGAGGAAATCTACAGACGAATACAACCAAAAGAAAACCTGATCCAGAAAATAATCAAAAGGAAACTACGTCTCTTTTGCCATATATGTAGAATGAACGATGAGAGGAAAATAAAATTGCTGCTGTTTGGGATGATTGAAGGAAAGAACAAAAAAGGAAGACCAAACAGAGAATGGGGGATGACATTGTCAAATGGTGCGGAAACTATACACAAACTGAGTCATCTTGCACAAAATAGAATGCAATGGGAAAAATCATATCAAGATGGCATCAGACACCTATATGCATTGGACCAATGGTTGTTGATGATGATGATGGTGATTAAGAGGCAGGTAATGATAAATCTAACTCCCTTAGCAATTGCCTATAGATAACCCTACCTACTTGATAAGTCATTTGATGTATGCAGCTTTTATTTGTTATATTTTCTTTGCAATTTGATATAAGACAGCACAAAGCTTACTTTTAACTACAGTGCTTGAAATTGGAAAGTTCTTTTTTTATCAATTTTAATTATTATTGTATTTTTTTTAAATAAAGGAGTTCTTAATTAAAGGATTTTTAGCCAAAGTTATTTGTAAAAGCAAAACATGCCAAATTCGTTGTGTTGGGGTGCTAATAAAGTGAAAGTAGAGGTGGCTAATTTCAAAAACTAATAACTTAAGTTCAGAATTGATTCCCCCTTCTCTCTTCACTGGTCGCCTTAGTGAATCCTAAAATCATAGTGAACCGTATATCAGGTTAGTGAGATCAAGAGGGCGAATATATTCCACGACTAGTGGTAGATGAGAATCAACTGCTCTCCATTCTTAATGAAACCTTAATTTAGCAAGTACATCCTTTTAAAATTGCCATTTTAAGAGTTTGAAATGTGTTAAAAGGAATTTCATTTAATAGAAGGTGCCTCTGTAGTGCATTTGAAAATGATATTCTTTAGTCGAAAAGAAATAAATTCCATCACAGGGATCTTTAGAAACATTGACAAGAATTTCTTAGATGAAGATTGGTAAATTGCTTGGTCTCATAATAGAGGTGAGAGTTTTTCTCTCCACACAACAAAATAAAACAGCCTAAGAAGAACACGAAGATAATATTATAATATACTCTGTAGCTTCTTGCTTGAAACTAACAGATTCATTGTTAGTTACGAGATTCAAGAAGAAAATAATTTATAAAACAGTATAGATAATTCTCCAATATGAATCAAAACAATGAGAGAGAGACCTATACTAGGTTCTGATAACAGAAGAATTTAATATTTTGGCTGTGTCTACCACCTTAATGATTGCTGAAGTTTTAGAGTATGAAAGATTTTTCTACAGACCCAAGAATCTTGTGCGACTTTTCCCTGAAGCAGTCTGCAATATCTAGTTCACTTGCAGAACATGTGTTTTGTGGCATTAAAATGTATCATTTGACCAGGCCAAGATAGTTTTTTACTTTACTGTGAGACCAGCAGTATGATAAGAGAAGAATTGCTGGCAATAGTATTGTTGAATATGATCATTCAAGATTCCACACTGTAGCCAGTTGATTGAGGGTAAGCTGTGCGGAATAACTCCCACATCTCTACTACTTCGCTGTGGGCACTGATCTTGTAATGGCCTGTGCAGAGTCCTGGCCATGGCAGTCGTTTGACACCCATCTCTTCATGCCATTCCATACAGTTGCAGCTTTATGGTATGGGGAACTGTTCTCTTGATAGTAACACGGATCCTTTCCATAAAAAGTCCGCAGTGTAGGCAGCACACCTGATTATCCAGAATATCAAGGTACTGAGCTGCCTTCGTGAAACTACAGACAATGCCCAGTGGTCCCACTCCAAACCAGCTGATTGCACTTCACACCATTACTCTTCCACCACCCAAGCTTTACTGTGGTACAACACACTGTTGTAACAAGCGTTCACCAGGCTGCCTCCACACCTTACCATCAGACTAAACAGGAGCCTAGATTCATCGCTCCAGAGTGCTGTTTTCAACTGGGCAATTGTCCAGTTCACATGCTCTTTACCTCAGGCCAAATGAGCTGTCTTGTTCATTGTTGTGATGTTCTGCTTGTATACTGCTGCTGTTCTTTTGTGGAAACCCAGTAAATGGAGTTCTTTTTGTACAGTATTAGTGTTACTGGCGCTTTGGAACTCACCACGGATGGTCTGTGCAGATTGTAGCCAGTTTTTGCATGCCAATCGTTTTAACACCCTCCTGTCCCTGTCAGTCATTTTCAGCAGCCGCCTTAGGTTTTTCCTGTACTAGTGATGCTAGAATGTCTTTTGTTGATCACATCCCCCAACCTTTGATTTTCGATGCGCAACTGAGGGGAAATTGCACGTGTGGACATGCCACCAATGCGAAAGCCGACAATGACACCCCTCTCGAAGTCATTGAGTTCACGTTGTGTTGCTATACTACCTGTATAGCAACACAACTATACAGGTGGTATAGCAACACAGCATTTCAACTGCTATGATGAAATAGTGTTTCCTACTATCTGTACACTGGTTTTTATGTTATTAACAAACCTCGAATATTCCATAATTTCAAATAACAGTGTCTGGACAATTATTGGTAGATAACGATATATAACTTGCATGTGAAAATTTTCAACACAAATCATGCGGAGTGAGCATACATGCTCTGCCATTGCTACAAAATCCACTGCATTTACTGTTTGCATTATAATTTCATGGAGGATGATATGGTTTAGTGAGGACTGCACTCTCCCGTTCATTTTTTTCCCTTTTTTTTGCCAGCATTTATTACATGTCACCAGAACAGGCCTTGTGACTTCCACAAGGATGAACATTGCAATTTGTATTGAAGCATATTTCTATCGACGACAGGCTCTGACTGTCTCTATTAATGGTGGTCAACAAAGTGTTTGAATACCTATTAACGCTACCTTCATCCTTTGTATTTCCACTTTGTTATTGGTTATCTGTCCTGGTTCAGTCTGATCCTGGATGGATCAAGAGTACAGAAGCAGTTGTCGGACTGTGAGAAGGAGGGATTGTCATAGACGTCATCCCATAGTTTCAAAGGACCCAAGACAGCTGGAGGATAAAAGTTGTTCTGTGGAAAAGGAGATTTGTATGAAGTGATCCAAGTTACCAAGAAGAAAATTGACATCCATAGTATATTTGGATGGGAGTTGTTAGGAAAAGAGTCAAGCATATTGGCAGATTGGGAAGGGTCTGTCATCCATTCTGGTAAGGAGAGTGACGATCTATGTTTGTCATTGCCAATAGTCAATATTTCAGCATCCCTGATTGTTTAATTTGTGAAATGGGAGAAGATAAGCAAATTTGAGTTGTGGACATTGAATTCCTCTAGAAGGATAACCTCACTATTAGGATATTTCGACTGTAGAAAATCAAACTTTAGACAGAGATAGTTGAAGAGTTTTGGGCCATAGTAGATCAAACAAGAGGAGGGACTTGAGGTTTTGTAATATCTGACACAGAATGTCAGTTCTGATGAATGCAGAAGTTCTGCTCTTGTGACAGAAGGTATTGGAATATATAGTTCGGAAAGCTAAGGTGGACAGCATTTGTTGAGGTTGCCACTTGGGGTTCTATTAGTAATAGTAAAATCTGATTTAGATCATTGTATATAGTAGTGGACATCATTTATGTTGCTGTTTAGGTTGTCACGATTTTTGAAGTGGATACGGAAAAAAATTTGGTAAGAATTAATGGTGATTTCTTTATGATTTTTTGTGGAAGAAGATTTTTGATTCACAGTAAAGTCATGTTTCGTTGAGGTGTGATCCATTAAATGAAGGGAGGAATTGGGAAAAGTAATGCAATGAGAGGTAGTAGACTCCCAAACGCTGTTCACACAGAAAACCCAGTCTCCTGTCGTGGCTTCAATAGCTCTCCTTGCTATACTCTCCATATGGCGATTTATGTGCTCCTTAATATTTTTGTTAAAAGTTTTCTAGTTCTCATGATCATGCTATTACCTAGCTGTGCTCAAAATTTTCTCATTAGCGTAAACAGCTATATACGCTGGTGTCCAAAATCTAAGGACGAAAGCTATTTCTGAAGATTACACCGCAAATTCAGAACTAAGTTTGTGACAATTCGTATAACTGACAATTTTTTCGAGTAGAAAGCGGGTACACAATCAAATTTTCGAATCGAGAGCAAAGAGGGCACGTGATAGCACAAGGATAAAAGGCAAAAGTCTGCACTAAGCAAATTGTATTTGCAGGAAGCTCTTTTCGTGAAGGAATAAAGTTGGAAACATGAATGTCTTGTGATGTCACAAAGACATCATCTGGATGATTTCATTGGGAAGAATCATTAGAAAGCTTAAAGAATACAATTACTGATATTACCAGAAAGTTTGGAATTTCACATTGCGCTGAATCCAAGCTCCAGGCAGCGTTTCAAACAATGGAATCTGTTCCAGACATTTGCTAAGAGGTCGCCCTCGCTCTACCATGGAGCATGAAGACAGATTTTTGGTTATAGCAGCAAAATGTAATCGATGAACCATGGCAGGTCAGCTTGCAATTCGACTACATTCAAGCACAGGTACGCGGATATCTCGACAAACTCTCAGGTAGGTTTTTATGCCAGATTGTCTGTAGCCTGCGCCCCATTATCCAGAGCACATCGTAGAGCACGCTTTCAGTGGTGTATCCATAAAATTGGATAACACGCCAACGAGTTAATGTACTCTTTACAGATGAGTCATTTTGTCATTTTAGCCTTTCCTCCAATTCTAGATGACACTTGATCTGGCATGAAAGTGGTATGCTTACAATCGTAAGAATGTTCTTGAAAGGGATAAATATGGCGGTACTGGGGTCGTGTGGGGAGGAATTTTGCTTACTGGATACACCGAGCTACAAGTTCTAGAAAAAGGGACTATGGCGAACGATATTGCAACAAATTTCAACGTCATGTTCGATTGTTCCGTGATGCTGTAGGAAGAGTTCATTTTTATGGATGACAATGCCATATCACATCGTATACGAGCAGTGGAGATACTTCTAAAAATTGCAGACATTAATCGAATCGACTGGCCAGCACGCGACCCAGGTCTCAATCCCATAGAATACGTATAGGAAGAAGCATTGCTGCTCGAAATTCCCCTTCAGAAAACAAGGCCTTATCCTTGCTCTGAAGGAGGAATGGGCCAGTTTATTTCAAGAATTACTGAATCACTAGGTTTTATTTATTTCGTATGATAATACAATGGCCGCGAGCACCTTTTACGGGGATGAACGGCACCATCTCAATCCCCCTATTTTTATCCTGGGTCTGGTCTGGCATAGCTGACGAATCAGGCCTATGACCGGGTATTAAATATTCCTGACGGTAATCCGTGTCTTCACAAATCCAGTTTGCCTGTTCTGGGGCACGAAAAACCGCAGTTTCCAGGTGAAAAAACCCTGCCTCCGTATGAGACCAGCTAACTCACCTTTCGTCGAAAGAGACCAGATAAACTCACGTCACGGACGGGAATAGAACCCAGGTCTTTTCTACCAAAGGGCTTCATCTATACCAACTGAGCTATGGAGGCGCTAATCACTGGGTGCTAAGCATGACAATGACGTTGTGAGAGCTACATCGCAGTTCGGGGTGGACATATTCCATACTGAAATGTCTCTCCACATAGTTTTCTGTATGCACTGTATATTAATACTTTAACTACATCCTACATCTATGAAATTTAATTTATAAGAAATTTATAATACATTTTTGTATGATGGCAATAAATCTACTCTCGTACGTTCACATTGGGCGGCTGTAGTCATGAAAAGTTTTTCATATGCAGGTAAAAATGTAGGTCATTATTATATTTTGGACACCAGTGTGTGTGTGTGTGTGTGTATGTGTGTGTGTGTGTGTGTGTGTGAAGAGAAAGAGAGAGATAGAAATTGTCCATGTCGGTCATGCAGATTACAGAGGTGAGTATACAAAAAGCGTGGAAGTTGACAGAAGTCTTAAGCAAACAGCACTTGCATTTCAATAAGCAGTGTTATATATAAGTTATAAGTTATATATTCTGCGAATTCCAAAAAAAGTAAGGATCACTTTTCCCACTGATATTTGGGGAAGGTTTTCTTTGAGAGAGAGAGAGAGAGAGAAAGGGGGGAGGGGTTGCGTGTTTCTAAGACAAACCTTGTGATTAGCCAGCAAAGGTTGGTCGATTGGTAGAGCCTCTGCTACTAATGGCTCGCAAAAAGTTAAGCAAGTTTGAGCGCGGTTAGTAGTTGGAAGGGGTTCAATCGCTCGATGCTGTTGGTACACTCTCCCTCGATGAGTCTTTGGACTCCCTGGATGTGTCACATAATAATAATAATAATAATTAATTGTTTCCATTCTGAGTGGCTGGTTCGTATGTACAAATTTTGCCTTGTCAGCACATGGATTGTTCTGAGACTAATCTGACTCAGACTTGATATGAGTTGTGCTCTGATGAGCCTCTGTATTTATCACACACAAAAAAATAATAATTTAATTCATTTTTTAAATAGCACTTTTTTAATCTGAAAATTTAAAAGACATTATTTCAAAAACCATGTATTGGCAACTCATCGATATAGATTATAATATAATATAATATAATCAATTCACAAAATATCATAATTTCCCATACTTTTGCATATCATATCCTGCAAAAAATAAATAGAATCGTGAAATTATTTAGGTATAATTAAATTTGGCTTTTTATATTATTTGGGTATGATTAAAAAAAAGATATATATTGAAAAACAAACAAAATTAATATATTTAAGTCCATTAGCAAATACTAATTAGTATCAGAACTGTTTACAAAATAATAGATTATCAACGCTAAAAATAAATAAATTTTATAGAATTACTCTAGAAAGAAAATAGAAAACTCTCGCAGCGTAGTAATTATAACTGAAAGGAAACATCTGTGACAAGAAAATAAAAGATAATTAAATGGAACAAACGGTGATGAATGATAACACAGCATGAGGAAACGTGCAGTTTAATCTACAGCAATTTATTAGTTAATATTCTCTCTCTCTCTCATATCATATGGAATGTAAAGCATTTTCTTTTCGAGATTCCATGATAATATTTTTCTCACACACCAAAGTGTGTTAATAACAAACTTTTATTTGTGTTGTAATTGTTGTGCAGCTATTGTTTTCGTCATTGGTCTGCTAAAGCAGCGCTTCCCAAACTGGGGGCCGTAGGTTTTGTTGAGGGGGACCGTGAAATAATGAAAACAAATTTAAAATGTTTTAAGACCTAAGTAGACTATTTTTATTTTAAAAGAAACGTGTTTAATTTTTATTATTTATTATTTCTTTTATGTTATTTTTTATATTTTAATGGAAAAAAATCACACATTGGTTCACAAATTTTGCTTCCTGCGTATTTCAGCGCTTAATGAATATTAGTAAATATATGCGTGTTCATACATTTCAAATCTAAGAATTGCAGTTTCAAATATTTCACTTGATATTGGTGTAGAAGTATTGAAACACATCCATCACATTAAATTGTTATTCAACTTCTTTTATGTTTTTAATTCTTTCTTTATAACTAATCGTTTTACGTTTCATTTGCTTGTACTGAAAATGAAACGTAAAACGATAATTACTATCTATATTAAAATATGAGATAATGTGCCATGTCAAATGGGTGTGTAAGTTACTAAAAATGTAATATTTGCATTTGATTTTTGCAATATTCGCTGTGTATGTTTTGTATTGAATCTAAATACAATAAATATTACAATAATATATGTCTCTATTACGATTTTTTTTTCGAGGGGGGGGGGCGTGAAATATTTTAATTTTTCTGAAGGGAGCCCTCACATCCAGAAGTTTGGGAAGCACTGTGCTAAAGCAGTAATGAACCTTGCTTTAAAAAGCAGAAAAAAAAAAAAAAAAAGAAACACTGTTCATTTTCGAGGTACGAAACGTTCTAAAGCCAGATGAAACATATCGGAACGCAATCATAATTCAAGGGGAAACTACTTCATTTCAATTCATTGTTGTAGTCAATATTAAGCCTTTAAAAGTGCTTCAAATATCAAATGTGTGCTGACAATTGATTTTTATTATTATTTTTTTTTTTTTTACTATTAAAATGGGATAATCAGAGTCCCGATTATGGCGCAGTATAAAATGAAAAAAAAAAAAAAAAACCTAGTTTGTTGCATTTTTTTTTCTTAACAAAAAACGATACTTCAATTATAAAATTTTTGACACGTTCTTTGTAGACCTAGTGGCATAAAAACAATCGTTTTCCGGTGTCTCGGGTAAAACGTATGACTTTTATTTGGTCTCTTATTACCAAAATTTTACAATCTCTTCGTAAGGGAATGCTTGTGTAACCCTGTGGATATCTCATTTGCTTCCATAGCGCTAGGCGACTGAAAGACTGTTATAAATTCAATTCTTGTCTCTGAATGTCATAGAGGAACTTTTTCCCTGCCTTTTTCATTTCCCGAGTTCGTTGATCTATGGCAAAAGCAAGCAGGATTTTTTTCCAATAAATTATAAGTTTTTAACTGCAACTCAAGACAAAAAAATAATATATGGTGTTTGGATTGGGAATATATTAGACAATAACGTGTTAGGATTAGTGATCACAAGTGTCATCAGATCTATTTTGAACTCTTCTACCCGGATGTATATGAAATAAGCTTTGAACAGATAATAATGAAGTCTAAAGGTGAAATTTGGCTGCTTGCGATCTTCAGAACGTTAGCTAGTGCGTCCATGCTTTACACACTCCTTTTCAGGCATTATGTTATTAATTTATATTTATTTATTTGTAAACGGAGAATGAAGAATTCAATTAGTTTTTGCTGTCATTGTGATCAGACGTATTCCTTTAGACTCTGCCTATCCCTGCGTATTCCTTGAATTTTATATAAGGTTTTTTGGGAAGCTCGCATTGCACTGGAACTAACACAGTTTGTGACCTACTATCTCCCCCTCTGTATGAAATATGCAGAGGTCTAATGGCTGGCAGGCCCCACCTGCAATGAGGACCAGTGTTGGTTGAATGGTTTTTTAGGGAGGTAGGTCGCTGCACTGTGTCCAAGTAAGTTCCCGAAACGCCTTTTTCCTCGTTTTTAGGATAGTCACCTATTACAAACTAACTTTTTGCTGGTAGACGCGTACTCTAAGCTGTCTACGGGATTAGCTAGTAGACTCTCAGTCTACAGGATTACTCGGGAAACCCGAGAAAGCCGAGAAACCGCTATTTTCTATCAGACCAAACTATAGACTCTCCATACGATGAGCTCGATTTTAAGCAGCTATTGGCAATCTTTAAGCATGTAGGAGGCCTACTACAAAGGAAATGGCCAGGAAAGGTGGCAATCCACCAAACAGAAGAGGTTGAAAGAGAGGACTGTCAATCCCCTGACCCTCCCCAGCACTTCTGAAGATAACAACAGCGAGATTATGTCACTGGTTAACGACCAGCCCCTAGTGGACTCAGATAACTCTACAGACTATCAGGTTGTCAGCAGAAAGAAGCGAAAGAAGGGCTCACCAAAAGCAGATCCTGAAATAATACATCAATCCTTGGAAAGAAAATCTCCAATGGACTTAGCAGCACAACCTGATGAAAGAATTGAGACCGACTCCAGGGCACTACCCAAAGAGAGGATTCCACCAGTAATTTTAAGAACAAAAGAAAAATGGTCTTCAATTACAGCGACGATGAAGAACGCAAACATCAAATTTACATCAGCCAAGAGTACAGATGAAGGAATCCGGATTCAACCAGAAGGAATTTCGGACTACCGCCAGCTCACCAGACTTATGGATGAACTAAAAGTCCCATATCATATGTTTCAGCCTAAAAGAGAAAAAAATTTAAAGGTGGTAATCAGACGGCTGGCTGAGACCATACCAGCCGAAGAAATAGCTACTGACCTCAGATCACAAGGCCTTGAGCCGATTAAGATATCGCGCATGTACCGAGCAGACAAACGCCCCATGCCTCTGGTCTTGGTCGAGATCAGTAAAGACCATAGAGAAATTTACGACCTTAAAATAGTTTGCAGCTTAGTCATCATCAAGACCGAACCTCTTAGAAGAAAGGCTTCAGCTGGTCAATGCCACCGCTGCCAAAAGTATGGGCATGCGCAGAAACTCTGTAGGGAGGAATAAAAATGTGTGAAATGCGGAAATAATTATCCCTCGCACACATGTGCCAAACCAAGAACCACTCCTGCTAAGTGTGACAATTGTGGCGGCCCACATCCAGCTAATTACAAGGGCTGTTCACTCCACCCATATAACCTGACAAGGACTAGGGAGGCAGTAACCCCGCCCACTCAGAAGCGAGTCACACACTTTAAATCGGAAATTAAAGTGCGGAATATTACACCTGATAAATCATATGCCTCTGTAGTTTCCTCATGCAACAAACCGGCAGAATCCACACCAAGCAGCCAAAACTCTGCTGCAATGCTTGCTGCTGCTTTGGGAGAAATGCTATCAGCTTTCAGCAAATCAAATCCACACCAGGATGACACAAATAGATTTCTCAAAAATACCCAAGTCATATTCTCGTTGATTAATGGATAATTCGGCCATCACAATAAATTCTATACAGGTTGCATTTTGAAATGCTAATGGACTCCGCAACAACATTCTAGAACTCCATGAATTTGCTACCCACTAGAAAATTGATATCATGTTAGTTAATGAGACCCATCTGCGGCCATGTGATAATCCCAAGCTAAGAAATTACTCGTTAATTGGAAACGACAGACTTAATGCCAGAGGTGGAGGTACTGCAATCTTTATCAAGAAAAACATCCATTATAATGAGATAAAAAAGATTCCTATAACTAATCTGGAAAAAATTGGCATAGAAATTTACACCATTAATGCAGGCAACTTAAAAATATATTCTGTTTATAACCGTCCAGGCAGAACTCTGTTATCCTCTGATCTTTCTCAGCTGCTTGATGCTACTGAAGCAACAATAGTAGCAAGTGATCTAAACTCAAAACATCCCATTTATGGAATAGCAGGTGTACCAATTACAACAGAAAAATCCTTTCCAATTTTGCTAAAATGAGAAATATTATCATCGCAGGCCCGATTGAACCAACGCACTATGGAACACATGGCAGGCCAGATTTATTAGATAGAGCCATATTCAAAAACACATCTCATCAATTCCAGCTGCAAGTAGTTAACGACCTCAGTTCGGACCACAACCCGGTACTTCAAAAACTGGGTGAGGATCCGGAACTTATTCCCAGTCAGTCATTTACTAATTTCACAAAATTCAAGGCTACAATCAACACTATCATGGATTCAGTGCCGAATATCTCCACTTGTGAAGAAATTGACGCGGCAGTCAACAACCTGGAAAGAAAAATTCAAACTAGCTTAACTGCAGCCTCTTCTATCTCCACCCCAGCTCAAGTAAACCAACTTCCAGAAGAAATCCTTGCTCTAATCAAAAACAAAAATAAAATCAGACTTTGCTTTCATAACACTCTGTCTCCTCAAGATCGCCAAGAGCTGAACAGAGCATCAAACTTACTTCGTTATGCACTAAAAGATCACAGAAATTTACAATGGGAAAGAAAACTTTGTTCCCTGAAAACTAAAGATAAATCCTTGTGGAAGTTGGCAAAGGCTATCCATACGGACCGTTCCAACATCCACTCCATTCACGGAGAAAGAGGTATAGTTTATAGGGACGATGAAAAAGCAGAAGCCCTCGCTGAAGCTCTTCAACTTCAGTGCAGTCCTAATTATTTGCATGCGGATTTGGTCTTCATAGAGAAAATTCACCGTCGAGTCCGTACTGGGCTCCAGCAGCCTAACAACTGCGAAAATATCTGTCCCACTTCACCTAAAGAGGTCTACTCAATCATTAGGAAGCTCAACAACAAAAAAGTCCCTGGCCCAGATGAAATTAACAACAAAACAATCAAGTCCCTTCCGCACAAAGCTGTCATGCACTTGGTAGCAATCATAAATGCAGTGCTCAGACTAAACTATTTTCCAACCCGATGGAAACAAGCAGATATAGTTCTCATTCATAAGCCAGGAAAAGCACCTCAGTTGCCACAAAGTTACAGACCCATCAGTCTCCTTTCATACTTGGGAAAGGTTGCAGAAAAATTTGTCCTCAATCGACTTCAGGATGTGGTGAACAATAACAACACAGTACCGAAGGAGCAGTTTGGGTTTAGAACTGGACACAGTACTACACATCAAGTTCACAGTCTGGTTGAATTTATCACTACTGGATTCAATTGTAGACAACATACAGGTGCTGTTTTTCTGGATGTAGTAAAAGCCTTTGACAAGGTTTGGCACAAAGGCTTCATCTATAAATTATTTATGGCCAAAGTTCCGCTCTACCTTATCAAACTTATCGACTCCTTTCTAAAAAACCGGAAATTTCAGGTCAAGTTGAGAGGACTCAAATCTTCTTTGAAAAGTATCACTGCAGGTGTTCCTCAAGGCTAGTTGCTCTCCCCGCTGCTTTTTAACATCTTCGTTGCTGACACTCCTATCACGACATCAACCACCACAGCTTACTATGCAGATGATATGGCAATTCTGAGTAGATCACTCAGGCCGTACTTAGCTACACAGCGCTTGCAGACCTCAGCAGCAAACCTGGAAAGATATCTCAGGAAATGGAGAATATCTGTGAATATCGACAAAATTCATCGACCATTCTCTTCACAAGACGAAAGGCATCACACTACGAAGAATTCAAACTTTTCAACACAACTATTCCATGGAAATCCAACACCAAATATTTAGGAATTCAACTAAACAGCCACCTCAACTTTAACTCTCAGATCTCTCATGCCTGCAACAAAGCAAACTCAGCAATTGCTCAACTCTACCCTCTACTCAACCGTAGAAGCAAAGTCAGCCCAGAAAATAAATTACGAATATACAAGGCAATCATCAGACCCATACTGACTTATGGTTCACCAGCGTGGAGCCACACCTCTCATAGCAACATCAAAAAATTACAAATGATCCAAACTAAATGCCTCCGAATGATCTTCGATGCCCCGTGGTTTGTAAGGAACACCATCCTCCATCAAGACGGAAACCTGCCAGACATACCTACATTTCTCCTCCAGATAGCAACCAAGTACTTTACTCAAGCATCACTCCATCCCAACCTACTCATTCGTGAGTCATCAGACTATGATGAAAAAGACAGATGGAAACATAAACGCCCAAAGGCGGCCCTGATCACTGATTGAAATCTTTCAACACAGCCCTAAATAGGGCTAGCCAAGTGCTCAAAACTTTCTTCCTTTAAACCGAGAATCATTCATAGCGATGAAGGGATCAGAGTCCACGGGACTGATATCCATGAAAGCCACATCAGTTATCAGTTAACAAGAAGAATGAAGAAAAAAGGCCCTTTCAGATGTCTTTCACAAAATATGTATTTATTACATTCATATTGTCTGTCCGTCTACTAAGTTTGTTGTTCCTTGGCTGATTCTGCACGAATTTTACTGAATGTTAGTATTTCAGATCCTTCCTAAATCTTGCTATCAGTAGTTTTTTTTTTAAATCAAAACCATATTCGGGAAAATATTTGGCAAGACGTTAAATAATGATACGAAGAAATCACTGTACTCTGGCTAGATACAAAGGATAACTTAATACAATCCATTATAAAAGTATGGTTTCGAGCTGCACAAATAAGAGAAATGTGTTCTGCGTTGGTGGAGTTCATGACTAAGCAAATTCATGAACTTATTAGGAACAGAGGAGCACATTAAATTATTAGGTAAAGTTGTAGTTTAATTATTGAACCTATTTCTTGCGAAATTAAAATTTTCTTTAAAATGTGAATGTTCGAATTAATTTGTTCGCTACTCTATCTCCATGCAGAAATACTCGTAAGGAATGGTATACATCGAAAGACAATTTATGGAACGATAGTTCACCGAAAGACAACCCCCCCCCCCTTAAAAAAACCTAATAAATAATTCATTGAAAAGCAGCTAATCGAAGAATAGTTTACCGAGAAGCAATTCCACGAAAAAATAATTTGTGGATTGGCGATTTGCAATTCATGGAAACTACAAATCACTCAATAAATAGTCCACCGAACAACAACAACAACAAAAAATATATATATATGTTAAAGATACCAAGTTATTTTAATTATAAACCTGGTTTTTTACTCCATTTCCCAGTAAGCAAACAGACAAGTCAGTCAAGTTTGCACCTGCAAGTGTTGCAAGTCTAGCTGACCCTGCACGTAGTGCAAGTCCAAGGTAAAGGTAGAATAAGCTCTGATCACTATTCTTAATATTTACCCTTAATGCAAAGCACATCTCCTGGAGGAGATGTATGATGCTGTATTGGACCATGTATTGGACTTGCACTACGTGCAGGGTCAGCTAGACTTGCAACATTTGCAGGCGCAAACTTGACTGACTTGTCTGTTTGCTTACTTGGGAAATGGAGTAAAAAACCAGATTTATATTTAAAATAACTTGGTATCTTTAACATATATTATACCCAAATACAGATCGATTTGAAAAAAATTAAAGTCAGAAGTAACTATTAGGAAAAAAGTATTTGTATCAAAATTTTTCTAAAAATCGAAATGAAACAGGAAGAATTCATCATAAAATATTATTACCAGAATCACATTTAATTTAAATGTCTATTTGAAAAATTTTAGGCTAAGTTTCATAGCCATTATTATTATTATTATTATTATTATTATTATTATTATTATTATTATTATTATTATTATTATTATTATTATTATTATTATACGGGCACCTCCAGGGAGTCCGAATACTCATCGCAGGAGACCCAATCTATCCACACAATCTATTATACCTCTCCTTGAACGAATGAACAGACAAAGCACTCATAACCAAATCTGACAACTCATTCCACTCATTCATCACTCTCCAAGCAAAAAATCGAGTCCTCACAAAAGTACTAACCACACCTTTTTTCAACTTCCAGGAATGGCCCCTTGTTCTAGTCCCTCTAGCCAAGTGCTGAAACATTTCCCCTGCATCTATCCTATAAAACCCTTTAAGCAACCTAAATGTTTCTATCATATTCCCTCTTTTCTCCCATCAACCAACTTCCGCAATCTACACACCTTCAATCTATCCTCATAGGGAACATTCCAAAGGCCACTCACCATCTTGGTCACTCTCCTCTGAATCCTCTCCACCATTTCCTCATCCCCAAGAAACCCAGGGGACTGGACTTGAGCACAGTAATCCAGATGGGGCGTATCAAGGCCTTATAAAAAGGAATAACAAATTCCTTATCTGTACTTGTTAATGTGTTCTTCAATAGCCAAGTAATCTTATGGGCTACATTAGCAATATGTTCTCTAAACTTGAACTCTCTGTCTACCAACACCCATAAATCCTTAGTTGCATCTATTTGCTGGAGTATGGTGCCATAAATGTGATACACGGCTTGTAACCTGTTTATCCCAAAATGCATAACTTGACCTTTCTCAACATTAAACTGATACTCATTAATGTTTGCCCATACTGATTTAAATCGTCCTCTAAGTTCTCCCCATCGCCTTGATTAACTATTACTCTATCGAATTTCGCATCATTAGCAAACAACTGAATATTTCCTTCCAGATTATTTCGTATATCATTTATGTACAAATTAAACAGCAATGGTCCCAGCGCTGAACCTTGCAGTCGACCACTAGTCAGTCACCTTTTCGTCTCGATTCTGTCCCTGCATATACCACCTTTTGATATCCATTCCCATTTGTTCTAATTTGCATAAGAGTTCCTTGTGGTATTCTGTCAAATGTCATTGCAAAATCATCTATTATAAAAAGTTAGTAAATTACTAAGACAAGTCCGACCCTTCACAAAGTCATGTTGACTTATACAGTATCATAGTTTCATCTATCCATTCTGGAATTCTCTTTTGTTATCAATTTTTCTAGTACTTTTATTCCCTCGACTGAGATACTGATTGGTCTATAATTTGCTACTACAGTCTGAAAACCTCCCTTATGCAAAAGAATAATTTGCCCTCTTTCCACTCCCTTGAAACTCTACCAGAGCTGAGATTAAAATTAAAAAGCATAGTCAAAGGCATTGAACATTCTCGCAAAAACCTAGCTGATATCCCATCTAATCCCACAGCTGTATTTACATTGAGATTCTGGAATATCCTAAGAACCTCCAATTCATCTACCTCTGTTGCCGCATAAGTGTCTGCTACACAGGTTAAAGTAGTAACCTCACTAGGATGATATACCCTTGGAAAGTGGTCAATGAGTACCGCAACTATTTTATCCGCTTCTGTCTTCTCGTGACTATCATCAACCATTAAGGTTAATCTTCCATAGTCATTCTTCCTCTTACTTGCCACATAAGGAAAGAAATCTTTAGAATTTCCTTTCACCTGCATGGCTAGATTCTTCACATAATCAGATTTTTCCTTCCTTACCTTGCTGGTCACCGTTCTTGCCTGAGCCTTGCACTGTTCATGAGTTTGCCTGTCACCTATCTCTTTATATACCTTCCACAGCATTTTTTCTTCTGCAGTTCTTGCTTAATGATATTACTTATCCATGTAACTCCTACCCGATTATCCCTAGATATACAATTTAATACTGCTTCCTCTAGATGACCCACAACTATATCCCATGCACTACTAACATCCTTACCCTGCAGTGTTTTATTCCATGGTACAAATTTAAGCTTCTTCCGAAGCATGTCATAATCACCTGCCTTGTAGTTCCACAAATGCCCCTTCTTAATAGAATATTCCTCATGTTTCACAATCTCCCAAGTCAAGACTGCATGGTCACTTTCCCTAATTGGAGGCAATGTAATCATCTTGGTCATGGATAGCTCTTCTGATCGTATGACAAGGTCCAATAATCTCCCACCTCTAGTCCCTTTCATCACATTCGCGATCTGAAATGTAGGGTATAGAAATGAAAGTAGCCTGTTATAAATTTTAAGCTTTAACCAATCAACATACATTATCTAATTACCTAGTCTAGTCATAAATACTGTTATAACTTGAATAGCGCACAAACCTTTAATCTGCCATTAAATCATTTACAGCTTTCAGCACATACAAACCACATATACAATGTGCATATAACAACACTCAATGTTCGAAATGTTCTCCTTTTGCCTTCACCCACGCCCGACGTCTGTGAGGACACATATCGATGGCGACAAGCACACCATCCAACGGAAACACTGCCACTGCTCGCTACAAATCCACCTTCAGGCTGGCGATGTCGGGGTGTCATTCTTTGCAATTATATATATATATATATATATAAGGAAACAAGGTAAATATATATATATATATATGTAAGGAAAAAGAAAATCTTCTTTGTATCTATTAAATTTAATGAATTGACAAAAAAACATTACAGGCAGAGTTAATTACAATACTATCAACAAGATTTACTCAAAATAACCACCATTAGCATCGATCACAGCTTCAATTCTGCTTCGGAACCTCGAACAAGCTGATGCTACAGTCTCCCTGGGAAGGGCCGCAAAAACTGTTTTAATTTTATCCATTAACTGGGCTTTTGTATTACTGGAAGTGCGATTGGTGTCTTTTTTAACTGCGCCCCATACAAAATAATCCATGGGGTTAAGGTCTGGGGAGTTTGGAGGCCAAACATTTGGACTGGTGAAGTCGTAGAAATTTTCAGACAACCATTTTTGACTTTTCCCAGAGGTGTGGCAAGGGGCCGAATCCTGCTGCCATACATACGGCCTACCATTGGCTACCCTTGTTATCCAGGGCTTGACTACAGTTAGCAACTCCACGAACAAAGCCCGAATTCCAATGCCAGGGTTCTTCAACACCTGTTCCTGCAGATTTGCGAGGAATTCTGCTGTACGAACGCAATCAGATCGTCTGCTAGGGATCTTTCTTCTTGCTACATCCTCGTAGTCACCATTGCAAGTCTCTAGTTCATGCCTGATTGTTTTTACTGTATTCAGGGAGCATTGGGCAGCAGTCGTAATATCCTTATTTTGATGGCGGGCACGAATCATCATGATACAAGTTATTCTCTTCCATGATTGAGGTGGGTTCCAGCTATCCATCCTTTCTGACATCTTGTATATGAATGAAGAAGGGTCCAAACTTTTAAATGAAGAGAAGTGTGTGTTAATACATGTAACTTACGGAAAAATATAATTAATTATAACTATGTCAAATTTATCCCGAACACCCTGTATATATATATAAAAGAGCGATAAACGAATGTTGTCTGAGGACAATGCCATCTAACGGAACCGGATTCGCGGGATTCTGTGGGCAGCGCAGAGGTGTGTTGAAGTTGTAACAGTATTTATGGCAAGACTGTGTATATATGGCATCTGTACTGACTTAAAGATTTCCCAAACCTTTTCGATTTAAAAATAAAAAAAATAAAAGCCTTGAATTTGCATATATATATATATGTGTGTGTGTGTGTGTGTGTGTGTGTGTGTGTGTGTGTGTGTGTGTGTGTGTGTGTGTGTGTGTGTGTGTTGCATTTTGAATAAATTTAATTGTTATTCTAGTCTCGGTTATAGTCAGTATATATAAATATGAACATATCCCAGTACCGAGTTAATACTACAAATTGCTATATATATATATATAAATTTTATAAACTTGGTTTTAATAACTTGGTAATCCTTTATCCCAAGTAAGCAAACAATCAGGTAAGTCAAGTTTGCACCTGAAGTATTTCCAAGTTTATAAATTGGCTTGGTATCTTTAACGTATAGTATTCTTCTTCTCCCGTAGTCCTAAATGGACCGTTGGGTCATTCATGGCTGGTAGGTGATAGTCTTGGTTAGCCTCCTCCAGTCATCTTGGTCTCTTGTTCGTGATGTCAGTTGAGAAACGGAGGAATCTGTCCATTTTTGATGTTATGAGTCCATTTTAATCGAGGTCGGCCCCTAACCCTTGGTCCCGGAACGATTTCTTCTAATGCTTGCTTTGGAATGCCATTAGCCCTCTCCACATGTCCGAACCATTTCATCTGTCATCTTCTGATGACTCTCAGAATATTTTCCCTTTATCTCCACTCTATTGAATCAATCAGTTTTCGGACATTTTCATTGGTTTCGTGAGCGGTATATGGGATTCTCAAAAGTCTTCTGTAAGTTTTCATTTCAAAAGACAGGAGTCTCCTCTCATCTTCCTTCAATAAAGTCCAAGCCTCACAACCATACAAGAGGACAGAATTCACCAAGGTGTCAATTAGTCTTAGTCTGATTGTGATTGCTATTCTGTTATCTTTCCACAATGGTTTTAACTTTTGTAGGGCCACGGTTGCCTCAGCAATTCGGAATTTAATGTCAGTTTTTGAACGACCATCTTGACGTGCTTTGCTTCCTAGAAAAGTGAATTTGTTTACATTCTCAATTTGTTTATTGCCAATTTGTATCCTTAAGAATTTAATGTCTGATTTTGAGGTTATCATTGTTTTTTGTTTTTTGTAGGTTTATGTATAATCCATATTTTTTTAATGTTCCGAAAACGCGGCTGGTTATCTCTTGTAAATCTTCTTCACTTTCTGACAGAAGATCGATATCATCTGCAAAACGTAAGTTATTTATTCTTAGTCCGCCAACTGCTATTCCAGTGTCATATTCATTAAGAGCTTCATCTATGACATATTCCAGAAAACAATTAAAAGAAGAGGGGACAAGATGCATCCCTGTATTACCCCCCCCCGTTCTGCCCGGAATGATTCACTGCTGTAATTTTTAATTTCAATTCTCATATCAGATGAAGAATAAAGAGATTTAATAATCCTAATGATTTTGTTGTCAATACCATAATGTTCTAGAATCTTCCATAATGCCTCGTGCCATATTGAGTCAAAAGATTTTTGAAGGTCTAAAAAGTTGTGACAGATTATTTTGTTATGTTCTATGTATTTTTTGCCTAGTATGTGTATTGTAAAGATATAGTCGATTGTACTTCTGGACTTCCGGAAATCTGTTGTTGATCTGATAATCTGCTTTCTATTTTCTTTTCGATTCTTGACAATAGTATTTTTAACAGGATTTTGCTTGGATGACTAATAAGGCTTATTGTTCTATAGTTGCTACATTTATTGCTGTTTTCCTTTTCAGGAATAGGTACAAGGGCAGAAGTTCGCCAATCGGAAGGCCAAGTCTCTGTGTTCCATAAGTCCTGGAATAAATTTAGCAAGGTGTCTGTGATGGTGTCACCTCCTTCGCGTATCAGTTCCATTGTAACACCATCAATTCCCGGTGATTTTTCTATTTTTGAGGAGTTAACTGCTTCAATGACTTCTTTTAATATCGGGTAATCTCCTTCCTCCGAACCTCCTGGCAAAATTCCGTCCAAAATATCATCAGTCAGTTGAGGGTCCTTTTGAAAAAGCTTGGTTGCATAACATTTCCATCTATCAACTATTTTCTGGTTATCTGTGATAGGAGTTCCATCTTCATCTTCTATGCTCCAATTAGTTGTAGTAAAAGATTTGATTAACTTATTGATATTTTTCTATATTTTTCTCTTCTATATTTTTACATTCATCCAATATCCATAAGTTTCTAGCATGTTTGATTTCTCTTTTAATAATCTTAGTAATATTGTCATTTTCGCTCATTGCGTAGCAGTGTGTAGCTAGAGCTTTTGCCGCCCGGGGCAGTCCCTGAGTTTGCCGCCCCTCTCAAAACACACCAAAAATACTACAAAAAGTCAAAACGACGTATAGGGAAATAAATTAAAACACTATTCTTATTTTTGAAGTAAAACTTTAATTTCAACATTCTAAAATGTTATTTTTCTTGCTTTTCTGTTAGCAAAATCGATGACAGACCTGTTAGACCTCGATAACATTGCGAGGTCTATTTCATAGTAATGTAGGTAATTCTTAATCAATTTTATTTAGAAAAACTCCTCTCACAACTAGCAACACTTATAGCACTTGTGAGGAAAATTTGCAGTAGTATTACAATATTTGGAATTGAGTTCTGCAAAAGTTCAAAAAGATTCAAAGTTCCGCCCGGGGCGGACCTCCGCCCTCCCCTAGCTACGCTTCTGCTCCATAGTCAAATAGTGAAAAAATAATCCTTCGTTTTCATAATTATAAAGAAGCCTTCTTGAGATCTTAGTTCATTACTGAATAACATGAGTTACTAGTCGGTTGCGTATGTAAGATTTCGTCATATCTCAAGCTGGAAAAACATGTTTGCTGGCCATTTTCACATATAAACGTGTTTTTCGTTGTTCACTGTAAGAGGCAGGAAGTTTACAAATCTGCTGACATTTCTATGTCACTTTCTTTTGTAATGTTAATTTATAATCACTCGTGTTTTTTGGAGATTATAATCATGGGAAGAAATTTTCTTCAAGTACAAATGGAAGGAAATAATTCACGTTCTTTCTTACTACATCTACTTAAGTGAGAGTTGTTTTATATTTTTATGTGAAATTTTGTCTAACATTTCCTTCTCTTTCTCGAGCTGATGAAGTTGGAAATGTAGTAGCCAGATTCTGATATTTAGAGTCATCTGTAAAAAATAAATAAATAAAATAAAAATAAATAAAAATAAATAATCTATTCAAGTCAGAACAAATGACAAAAAATTCATATATGACAGAAAAGGTGAAAGAACAGAACATTTTTTAAATTAATTTTTAATAAAAAAAGACCATTATTTTGGCTATTATTATTTTTCTAAAATATAATAGTGAGCTGTTACAAATACTGTACTATGTCGCTAAAATGTAAAATCAGTGAATTATAACGACTAGTTTAATTTTGTACGTCAGAATATATTCTGAGATTCATTCAGAATAATAGAATATATTCATTCAGAATATATTCTATTATTACCAAACGACGATCTAATATTGTTCAGTTTCCTAGGTTAGTTGAATATATCGCAATTTGTATTGCAAGATTTTCTTATTATTCTCGAATACGTGACAATAAATAAAAATTAGGACAGCATCTCGAGTCTTCTAATGACATTAGGTCGCTGTAAGTGAGGTGGGACATTTAGTTTAATTGCCATATTTGAAAACGCTGATTATTTTGATGCCAACTACACTTCAGATCTTGTGTTTGTGTGTTTTGTGCTGTGAATATATGTTTAAAATCAACAATTTGGAATATTCAGGAAACCTCGATATTTCCAAGATGTTCCATTCTGGAAAGAAATGTAAGTGATATCTGTGAAATAAATGTGTAAATTTAAAAGAACACACAGTATCGATGTGTTATGCATTTTTAAGTAAGATCACTTTTGAAATCACAGTGAATTCACACACGATTTGTTTATTTTTTTATTTATTGAACTTTAAGATCTTAATTTCAGACAAATCAAAATATTCGGATGAATAATGAATAAAATATGAATTCGAATTCGAATATGAATATAGAATAAAATATGTCTGAGCTATAAAAAAACAAGTGTGTGTTTGAGGGACACTAGTATATAATTAAATTATTCAGAAAATCCTACGCTGCCGCCATATCGACTCTACTCTAAGAATTCCCGTAGCCTTTAACAGGAAAGAAATACCCAAAAATATATTGGAAAATTAGTACTGCCATCTATAGACAACCAAACACAAAACTTGACGACATTTCCCAGAGTGACAAACTGGATGTTTGTCACTCTGGGAAAATTCCAAGATATCTTATCTCAAAAACATCGTCACAATTCCATAGGCAAAAACCAAAACATCATGTGATATCACAGTGAACTCTATCTTCATCTGAAAACAACACACATCCACGTCACGATTTCTTATCTTATCTTGATCTGGTTAAAAGTGTCCACCAATCACGACACGAATCCTTATCCACTAATATATCTTCCTTTTCCATTCAAAACAATAACGTCACTTATCTTCATCTGATAACACAATCATAACACTGACGTCTCTTCCCCATACACCCTACCCCTATTTTGTTCATAGTGTCCCACCAATTACAATACTAATCCTTATCTCTAACCATCACGCATAATTCCATACGCGAACAAAACAAGCAACGTGAAGTCACACACACAGATGTTCCCCAGAAAAATTCTAAACATTCCAAACTCATGGCATCATCTTTTTAACAATCACGTCATCTTTTAAACCAATCACGTCACGATTCCTTATCTTATCTTGATCTTGAGCTGGTCAGAAGTGGCTGCACTACCCACAATTCCATGCGCAAACCAAAATATAAGAACTTACGTCTGACACATATGCCCCAGGGAAATTCCAAACACATGACATCCCACACAGAATGACGTCATCATACGAACAACCAATCACGTCACGATTCCTTATCTTATCTTGATCTAGTCAGAAGTGGCTCCCATACTACTGTGGTCTCAATATCGAAAACTTCCCACAGAACTGCTAAACCACAAACTTGCGTTTGAAACTATCAGCACACCCAAAACTTTTCGAAAAGACCTAAAGAAGGAAAGTTGTATCGTATCTAAGTGGTAGTCATATTTTTCTTGCCTCTTGCAAAACTATTGGCTTTAATTTTTGTCCAATCCTGCTTCCGCCTGTTTTGCCTTCGATGGTTCCGTTTGCATTGTATCCAGAAAAAGCCAACTGGATTCTTACTTTTAATTTTATTTTTACACAGACAGTGTTTGTAGATATCCTCCTACTATTTCAAACATATAACATTCAGTGTCCCCTTTTATTTTCTACCAGGAAGAGATTAGAAGAATTTTGCACAAACAGGATCAAAACAGTGTGCTCGGCCTGATTGAATTCCTCCAGTTATACTAAAGGTTGTTTGTGCTCCAGAACTGACTCATACTTTCTCATATTCCAATGGTATCTATACTGCAGCCTAGAAATTAACTCATACCTAATCAATTTCTAAGCATGATAACAAATACTTCCCATCAAATTACAGTTCAATTTCGCTCAATTTAGTTGTTTATAAATTAATGGAAAACCATCAATATATCAAGACTCGACGTCCTCACTCTCTTGAATACTTTCAACTAATAAAAGATCGCCAGTATGAATTTTACCATGTTGATCAACAGAAGATCTTCGTGCTTGTTAACCATCGTTGGATATATGCAATGAAAATTATTGAAAATATCTCAAATGCTTGCTCTTGATATCTCTAATTCATTTGACCAGCTTTGGCTTAAATGCTTAATAAGAAAGATTCCATTACGTAGTTCGTTTCCTTGCTTCTGCTGGACAGCCAGTTTCATCTCTCAGTGTATGTACCATGTAACAGCGGGATGGACCTTTATCCTCAAACTTCACACACACACACACACACACACACACACACACACACACACACACACACACACACACACACACACACACACACACACACACACACACACACACACACACACACACACACACACACACACACACACACACACACACACACACACACACACACACACACACACACACACACACACACACACACACACAAATATCAACTTCTATAATCTTGAATTCAAATATATCTTCGAACTATTCTTCAATAAGATTCGAATAACTTTGTTCGAATAATTTTGTTAACTGTCTCTAGTAAAACTCAATCCCGTTTTATTTATTTCAAAAAAGAATATTTTTCTTGGTCTTACTTTGATACTGCTCCAATTTCTAGAGACAAAAAGAGATTTCTCTTCTATGGATTCTTCTCTACCTTCAAATCTCACTTAGCATAAATATATTACAAATATTGTCTCCTCAGCATACAAAAATAAAATTAGATGATCACTTTCGTTTGAGGTGTTAAATCACGTCCGAAATACTTAACTCTACAGAGATCGAAAACTCGTTCACCCATTGAATACTCTTCTCACATTTAGGGTGATGACCCTAAGAGCTTTGAACACACTTAGTCATTACAGAAGAAAGCAGTTGGGATAATTAACGATCCATCTGTCAATAATTTCTTCCTCCTTTTTCATACAGTTGTTTAGTATTTCAAACATATAATACAAATATAATTTCAAACATATAATTTGTATTTTCTACTTTCATCAACCCTAGAAATCAGAATTGGCACCAGCAGTTCTTCACACTCCTCTAAATCTGTTAACACAACATGCTCAGCACCTATTCATCAACTCTTCAGTTGAACTCCAAACTCGCAGAACAAATTTTCTTCATTTTCATTCCTTGCTTCTTATGCATTTCCTAAAGGATACAATCTAGAAATCTTTAAATCCAACGTTAACTAGTTTTTTTCTTTCTTTCACCTTTCCCCATCGATACTAGTAATGTATTATAGGTTGAATAACCAATAGTACATTCGTTCTGATTTTCGTTCTGATTTCTTGTTGAAGGGGCAAGCCCTTCCTTGGATTCTGCTTTGGTTGTCATTTAAACTAAATTTAATTATTTTAATATTAATTTAATTGAGTTAATATTCATGTGGTTAAGGGGGGAGGTTAGTGAATATGGTGATCAAATAGTATAAAAATGTAAACCGATTTTAAGGAGATCGATTCTTGGGTGTGAAATTGTAAGAAAAGAAATGCATAAACAACACGGTGATCAGATTAAATCAGCCTAATTTCCTTAAGGAAAGTAGTTAAAATGCACAAGTCCCCCTACAGAGAGAAAAAAACATTGAGTATAACTTAGGGCTGTTTATAATAATGATTATAACTGGCATTAGCAGGATTTTTTACATATAAATTTACATAAAGATTGACGTAACAGATATCAGTGGTCATGAGATTTTGCTGTCTGTCCCTCCCCTTTAACAAACAGAAAACCCCATGCATTATATGAAAGTATTCAGAAACTGTACTTGCAAAAAGTGCATGAGTATAGGTTGGATATTCCACGCTAAGTTTACTGGGCGTGAAACAAAAAACTTAATTGTAATAGTTCCATTTATCATCGGTAGGCGGTGTAATATCATTATAACCTGTGAATGGAGGGAAAGTGAGTAGTAGGAAATAAATCTAAGATTAGTGAGCTATCAAGAAAAGAATTACAGATATCTGCTGATCGCCATGAAAGGTATCATATATATGTTTGCAATATTATTAGATCTTTTAACAATGTGTTTTTGTCATTAATAGTTTCATGGTTTCTAGCGCTGGTTTGTTACTTATAGGTATATTAGTATAAAACTTATTTGAAAATTGCTGCTGAATTTGTTTCTTTTAGCAACAAAATTGTTATCAGACGTTCGGAAGTCACGCGTATAGTTACTAGTATGCGAAGATAGTGAACTGTTTTTATTAAGTGAAGTGTGCACAGCTTAGTGAGAAATTGAGCGTTTTAGTTGGGGTGGAAGTAACTGAAAGCGGTGTGTGTTGATTATGTTAGACAATATGAAAAAATAAATAAAATAAAACGAAATATTTACAACTGAGTGTTTTACCGAATTCGTCAGGTAGACAGCTGGAGGCGTGCAAATGAAGTAAATGCTTCAACGCACCAAATTTAGAAAAAAAAAAAAAAACTTCTGGTAGTGAGCAATAAAGGACCGGATTACATTAGTTAATTTTATTTTGATAAAACATTATTTTGGAGACAGTTCTATTTTTATTTTATTTATTATTATTTTTTTTTAATTTTAAGGTAATGCAGAACATTGCCGTACAGAACAGTTTATTGTAGAAGTTAAGGTGTCATGTAACACTGAAGTCAGTCTTTTGTTGGAAAGTACAATTTTTCTTTCTATTTAGGTTGTGTTAAGGAAGGGGGGGAAAGGGGGATGGAAGAAGCTGCTGTATTTTATACAGCAGCTATGACATTGGTCTATCTCGCCGTATGCGAGGCACTCTGAAGTGAATTATCTTGGTTGAAATACAAAGTTGAAGCTCCTGGACAATGGAAGTAATGGAATTTAATCCGACTCGATAGTTAGGATCTCTAATATTTGTTGTTGAATCCTTTCAATTTTGGTTTCTATCGGACCGTTTGTAGTACAAAATCGCACAAGAAAATTGTGTAGAATACCTAAGCTAAAGTGGGCCCTGTTATAAGTGAAATATAACATTTGATGCGCGTTCGTCGGAACGTACCACCATTCGGTAGAGTTTCCTTAATAAGGTAAATTTGTCACACATATCCTAACATGCCCGCTGGCTGGTCTATCGTACATATGGACTGGCCAGCCAAGTCTCCTGATCTCTTCAAAGCCATAGTTATCAGGCGTGCTCTGGAGAGAACCAAGGACACGTTATCATTCCTCTAATATTCGTGAAAGGCAAACTTGTAGTGTTATGGTTTACGGAAGCTTCTCGTTGGGTGGATGCATTTGCCTGAATGCGTTTCCTAGCGGAACCATAAATGCTGCAACTTAGAGATGAGGTTCAGAACTCCAATGTTCGCCCGTATGCGAGTGCAATAGGGGAGAGACATAGGATGCTCTCAACCTCCCCTACCCCTACGCAAAAACTTAATGGACTTAGGCGGGCTTTCAGGTGCATTGTCATTACCGAGCTCCTTGACACCAGTATAAACATAATGAAACATCGTTGTGAGTGCTGTATTACTGTGGGAGGAGGAGGGGGTGGGTTGACCGCATTCCTTATTGAAGCACGGTAACAATCTCGTTTTGTCCTCTTGTTTTTGACCATTGTCTTCACATATCCACTTAATGAATTAAACTTTATTTACAATTTTGTGGGTGTTTCTTTCACATCTCATTTCATATTGTTTTACACCGAATTGCATAAAAAAATCATCACAGATTTTGAGTTAATTTATGGAAACCAGTGTATATCTCCGGAGCCATCAGTTTTTCTTTTTTCCTCACTGCTTTTCTAATAGTTCCCGAGTTGTAGTTATGTTGGCTTGTTTTATTAGCTAGTACTCGTCTCATGTTAAGACAAGTAGTTTTATCTGATACTACTTCCTTGAACCCCCCCCCCCCCCCCTTGACTATTATCCTTCCCTTGCAGTTTATGCCATGGCACTACCCCAAGCCACAATGGAAGGATATTAGCAGGAGCTCCGTAATTCCACATCTTTCTTAATTGATAATTCCACATTTTGCCTCTTCCCAGATGAAGACCGCATGGCCACTCTCCCTGATTAGAAGCAAAATGACTTAGTTATTGACAAATCCTCTGATGCATTCACCACAACTAGCGCTTTCAAACTCCTCTCAACAGAGAAGTAAACATGGTGCTTGAAATTGCTGGATCTGGCGCATTTTCTAAGATAATTTTCTCTCACTAGCTGCATAAATTCCACTTCTTCCTTTAATATTTCCCCGTAGCTGAAATCTTGAATAATTTGGCCCCTATACTCATCGAACCAATTTGCTGATTCATGTCCTTGAAATCTTTCTTTCCACTTAGAAGCAATCTATTTTATTGACTTGTCTTCTATGACCTCTCCATTCTGGTGAATTTCTATCCTTGTCTGTTCCAGTTCTATCAGCATTGTACCTCCTTCTGCCCTGTTCTGTCTATCCTGATGATGCAGTCAGGAAAAATAGAATAACCCTCATTATATTTCCATATCATCCTCCGTCTGACGACGTTTCACTAATTGCCAATAATATTTGGCTTTAGTTCTATTTGGCCAGTTTCATCCTTATTCCTGATACGTTTTGTCATTAGTTTCATACACACATGTCACTCTTCTAATTGCTATCCCAGCGCGTTTCCATAGTTCTAGGCAAGACCTCAATCTTTCATAATGCCTTTTAGCAAAAAGGACGGAACTTGCGCATTTATCAGTTTGGATATCGCATGTCAAAAGTTACTGGACTTCCCTTTATATGATCTGCTTTGGCTGAGATTTCTTTCTCACCTAGTTGATTTTATTTGCTGCCCCTACATTTCTTCTAATTCTGATCACTTCGTCAACGTACTTGACTACTGATTGAAGTTGATCACATACAGTAATTACCCTAACAATGAGATAATTTGGTGGCTTCAACGTCCACAGTTCTGATTGGATTCCCTTCCACTTTAGGCCCAGCTGGAAAAGAAACATGGAAACGAGGATCGAAGGCGTTTGAACGGGGAGTTGATTAAGAAAAGGTCCAGGATGTTGGAGAATGACGAGGATTACCAACACTAGAATTCTGCCAATCATTCTCCTGATATTCTGGACCTTTTCTTAACTAACTCTCCCTCCAAATACACTGTAGGTTAGCTCTTGGCAAATTTGACAATCATTTTGTCCATGTCTATTCTTCTACCGTTTTCCTTCTCCCTACCATTCTCGGCCTCATATTCTGTGGCTCTACAACGAAGCCAACTGGGATGATGATCTTTAGTCTCTGTTATCTTGTTGGTAACAGAGACTAAATTATTCTTGCTCGAATATAAGTCCTTTTTATTCTCCACTCTACTCAAAACCTTCAACCACTTACTGAAGCCTAGTTATCCTGCAACTGTGGTAAAGCAGTCCAAGCTAAAAATTTAGGGACTGTAGATTTTGACTTGAACCAATGGCTTAAGTCAAAAACTACAGTCACTCACATACAAATGCAAAACATCATGGAATCCAAAGCAGACTAATCTTTATCTGTTGTTCAAATGGCAAGGGAACCTTCTGGTCCCTTGCTAAGTCTGTGGGGTGTAACTTCTGTCCACAGAAGGACAGTGTACAGTAGTAAAGTCATATCCTAATGATAACTTAGACCTCTTAGCATTCATTTTCTTCCACAACGGCGGAGATCTTGTATAGACGACCAAGATCTCCGCCGCCACTCCACAAAATATCCACAGTATGCCTCTGAAATATCACCATCATATCCGAAAAATACTCAGTAGCCTTGATACCAATAGGTATCTTTGCCCTCATGGTGTTCTTCCAGTTGTATTAAAATTTGTGCTCCAGAACTTGCACCCATCTTATATCGTCTGTTTAAGATGTCATACTCATTCATCACCTATCCAGGCAGCTTGAAAGCAAACTTTTTTCTCAGCCAGATCCCAAAAAGAGAGAAGTCAATCTTCCAACTATTGCTGTGACCTCCGTACTCTCAAAAATGATGGAAAAGGTCATCAACAGCGCTGTTTCACTATTTGGATACTCACCAATTAGTGATCACCAGTATGGACTCCCACAATTCTCTTTCAACAGCAGATCTCCTAGCAACCTCGCCCACCTTTAGATGCAGGCCATAGAAACGTTCAGAGAAACTCAAGTGCTCGCTCTTGATATTTTCAAGACATTTGATGGAGACTGGCATCGTCGATTTCTTACGAAGCTACCATCCTATAGCATTCCTTCTTTCTTCTGTGAATAAGATGCCGGCTTCCTCTCTGGGTAAATTGCAGATCATGGTGGATGATTTATTTTCATAAGTTTCTGTCAGTACTGGTGTTCCCCAGGGCTATGTGCTTTCACCTGCTCTCCTCGTATACATCAGTGATCTCTCTCTGACATCCAGTCCTATTAATAGATTTGCTGATGACAATTTTCTCCGTTCTACTGTCATTTTCTAAACTAGTGCTCAGATAATTAGCGATTCAAGATCTTCACTAATGCAGATCTTAACTAAACACCAATCTCCTTGTCATTCTCAAGTGAAATAAGGATAATTCCACAAAAACACAGTTCTGTCTTATTTCCAGGAAGAAAGACTATGCCTCGCCCTCCTCACTCTCGACAACATTCTGCTTGCCATCCAGTACCAGTTTTTTTTGTTTGTTTGTTTATTGGATCAAACATCGCCTATCGTGGCACAAACACATCAGCTGCATAGCCTCTTCGGCCTCCAAAAAGCCTAGTAATTTTCTTTCCGCGCAGTACTTCCCTATTGCTCATTTCTGGATTTCATATTTGCTGGATTGGTATTTTCTATACGTATTTCATGGGCTCTGCTCCACTGAACTGACTGTCACATTTCTCCACTTTCCTCTAATTTTGTACGAACACAAGCAGTTGCTGATCCACACTTTTCTATAGTTCAACTCCAAACTCATCGAACAACCTTCTCATTATTCTCTGTACCTGTGTACTATGAAACAGTCTTCCCCTCCCTGAATGATTATAATTCTCTTTTCTTCCAGAAACCCCAATAAATTCTTCTTTCTATTCCCCTTACGGCACTGCCTTGTCATAGGTCTTGGTACATTTCATGTGAGTTTGAGTTACGTGACAACCTTTTTTTTTTTTTTTTTTTTTTTTTAAACATTAAAAAAAGGTAATTTTAGTGTTTTCTTACATCTTTGGTTAAAACTAAAGCGCCAGTATATTTTCCCTAGTGTTTTAGGATCTCTATATCTCTTCCTTTCGAACAGCAAATCGCCATTTTCACTTGTTGTCGTGTAAGGTTCGCCCCAAATTTTCTGCATCCGTCCCTTAGGACCGGTTGAGCTCTCCAATGGGGGGGGGGGGCTTCTAAGTAAATATTTTTTGACTGTAGATCCGTGTATGTGTGTTAACCGGGTTCGCCTGTTCTGAGGGACGAAAAACCCGAGTTTCCGGGAGAAAAAACCCTCTACCTCTGTATGAGACTGGCTAACTCACCGTTAGTCGAAAGAGACCAGATAAAGGTTCCTTGATCTGGTCTCTTTCGACTAATCATTCTTCCTTAACCAAGAATGATTAAGGAAGTGATGTTTACAAAATATCAGAAAACCTGATAATACCGTCAGCGAACAAAAATAAAAAAAAATTCATCTAAGAAAATGTGACCAAGTTAGGGAGGTACTTTAAAAAAAAAAAAGTAGATACATTAAGTAAATACAGAAAATTAAAAGAAAATACATGAGACATATTGCTTCTTTTTATAAGTGAAAAAGGGTCAGTCGGTATTCACGAAGCTCTTTGGTAGGAAAGACCTGGGTTCGATTCCCGTCTATAACGTAAGGTTCCTCACGTTATAGACGGGAATCGAACCCAGGTCTTTCCTACCAAAGAGCTTCGTGTATACCGACTGACCCTTTTTCACTTATAAAAAGAAGCAATATGTCTCATGTATTTTCTTTTAATTTTCTGTATCTACTTTTTTTTTTTAAAGTACCTCCCTAACTTGGTCACATTTTCTTAGATGAATTTTTTTTTTATTTTTGTCCGCTGACGGTATTATCAGGTTTTCTGATATTTTGTAAACATTACTTCCTTAATCATTCTTGGTCTTCATTATAACACCTGCTTCATTGTCCTCATTTTCCACTTTATGCATTTTCACAATTGTGGCTACTACTAGATTGTGATCCGAATTACAACCGGCACCACTAGGGTTAATTTCAGCTCGTCTTCCTGAGTTTCTAAACCTGTTCTTAATCAGTATAAAAATCATTTTGTTTCCTTGTTATGGCCTCAGGACTTTTCCATGTCAGTTTTTCACTCTTTTGTCTGCCTTCTATCAACCAGAAATATCCCACTATATTTTCATACCTTTCATCTATATCATCCATTATTTAAAATCTCATTTGATTTTGTTTTACTGTTTCCCGTGTAGTTAAAGAATACATTTGTAGTATGCGTAAATTGATAAATGTAGCTTTTAGCTTAATCACAATAACTCTCTTTGAGACGGAAAATTAATCATTGATATATAAAAATTGATGTATAATCATTCATTAACATTCCTGTGATATTTTTATGCTCGTTTCAGCTGAGTAAACTGTTTCTCTTCGTCTCGAGATAATATCCTTCTAACCACGTATCATTTTAAGAATACTAATATTCATCTCTTCCATTTCTTGTTTAACGTTTTGGAATTTACTGTTTTGAAATAGACTTCTCACATTCCATGTTATACGTAGTTGAAAATTTTCCTTATATTTAAAGTTACAATGTCAAATTTTGTAGGGACCGATGGGATTGATTTAATCTCATTTCGTCATTCTCGTGGCTTCTGAAGATAATCTTAGCGTCTCTTTTTATGTAGTTTTGAGACAGATGTCACAGGGGCGGGACTTCACCAGATTTGTATCATGCTTTTGTATTGTATTTTAATTTGTATCATGAATAAAGATATATCTTTTAAACATAGTCCTACAGAGGATATTTGCGCATCCTTCGTGGTGCTATGAGTCAAAAAATAGTCATATGCGCATATGACTACTTTTTGGGGGCTCATATAGTCCTGAGGGATCCTCGTCCGTTCTTGCACTGCCCTTACTGCATTTTGTTCTTCTGTAAGACTTGACTACCACTTCCAGTGATGTGGTAATCGCCACTCTATATTTATCCGTTTTAAGGGTTCCTTTGGGCTTGTGGCTGTTGTAACTGATCATAGTCCATGAAATTCTCACTATACCTCATCCCATAAGGCAATCTTGTATTTGTGTTCCTGTCCTCTAACAATGTATACATACCTGGGCTGACGGAATACGTTTAAGTTGATGCAATCTGTTATGTAGATACCTTTTTATTGATATTTTCTTTGTCGCAGTACGGACTGGCCATAGGAAATGACAGAACACAAACTATGAACAGAGATGCAAGCGACAAGAAACCATGACTTGGAGTACAAAAAGGCTATTTTTTATTTGTAAATAAATCTTAGTATATTTTTGCGCTAGTCGAGTAAAACGAGTTCTGAAAAGTGTCATCTCTTCCATAAAATCTGCAAACCTGGCCATACCACTTGATACGGAAGTCGAAACATTGCTAGCAAAATTTGCCTTCAAGAAATTCTGGATCTTTATCCATTGAATCAGTCATACTGGGCAGGAAAAAACAACACAAACGAACAAGTAGTATCAGGTCGAAATTTGTGGGGAAATTTTGGCACTAATAACATTAGTGTCAAACTACAGCTATCGGAAGTTTTTTTTTTTCTTTGAGAAGATAAATACTAAGCCTTCTATTGTGATGCGAGTTGAACAAATGGCTCCGAAATTGAATGGTGAAACTAGCTGGCAACGCTGATATTTTATGCAAAAGATTGATCTTTTCAATGTTGTTATCTCAATATGCTATTATGTACAATGTATCCTTTATTGCAATATTTCAATAAGTATAAAAGATACTGTCCCTTTTGCCGATAAACCAAATAAAACGGGCTTCTTTAGTCTTCTTTTCACTAGTGTGTAATTTTTTACAGTTTCACACTCAGTGAATAATTAAAAAATAATGCATTTATGTAATAGCTAAGCTAATGATTCAGAGTGCTTGTTGAAACACCATGCTTTACGTTCAGAGTATTTTTAGTAAAACTTTAGCATGGATACAAGTCTTTAATTTAGTTGTTGTGGAGCATAGAATATTTGCTCAGAGTACATTGACCTACAGTAACAGGTTCTGTAACTCAAAATGCAATTTTTATGGTCGAGTTTGCTTTCGTTTAAAAAGCAGGTCAATAACACGTTTTGAAAAGAACAATTTTTTATTTTACGTGCTTTTGATAATATCTTTTACCTCGAGTAAGATCAAAACAGATGGCGTTGTTTTGAGATCTTTCAATTGGTCAAGTGAGTGCCATCAAGTAGATTTATACGGTAACAGAAAAATGTAAATTTCCATGAAGGTAATTTTAGGGGAAATGACTTTGAAAAGTGGCAATTGCTGCATTAAAACGAAATTAAGTTTTCAATTCATCAGGTAATTGCGAAGTACAACTGGTATTAATATGGCAAGTTTAATCAGTATAAAAAATCAATTAATACTATAACTTGGCCATTTATAATTAAGATTCTATAATTTGATGGTGTTAGTTGCATTACAATTTTTTTTTTTAAATTGCAGTAACGCCTTTTATCCCGCTTTTTCAAAAGTGCAGGCGGTGGGGAGATTTTGAATAATTCCTAAAATCTACAAAATTGTTAAATAACATTTCGTATCAATTCCATTACACTGAAAAGCAAGTAAATCATTGTCACCTGATCATACCTTCCTGCTTTTTCCTTTAAAACAGCTATAATACAGTGTCTGTTTGCGCTAAGTGATTAATTATTTAAATATAAAAAAAAAAAAATCAGCTAACGCCTTTTTATTCCCGTATATACGGGAGTAGGCGAGGCCATTTAGCCCTATCTAACTTTTGGAGACTGAGTGGGCAGTTCAATCTCCACTGGTACCCAATCAGAGACAGATGGCCCAAGGCTATCACTAATTAAGCGGTACGCAGTGAAGAGAGACGGCTCAAATGTGCCGCCATCTCGTGGTCTCTAACCCTAACACAATATATTTAATGTCTGAAATAATGTGGGTTCTACGGTCGATTTTCTTGAGTTTACAGGACGAAAAACCCGAGTTTCCGGGAGGAAAAACCTGCTTGCCCGTGCCAGAGATCGACTAACTCGGGAACCGGTCGAAAAAAGGCTTAGAAAAATTTCCTCTAGTCGCCGACTAGACTCGAAACCAAGACTTCCTTCGTGCGGCCTAGCGCGGTGGTGTGCAAACGCCACATCCACTGAGCTACACAGGCTCGTCCACTGCTTTATCAGAGATTATAGCGTGTCAGTTCTAGATGATATTACGAAGTTAGGTGTGGACATGTCCTCTCTCATCGTTCAATTCAGTGTGATGGTACAATAGACTCACAGTGAGATGTGAATGACTTTGAGCGCGGTATGATAACCAATCTGTCCAAGTGAAGTTCAACATGTGAATTTTGCTGGAGTTATGAACAAACAACTGAAACTTAAGTCAGTGGCTCGTAAGTTTCGCTGCTGTGAGCGGTGAGAAAACCCTGTTACTCCATATGAGACAGGTTTATATCAGTGTTTTTCTCAGCAAAATATTGTTTAAAAAATTTGACCATTTTAAAGCAAATATTTAAAAATACTGATATTTATCTGCGATTCTCATCCCCCCCCCCTCCCCTCCCGAAAAAAATGTTTTCTCTCAATTCTTGAATCTCGCTTTTAAGTAGACAGCTGAGGGAGATGGTAAAGTTCGGTAAACTGCAATGAAATATCATTTTGTGAACCTTGGTTGCTTAATTTCGTTAAAAATCCGAATACCTTATCCTTTTCTCTAAAATATTTATAAAAAAAAAAAAAATTGGCAAGGCGACAACTTTAAGACTTACTTCCAAGCGTTTGCTTTCCTGCTGCTCGAGTGGCAAAAAATTCTTATTCAGTTTAATTCCTTTTTTGAAGGTGACGTGCGTGCGGCTGACCTTGGAATAGCAGCTGATCTCAACAAACTTGCTGTCGATGTAACAAGCTGCTAGTGTATATTAACCGGTAATGCACAACTAATGTCAAGGTGAATTCAAAAATGTCATAAAATTGTCAATCGTTTTATTTTATTAACTCATCCACTAAAGATTGTACCGTACCATAGGTGGGCTAAAGATTATTTTCTACTTTTATTAATTTTTTTTATTTTTTTGTGTGTGCTCTTTGATCCTGAATTTAAAACGAAACTTCGGTCATCATAGGGAAATAAATTGATAATTTTACCACTTTTTTTTGTTCTTTTTTTTTGTGACTCATACTCACGGTAGGTTGTAAACCTATAGTACATTATTTAGGGTGAGATAAAATCCATATGCAGTTCAGAAAAAGCAATTGGGATTGTTTCAAGAAATTATAATGGGAATTTAGATGGTTGCTGATTTTCGTCTCCCGGTGTAAGACCACCATCCTTCTTGAAGTACTACCGTTTGGTTTCTAGAACAGGCTTTCCGAATTATCTATCTCTTAGTCCGTTAATGTACTACCAGTTTATAATCTCTTCACACAAAAAATTTTGCTCATAAGGAAAGTGTAGATTGCATCATTAGGACGAATTTATAATTCTTTTGAACGGTGTACTTGCTGCTCCCGGTTATAAATACAAGAATTAAAATAAACAGTAATTATAAATTAAAATTATCTTTATTATGAAACTTAAAGTTATTGAATAATAAAAGTTATTTTATGAACCAAGATTTTCAAACATGCTAGAATCCTAGAAGTAACCATTCTAGGTGCGAAGTACAGGAACTTTTTACTAGGCTTTTTTCTTTTTTTTCCAGCATTTCCAGAATTAGTCGATTTTGTCGCATATCAGAAAAATCGACAATAGAACTCGCACACTGTTTCACACAACAATAAATGTTAAGATTTTTGGATTATGAAATAGCGGCAGGTACTCTGCTGTACTCTCCTCGATGTCTCGGAAGTTGTCAGTATCCAAAGGCTCGCTCAGCTTTCGGTGAAGGCGAAGGATGAAGAGCATTTAAGCCCCACAACCCCTAAAAAAAAAAAAAAAAAAAAAAAAAAAAAAAAGTGACTAAAAGAAATTCGCCTACCTCTCTTTGAGAAATAAATGGTATTGGAGAATTTATTTTCTGTTTAAATATAATACTGTTTCCTTGCAATTAAAATATTGTTCACTTTTTTCGCGGTGATGAGGATCATCAATTTGTACATAACGTTTTTTTTTTTCCTCTGCGTATCCTGTCATTAGGGTAGGCAGCAGTTCCAAGAAAGTTGCAGCAAACTTTTGCATTCAGTAACTTTTGGCCCATTTAATGTTTTCACAAAATATAAATTTCATGTTACAAAATTATCATGATTCAAAGGCACGTCATATTGAAATAAAATGTCTTTGTATTGTGATACAATGCAAATAAAATGTTCTATCTCGACTTTAAGGAGATTGAAAGCAAATAAACTTCGTCATATCCGTCTGTGTAAACGCACATAAATATGTTAAATCAACAGCGAATTGAAATGTATTACTGGCGAGGATAGCTTTCGTTATTATGTTATGGGTTTGAGTTTGGCAGTATTCCAGATTTTAAGACAACTGTATTCTTATTTGAACAATTCTATTCTTTCTCGTACATTCATTTTTTTTATTTTTTAATTTTTATCTATTTTACTTATGTTTAACAGTCCTTCATAAAATCAAGAAAAAGAAGCAACTGTTTCTTTTTATAAGCGAATTTTTATGAGAGTTATATTATCGTCCTACCTCATTCTTCTCCTACTCTGAATATCGTATTTCAGAGCAACTTCGCAGATAAGGAAGAAATGAAACAGGATAAAACATTTTTCAAGTGTTCTGAACAGAGCTTATAACAACCATAGAACATACTTCATGTCTTCACCCCCCCCCCCGTCATATTCATCACGACCTTTTTTTTTTTATTAACAAGCATTCGTTTTATAAATTCACTTCTAGTTTTGTAACTCATTGTGTAATATGAAGAGAATTTTTTTTAAATTTATAACAGATTGATAAAATTTATAACATCTTAAAAATTTA
Source organism: Typopeltis vanoorti (assembly GCF_054136105.1). Taxonomy (NCBI): domain Eukaryota; kingdom Metazoa; phylum Arthropoda; class Arachnida; order Uropygi; family Thelyphonidae; genus Typopeltis; species Typopeltis vanoorti. Next base: position 41,401,485 of record NC_143572.1, on the reverse strand, counting down.
TAATTTTTAAGAGATTGTTACAAAGTTATATTTACTTTTAATTAACTAATAATTAAAACATTGCCTTGATCATAGAAATAGTGCTCTGCGAGCAGTGTTAATTTGTAATTTACATTTCCTACGTTTTTTTTTTTTTTTTTAACCCCCTGAGTATGAAAATATATCCGGTTTTACGCTTCATAGCTGTACCTCAGCATTTCTTACTTACCTTACGAGGGTGGTCTGCAAAGTTCTCGGCCTTAAAGAAAAAACGAATTTATAATTAAAAAATTATTTTTATTTTTCAACATAACCTCCTCCCTTAGGACTAATACATTTATTCGAGCGCCATTATCCCGTCACTGTAGTGGTTCTCAGTAAGATCTGCAAAATACCCTCTACAGCTGCAATCACCTCTTGATTTGAAGAAAAGCGCTGACCAGCGAGGAAGAGATAGAAGTCAGTGGGAACCAAATCTGGGGAATAGCGTGGATATTCCGACAATTCCTAGTGCAGATCCCTTAATTTGCCAAAAACATCTTTGTGGGCAGGTGCATTGTCCTGATGAAAGATGATTTTTTTCTTCTTCTGCAAGCCGGGTCTTTTCTCACAAATTTTTTCGTCCAGTCTCGTTAAAAGATCGGAATAATATTCCCCGGTTATTGTTTTGCCCTTTTCAACATAATAAACAAAATGTCTTTTAGCATCCAAAAACACCGATGCCATGACCTTTCCTGCTGATGGAACCGACTTTGTCTTCTTTGGCGCTGAATAACCGGCTTCTGCCCACTGTTTTGACTGCTGTTTGGATTCTGGTGTGTAATGGTGAATCCAAGTCTCATCCATATTAATAAATCGACGCACAAAATCAGTTTTATTCTTGTTAAAACGCTCCAAGCACTGTTCAGAGATTTTCATGCGAGTGCGTTTTTTATCTGCTGTGAGCAAGCGCGGCACCCATCTTGCGCAAAGCTTTTTCATTTGCAATTCATGCAAAATATATCGTAAACGTTCTTTTGAAATGCCTAGTCTCAGCAATTTCACGCACTTTGACTTGTCTCTCATCCAATACCATATCGTGCACTTGATCAATGATTTCTGGTGGTGGTACACCTTTTGGACGTCCTTCATGTGGATCATCTTCAAGGCTGGTACGGCCACGTTTAAACTCGGCAGCCCATTTCTTAATTGTCGAAAACGAAAGAGAAGTGTGCCCATAAACTTTTATGAACTTGGAATGAATTTCTTTTGGTGTTAAACCTTCTTTTACAAAGAATTTTATAACCGCACGATACTCGATTTTATCCATTTCAAGGAATACAGACAACACTTTTGGTTCAGACAGCTGTATTAAACAAACTACTTGATAGAATGACTTGCAATTTTACATGGATGCTTATGACAGATGTACCAAATTAGAAAAAAAATCTTGCCGATAGTGTTGCAATCTATGGTCGAGACCGAGAACTTTTCAGACCACCCTCGTGGCAACGGACTATTAACAAATGCCTGGTACACTCTAAAAAAAAGTACGCTTGCGAGATGAACATAACCTCACTTCTATGAGGTTATGTTGTTATCATTCTGTTTTATAACTTGCTGTAGCAGTCCGAAGAATTATGCCTATGGCGCATGAGACAAAAGTGGCACATTGGACTCCATTGATAATAATAAGCCCATTTATGCAAAATGTGTTTAACCAAGAACCGATTTGTATAAAAGAAGCTAAAACTTAGTAATTATTTTTTAGCAGTTCTATTGTTTCGTGCACATCTTTTGTACATTCATATTTTGATCCTGATGCGTTAAGCGTTAGTAACAGCGGTGCGGCGCAGGTTTTTCTGTTAGTTTACAATTGATACTCGTGCGCTACGGAGTTGTTTTGTTCGTCTTTTGTGAACATTGACAGTTTTGTACTTTTTTTCGAAAATTAAGCCTTGTTTTTACATTCAGTTACCCATCACAGTTCAAAAGAAAAACAGAAGGTGATAGTAAGCGTGAATTCAATGAACAATGGGAAAACGAGTTCTTATAGCAAATCCATCAGAAAAACCGTTGTGCATTGTTTGTGAAAACACTTTCTCATATAATAAAATACATGATCTTAATAGACACTATAAAACACAACATCAGACTGAAATAGAAGGAAAACGGAAGCTAGTGCTTCTGTCTGAGTTACGGAGAGAGAATTTTGTCCTTATATTAAATCATTATATCATGTCTGTATTAAATATGTCTATATTGACATAGTTTTACTGGGAGTTTTTAAGGGTACAAAAGTTGTATGGCGTATCTGAACTCGTACATGAAAAAAATTGACGCATGGAAGGTTGGCCACCCCCGGACTACGCTGATAGTTTGTGTAGCTATCTACACTAATAGGTTATATGCAAATTTTCGTTTTCTAGTCTAAACAAGACTGAATAATTAGAAATATTTTAATTTTTTTTATCATTTCCACACATTGATGAAAGAACTTGCAGCATATTAGTGCCGTGTGCATTATGATATACCGTGGCTTAAAATTTCGGTATATAAAGTGAATGCGTTTTTTATTTTTTATTGTAAAATAATTAATGACTTAACAAAATACTCGAGCATTATATTTCGGTAGAGAATAAATCGCACCAAGATTCCGTGATTTTATTATTTTTTTTTTTATTCGTGCGAAATAGATCTTTTATAACCACAATATAACAATGAAAATTATTTATTCTGGTGGTATTTTATCAGGAATGCATTTTTTCCCCCATTTGAAAACATAGCAGCAGAATGATTCATATGACTAACGTTAATATATGCGTTGTTCAGTGGTAGTTCATGCGCGTTGTTGTCAAACACCCGCTTTTGTTTATTTCTATCGCTTAACAACCATCAGACTCAAGTTCCATGAATTTCGTCTTATGTAGGCTGAACAAGCTGGTTTACGATAAAGCCTTAATTTTTATTGCACTGTGTTTTGTTCTTGTCATTTCGGAGTTTTCCTTAAACATGCTTATATAGCTATTAAATTCAATATACTGCATGCTTAGTTCCCAGATTACTTGATGCTTTTCCTATGTAGTGTGATAAAGTCAGCTTCATACGTGTCGTATTTTCAGTCTTTAGTATGTTCTTTTATACGAATCTCTCCCTAACGTTCCTTTTTTGTTCGACATGTCACATGCACAGAAGCTTTTATATACCTGACTTCTTGAAAGACAGGTGAAGTTTAGGTGACCCAAGCATCCTTAAGATTTCTAAGTGTTCAATAAACCACCATTTTTATCTGTGGTGTTCTTTATGTGCGGTAAAACTGACCATGCCTTTTGTAATTTATTCTTGTTTGCGGAGTCATTTGGTATTCTTTGTAGGAAGTTAAGTTTTCGTAAAAGCTTCTTTGATAATCCATTTCTTGTTCCTCTGTTATTACTGGACATAGTACACTGTTCAAAAGAATTTTTGATACTTCATTCTGGGTACGATAATGGTTGAGAAATAGAACGTAAATATCTACCAGTATTGCTTTATACTAAGAATGTTAATCTGTTTTTATTCGGTCACCGAGATGAGCAAATCAAAGAATAAAAGTTGTCTGCTTTCAATTTCTCATATAAAGCAAATTTTAGGGTTTAATCTGTTTTAATCTGTTTAGAAAAATTGTTCAAGCATTTATTTTTTATTTGCTATTTTATTTTTTGATAAAATAAAATATTTTCCTCGCCCTTCCAAATGAGGAAAATATTGATATAACAACCATATTTTATATATATATTTTTTTTTCAATGGTCATCTTTTCAAAAGATTCCATATACATATTAGCAGGGCCGGCTCTACCGACGGTGCAAGACGTGCATTTGCACGGGGCAGCAAAGTTGGCATAAACTATACGAAAAATAAGGGAGAAGGGGCGGCAAAATATGTTACTGCATGGGGGGTGGCACAATTCATAGGGACGACCCTGCATACTTAGCCAGGTGAGGTGAAATTGAATAGTCTCATGACTGTTCAGTTTCACCTCTCTTTCCACATCAATTCCATATCTCTTTTTACTCCTAATAACTGTCTTAGAATTAAAAAAAAAAAAAAAAAAAAAAAAAGTGTTGTCTTTGAAGTATCAGAAAAAGAACAGTGTGGAAGTAGCTCTTCTGGAGACGGTACTGTATAGTATTAAGAGATAAATATTAATGTATGATGTTAATTGCAAAATTTACTCGCTTTACTGAGGGAAAAAATTACGAATAAAAGATTAGTTATCCGGAATAGATAAATGTCTATAAATATACCCTTATCATTCACAACTAGGTATCGGAGTCGGTAGACAGATTAACTTCATTGCAAGCACTAATAGCGGGTAAAAATGTATAACTTGAAAAATAAATTTACAAATTGAATGGTTTCAATTTGTAAATTGAAACCTACCAAGTAAACCTCCCGGTTGAAAAGTTAGCATATTCTCTCACAAGCTGAACGGAGTATTTCTCTAAAGGCATCAATTTTGCTATAACCTCTAACAACATACCCAATGTAGACATAAGAAACGCAGCCGATGTGACACGCAAAATAGAGGGTAATTACTATGAATATAAGGATCTAGTCATGGGCCTATCGGTTTCAACTCATCTAGTTAATGTGCAGTACCGTCGACAGGGTGCAGCATAGAGGCAACCTGCCTCACGCCACCGCTTAATAAGGGCGCTCGTTCAGCCATATTGCGTTAGGCACCGTATTACGACAACATATTTTACATCTGATGTAGTTACAATAGATTTATTTGAAGAATTAAATTCTCTCAAAAATAATACAAGAGAAAAGTGGTCCTCACCAAATTTTATCACATATATATATATATATATATATATATATATATATATATATATATATAACCAAAATCTTGTAGAAATTTATCCCAACATAACCACCACCCTAAAGATATTGTTAACAATTCCTGTTAGCGTAGCAAGTGTGGAAAGAAATCTTTCCAAGCTTAAACTGATTAAAAATTATTTGCGAACAGCAATGACCCAAGAAAGATTGGTCGGTCTAGAAGAGCTTAAAAACAGTTTTATCGTGCGATATCCCTGTAGAGCAAACATTTAATTAATATTATGTAATTGTTTTGTATTAATGTTTCTCTTTAATAAGAACAAAATGGCACTTGGAGATTTTCTTATATTTTTGTCTTATAATCCATCAGGGGCGATATTTAATTGTTTGCCTCAGGGCGCGATCTAATCTGGCGACGGCCCTGTGTATGTGAGATCTTTTGAAAAGAAGCCCATTTAAAAATACCATCCTATGACAAAAATATGGCTTTGCAATGTCGATAATATTTTCCTCGTCTAGCCGGGCTCTACAGAAACAGTCATGGGTTTAGAAATTTTCTTGAACAGCTTAGTCTAAAATTCGTTCCATAGTAGAAACTGAAGAAAACAGACGGCATCTATTCACGTTTGTTCCAACGGAAGTGACCGTTACCAGGTAGCAACGATTTAGTAGCAATCTCTAACGCAAGTTGAGGGAATCTTAGTTTTTACCTGGAAACAGTGGTCTCGAAGAAACCCATCTTTAAAATAATAATAAATATATATATTCTTGTAATTAGGATTGACTCGGGATGTATATATTTATAAAGTTAAAATTTAACTGACTAGAACCCGAGAAAGTATAACAAAAACCTTTAATAAATCACGACTAGTTTCATCGGTATTCCTACTTCTTCAGGTGAGTAAGATATAACATAAGACTTATAAAAATAAGGTAAAAAACATGGACTTTCTAGCTTAATAAAAAGAAACAGAATAGTAAGTCATATTTGAATAGGTGACCGCGTGCTACTGTTGGCATGAGTTGAATGTATGTGACAGCTAATTTTATTACTGCGTTATGGGAATCAGGCAAATTGTAGCTTAGATTGTTGTTCAAGTGTGAAGGGTCCAGAACTGTTTCTTTTGATTCTATAATTCGTCTTTCAAATTCATCCTTGCATATGTATAAATTGGTTGTGCGGTCCCAATCAACTTGGTGTGGCCGTTCTTCGAGGTTAGAGTTTGCGGAGAAGAGAACATGACTGGAAAGGGCGCTCGCTCGTGTTCTATTGTAGGAGATGTCACGTCTATGTTCCTTAAGACGAAGTGAAACAGATTTATCTGTCTGGCCAAAAAAATATCTTGCAGCTTCTTTAAAACATCTACAGTAGTTGGCAATTCCTCCTCCTTCATCAAAAACTCTGAAGATTTTATCTCAAAAATAAAAAAAATTTAAATCTCGGACTCTGACAGAATGGTCAGTTTTGACATCGTGTCTCTTTTTACGAATGTACCTACAGATGAAGTTCTGACTCTTCTTAAGGACAAGCTCTTCTAACTCACTGCATCAATTCCGGCTATTTCTGCAGTGAAGATAAAATATAAACAAACTAGCGGGTTAGCTATGGGCAGCCCTCTATCCCCAGTCTTAGCTAACATTTTTTTTTAGAAGATTTTGAAGAGAGCTATTTCTATAGCTACTTTAAAACTTCAACTGTGGTTACGCTACATTGATGACGTCTTTCTTATCTGGGAACATAGTTTAGAGGAACTTCAAAACTTCCTAAACCATTTAAATCAGGGGTTCTCAACCTTTTTTGTTTCCTAGAGCACATTCTAAAATACCGATAGGGCGACGGGCACCATCTATTGTTTTCAAGCAAATTTTTTGAATTCGTTTTGTTAAATTAATATATACAAAGTTTACATTATAATCAAATGTTTTATTACTTAAAAGTTTACATTATATAAAAATTTAAATATATATATATGTAAGTTAATGTGATCTTTGGCATTCCATTTCATTGGCCAGTGCTTTATAATTAGGAGAATATGATTGATATTCCAGTTCTTAAACTGGAATGAACAACTTCGAATGCGCGTCTACTTTACATTGTATGCGTTTAATACTCGTCATGTGTCATTAACGCATGCGTCATATAGCATGCCATGAATTGTTGCGTGATTATTTCAAACTATACGGCACACGGTTGAACAGCGGCGGGCACACACAAATTGGTCGACGGGCGCCATGGTGCCCGCGAGCATAGGGTTAGGAACTCCTGATTTAAATAATCATCAGAACATTAAATTCACATCAGAACTAGAGATTAACGGCGTTCTCCCCCTCTTGGATCTAAAGATCAGTAGTTTACCTGACTGTCTTAAATTTTCAATTTTTCGAAAAACCACTCACACTGATAGATATTTGCATGGCTCTTCTCATCACTTCCCTCCTCAGAAACTGGGTATCGTCTCCACCCTTGCCCATCGAGCAAGATGTCTCGCTTCCACAGAAGACCTTCAAACAGAGCTTAACTTCCTGAAAAACACCTTCTTAAATAATGGATATTCATCTCGTAACATCACTAAACGTTTGAGACCACGCCAACAATCTCGACAAGAAGATGAATCCAACTCTATCACTCATATACAGTTTCCATTTATCAGCTCTCTTACCCCAAAACTATCTAGGATTTGAAGAAATTCAACATAAAGACCTACTATACTATTCTGCGAAAACTTCGTTCTTTTCTGAGTCGACCAAAACACAGCCAACTGCATTTTCCTGTTTATAAAGTTATGTGCGACTGTGTCGCACATAACTTTATAAACAGGAAAATTCGACCTTATTTTGGCCAGACAGATAAATCTTGAGAAACATAGACGTGACATCTCCTACAATAGAACTTGAGCGAGCGCCCTTTCCAGTCATGTTCTCTTCTCCACAAACTCTAACCTCGAAGAACGGCTACACTAAGTTGATTGGGACCGCACAACCAATTTATACATATGCAAGGATGAATTTGAAAGACGAATTATAGAATCAGAAGAAATAGTTCTGGAACAACAATCCAAGCTACAATTTGCCTGATTCCCATAGCGCAGTAATCCAATACTGGCACTCTAAAATTAGCTGCCACACACATTCAACTGCCAACAGTAGCACGCGGTCACCTATTCAAATATGACTTACTATTCTGTTTCTTTTTATTAAGCTAGAAAGTCCATGTTTTTTACCTTGTTATTTTTATAAGTCTTATGTTATTTCTTACTCACCTGAAGAAGTCGGAACACCGATGAATCTAGTCGTGATTTATTAAAAGTTTTTGTTATACTTTCTCGGGTTCTAGTCAGTTTAATTTATATATGTGTGTGTGTATATGCGCGCATAGTAAACCCCGTTTTATGGTGCGCCAAGCTTTTGATCGATAACTGAGTATCCATTAAGAGTTTTGCTTCCGAGTATTCGAACTCCATGTGAAACTCGATGAGTCCGAATCCAATTTTGATTATCACAAAATTATTATATCAAAAAAATAATAAATAAAATTCGATTTTTTCCTAGCTGTACTTTTTGCCTTTACTAATAATGCTATTTGTTATTTACAATATCGAATTTGGACTTAGAAAATAATCCAACCTTATTTTAAACTTTTATATTTTAACAGGTTCACGATCGATGATTTAAACAATTTCCTTGTCCAAGACTACATTCATTTAATAATGATTATTCATTTACTTCACGTTTAAAATTAAAGATCATCCGCCTTCAGGTTGAGAAATGTTTATTGCAATCCATCTTTCCCACATTTTCGTGGTCTTACAACCAGTCATCTAGTATTTGGTTTCCATTTTTATATTTATCTGATTTCTTTTTGTATTTTGTTCACATTCTTTGGCTATTCCTTCATTTACTGGTTGTATGACACACTTTTTGTACTGTATTTCATCATTTCTGATCCTATCACTGTTTTTCCTTCCATTTTCCTAAGAGTTTTTATTTTGTAGTAGTCTTTAATTGTTTGATCTTGATTGTTTCAGATGCTTAAGTTAAAATCGATTTTATTACAGTTCCATTCTTAACTTGTCTTAGTTACAGTATTCATATTTTTATTTTTTTATATGCCTATGAGCAGTGTAGGGTGATCAGCATGGTAATGAAGGCTGAAGCTAATTATGATAGAAAGCTAGCCGATGAGGCCAAGATGAACCTTTAGAGTTCTTTCGCTATGTAGCAAGTAAAAGGAGAAACGACTACGAAAGGATGACTTTAAAAAGTGCTGATGGTGGGGAGGTAACAAACAAACCAAATAATTGAATTACTGAGTTAACATTTTGCAAGGATGTATCATCTGGGTGGTGACACTGTAATGCCAAATGTGGCATTGACTGATAGGAGAATAGATTGAAAAAAATGGCGGTGCTTAAAATATTGCAGAACCTGAATACAAACACAGCAATAGAATTAGATGCAATGTCGGTCTGTGTATTATGAAGAGTAATACACGGGCCGATATTCCATTATATCAAAGAGGAGTGGACTTTCACTCTTCCAGATTTAAAACATGTTCATTATTTCATATTAGAGATTTCATTTTCTTGAATAAATTTTTATACAGATTTTCGAGGTGATTTTTAATAGATTGATACCTCAGATGAAAAGCCAAACGGCTATTTTTTTTCTGGCGAGGTTGATATACGTTAAGGGGATAAAAATCCCTATTGTTTTTCAGCCATTAAGCAAAACTAAGATCGAAAACTACGATCTTTAACGTTTCATGCCGACATTATGAGAAAATATCAAGAACAGTGAGGGAGCTTGCTCCACCTTTGCAACGAGTTGCCGTGGTGTGGCACTACCAAGTGGTCACTTACGCTTGGATACGTTGACAGTTCGTCGGCATGAAACGTTACAGATCGTAGTTTTCGATCTTAGTTTCGCTTACTGGCTGAAAAACAATAGGGATTTTTATCCCCTTAACGTAGATTGATACCTCCTAATTCTTTGAATATTTTTAGCTCAGTTTTTAAGTATTGGTACAGTGATATATTTTTTTTAGAATCCACTTTTTTTAGTAGTTAACTGAAATACTAGTTCTCTTCCTCCATATTTTAATAACTCGTTCTGTATTTTGTTGTTTTCATCAGTTTTTCTTAAAATGTTTTTTTTTTTCTATTTGTGATTTCCATGTCTTCATTCATGCTTTCGGATAACATTTTTCTTTTTTCATCTTCATGCAGCTTAGAAAAGATTTCAGCATATTCGTTCATTTAAGGGTATGTTTATATTCTCATATAATTCAGTTCTTTCGTTTCTAATTAATCTCTATATTTGCTTCTGCGTCATAAAAGTCGTATTGAAGCTGTTTTAAATAGTTATCCCAAAATTCTTATTTTCCGACTTCCTTACCAATTTCGTTTGTTAAGCTTTTGTATCTGTTATACTTTTCTTTATTAGATGAAGGAGCCTTCTCTTTTATTTCCAACTCTTCTCTCTTCTAAGGCTTCATGTACTGCTGCTTTAATATTTTTAAAGATTTCCCAGCTTTCGTTCAGTTCTGTGTTTTTATTTGTTTTTGTTAAACTACTATTCTTCGTTGATAGCGATTTAATACTTTTTTTCTTGTAACAGTTCTGCTTTATTCTTATTAATCTTTGTTACTTTTTTACGAAACCTTAGTTTCCAATAAGTAATGCATGGTCAGTCCCTGTATCAACTGATGTTAGAACTCGGATGTCGATTATTTCTTCAGGTATAATGTTGCTGTTCATTATTATATAGTCTATTGTGGATAATCTTCCTAACGTATTTTTCCCCATGTTGTTATATTTCATAATTTTCTTTGTTGGTAGAACATTATTCTCAGATTGTACTGAACTGCAGCAATTTGATCTCATTTTAACATATTCCTGTCATCTGGTTCTCAATTCTTGTATTTAAATCTCTGGTTATGATAATTTCTGTAGGTTTTATTTTATCTAGTTTCTTGTAATTATTTATTCCTGTTTCTTCTCTTCGGGACTCTAGATACCTAATTAATTATATACTCCTTTTTATGTTTGATCGCATCTGAACGATTATGATATGTTTCTACATCGAACTGATACTGTTCGCTTGTGTTTTTTGCTACTCGCGCTTTTGTCCTTTCCTTTTAGTTTCAGACAATGTTACTGTTTTAATATTTCTTTCACTAATTTCTTCAATTTAATGATCTTATCGTTTTCGATTTCTTTATCTCCATCGGTTTCGTATGCTCAGTCCGATTGCAATCTTCATTGAAACAATGCAAGATAATTTTACATCTACAGACAGGCTGCTAATCTAAATTCTCTATTTCCCCCTGCATTAGCTGTGCATAGTGATGTGGTCTTCACTTTGGGTGGTCCTGGTAGTATACACTAGGGGTCGACAACCGGCGACCCGCATGTGGCCCAAACGTGCATTTTTGGCGGTCCATAAAAGGTTAACCATACTTACATGGCATGTGTCCCGTATGTTGAATTTCATTTTATAATATGAATAATAAATTAAAAATAATTTTATACCTATATTTCGTGACATCTCTCGTGCAACTTTGAAATACCAACAAAAGGAAACTTTTGCTGGTATTATTGAAGATTTACAAACGGAATTTTCAACAAGATTTGTGGATTTTCATAAAAAAATAACATCGAAATGAATGTTTGAATGCTTTTAATGTCGACATTGGTCGATGCTTACCAAAAAAAAAAAAAAAAAAAATTGAAGGATTAATCAGTTTCGCAAAGATGATAGTCTCATTTGGAAGCACCTACATTTGCGAATAAGCATTTTCTGCCATGAGTTTTAGAAAAAATAAAAATTTCTTCTCGACTGACTGAACATCTGCATGCTTCGATTCGAATTTGCACCTGAGGTTATAAAGTGGATCTAGATAATCTGGTTAAGGGAAAACAATCACAAAAGTCACATTAAGCAGGGAGACATGTACATATTGTGATGAATACACTATATTATTTCTGTTTTTTAAGATTGACATAATAAAAATGGATAACTTGAGTATTTTTTTCACTCACTATTTCTCTTAAGTGGATCTTAAAGTGGATCTAGATAATCTGGTTAAGGGAAAACAATCACAAAAGTCACATTAAGCAGGGAGACATATGTACATATTGTGATGAATACACTATATTATTTCTGTTTTTTAAGATTGACATAATAAAAATGGATAACTTGAGTATTTTTTTCACTCACTATTTCTCTTAAATAAACGCTTGTGGCCCGATTGTTAAAAATAAGTTGAATGTGGCCCGCGAGCCTGAAAAGGTTGCCGATCCCTCGTATACACTATAGACATGTTTTGGCCACATCGCTCATTCACCATCTTACCACGCTAAGGTGTAGGAAGGATTAAAGAGGATACAAATTAATAAAGAAAATTTATATAATTGTTACACGTGCGACTATTTTGCAGCCACGTTTTATTATTATTCCAGTGTGTGTCAACTTCATTTTTTGTTTAAATTTTTGAGGGACAAAGTGTTATAAATTATAGTGATTACTAACATAATAACTATAATTTATAACATTTTTGGTATGTTATCAATTTTTAGCTGCAGTTTATTTGCGATAATAACATGAAATGTGATTGAAAGAATGTGTTAGCGAAAAGAAGGCATCTAATTTCAATCTTCAATGAAGAAGAGGCGATATCAAAGGCATACCTTTAGCGTGAAATTCTACGTATGCGGAAGCAAAACTAAACTAACAGCATTACAGTATACAAATAAATAATCCGCTAACATCTTTTATTCCTTCATAGGAGGTATGCGAGACCGTTTTAGCCATATCTAACTTTTGGAGAAGTGGGGAAAAAAAAGAAAATACCGAAATGCAACATTAATAAATAGAAAAAAAAAATCAGCTAACGCCTTTTTATTCCCGTATACGGGGAGTAGGCGAGGCCATTTAGCCCTATCTAACTTTTGGAGACTGAGTGGGCAGTTCAATCTCCACTGGTACCAATCAGAGATAGATGGCCCAAGGCTATCACTAATTAAGCGGTACTCAGTGAAGAGAGACGGCTCAAATGTGCCGCCATCTCGTGGTCCCTAACACAATATATTTAATGTCTGAAATAATGTGGGTTCTACGGTCGATTTTCTCGAGTTTACAGGACGAAAAACCCTAGTTTCCGGGAGGAAAAACCTGCTTGCCCGTGCCAGAGATCGACTAACTCGGGAACCGGTCGAAAAAAGGCTTAGAAAAATTTCTTCTAGTCGCCGACTAGACTCGAAACCAAGTCTTCCTTCGTGCGGCCAAGCGCCGTGGTTGGCAAACGCCACATCTACTGAGCTACACAGGCTAAATAGAAACCAAAATATAAAGCAAGTGAATAAAAGCCTAATAAATAAAAAGCATAAAAGATATAAAACCAACATGTATATGTTCGAGCACATCTTACAGGCAAATCTTTTGTTTATAAATATGCTTCATTGTGGTCAAATACTTTAATAAACGCTTATTGCGACATGTTGGTACATTTGCTCATGACTAGGCTTAACGGAACGAATAGAACCTACAGAAAATCGTTCAGATTTTATTTAAATCTGTTGCTTATTCCAATATATATATATATATATATATATATATATATATATATATATATAATAATCGTATGATTGATAGACGGCCGTGAGTCCCTTTTTACGGGGAGGTACGGCACCATCTCAGTTTCCCCAAATTTTATCCAGGCTCCGGAACCGACATAGCTGACGAATCAGACCTATGGCTTGGTCAGTATTCTTGACTGTAATCCGTGTGTGTTCACTGGACCGATTTGCCTACTTGCGGGATGAAAACCTCAGATAAACTGGTGGAAAAAACCCTGCTGTCCACGCCCAATACCGGCTAAGGCTGAGGAAGATCCTTAAGCTCCTTACGTCGTTGACGGAAATCGAACCTAGGACACTCCTTCCCCAGGCACATGGTTGCGAAGCGCATAGCCACTAGGCTAACCGCGCGGACTATATATACATATATAGTCCGCGAAACGAAAGCTGCCAACATGAGATAAATTGGACATAAACTTCCAACTTACACATTTGCCATGATGAGGTGGAACGCCGCATTGTGGAGTCAAAAGAAATCACCTTAGACCCGCTTCATATGAACAATAATCTCAGCTATAATTTGCCCGACTCTTTCAGCTCTACTATCAGATACTGGAGATCGCGTGGTTCCACACACACACAAGTGTACAACATAGAACTTTAACACGGACTATAGCTCAAGTTCATAATAACTGTAATTCACAGTCGAATCTTATGACTTTATAATTGTATAGCTTTAGAGTGTCTCAATGTTATTTTCAATGTCTTTTAATATCTTTCTATGTTCTTAACGCCTGATGAAGTCAATCTCGACGAAACATGTTGCGTTTTCAAATAAATCTCATTGTTATAATTCTCGGGTTTTAAGTCAGTTAATATTAAAAATGAATATATATATATAAAATCCGCGATCTTCGTTCTAAATTTTTATGTTGGATTAAGGTAAAATAGGGGTGTCTGTGTGTGTATTTATATTTTATATAAAATAGTTCGATCAAAAATGCATCAAGAAAAATAAAGTAATTAAAGAAGTGTAGATTAAATTTTCACGAATTAAAATTTGTCATAAAATATAATCTACGATCAAATTATTTTTAAAAATTTTAATTTACGAAACAAATTTTTATATATATATAAATAAATTTATATATATAAATCCAAAACATTAGTATCTTTTAACAATGTGCACCAAGATTTTTGGCTGCAAAGTACGGTATGTCTCCACTATAGAAGATTTTTGTTTTTCTGGTGAAATATCGACGAACAGGTTGCAGTGATTAGACTAGTGCGTACTCCATTGCCCATACGCTTGCACAATGTCGTGTAATGCTGAAGTAACTGGGCATACAAAAAACAATCAACTGATGTGCTCCTTTCATGTCTTCATACAGTATTAGATTATGATCATCCATGCTATCTGATTAGTATCAGAAGAAGAAAAAAAAATGCAATCTACGATATTTCAACCTAGATCACTTTTGTTCAAAGGTTAGCCCTTTATCATTAAAGTCTGTGTTATTAACACAGTAGAGGCAATTTGAAATGTAGAGGGGGGAGGGATGTAATACTCATATTTTAACGAAAGGGATGAAAGTCGAGTGTAAATCATAACAAATTTGATTTCTGTTATCAGTGACTATAAATATCACGGGTTACATTTCATGTACGAATAAGGTTATTCATCGAAACAACAGTTTTGTTTACAAAAGCAAACACGTTTTCCAATGGTCACGCTTCTGTTTTAATCTCGGGGAATAGAATATGATCACTCAAGTAACGCGTAATACTGGAATAACATTAACAGCATTTTTCTTTATGAAAAATGCAAACACTACTTGGCGACATGTTAGACGTCCAATAATTAATAAAATAAATTCTTAAAACTGTATGTCACTTTTGAAGTTTCGATACTCTACTGTGAAAATTACGTTTCTATTTACTCTTATTTTATTTAAAAACGCAGCGTTAAAGTATTGGTTTTAAGCTGTTTTATTAGGCTTCAAACCCGGCGATCTGTTTTCCTTCCATATATGAGCAAAATAGATGAATTTCCCTACCTTATTATTATCTGAGACCTTCAAGGACTCATTGAGGGAGGCTATGCATCACTCAAACCAACTATCATACCTTCTCTTAAATTCATTGACACTAGATGCATTCACTACCCCTAAGGACAAATTATTCCACTCACTCATTGTTCTATGGGAGCAAAACCTAGCTCTTACCCCTTTCTCGACTGAGAACAACCTTAACTTCCATGGATGCCCCCCATTCTCTCCTCACCTTCCATATATCGAAAATTTTCATCAATTGATATCGTATAAAACCTGTTCAAAAGTTTATAGATCTCTATCATATCACCTCTCTTTCTCCTGTTAACCAAAGTCTGCAATCCGCATACTCGCAATCTGTACTCGTAATTTAAATCCCATAATCGGGATATAATCTTTGTAACTCTTCTTTATCCTCTTGGAAAGGAGACCAAATCTGCACCCAATAATTAATCCAGGTATGGTCTTATCAAAGCCTTATAAAGAGGCAAAATAACTTCCTTATCCTTACATGTCAGGGTTCGCTTCAACATCACCATTATCCTAAGTTGTAGTTGCAACTTTTGTTATGTGATCTTTGAACTTTAAATTCCTATCCACCAATATACCAAGATTCCTGGCCTCTTCAGTTTCTTGTAGCATTCAAGATCATTTTGTAATTGCTAAATATCAGTAGCATCCCTGATTGCCCTGCTTATCTTCGCATCATCGACAAACAATTGCATATCTAATGTCATTAATGTATAGATTGAACAATAATGGCCAAAGGACTGAACCCTGAGGTACACCAGTGGCCACATTAAATCTGGCAGATTCACACCCTCTGTGTACCACTTTTTGATATGTCTGTCAACCATCCCTCCCCTGATCCAAGTCAAGAGTTTATATTCCAATCCCATATTCTCCAGTTTATGCAACAGCCTTTTGTGTGGTGTCCCATCAAATGCCTTAGAAAAATCCAACATTATCATAGTGCATCCATTTCTTTTATCCAACTAGGCCGTAACGTTGTTATAAAATATGAGTAGATTGCTAAAATATGACCTTCCTTTAGTAAACCCATGCTGTTCCTTGCAAAGTATAGCATGTTTATCTACCCATTTCTGTATACGATTCTTACTAACTTCTCTAAAATCTTCACTACCACACCAGAGATACTGATAGGTCGGTAGTTAGCCACATCAGTTTTTGCACCACTCTTGTACAATAGAACTATCATGCATTCTTTCCATTCCTGTAGTATCATTCCTGAGCTTGAGACTCAAGTTATACACATATGAAAGGCGTTATTTTATCTATCAATTAAAGAAATCTTATATTTTTGTTCGAACCTTATTTATAGCAATAGCTATATTCAAGCAAAAAAAAAAAAAAAACTAACAGATGCCCAAATTTTGAGAAATACTCTATGTAACCTTCATTTGCGAAACTGTTCGATTTTCGGAAATAAAGAAATGTTTGTCAGACGGTTGTTCGTGGTCAGTATTTTCTCTGAATCATAATAGAAAGAGGAATTTGGAGTTTTGTATGCTTGCGCATAGAGTTTAACAAAAGTTTAAATTTTGAATGTCATGCAAATATTATTATTACCTGACACCTGTAAAAAAAAAAAAAAAAAAAAAAAAAAAAAAAAAAAAAAAAAAAAAATACAGCTGTGTATATATACACCTGTAAAAGGAATGACATTTTTAGATGTCATTCTTTTTACGTTCTGCTGCAAAGGAATAATGTACTACTCTTCGATATATGTGCATCTATGCAGTCCGTTTCAAAATGCGTTTAGCATTTTATTTGTTTTTATGTCTTCAGACAAAATTTGATGGATTTCGATTCGTTGGCTGTTAAGATTTACTTGAAAATATTTGTTTGATGCTTACGTGAATTGTCTACAAATTGAGTTTGTTCTGAGATTTGCACATTATGCAGATGAAAAATCCACAATTTCAGATGATTTTATGACACTAGTTAACACACCATTAGTTAAAGCTCCTTATAAAATTACTCGTAGTTGTAACTGAAATTGAACCTAGATCGTTCCAATCAAAGACCCCGAGGCGATGTTTCCGTCGGCATTTCTCAACCAAATAGGCTTCGAATGCTGCAATAGTGCCAGTTATGTAGCACTTGGCATGGGATAAGCGTGATGTGAAATCTTTACCTCCAGAAATAAAATTATTGGTCTGTTTCTAAGAAGTAGTAAGGAATTGGACATTACACACACAGTAAAGTTTTGTAGAAATTGTAATAAAATTTAGTTAATTAAAAATTTGGACACCCGACTATTTCTGAATTAATCTTTGTAATTGGATGTCTTTGCCCTCCTCTCCCCAGCGACTGTTTTGTGTTACTACCTAATCTTGATTGCCGTGTAAAGAATATATTTTTATATTGCATTTACTTTTTATTTTTCTACTTCCTATTCCTACACCAGAGTAGTTTAGATTATCAGAATATTTAGCAGTTTCCTTATGTTTGGTTCATTAAACACTTTCCTTTTTTACAGTCGTATAAACTTATACGCAAATTTTATAATTTCCAACATACATAATATGAATTTATTTACTTCCTTTTTTGTTCCTCTGAGTAAAAACTAAACATTTTTTTAAAAAAATAAATGCCCTTTTCTAAAGTAACTTTTGAAGAAAAAATCGTGCAAATATTCCTAAATCGGCTGGTAGATTAGATGTCCGGTGACGTAATAGCTATCAGGCGTATTGGATTTGTATTCAAAATGATGTAGAATAATACTTTCAAAATAGTGCGCCATGAAATATATTATGCAGCTTCATGTTCGCTGTCCACTTTTGTCCTCAGCGACCTGTAGTAAGATTTGTTTCGTAGCGTATTCCCACAAAATGATAAGATAGCCTTCCGCATACTGGTTTTTAGCTCATTCATTTATATTATTTCTTACTATTGGAATGATATATTTGTTATCAGTTCATTAAAACTATGGGAGATCCTTGGCACATTTTTATTTTCCCCTTTGAGAAGATTGTCACAACAGTAGGCATTCCTCGTAGATCGTGTCAAGAGATAGTACGTAGAGGAAAGATTGAGGTTGTTATTCAGGATCCGAACTATCCCTTGTGCTTTTTCTAGTTGTTGTTCATAACGAAAGCTTTTTTTTGTGTGTGTGTGTGTGGGAAGGAACATTACATGTGATTGGTCATTTTTTGGAAAATTATGCAGTTGTACGCATGCAATACTCCGGAACAGAATGTCATGATATTATTTAAATGACGTTTTATGGAAACATTCGTGGCCATTAGTGTGAAGAAGGCACGGATGATTGCTGAGTGCCACAAATGTTTCTATAAAACGTAATTTAAACAGTATTACAACATTATGTTAAATAATATGACATGTATGGGTTTGCTCAGTCGATTTTGCTGAGTTGCACAATTAAAAACTCGACTTTCTACTTAAAGAAAGATTCACTATACGTTCATCTAATAGAATATTTTGAAGAAAAAAAAATTTAGGGAAAAAAGTCCTCCCTCAATCGGGTGAATATAATCGAACGTATTAAAGGCCTTCTACAGATTTGGCATCACGTAATTATCATCATTTATTCAAGGAAGTTTTACTCTGAGACTGCTTTCGGGAAGGGGATAATTTATGATTGCGTTTTTCCACTCGGTATCAATCCAATTTTAGTTTCAATCGGATCATTTTAATGACAAAATTTCTATTCTGAAAATGGAAAGTACTGTGAATACTTTATTTGTGAAACGAACAACTCTTTCTTGAACGAACGATCGCTTTTTTAGTTCTTTCCTTGAGTTTGCTTTATTTCTAACTGTCAAAAATGATACAGAAATAGGACTATATTCAATATACATGCCAATATACTCTACCCGTAATATGCTTGCAACACGTGGCAGACATCAACTGTAAATAGGTAGACTGCGTCCGATTGGACTATTTGTTCTCAAATAAATGTGTGCAAATTTTCAATTAAGACTGAGTACGTGTGAAATTATCGGTCTGGTAAGTGTGACGAGCTTAGGAGATTGCTTGGATCAGTGGCATGTTAAACTGCAAGGGCTGGATGTTGATAGTGCATAGGAAATGGTTAAGGAGCTTTTGAGGGGGGGATAATGGCTGACTTTCATACCTAGAGTCTGGAGAGTAAATAAAGTGGGAGTTTAATGGATGAATAGCACCATTAAACACAAACTGAGCTGCAAAAAAAAAAAAAAAAAAAAAGAAATAATTGTGGATGAAATTTAAGGAGAAAGGTGAACTGCAGGCACACGAACAGTACAAAGCATAGGCCAGAAGGGTAACTAGTGTGGTATGAAAAGCCAAAGCAGATTGCGAAAGTAAATTAGCAAATGAATCCCAAAACAGTTCTTTCGATATGCTGCAAGTAAAAGAAAAAATGTATACGGTAAAATGATTCTAAAGAATGCTGATGCCTGCGAGGTAACTGAATCAGCTGAAATAGTAGAATTAGTAAGCGAATACTTTGCAAGAGTATATCATCCAGGCTGCGATATTACAGGGATGAGAGAACGAATTGCTGATACAGAAATTGAAGTGAATGAAATGCAGGTGAGTAGTATATTACAGAACCTTAATGTAAATACATCCATCTGTGGGATTGGATGCTTAAGACTCGAATACGTAATATATTCGAATTACGTAATATAAGAATACGTAAGACTCGAGCTTGACGTAAGCTCGAGTCTTACGTGAGGCGGCAAAGGAATTGTCAGTTCCCTTGACCATATTGTTTAATTTAAATCTCAGCTCTGGGTCAGTCCCGAGGGGGGTGGAAAGAGGGGAAAATAGTTCCATTGCATAAAGGAGGTTCCAAGACTGCTGTTGCAAATTACCGACTAATCAGCATATCAGGAATCGTTGTCAAGGTTTTGAAGATATTAATCAAGAGCAAAATACAGGAATGGATAGATGAAAATGGGATACTGTATGGAGAACTGGATAAGGGTAATGGATTTACAGTGACACTGCTGGATTTTGCTAAGGCCTTTGACAGGATTCCACATGGAATTCAGTAAACTGCAGCAAATGGGGGATGGATATAGGGTTGGTGAGATGGATAGGAGGGTGGTTGATGGAGAGATATCATCGAGTAGTTTCTTCAGGAGTGGAATCCAAAAGGCCTGTTAGCAGTGGTGTGTTACCACTGCTATTTAATTTGTTCATTAATGATATAGGAAAGGATCTGAGAGGAACTGTTCATTTGTTTGCTGATGATGCAAAGTTGGGTAAAGCAATAGTGAGTGCACAGGATGTCAAAATTTTGCAGGATGATTTGGATAGTTTGGAGGACTGGGCTAAGGAGAATGGATGTCAATTTAATGTGGTAAAATGTAAAGTTATGCATTTTGGGGTGAAAAGATTAGCAGCAGTATATCACATTGGTGGAACTGTACTCCAGGAGATTGACGAGGCCAAGGATTTGGGAGTGTTTGTGGATAGGGAGTTGAAGTTTAGGGGGGCACATAGCAAAAGTGACTAAATCGGATCACTTGATTACTGAAGAATACTTTGACGAGCAGAGATAAGCAAGTTATTGTTTCTCTTTATTGAGACTTGATAAGACCCCATCTTGACTACTGTGCCCAGATCTGGGCCCCTGAATTTCTTTTTGATGGGGAGGAGGTAGAGAGGATCCAGAGGTGAGAGACCAAGATGGTTGCTGGTCTATGGCATGAACCTTACTAGAACAGGTTGAAGATCAGTGGGTTACAGAAATTGGTTGATAGGCGGAAAAGGAGGTGATATGATTGAGACATTCAAATTACTGAGGGGTTTTTACAAGATTAATTCAGAGGAAGTTTTTCAGAACAGGTCTGGTGATGGGAGAACTAGGGGCCATCTGTAGAAACTGATCAAGAATGTTGGAACTAAGTTTTTTACTCGGAGAGTGGCGAATGAGTGGAATAAGCTGCCAGAGTTTGTTGTGGGTGCCATGACTGTAAATGAGTTCAAAGCAAAGTATGATAGATACTGTGCGAATGCCGAATAGTTGTTCTTGATATGATGTTTAGGGCCTCCCTTGATGAGTCTGACTCCTGGGAATTTCCCGTAATATAATCTAAGTGACTTTCAACTAAAGGTAATTCAAGTTAAAACTTTCCGACGAAAACAAGCAGCTGTGGTTAAAATGGACAAAGCTTATATCTGTATTGGATACAGAAGCTGGAAAATTCCTGGCGCGACAAATCCTGTTTCGTGTTTTATCACATGAACGGAATGACAGGGATATGGCAAGAAGCCATGTGTTGTCATAGCGATGCGGGATAATTAAGTGATGATTGCAGTAGGATATGAACCATCAAAGCACGTGTCGTCCAGAAATTATTTCAGTGACCTTATCTCTAATTGATTAACTCCACCAGTTGCAGAACCTTAGTTTCAATGAGCATCATGGAGTGTGGTAAAATGAGGTCTTCATGACACTCATCAAGAAATCCGTAACTGCAGGAGTTCATCAGATCTGCTTTGGTTATGGAGATTGATACCCACCCACACAGTTGTAATTCATAACGGAGGCAGCTTTTCCAGGTTGAGATGTAGGTTACTAATCGTTCTTGGTTACTCTAATTATTAGTTTGACCAGTCTGTAAAAGTAGAGCAGCTTCTTTATCCCAACTTTTCACTCCTGCTCTTGGCTGTACAAATTCTCTGCAGAATGAGGGCAATGGCATCTGAAACAACCATCAGAATAATAATCCTATGTGCTGTTGTCTTTATCACCTTGCCAGTCGATCACCCGATCCACTACTATATTGTTATTTTGTATTATCTCCTTTCTTGTATTCCAGTATAGCCACCAATGTAGTATGCGACATGGCAATTCTATGCGCCAAAGCTTAATTTTGCGACATCCATTATCAGCTGTCCAAATTGTTTATTCAGTCTCTCTTCTTCAGAGGAAATACACCAGAGTTATCACACAATTGAGCAGCTTCCAGAATCTCTTTCGATATTCGCATACATCACCATATCAGTGATTAGAGGGTCTACAACATTTTATGAAAAGGTAATGACTTATAAAAATGTCAAGAAATGCACTGATTTACAAGTTTATTTGCCAATTAACAAAACATTCAAGGAAAATTTCCTCCCTTCTGCTTTAGATATAGCTCGGAACTTCTACTCGTTTGGGAAACTGTCAAATACATTTGGGATGGTAATCACATTCGGTACTACATGTCTTAAGACCTATATCAACTTCATACCATTCTCAGCAGTAATGTTTTTTGGCAGAAACTTTTAGGAAGAAAAAATCATTCCCAATTCATTCTGATGTGTAGCCTCTTCCCTATGGAGATTAAAAAATGTATTATTTATGATTCTCCCCAGTATCTCAAAAGAATATCCATATCAAAGTGCTAGCTGTACTGGTCAACAAGAATTTTGTAATTAGCATCAAAACAAGTAATTTCTGTGTATTTTAGAGTGAATAATTTAAGAATGAACTGCAACAACACACTGAAGTTCCTCTGTTTAATCTACTTGACGACGACGCTTTTCGGTTGAATACTGGAATTTTTCGACTGAAGATTAGTTAGCAAGTCTCCTTTATCTCTGTCACTGAGATCATCAGGAATACACAAGTGGAAGCCATTAGACTGTTTTAAACCTAAAGTCCCATGAGAGGTGCAATCTATGGGTGCTGTTGGGTATGAAGTCTAAGAATGTTTCCCCAAATCTTGAGAAGTTTAATACATCTATATTTATTTAGAGTAGGCTCGTTTTTTTTAAATATGATTCTAAAAATGACTCGGGTTTGTATTTGCTGTGAGAAGCATAGTCATTTTTATCCATCGGCATCTGTGCGAGGTATTCAAGGCAAAGTCTGCTAGACCTGACTCCATCTCAACAGCTAGTACTTTGAATACAGTTTGCTCTAATTACACGTCTACAGACAGACATCTTTCTTTCTCGGTTTACAGAAAACCCATCCGTAGAGGAACATACAGAAACTTTCCCCTCTCTCTTTTCAACTATATGGTGTCATCAAAACCCTTGTCAACAGAGCCTCCAACCTCTGTTCCACCGAAACTTCCCTTACACCGGAACTCGTCTTTATTCGCTTGTCCATTCCTGTCCAATGGTTACAATGTCAAAAAGATCAAATTTAGTTGTTCCTCATATCTTTTCAACTTACAGACTACAGTAATGCTATTACTATTCCCTATATCCAGAGCACCTAAGAAGATAACCGGAACTTATATATAATATTTAATCTCTACACTGCTTTAAGACCCCATAACCCCACTTAAAGCTGCTTCTCTTCTCTGCTGTCCCAAGGATCCACTTCTTTCCTTCTGTTCCAGGTGTTTACAAGGTGCATTATTCTTGCAACTTATATTATTCCCAAAAACTGGAAGATATGACATACCCCCGTGGTGAACATAAGAAATACATCCGTTGCCACAACTGTAGTCAGTCAGTTCTGGCTGACATACCTTTGAATACCTTGGATAGGATCAGATGGAGGGAAAAAAAAAAAAAAACTCATCACATCAAATAAAAACTTGATTTTTTTTATTTTAAACATCTGATAAATACAGATGTTTTAACATCTGTATTATCAGTCTGTAATAATAATACAGATGTTTAACATCTGTATTATCGGGCGCCTCTTATAAGCTTAAAATACAGTAGTCCAATTTCTTCCACTGAATTTGTGTTGTTGTTATTATTATGATGTGACACCTCCAGGGAATCCAAAGACTCATCGAGGGAGAGTGTGGCAATAGCATCGAACGATTAACCCTTCTAACTACGCTCAAACTTGCTTAACTTTTTGCGAGCCATTAGTAGAAGAGGTTCTACCAATCGACCAACGTTTGCTGGCTTATTAAAGTGTTAATATTGTATTACTGAAGATGTCTGTCACAGACAAAATATCGGAACTATTAAACCTTGTTTAATTATTTCTGTGCTTTATCTATTCCATTAAACTGAGTGTAAATCAACACCTAAATCTAAATACTAGTTTTCTTTTTTTAAATAAATATTAAGTAGTCAAGATTTAAATACCTGCATATTGTACAATACTGATTATGCTTTGGGAATTTTTTAAAAAATGTTTCAAGTACCCAGCAATTGAAAATTACTTCCTTACCTCTGTGAGTCATATCGCTTGTCTCAGATTTACTCTTCGTTTCCTTCCAAGAGAGAAAGACATTCACGTGTCATCTTTTTATTTCTAAGAAGAAACACGTCAAGGAATAATAAACTAACCTTGATTTAGTCATATTATTCTTGCCTGATATTTAGCCAAGGCATTTTCACAGGTACAAGGATCTGAAATATGGATCTGAACAAAAGCTCAGCAACAGTAAGTCAAACGCGGACTGAGTTTAAAATGGCACAGTCCTAAGTATAAGTACCTATATAAATGCAGTGAGGAGAATTTGATTGGGTGTCATGATAATCTTCCAGATTTTTGGTTGACAGTTGCATATTTGACGTTAGGAGAATGTTGCAGAGTTATGACAGATTCCAAAAATAGTTTCTTAGATTTATATTTAAACCTGTATAGAAAGATTTTTTTTTTCCTCACTGAAACCAATGAGCTGTTACTGGCATTGTCTGCAACTCCAGCTATTTAGTTTCCTGCTGTTGTGCAATCCTTGTATATGAACATGCTTTTGGTGACCAAGGCGAAATATAGTTTAACCATTTAATAGCTAAATCAGTTGGTTAATTATGCATGGACGTCTGTTTGTTCTTAGTGTCAATAGGTATTAATACCAAGAACTAAGAATAATACTTAGTATTAATATAAATATTAATACTAGGTTAGTATTCCATGGCTGTTGTATCTTATTGATCCATCAGCCTGGGCATATTTTAAGAATCGCATTTTTACAAATTACGTTTCCGAGAAGTATGGAAAGCTTCTCATCAGAATCTTTCAGCTCAAGAACTTTTCGTTTCTCTAGGAATACGTTCTGCATATTGGCAGTAACAAATTCCATTATCTCAAAACACGGAGTTAAGAGTTTCTTTTTCCTTCTAAAAAAAAGAAATTTTCATTCCTGAAGTTAATTGGTTCCATTGTTGAGACGATATTAAAACAGCTGAAATTGTTTAGATAACTTTACATTTCTAGGACGATCGTTTAATTCCTTGAATTCAATCAGCTGAGGTCGGACAACTTCACAAAGACTTTCATCCGATGAAGATGAATTTTTACTCACACTGAAAGCTGTAGGCTACTTCGACCGCGCAGTATCTTCTGGCGATGATGGAGCAGATATTGAAAGATATCTAAAGAGTGAGGTGGGTGCGTGGGTACCAAATGTTTTTCATGAAGAATCCAGATACTTGAGATTCAAGTTATATAAGCATGTGAACATGTTTGTATAACTTGAATCTCAGCTCAGGAATGTATGATAGTTCCATTTTACAAGCATGGTGCAAAAAACTGATGCATCTACTCGTAACTACCGACCTATTAGTATCTGGTGTGGTAGTGAAGATTTTAGAGAAGTTGGTAAGAACTCGCTTACAGAAATGGGTAGACATGCAAGCTATATTCTGTAAGGACTAGCACTAAAGGAAGGTCATGTTTTAACAGTTTGCTCGTTTTTCTAACAGTGCTACGGCCGAGTTGGACAAAGGAAATGGATACACTATGATGATGGATTTTGCCAAGGCACTTGATAGGATACCACAAGAAAGGCTGTTGCATAAACTAGAGAATATGGGATTGGATATAAACTCTTGACTTGGATCAGTAAAAGGTTTACAGACAAAAAGTGGTATGATGGATGTGAATCGGCCAGATTTAAGATGACTAGTGATGTACCTCCAGGGTTCAGTCCTTGGGCCATTGTTGTTCAATGTGTACATTAAGGACATTAGGAAGAGTCTACCAGGAGATGTGCAATTGTTTGCTGAGTGATGCAAAGATAGACAGGGCAATCTGATATTCAGCACTTACAAAATGATTTTAAATAGGCTGGAAATTTGGGCAAACGAAAATGGCTGCCAGTTTAATGTTACTAAGTGTAAAGTTACGTACAGGGTGGCTATAAAATAACTTTGCCCTCTTTGGAGGCATCTGTAGCTAAATCCAATAAACGAAATGAGACCAAATTTTATATTGAGCTTTTGAAGGCATGGGGAAATGATTTCCGCAAAAAAAAAAAAAAAAAAGATTTAGTACTAAAAGTCGCCGATAGGGGAAATTTTGGCGCTGGCAGAGCCAGAAACAAGCGGATAATTACACTAAAGGCAGATAAAATGGAATAATAATATTTCGATGGTGTAAGCGACAGCTGCATCACTCATTCCAGCTGAATATGTGGTCATTACAATGATAATAATAATTAAACTAAAACAACTTCTGAGAGACACAAAGTAATGTAGTGATTGAACTCGCAGGAAATGTTTTATTCATCAGAATCCCCTGGACCACATACACGATTTTCAATGTGCTGACCTTTCTTGTGTACAACAAATTGCATCTGGTGTCCCTGTGTCGTCAAACACCGCAGTAGCAATGTCTGTTACAGTCTCTTGCATTGCTTTCCATCCTCTGCCAGGTCTAACTCCTAGTGATCCAGTTTCTTTAAACTTCTTAATCATAGCTCTGTGCTACAGCTGACATAGGACCTGTACACAGGTTATGAAGCCTTCTAAATTCCCGAAGGGCCGCTACGGCATTGCACTGTTTAAAGTAAAATAACTTAACAAGTAAAGCACGTTGTGTCAAGGTAGGACCAATATTGAGCACAATTCGTCAGTCATTCGAATAACTGCCTGAATGTTCCCAATCCTTTAAGTGGAATTGGTGGCGCGCTGTCACGTACGCACAGTAAAACTTGCATAATCCTTTTTACCTGCGTTTACTGCAAATATTTGACTACTTTCGGCTCGGCCAGCGCCAAAATTTCCCCTATCGGCGACTTTTTGTCCTAAATCTTTTTTTTTTTTTGCGGAATTCATCTCCCCATGCCTTCGAAAGTCTCAATATAAAATGTGATCGCATTCCGTGTATTAGTTTTAGCTACAGATACCGCCAAAGAGGGAAAGTTAATTTATGTCCACCCTGTATTTTGGCGTGATTAGAGTTCCAGGGCATACTATATTACCGGAGTTATGCTACAAGAAACTGAGGCTAGGGATCTTGACATAATGATGGTTATGAATTCAAAGGTTACATAGCAGTAGTTGCAAATACAGCTCAGAGGATAACTGCGATGTTGAAGTGAACCTTGACATCTAAGGATAAGGAAATTTTTGCCTCTTGATAAGACCGCACCTGGATTATTGTGCATAGATTGCGAGTATGTGGATTAGACCCTGATTTTCAGGAGAAAGAGGTGATATGATAGAGGTATATAAACTTCTGAATTGGTGTTGTAGGATATCGTCTGAAAATTTTCGTTATATGGAAAGTGGGGAAAGAACCAGGGCCGCCCCTAGGAATTTTGCCACCCCGTGCAGTAGCATATTTAGCCGCCCCTTCTTTCTTATTTTTCGTATAGTTTATGCCAACTTTGACGCCCCGTGCAAATGCACGTCTTGCACCATAGGTAGAGCCGGCCCTGGGAAGAACACAGGCATGCATGTTAAGTTCGCAGTCAAAGGGGTAAGAGCTAGGTGTTTCTCTCAGAGAGCAGTGAATGCATCTATTTTGAATGAATTTAAGAGAAGGTATGACAAATGGATTGGGCTATTTATAGTCTTTCGCTGAGTCTGACTCCCCTGAGGTGTCAAATAATAATTATTATCGTGATTCCTTCATGGAGTATAAGGACTCAGCGTGGGAGAGCACTCCATTCCACACAACTCGTCGTCTCTGCTACTTAATCCTCTAGCTACACACTACGCCACTGTTCGTCTACTACTCACCATAGTATTTTTATCTGCAAATTGTGTGTGTTCTCTTTTGGCCGATTTACCTGTACACTGAACGGAGAAACCAGCTTCCAGGAGAAAACTCCTGCAAATTGAAAAGGCAATATGATTCACGACGAGAATCGAATTCGGACTTTTCCAATCGAAGGATGCAATCCGCTTCCTTTTTTCCATTTTAAATATATATTAAGACATTAAAAATTTGAAAGTTTAATTAAAATTTCAGTGAATCAATTGTTATTTGCATCTGTTATGGGTATCTTTAACACTAAAATGATAATTGCTCTGCTGAAATTAATGAATTTACAAACGGCTGTACGTTTCCCAAAGATATTATCAGACTTATTTATGCTTATTAATACCGCAGCAAACAGATCGAAATAATGAAAAGTTCAAACATAAATAAAAAATGAAGAAATGGCTATCGTATTTCTTTTTTTGCAAGTGTGGCAAATGAACGTGCAGTCTGAGATGTAATTGAGTTGAGGAAGACTTCAAACATTGAAATAGTGAATTCACTACTGTAGCTTTTGACAATAATATTCAAAACCTTGCCAATGTAAACAGTTTAATATTCCCTGTTAACTCTTTTGTAAAACATATTACTGTGAAAAAGTTTTTCTTTTGGCTGTTTGGTTAATTTCCTGTTCGTCAGAAACGCGGTTGCGTCGATACGGAAATGTTTACGAATGGTTATCGTGCATAGCTCAAGTTCACGATAGTCACGTCGAAGCTATCGTGGTGTATCATCTACCTTTTGTCACGTCGTTGAATATATCAAGTTTACTGTATTACTTTTGCGTACTGTTTTTTTCTTTTGCAAATTTTATTTGGTATATTTTGTGTTACTTTCTTTACATTGAAACAAAGTTAATCGTCCAGTTTTTAAAACTCACATTTTCTTCTGATTTCGACTTATGTGCATATTTCAATGGGTAAGTATCTTACACTGGCTTTGGATTTACTGATATAACTTGCTTTGGATGTACTGATTTTCCTAAAGCTAGACGCTTTTTTAGTAATGGGGATTAGCAGGCATATCAAGGCTAGGTTGAAAATATACATCTCTTTTGGCTAGTGAGTAATAAGATTTTTAGCATGCGTTATAAAATGTAAATAAAAAATAACGAAGGAGAGGTGAGCGAAGTCGTTTAGTTTTGTGCCAATTAATCTGAGTTGAGTCCTGGAACTCTTGAGGTTTTCAAAGTTCGCTCATAAATTAAATTCTGTTCTGAAAGTATGGATACAGTAAATAGTGTATATGCATTCGGAATTGTGCTCACCAACGAAGATTTTTAATGAACACATGTAATGTCATTGATGATTTGGAAACTTTAGTTCAGGATTATTAAAAGGTCTACATTAGTTGATCAATATCCTAAAATGATGTCATTAGTGGGATTATTTGCCTCCACAGTTCACTTCAATTCCTTTATGTGTCATCATAATTTAAGCTGTTAGTGTAATTTTTTCCTTTAAATTTTCATATTTATTTATATTGTGTAGCAAAATGGCTTCCCAAGATGAATCCTCAGATTCTCCCATTCCTTAAAAAAAAACGAATCTTATCCTCATGTGGTACTGTTGAGTTAAGGGATAGATAATCCAGATACTGTCCTCTAGAAGACCAAAGATGGACAATTTTTTTCAAGCTACTTCAGGTTTCCAATGAGTTTGGTCATACATAGGCTGAGGAAATTTTTTTGTAAATATTAATAATTACATCTAATAAAACAATAATTGACAAAGACATTCTCCCACACAGAAACTTTAGAGGAAACTAATAATTATTTAAAAACTGGGTGGAATGCATTTTAGAATATTTAAGTTGCTTAAGGTGTGAGAGCTTACTGTGAAAATTACTTTATTTTAATTTATTTTTAAACTGAAGTATTACAGAGTATAGGAATTGAATTTTAGAATAGCTAGAATATGATATATTAGCTATTATATACTTAAGTGTGATTACTTGTTTGCTAATAAATATATCAAGATTCCTATGAAAATAAACTAAGCTAAATTATTCCTGCCATTATAAGTAATTACACAGCTCTAAATAAAACTAGTACATGCTTTAAGCAGATTATAGAATATATTACCGTGGCTTCAAACTTATCTCAATGGTAAAATAATCTTGGCACTCTTGATTTCTCATTTCCTTAACATAGTGCGATTTTTGACATTCTGAATGTCTGCAAGCTGTGCATATTAAACTTGTCCAGAAATGATATTCTTGTTTTCATTTGTTTTACTTTAGCATAAACAAACAAAAGTTTGCAAATGGAATATTTTTACACCTCTCCTATTCATATATTTTCTGTATAAAACTAGGGGGGGGGGATAAACCAGAGGCCAACCTTGAAGTTGTGTAAGAGTGTGGTGAAGAGGGATGCAAAGAGTAGATTTTTTTATGTGGAGAATTGTGGGTGAATGGAATACATTACCAGAATGTTGTTAATGCAGGAAGTGTTGAGGATTTTAATACTCATACCAAGTTGAGCTTTGTGTCTTTAATAAATATTCCACTCTCTTCATGATGCTATATATCATGGTGAGAGACCTTACCCTTAAGGACTAGTTTTGACTTCTACTGATGTCATTTGCTGTCTATATATAAGTAGTGTAATCATGAAAATATTCCATGAGTAAAGTTTTGTTTGCTTGTACTAGTATAAGGTATAGATGAAGACAAGAATATAATTTCTTGTCAAGTAAAATATATTTCAATCAAGAAGGGGGGGGAAGAAAGAAAGAAAACCATACTGCAGTTATCACAAATCTAAAGGATAGTAATACTATAATGTTATTGTTTTGTTACTTGTATATTAGAAATAAGAATTTTACAATCAGGATCTCAATATATCTTCATAGGTATAGCTCCCATTGATGACACTTCAATAATGGTTGAAAGCAGGAATGACGAGAAGCAGGTGGAAGCCAATAGAAATGATTAGGCTCAGCAGCATGGCTGAGCACCATGCCTGTTTCCAAACTGTTTTTTTTACTGGCTGTCATTTGATAGCTGCAAAAAATTTCGATCCTCCACTGCCATCGGCTCTAGTTAAAACTTGCCTAGTGACTAATCATAATGTATAGCATTATACAAACCCTCCTATCCTTCTCATCCATCTAGGATGGATTGAGTCCCCTCCTAATGAAGGGTTTCTGGCATATTAATGCAGCCGGTTCGCCACTCCTCTGCTGCATGCCCTAAGGGCAATATTCATGACTGTAATCCGCGTGTGTTCACCGGGCCGGTTTGCCTGCTTGCGGGATGAAAAATCAGGTTTTTTCCTCCAGATAAACTGTGGGAAAAACCCTGCTGTCCATGCCCAAGACTGGCTGACTTGGCTATGGCTGAGGAAGATCCTTGTCCTTGACAAGGATCTTCCAGAATCTCTGACAGAAACTCCTCCTGTCGTTGACAGGAATCGAACCTATGCTCCTTCCCCAGGCATATGGTTGCAAAGTGCATAGCCACTAGGCTAACTGCGCAGACTGGAAACCTAGTATAAGTAAAATTTTATTTACTTGCACTGCAGTAAAATATGGATGAAAACATAAAAATAATTTTGTTAGGTACTTTCTAACCAGGAAAAAAAAAAAAATTGCAGCTTTAGGCTATGTTTTCTGGAGACGTCATTTACATTCAACCATGATGTTCTGAGATTTCTATCTTGACAGAACTTTCTAACATAAAGCTAACAATGATGATGCTATTTAACACCTAGGCTCTATGAAACAAATTAATTAATGTGATTTCAGCATATAAAATTGTTATTGAATTCAAAGTTGAAGACTGAATATTTCTTCTTATTTGATATAAGAAGAAGAAATCTTCATCTTTATCTAAACATGAAAGAACAAATCATTTTGGTCTCAAATTACTCAAGACTGATTCTTTTACACAGTGCTCAGTATATCATAGATGCCTGTTGGACCACTGAGCATTTGGAAAACAGCTTTGATATGATCAGGGAATTGATGTGCTAAAGTTCTAGTAATTCTCTCCAGGTATGCTATCATTAACATCTTGTTATACTTCATCTAAGGATGCTCAGTAAGATTGAGATCCAGAGACTGAGATTGGATCACACATTAATTCTCTCTATTAACCAAACATCCTCTGTAAAATAGAGAAGGTTATCAACAGTAAACTTCTCCACTTCCTTGAGGCTTGCCAGTTGATCTCGGCCTCCATCACCCATTTCTGGGCATGTGCCATGGAAATGTTTGGGAGAAACATTTGCTGTTGCCCTTGACGTTTCCAG
Organism: Typopeltis vanoorti; assembly: GCF_054136105.1. Lineage (NCBI taxonomy): Eukaryota > Metazoa > Arthropoda > Arachnida > Uropygi > Thelyphonidae > Typopeltis > Typopeltis vanoorti. The sequence goes on along the minus strand of NC_143572.1, from coordinate 41,368,941 downwards.
AACTTTGATCTTGTTTCACATCAAGGCATACTTAGTTGAGCTGCCTTTCTTCAGTATACCTGCCACCCTCTGTAATTGGATAGCCAGTTTTTTCTCTTGCCATTGTCATGGTGGAGGGCATCCTCTCTTTAAGCTTTGCTGCCAATTCAGGAGTGTCTTGGGACTTTGTTCTCTTATACCTATCCTCTTTCTCCTATGCATAAATGAGCTATTCTCAATCACCACCAATCCTATCCACAGCTTTGCCAATGATAGAACACTTCATTTATGTCTTTTGGCAAATCATGTAGCTCTTGGATATCCAAAGTTTCAAAATCTGCAACCAATACCTTAAGCTTCGATCTCCATATCATCCTTCAGTGGAGCAAGGATAACCTGGTCACCTCTGATGCCTCCAAAATGCAATTTTGCCTTTACTCTTGCAAAAGGGATCTTAGCTAACCTTTCTTTGCCCTTGGTAATACATAAATTGCCAGAAGAGCAAATCTCTTTGCTTGGCCTGGCATTTACCTCTAGCCTCTTGGCATAACATGACATCAGTAGCTCCCTCTGAAAAAGCAGGCATTATTTTCTGCTCAAAATGCTGTTTTACACCCATCTAGCTATTAACTGTACAAATCCCAAACTGCCCATCATTAGAATACTGTTCACACATTTGGGGTGGTGTACCCAAACCTCCTTAAAAATTCTTGATGCTGTCCAGAGGAGAGAAATACAGCCTATATATGTATGTGTGTGTGTGTGTGTGTGTGTGTATATATATATGTGTGTATATATATGTATATATGTGTGTGTGTGTATATGTATATATATATATATATATGTGTGTGTGTGTGTGTGTGACCTTTCCCTCACAGATGCACTGTTTCAGCGGTCTCTTTTGCAAGTACTTCCATGTCACTGTTCCAGCAATTTGGCTAACATCATTCTTTTGCTTTTTTTTTTTTTTGGACTTGTTAAAACCAGAGCAGCAGCTGCCCAACATCCCCTTTCAGTACAGCTGAAAATATATCAAACCTGCTTCTTCTCTTCCTCATTTATTCTATCCACCTCTCTTCTGGAACAGCTTTTCTTATACTATGATTCCCAACAACTCTATCTCTTCAAGAAAAATATGAATAGATTTCTTTTTTCTTAATCCTCACCTTCCCTATAGCACATTCAGTGCTATGAATTCTTGTATCTATCATGTGGGATTAAAAAAAAAAAAAAAAAAAGTCCTGTTCTTGTAATTATTCCTGCCAGGCAATGTGGTTTTGTAATCCATTAAACACAGGATAAATGGTCATCACAAATGAGTTCTTAGTAATAATATTCAAATAGGCTATGCCACTCAATCTTTGCTTTCCTGATTTTAAGGGGCTTGAGTAGTAGTGTGCACCTAACAGGGCAGTAACTTTTTTTATGTAACTCCCACCATATGAAAGGTTTTTGAAGACCTATAATACATCCATACCATGAGTAGACTATGTATTTTTTTTTTAAATTAATTTTATATATATTTTTTGTATTTTTATTTATTTTTACATAGTCTGGAAATGCTCTAGAGACCAAACATGGAAACATCTCTAGACTATCATTGCACTGTCTCTTGCATTGTTGTGATCAAGCATGTTACAATAGCTTTTTTTTGTTTTGAGTCCATGTGAAATCATACAAAATTGGATTTTTATCATTCCAAGGAACCTTTTCTCCATTTCTGTTTGTTGATGTTCATGCACTTCAGTTGTAGTAGCTTGTATTTGTTGGACAAGTGATGTTTGCCCAATGGCAGTTTGCTGTTTATACCTCATTTGGGAATTGCATTTAGATGCATTTTCTCACATTCTCTTGTTATATTGTACCTTCTGTAAACAGAAGGTTGCAAAACCTATGTCATATTAGTGGTATATGTGGACACTTATAGCATGTTTATAGGGCTTTGCAATTTTGTCACCCCCCTTTGTTTATCTCTTTCATTGATTGGCTGTTTTATGAGCCATGTTAACTTGTTTTTATGTTTATCTTACCATTTTCTGCATATCTGAGACTTGCATATGATCATCCTAACAGGAGCAGTAATTTTTTTAATATAACTCCTACCATATGAAAGAGCTTTGAAGACCTATAATACATCCATACCATGGGTAGACTGTATTTTATTTTATTAATTTTATATATTTCTTGTATTTTTATTTATTTTTACATAGTCTGGAAAAAAAGACCAAACATGGAACCATTTCAGGCCATTAATAAGTGGGTCTATAGTCTAATACTGCATGATGAAATTTGTCTCCCACCTAAAGACATTCACAACCATTTATTCCCATGGCAGGATTTGAACCCACAGCCTATTGCTTGGAGAGCTTATATGCTCACTACTTTGCTAAGCTGGTTGGCAAAATACTGGTCTGTCATTCTTCATTCAGAAATTACTCTAGTTTTAACCTTCATTGCATCATCCAATAAAACATTATCCACTTATCTGTTATCACACATGCTGAAGAAAATAAGCATTGCTATATTGTATTGAGTTATAATTAGAGGAGCTCCATAAAATTTTTTCCAAAATACCATATTTTTCAGAAATACAGCATTTTTTCACTTAATCTTTTATCCAAGTATAAGCAAACAAAGTTTGCATGTGAAGTACCTTCATGACTGGATTGCTTGCATATAGAGGGCCGATAACTTTGCTTTGGTTGCTTTAGTATCCCACAATGCAAAGCACAATTCCTTTCGGACATGATAATGTTATGCATTATGGCAGGGTTACTATCCTGGTTTAGACTTTGAGGTCTCATCAGGGGGAGCCAAATCCAGATGAAATAGCAAGATTGAATTAACGGAGAAGTCATTTTCTATATACAAAGTAGTAAAAAGATGTATCACCTTATTAACTTACTTTGGAGTGAAGATAGGAAGTTTTTCAATTGCTTTGAAATGATTAAACTTGCCAAGAAATTATATTCTTGTTTAATTCGTTATCCTCTTTTGGGTCTGGCTCTATATATGGAGTAAATATCAAGAGTCGAGTCATTTGTAGGCTTCTGAACAGCAAAAGGTATAGGGAAAAAAAGGAAAACTACCTAGTAAGGAAGGCAAAATCAGATTTGAGAGATTAGCTGAGCAGCCCAAAAGGAAATCCACAAAGAGTTGTGCCAAGTAAAAGGAAGTATGATTATTGAAGAATAATTTTAATAAATGCCGATATATAGATGTGATAGAAGAAATAGTTTGTTGTGTATTTAGTTTTTAGTGCTCATTGAAGCTGATTTTTGAGCTTAATTGATTTTAACTCACTGCTGGAATAAATTACTCACTAGTTTAAGTCCAATATTTCTGTCATCACAGCTTATCAGAGAAAAAGTATAACATTTGTACCACACACAAAGAGCACAAAAAAAAAATGGAAGTAATTAGATTGAAAGCCTCATTTCCTAGGGCTGCTAAGAGCAAGGTGATCTTGGTTGTTGATTTGTTGATCTGGAGGTCTACGAAGTGAGTTTCTTATATCTTGGAGTTCATGTACGCATTAAAATTTGTTGTAATGTGCACACAGATGTCCCTGTGATAGATGAATTATTGCAATTATTAAACCTAGGTGATTAATCATTGCAAGGTGAAAAATCATTGCAATTAATGGAATGAAGCCTTCATTCCATTAAGCACAAAAAAAAAACATCGATCAAGTTATTTTTTTTCATTAAAAATTTTATGGAATTTACAACCGTGTTTAAAAAAAAAAACTTTTTTTATTATCCCGACATTTCGATCTTCACATCAAGATCATCATCTGGAGCATACATAAATATACAGGACAAGCTGAGTTACATCATTAACTGTAAACTAGAGAAAGAATGCTTTGATCACATGTTATTCTACTGGCGTGACCTCTGGTGGAATTATAATAAATTTTTACATAAAGCTAAATTCTATTTTTACAATGACAGGAATAAACATTCTTTTAGATGGTTTTCTTTCAGAAACAATTGGTGTCCTATTTTTAGTATTACAATTCTTACTTTTGATTTACAATACTGGATTTTGTAATAGTCCTGTTTATAGTTGTTCTTGGTGAGGAAGGTCGAATATATACCTTCCATATGTTTGGGATTTTTAAATCATCATTGTTATTCAGATTGGGGTGGTTGCTGATAATCTCACAGGCTTCCTTGAATTTCTGTTCATACCATGTTCTAGTGTGATGAAGACAGCTGATGGTTTTCCAGTCAATTCTGTGTAAGGTATTCAGGGCATGATCAGAAAGGCCAATTTTCTGATCATGTCACCGCTCAAGTTACTGAGCGATTTTGCAAGCCTGTAATTGTCCACATGTAGGTATTGCAATTGCTGATGTGACACTGTTGTGAGAATAGATAAATTGGAGGTGCTTTGGATATTGTTATCAGTGTAAGTATATCCATAAATAAGATAGGATGGAATGGGATATTGGCCTCTGTGTAATGAGAAGAAGCAAGAGAATTGACCATTCCTCTAGCCAAGCTGTTTAAGTCTCGGCTTTGATGTGGTGTTCCAAGGGAGTGGAATATGCCAAAATAATTCCATTTATAAAAAGGAATCTCCAACATTCTTCTTTCTCCTATGGCTGTACAGCCCAAATTGACTTTTGGCCTTCTAGAGTTGTTGCCTCCAATCCTGTCTGTCTAAAACCTTATCTCCAGTTTGGATATTGCAATAATGATGTTGCTGTCTTGACTAATGGTATCTATCCATCTTGTTCTTTGTTTTCATCTTGGTCTTTTGCCAAGAACTTTCCTATTTATAGTCATCTTAAGAATACTGTCATTTTTGTATGAAAAACATGTCCTGTCCACTGCAACTTTTTGAATTTGATTAAACTAGATACAGGTTCTTTATAGAGTTGATGTAACTCATGGTTATATCTGATCTTCAGAAGACAGTTATCATTCACTGGACCAAATAATTTTCTAAGGATTTTTTTCAAAAGCTGCAACCAAATTTCCACCCTCACCCTTGGATATCCTTTGTGCTGAATGCTATGAGGGAGATTAAAAAGCCTAATTACCCTTCTTTATTTGATTCTACACCTCTATCATCTCATTTGGTTGGCTTGTAATCATGACTTGCTTTTCTGTTTCAAGGTTGTTCCCAATTGTCACACTTGTATCAGCTAACTGATTCTGCTGATATTAATAGTTTATTTTTATTTTTTTATTGATTATTAATTTTTATCCTTGTCATATGCTAATTTTTCTAATTTCAAAGATTTTTCTTTTCTTCTAATTGCTTTTTTGTTTTTGACATGTCATCTGCAAATTCTACAATCTACACTAATTTATTAGAATCTCCAACCTATGGGTAGCAAATTATAAACTAACCACTATCTCAGGAATGGTAGTGATTAAGAGCAAAATTCAGAAATGATACTCCATTGGAGAGCAGCATGGCTTTGTAAAGAGTAGCTCCTGCCTTATTTTTTTTATTGGATAAAGGAAACAAGATCATGATGATGCTGGATGATGAAAAGGAATTTCACAGGATACATAGAAATCTATAAATTAGGCAATTTTTGAATTGGAGTAAATGGGAATGGATATGTTCACTGGGCATCCACAGATACCATATGGTCACTTTAATGCTCAGTGATGTGCCACACCAGGCCTTGCCATATAGTCTTGTTGTATGTTTTCTGGTGGCTTCAACTCTCTGAAGATCGATCACTCTGCACACATCAATCCATCCATCTCATTGTTAGTCTATCCCTTATTCTTTTTCTAGGAACTTTACCTTCTATTACTGTTCTGAGAAGTCTTCCTTCCATCCTTTCAATGTTTCCAAAACATGGACTGACAAACAGAAATCAAAGAATAGTAGATGGCAAAGTAGAATTGACGAGCATGCAGCTGACAAGTGGTGTGTCATAAGGCTCTGTACTGTTTAATTTACATTAATTTGTTTAATATATGATATAGGGAATGATTTGAGGAGGAATTTTTGGTTTTCTGATGATGCAAAGCTGCAAGAAGACAAAGGTGGTAATAGAGATCCTGCAGGATGATTTAAATAGACTGTGAGTATAGGCAAAAGATGATGGGTACAAGTTTAATGAGACTCAGTATAAGATTGTGCTTCAAGTTAAAAATACAGTAAAACTGAAGTTACGTGGTAGGTGGGACCAACAAAAAACACTTAAGTCGAATTCGCTTAACTCGGGGTATAATTTTGCATGTAATTTATATATACAAACATACAGTTCGGACCAAAGGTTTACAAAAACACCTATATTTTTTAATAAATATAATTGTAGTTTTTCGTACATAAAAAAAAAAAAAAAAAAAAAAAAAAAAAAGTTATTTCGATGTTGATGGTTTCATAAAATCTAATAGATTTGTCTGATGGCATAATGTCTTTTTCTTGTCACACAAAATTTCTTCATAGCAAGCTAATGATTTTTTTATTCCTTTCCTTGTGGCTACAATTCATTCCTCGTTAGAATCTATGTCCTCCAAAATCTGTAAACCTTTCTTTTATCACTGTTCTTACTGTGGATTCCTGTAGATAGAACTTCTTTGCTTGCTCACAAATTTTCATTCAGACTTCAAAATCCTTAATAATGCTGAGTTTTGTTTCCAAAGTCAATGTTTTTCTTTTCTTGCTAGCTGTAGAAGAATCGGACTTGCTTCTTTGGATGACATTATTATTTTTTATGTGATAAAATTTTTATCAAGAACATAACATTAAACAATTGCAGTTTGTAGACTATAAAAATAGTGTATGAATGGAGACCGTGCGAAACACATCGGTGCTTGTTCACAGCATGTGCGACACTGGCGAATGCGGCTAGCGCCTGAAAGATACGACTAGGTATCTTTCAGGCGCTGGTGAAGCGGGATGGGAATATGTACATATAAGAAACCGTGTAAGTCGGGGTATGACTGTATTACAAGTTGTGTATTACACTGATGGAATATGCAGCTTGTAATTTTTATATTCAAATTCTTGTTGAGCATTATTCTGGACACAGATTTGAAGTTCAAAAAGCATATTGTTAAAAGTGAATAGAATAGCTTGAATTATAACTTTGTTGAAGAAGACACTGACAAGGAGTGACATTATTATCCATCTTTATAAGGCTTTGATACAGTCAAAACCTGACTACTCTGTACAAATTTGGTGAACAAGATGAGTGAGAGGTCTATGAAATGTTTCTTATGAGAATAGATTGAATGGGTATAGTTGGTTATCAGTTGATAAGTGGAAAAGAGGAAGTGATACACATAAGTTACCGAAGGAGTTTTATGGGATTGATGTAGAATGACTTTTTTTTTCTTACATAAGAAGTGATATCTCCTAGATGTTAAGGTGTGAGGACTGCATTTTTTTATTTGGGAAATAGTGACTAAATGGAATGGTAGCTGCAAGAAGTAGTCTTGAGTGCTTTGTCAATGAATGAATATCAGAGGTATGACAGGTAATGTGTGAATGATTGTTCATTTTGAAGACTCTATAGAGGTGCCCACAAAACAAAAATATTAACAATGCAACAAAAAAAAATTGAAAAAAATACCCCCCCCCCCAAAAAAAAAGCCCAAGTATTCATTTCATCCAATAAAAAGGACTTCCATTTCACCAACATTTTGAGACATAAGAGGTGAATTTGAAATCAAGCATGTGTCTGGCCACTTACTTAATGAGAAAGTGATGAAAGCATGTTTTCCAGGTGCAAAGATAAAGGATGTTAGTGATGCTGTAAGTATGCAGAAGAATGGAGCGAACAGGTTGATTGTATTAGCTGGTACAAGTGATTTGAAAGGTGAGAAATATGCAATAAGAGAAGATATGAAAGAATTGTTAGTAGAAGTGAAAATGAAGAGCAAGAAAGTAAAGATTGTCTGTTGCCGCTGTGTGATAGGATAGAACTGAGAAGAAGGGCCATGATTGTCAACGAGAAGATTGTGCAGGAGGAATGGTGTGCAGTTTACTGATCTAAGGAGTGAGCTTGATGGATGAAAGTACAGGTAACCCTCGTGCAATGTGGTTTCGATAAAAACTGTCTACAAATTGTAGTAACCCTTTATCTTTTCATATATTTTTCATCTTGCAGATTAAAAATTAAATTTTATCTTCGTTAAATTTGCATCTGCCTGTATTGCACATGTAGTTATAAGTAGTGAATTTATATTAGGGGAAATGTCCTTTAGCATGTACGTCAATTGTTTACCGTATAGATACTGTATGGGGGGGCAGCATGGTTTTGTGAAGGGGTAGATCATGCCTCAGTAACTTGCTCAGGTTTTATACCACAGTGAAGGCTGAACTGAATACTGCTGGACATGGCTAAGGCCTTTGACAGGATACCATATGGAAGTCTAATCCGTAAACTGCAACATATGGGAATGGATATAGGATCGGTGAGATGAATAGGAGGGTGGTTGATGGAGAGATACCAGAGAGTAGTTTACTCAGGAGTAGAGTCAAAAAGATGGCCCTGTGACTAGTGGTGTACTGCAGGGTTCTGTTCTTGGACCAATGCTGTTTAATTTGTTCATTAACGATATAGGGAAGGATCTGAGAGGAATGGTTCATTTGTTCGCTGATGATGCTAAGTTGGGTAGGGCAATAGCGAATGCAGAAGATGTCAAATTTTTTCAGGATGATTTGGATAGATTGGAGGTATGGGCTAAGGAGAATGGCTGTCAATTTAATGTGGCAAAATGTAAGGTTATGCATTTTGGGGTGAAAAGATTAGCAGCAGTATATCACATTGGTGGAACTGTACTACAGGAGATTGAGGCCAGGAATTTGGGAGTGTTGGCGGATAGGGAGTTGAAGTTTAGGAGGCACATAGCAAAAGTGGCTAAATCAGCTCATCAAATCACTTGGCTTCTGAAAAATACTTTAACATGCAGAGACAAACAAGTTATTGTTCCTCTGTATCGAGCCTTGATAAGACCCCATCTTGATTACTGTCCCCAGATATAGTCACCTAGGTTTCTTCTTGATGGGGAGGAGAGGATCCAGAGACAAGTGACCAAGATGATAACAGGGGTATGGAATGAACCTTATGAAAACAGGTTGAAGATTTGTGGGTTGCGGAAATTGGTTGATAGGTGGAAAAGGTTCTGCTGAATATTCTAATTGTGATGAATCTGTTAAAGAATTCAGTTTAAAGAAATCAGCAGAAGGATTGGACTTGGCAAATGAGTTAGGAATTTATTTTATGGATAATGATCCCTCAATGGAGTGCTGTGGAAAATTTTCGAGACAATTGGATATTTGTTTAGCTCCAATATCATGAACTTAATAAAAAAAAAAAAAAAAAAAAAAAACTTGCGTAGTGGTAAGCAAGGTCTTATTACCGACTTCTTGATAATCAGTCAAAGTATGCAATGAGAATTATACAAATGATTTCTGAGAGATTTCAAGTGATGACGATGTCTGGCCACTCTTAAATAAAGAACATCTAAGAAACGTTAGTTTTGAAGAGAGTGATGATGATTAAAATGCGCACTTTATTTTATTTTGCTTAAAACATTTATGCATTATGTGCAAGGAAATTTACGTAAAATTTATAAGTTTATACTATGTATTTGTTTCATTGTTTGCTTTCTTAACTTACATGAATTATCTGAAGTAAATAAAAAATATATTTTGTTGAGCGTGTCATTACTATTTATATAATCAAAAAATATATATTTCGGAACATAACCCTACTTTTTCTATGTGATCTAAGTCTTGCATAATGCGATTTATATAGCAGTGCATTTCTATGGAACCTAATATCTGCGTTATACGAGGATTACTTGTACTTATATATGCCTGATGGACTACATTTAAATGGTTTTGGAGTTAGTGCTGTTTAGTGAAAGTGTGGTAGTGCAAAACCAGGGAAACGAGATAATAGGGGTGAGTGAAATAGAGCATGTGTCTGGCCACTCCTGTGAATGCTGAATGGGATTTCACAGGCCTCCAATTTAAATGAGTTGGTAACTATGGGATACAAAGGGATGTTGAAATATATGTACACAAATGCAAAAAGTATCAAGAATAAGGGTGAGGAGTTTTTGGCATTGGTAAGCTCGACTTATCCAAAAATTATAGGTATCAGTGAGACCCAGTTGACTTAAAATGATATAGGGATAGAATGTAAAGGGTATTGTATTTTCAGAGAGGATAGAAGGAAGAGGATTGGAGGTGGGGTATTGCTGATGATAGCTGCAGAATTACAACCAACAAAATTAAAAGTTAAAGAGGATATTAAGTCTGAGGGAGATGGTTCATTTGAGGTTGTCTGGTGTGAGATAGAGGCAAATAGGACAGTTGTTGGGTGCTGCTATAGACCGGGGGATGGGGGGGATCCATGAGAAGATGTTGTCTATCGGCAAATCAGCACAATGAGTGTATGTCAAACAATTATTATGGGAGACTTTAACTATGGGGACATGGCAAGATGGAAGTAGGATTTATACAGTTGCTAAGGGATAATTACATGAAATATATTATAGAAAGGACAAGGAGTTTGAGGGTGTTGAATCTGATAGTAGCATTATAATATGTATCAATAACCAAGGCAGACACTCTGCCTCTAATTGGGGAGAGTGACCATGCAGTCTTGTTCTGGGAAGTTGCCAGAACAAGACTGCATGGTCATGGTCGTATGTGATCATGCAGTGTTGATCTGTCTTGATCATACTAGTCACCCTTCATGAGAAGGGTGACTAGTATGATAAAGAAGGACGAACAGGCTAAAGTAAACCCAAAAGAGTTTTTTTCATTATATAGCAAGTAATATGAAAAATTACTATGGAAGAATGACTTTAGACAATGCCCATAATATGAAGGTGACTGAACCAAAAGAAATGGTTGTTGCCGAGTGATCATTTTGCAAAGTGTATCATCCAGGTGGCAATTTTACAATTGCTGATGTTATAGAAATGCATATCAACATTGAGGTAGATGAACTGGAGGTGTTCAACATATAAAAAATATGAATGTAAACACAGCAGTGGGACTGGATGGCATTCAGCTCATGTACTATGTGATTGCTCAAGAGAATTGGCATTGCCTCTGACGAAGTTGTTTAATCTAAGTCTCAGCTCTAGTAGGGTCAAGGGAGTGGAAAGAGGGTAAGATAGTACCATTGCATAAAGGTGACTCTAAGACAGAGGTAGCAAACTACAGACCAATTAATATTTTGGGAGTGGTTATTCAAGTATCGGAAAAGTTGGTGAAAGATAAAATACAACAATCGTGGGATAGGAATGCACACTCTATAGTGGGCAGCAATGCTTTGTAAAAGGTAGGTCCTGTCTTAGCAACTTATTCACATATTATAATAAAGTGACAGCAGAATTGGATAGAGGTAATGGCTACTACACCATGATACTGCTCGACTTTGCCAAGGCATTTGACAGAATACCGCATAGAAAATTATTAAAAAGCTGGAGAGGATGGAAATGGATATGAGGCTAGTAGCATGGATAGAAGGATGGCTGTCAGACAGACACAGAGTAGCATATGGTAGAGTAGAGTTGAGTCTAGTAGAATGATGATGACTAGTGGAGTACCTCAGGATTTAGTACTAGTGCCACTACTCTTGAATTTGTATATCAATGACAAAGGAAAAGATTTAAGAGGGGATATTCAGTTGTTTGCTGATGATGCAAAACTATAGCAATAGTTGATAGGGATGATGTAGATATCCTGCAGGATGATTCGGATAAATTTGCATTGTGAGCAAAGAATAATGATTGTCAATTTAATGTTGCAAAGTGTAAGGTTATGTACTTTGGGTCAAAAAAAGTTGCATATGGTGTATCATATTGATGGTATTGGTTTGCAGGTGAAATAGCTCAACGGATTACTTGGATGTTGAAAAACACACTAACCAGTAAAGATTAAGGAAGGTATTATCCCTCTTTATAAAGCTATGATTTGGCCACTTCTTGACTACTGTGCATAGGTTTGGTCATCTGGGTTTCTTGGGGACCAGAAGGTGGTTGAAAAGATTCAGAGATGGGTGACCAAAATGACAGGTCTGTGGAATGCTCCCTACAAGAATAGATTGAAGGTTTGTGGGTTACAACGTTTAGCCGATTGGTGGAAAAGAGGAGACATGATAGAAACTTAAGGTATTAAAAGAGTTTTTTATGAAATTGATGCAAGTGAAACTTTTTAGTATGTGACAAATAGTCGGAGAACTAAGGGCCATCCATGGAAGTTGTGTAAGAGTATGGTTAGTAGGGGTGTGCGGAACAGATTTTTTTGCATGGAGAGTGGTGAGCGAGTGGAATGGTTTGCCAGAATTCATTGCTAGTTCCCTGATAATGAATGGATTCAAGGAGGATTTGTGATCTATGATAGGATTTGTGATCTATGATAGGATTTGTGTGTATGATGATTGATTTAGATCTCCTGTGATGAGTCTCTAGGCTCCATGCTTTTACTTTTCTCCTAATTCAGATGACTATGCTAACCTCTTTTGCTGAAAGTTGATTTCATGCATTTTAATTACCTAAAGTGTGAGATTGTTTTCCTTGGAGACTTTAATGTTTATAACTGACACTGACTCTCCTTCTGTAGCTTCATGGATCAAGCTGGAAGGAAAGCTAAATTATTTTCTGTCAGTCATTATCTGACTCAAGTTGTTCACCTGCCAAACAGAATATCAGATCATCTTTGCTACTCTACCAATATTATGGACTTTTCTTAACCAGTCCTCCCTCTAAATACTGTAATATTTGCTTGGCCTTTTTCTATCTTTTTTTTATTTTTATAGATTGATCTTTTATTCTGATATTGATCTAATATCAGCATTGTATTTTGTGGCACTGAAATGGTTCCAGTTGGAATGATCTCTGTGATTTTTATACCTCTTTTTCATGGTCTTTGTCTCCCACTACACTGCAACCCCTCCTCAGTATCTATCTATCTATTTTATTTTATTTTATTTTATTTTTTTATGTTGGACACATATACGAGAAGTTGGCTGGTCAACCTATAGTACGTTAGTACCATATATGGGTAGTGGGTTGGGAAAGGAGAAACTTGTTTACATTTGATTTAAAAGCCTGTATGTTGTATTCCTTGGGATATACGTCAGGGGGAAGATCTATATCCCAAGATATAGAGAGTACTGCAGTAACAGGGATGAAGGAAGAAAATAAACTTGTTTTGTGGGTTTTAAGGTGTACTGTGAAAGGATGTTGGGCGGCAGCTGTTTCAATGGGCCATGATGCTGTTTCGGATTAACATTTTCCATGGAAATATTTATAGACTATACAAATCGCAGAGACCAAGCGTTAATGTGAAAGTGAGAGGGAGTGAATTGGTGAGAGATGGGTCAATTATCAATCTAATTGCTCTCCTCTGTATTGAGTCAAGCATTTTAAGGGAGCTTTTAGGAGCTCCACTCCAAATGTGAGAGCAGTATTTGATAGCTGGTCAGATTGAGATGTATATAATGTTAGCAGCTGTTTAGAGGTGAAGTAGTGTCTTGAGCAAAAGAGAGAACCTAGTTTTTTGGAAGCTGAGGATGCAATGGTTGTGATGTGTTTATGCTAGGAGAGGCTTGGGGTCAGGGTAATTCTGAGAAGAGAGATCTTATCTTGTCTGAGAATTTGAGTGCTATCAAACACAATGTTGGGGGAAAATGGTTATTTTTTGTGAGAAATAAGACAGAACTGGGTTTTACTAGCGTTGAAGTTGACGAAGTTATCTGGGCCCCATTGGAGGATGGCTTGGAGATCAGAATTAAGGGCAGTGGTGGTGATTGATGTTCTGTGGTTTGGAGTGAGTTGTGTAGAGTAGGGTTTGTCAAATGAGAGGGAGGAGTGTAATGCATTATCGTCTGCAAAATTGTGTTGGGTTAGAGGTCAACTGAAGTAAGTCATTGATATATAGAAGGAAGAGGGTTGGTGAGAGAAGTGAACCTTGTGGGACTCCAGCATTAGTTGGATGGTGAGAGGATAGGGAGCCATCTACCATCACACATAGTGTTTGTCCAGACAGGAAGCTGGCAATCCATCTGCAGAAGTCCTGAGACAGTCCAAATGATGGGAGTTTGCTTAGTAAACCTTTGTGCCAGAACTGGTCAAAGGCTTTAGAGATATCAAGTGCAACTACTTTAGATTTTCCAAATTTCTCCATGGTATTTGTCCAGCGATGGGTGATATATGAGAGTAGATCTCCTTTTTATCGGCTTTGACGGAATCCGTACTGGTGGTCACTTAATAGTTGGGCACCTTCAAGGTAGAGTAGGAGTTGAGAGTTGGTTTTCTCCATCACTTTAGATAGGACTGAAGGGAGTGAGATAGGGCAGTAGTTAGATGGCAGTGATTTGTCACCCTTTTTAGGAATGGGTTGAATATGGGCCAGTTTCCAGGCTTTGGGATATATACCAGCGGAGTAAGAGAATGTGTACAGATGGAATAGGATAGGAGTTAGTTCCATTGCGCAGACTTTCAGGACAATTGGAGGAATGCCATCAGGGCCAGGAGACTTTTTTGTGTCTAATTTAGACAACAGGTGTACGGTATCTTTTTGGCAAAAGGATACTGGGGGCATTGCATGCTGGGCAGTTGGAATGGCTGGAGTGCATTGCCATTGTCAGTTATGTGTTCATTGGAGGCAAATTGTGAAGCCAGGAGGTTAGCTTTTTTCTGTGGGTGATGTTGCAATTGTGAACCATCTGGGTATGATATAGGTGGGAGTAGTGTAGGGCAAAAATTATGACCAATTGCCTTGGCAAGAGACCAAAAGGCATGGTTGCCATTCGGACGTTGCAAGCTTCCTGCTTTTTGCCCGTTCTAATTCTGTTTTAGAAGCATTGATAATTTTCTTGCATCTGTTTTGGGCTTTAGTATAGGCATTGAAAGAGGACTAGGTTCTTGATTTGAGCCAGTTATGGTATGCCTGATTTTTCATTTGTACCACCTTGGCACATCTTTTGGAGAACCAAGGTTTAGTTAGGGGATGGCAGTTCAGAGTAGTGTGAAGAATGTATATTTTCATGCCAGTGAAGATTATTTTGGTGATACGTTCGATGCATATGTTTGGACTGGAAGACCGGAAGCAATAATCCAACCATGAGAATGTAGCATAATAGTCTTGGAGATTGTCCCGTTTGGCACTGTTATAATACCAAACTACTCTTGTGTTGTCGAAAGGAGTTTAATAGTGTATAGTTAGGGTGGTTGAGATGGATAGTGCTTGGGGAAGGTGAGATTTGAGTTTCTGTTAAAAAGAGTATGTGGGGTTTGGCAGACTGAAGATGGTAGTGGATGCTATTAAGGTTGGAATTGAAGCCACGAATGTTGAAGTGGATATGCAAGGTTCTGTGAGACATGGATTTGGCTACAAGGATCTTGGATGTTTCCTATGCAGTGCCTGCATACTGGCTCCTTGGTGGCTACTAGTGGAGTCACTTGGTTTTTGCCCTAGTTTGGTTTGTTTGTAGTCTATCATCCAACTGTTGTCTCCATTTTGGCGTTTTTCTTCTGGTTGTCTTTGGGATTGGTGTCTTTGTTCTCTCTGGGCAAAGGTTAAATCGGATTGAGCACGTATGCGTGACTAGGGAAAAATGTCCTTTAGCTTGTTTATCACAGTTATAAATTTGGATGTGTTTGGTGTGTCGCAGGTCACTTTCACGAGACGTGGAAAGTTCGTTCCGTCCTTTCTTTTGTTTACGTCTTCTTTTAAGGATTAATCGTTTTCTGTCGGAAAGTTCAGGATAATGATGTTGAGTCTCCTATTTTTGGCCTCAAGTGACTTGTGTACCATAGATGTGATTAGTTAATGAAGTTCGTTAGCTGGTATGGGTGCACTTGCGATTGGGCGCTGGTTGTTGTATATCTTGAGCTTAGTTTCCAACTTTCTGATTTTGGAGGAGAAAGTATCTATCATAGTATTAAGCTGTTGTTCAAGGTTTTAAACTCTCTTGCCTAGGTTTAGTAGCTGTTTTACGGAAGGTAGGCACATTGTACAGAAGTAGGGCTGGTTGAGATCGGTGAAAAACTTTTTCGCCGATTCATCTATTTTTGCCAGGAAGTATGCAGCCAGTTGCAACAGAAATCGCACAATATACCTTTTTTTCTTTCTTTAACTTCGGTTTCATAGCTGTGGCACTTCGTGATGTCATTTGGTTTGTTGGCGATGCTACGCTCATGGGACTAGAGGTAATCTTCCATGGTTGGCCTTTGTTGCCACCATCTTTACTTCGCACACTAGGCATGGCGCTTTCACGTGGCTGTTTTTTAATCGAAAAAATAGCTGATTTAATGTACTCTAGTTCTCTTTTCTAACAAATGTGGCAAGTAATCAAAGATAAAATTTCAGCATAAAAATTTTATCTTTGATGAAATCTCATGTTACCTCAATTTTCTCACTTAGCCTCCACTGTAGCTTGAAACATGCATAAGAAATCAAATCCAAAACAGGCTTCATGTGGGACCAAATACAAAAAAAGTTGCTTCCTGTGCATATGGCAGTTGAGGCATCTGATCCTTTGCTAATGCCCCCCCCTCTCTCTCTCTCACACACACAACTTCTGCCCTTTCTTTCACATCTATCTCTGACAATCTGGTATACCATCGCTCAAAGACAAAGCAATAGTTCTTGGCATTTCCTTAACTCTTAGACAACCAAGGCAAATCTCTTCTTACTATACTAAGAACTACACACACTATGCCTCCTGATCTATTCCATCAGAAGGATATGAGAAAAATTCTCAGTAGTCTTGATACTAATAAGTCTAATTTTCCTTGTCTAGTTTTCTTGCCAACTGTGATAAAATCTTGTGCTCCAGAATTACCATCTGTACTATATTACATATATAAGCTGTTATATTCATCTGGCATCTACCAAACAGATTAGAAGTTTTATTCAGCCTGTTCCTGAAAAGAAAGATAAGTCTGCCATCAAATTCTTATCCTATTACCCTCAAGATCATATTCTTGAAAGTAATAAGTCATTAGCTTCTTCATTACTTGGATATAAGATAATTTGATCACCAGTGTGGATAGGGCTGCTTTCCTCTTACAGCAGACCTTTAGACATAGGACATGGAAAAGTTTGAACTCCTTGATATTCCAAGACATTTGACTGTCTCTAGCATTTAAAAAGAGTAGAAGAAGAAAGAAATCTGTTAAAGAGGATAAAAAGAAGAAAAGGAAACTGGATCGGACATATTCTGAGAGGAAATGGAATCATCAGAGATGCCATCAAAGGAAAAATAGATGGAAAAAAACCCCAGAGGAAGAGTAAGGAAAACAATGCTAGATGACATTCTGAATGGAGACAGGTACACAACCTTGAAAAGAGAAGGCTCAGAAGAGAGTGGAAGAAAAGTTTTTGCTACTAATAGAAGAACCTGGTCATTTGCAGAATACTTAAGAAAAAGCATTTGAGGCCTTCATACCAAGCTGCATTTTTGTGGTTTCTATGGTATATTTTTATGGTTTCTTACTCTTTGTGATTGGATCACCAGTTTCCTCTCAGGTTGCTCATTGCATGTTCTTGGTGGAAGGTTTCCTGTCATCAAATTTTTCTAGCAATGCTGGAATAACCCAGAACTCTTGTGCTCTTGGCCACATTCTTCCGCTTGTATTCAGTGACATTATGACCATTATAACCTCAGATTATCCAGTTTTGCTGATTATCTTTGACTATCATTGCTATCAAAAATCAAAACACTGTTTTATCTTGTTTCCTGTAAGTAATATCATGCTTTACTCCCTTTCACATTATCAAATGTGAGAAGGAGTAAAACATCTTCTCTACTTGGGAAGGTACTTTCAACACCTAACTTATCCTGGCACTTTCATGAACAATGCTCTGCTGAACTGGCTACTATCATTCCCTAACTCTTACAAAACTGAGAACAAGCATAGCTGCTGGTCAGTGCCCATTTACAGTCTGGCTCCAAACTTGCTGAACCAGCCTCTCAGCTTTCATACCATCTATCTCTGTTCTTTGGAAGGCCTCCCATGCTGATTTACCCACACTCTATATCCTTCAGGTTTTTTGGGAGAGGTGACAAAATTCCTCCTGTTTACCTTCTTGCCCACACGTTGCATTGCACTGAATGTGCTATAGGTCTGATTTTTTGTGAGTAGATTAGATAAATATTAAAAATAAACTCTATCATGTTATTTGCACTTGGCATTAAGACTGGGTTCATTTATCTGTCTGGTATTAAATAGTCCTGAATGTCATTGATAGAGATTGGGTTTAGGACTAATAGCCTTTTACCAAACCCACTTATAAACTTTTGGTTCTGATTCATGCAGCTATGATATAATTCTGGAAACTGGGCAAACACTAATTCAGTAATGGAAAATTCTTTTTGTATGGAATGTCATTAATAAAGAAAATACTGTTTGAGTATCCTTGATCCTCAGTTAAGTTCATGTTACACATTGAAAAGTTTATCATTTTGTGTGTGTGTGTGTGTGTGTGTGTGTGTGTGTGTGTGTGTGTGTGTGTGTGTGTGAGAGAGAGAGAGGGAGTGAATGAATCCAAAGTAATAAGAAATTTGAATATAAATCTTAAATATAGTAAAAGACTTTTCCATATATAATACCTTTTTTATATTCAGATGTGAATAATAAAGATTAGCATTAAATTTGAACAGTTGATATCTTGACTTTCATTCTAATTCTCTATTGATGATTTTTGTTATCATTAGTAACATTATTAAATATTAGTTAATTTTTTTTTTTTCATTGTAATGGCAGCAAGTAAAATTACTGAAGAACTTTTACGTTCATGTAAGGAATTGGTAAAAGATTTAAGAAAACTATTTTTAGAACATCAGAGTGAAGCACAAGGTAAGCATTAATTTAGTTTTAAATATAAATTTTTTGATTTTTAAGTGTTATTATTACGGGCAACTCCAGGGAGTCATTAGACTCATCGAGGGAGGCCCCAAATCGTATTCATCACAACTATTCGACATTCACACAGTATCTATCATACCTCGCCTTAAACTCATTCACTGTCACAGCATCCACCACAGACTCAGGGAGTGCATTCCACTCATTCACTACTCTAAAAGTAAAGAACCCAGCTCTAACACCTTTACTAACCACACTTTTGCCCAGTTTCCATGGATGTCCCCTAGTCCTCCCACAACCAGCCCTGTTCTCAAAAATATCTTCTGAATTAATTTTATAGAAACCCTTCAGTAATTTGAATGTCTCAATCATATCTCCCCTCCTCCGCCTATCAACCAATTTTTCCAACCCACAAATCCTCAACCTTCTCATACGGTTCATTCCACAGACCTGCTATCATCTTGGTCACTCGCCTCTGGATCCTCTCCACCTCCTCCCCATCAAGAAGAAACCTAGGTAACCAAATCTGAACACAGTAGTCGAGATGGGAACAATAACCTGCTTGTCTCTGCTTGTCAACGTATTCTTCAGCAACCAAGTGATTTGATGAGCTGATTTGGCCACTTTTGCAATGTGTCCCCTAAATTTCAATTCCTTATCCACCAACACTCCTCAATCTCGTGCCTCATCAATTTCCTGGAGCGCGGTTCCACCAATGCAGTAAACTGCCGCCAATCTTTTTACCCCAAAATGCATAACCTTACATTTTGCCACATTAAATTGACATCCATTTTCCTTAGCCCAGACCTCCAATCTATCCAAATCATCCTGCAAAATTTTGATGCAATCTGCATTCACTATTGCCCTACCCAACTTCGCATCATCCGCAAACAAATGAACTGTTCCTCTCAGATCCTTTCCTATATCATTTATGAACAAATTAAACAGCAGTGGTCCAAGAACAGATCCTTGTGGCACACCAATAGTCACAGGCCGTCTTGTGAACTCTACTCCTGAGTAAACCACTCTCCGATATCTCTCCGTCAACCACCCTCCTACCCATCTCACCAACCCTATGTCCATTCCCATATGCTGCAATTTACTGATTAGAATTCCATGTGGTATCCTGTCAAAGGCCTTAGCAAGGTCCAGTAGAATCACTGTAAACCCATTACCCTTATCCAGTTCAGCCGTCACTGTGTTATAATACATGAGCAAGTTACTGAGGCATGACCTACCCTTCACAAAACCATGCTGTCCCCGATACAGTATCCCATTTTCTTCTATCCAATCTTGTATTTTCCTCTTGACTATTTTCTCTAAGACTTTGATAATGATTCCTGTTATGCTGATTGGCCGGTAATTTTCAACAGCAGCCTTGGAACCACCTTTGTGCAGTGGAACTATTTTCCCCTCTTTCCACCCCCTTGGGACTGACCCAGTCCTGAGGCTCAAATAAAACAAAATGGTCAAGGGCACTGACAATTCTTTGGCCGCTTCATGTACGACACAAGCTGGTATACTATCCAATCCCACAGATGTATTGACATTGAGGTTCTGTAATAGACTAGTTATCTCTACTTCATTCATCACAATTCCAGTATAAGCTGTTGGTTCTTCCATTCCTGCAAAGTCACCACCTGGATGATATACTCTTGCAAAGTGCTCGCTCAGTAATTCCACAATATCGACTGATTCGGTTACCTCCCTACCCTCAGCATTTTTTAAGATCATTCTACCATGAGCATTTTTCCTTTTACTTGCAACATTGAAAAAACTGTTTGGGATTCTCTTTAGCCTGCGTGGCCAATTTCCTTTCGTAATCTGCTTTTGCTTTTCTTACCACCCTTGTTACCATCCTGGCCTGAGCTTTATACTGTTCCTGCGCCTGATGGTCACCCTTCTCCTTAAATTCCCTCCACAATTGTTTCTTTTTTTGCAGCTCAAGCTTAATAGTGTTATTCATCCATTTAACCCCTACTTGATTTATTATTCGGACTCTTGGTATACAGTCAACCATTGCCTCCTGCAAACAGTTCTTAACCACCTCCCATGCACTATCAACATCCAGCCCTTGCAGTTTTACATGCCATGGCATTGAGCCAAGCACACACCTGAGCTTGTCATACTTACCAGCCAGGTAATTCCACATGTACCCTGTCTTAATTGTAAATTCAACTCCTTTAGCCACCTCCCAAGTCATGACCTTATGGTCACTCTCACCAATTGGTGGCAACATGGTCATGTTCGTTACAGCCACATTCTCAGTAGCAATTACTAGGTCCAGCACTCTCTGCCCCCTGGTATTTTCCAATACATGCTGTCGGATAGTTGTCCCTTAATAACCGCATAAAATCCAATTCCTTCCTCCCATGTGCCCTCTCCTCTTTCCAATCAATGTTACCATAATTGAAATCACCCATAATAATTACCCTCCTTCCACTCATTTCTTCTATTTGCTTATGCATACTATCCCCACCATCCACTCCATCACCTGGTCTATAGCAGCACCCAATTGTATATTTTGTTCTGCTAGATTCTATCTCACACCAAACAGCCTCAAATGTGCTTTTTTCCCCATCCTGCAGTTCATCTTCTATATTCCTTGGCTGAAGCTCATCAGCTATCATCAATAACACTCCTCTCCCCCTTTTTATTCACCCTGTCACTCCTGAACACGCTATACCCGTCGCATTCAATCCCACTAGCTTTATCATCTTCTGTCAGCCATGTTTCACTAATACCGACAACCTGTGGCCTGGAAGTGCTAACCATGGCCAAAAACTCTTCCTTCTTGTTCCTAATACTCCTGGCATTAGTGTACATGAATCGCAGAAGCCCATTTGTCCCATCCCTACTTTGATGCCTTATACTAACTATCCCATTCTGATTTGTTGTCCGTCGTACTCGCTCGGGCATAATATACTCATTCATACACTTAACTGCCCCCCTAAAGTCTGCATATCTACTCCCCCCTCTTAATAAATCTAGTTTCCCTGAGTCTGTACATCCACTTCCACATCATTCATCAACACTCTTTCAAGTCTCCGTACACCAACTCCATTCAAATGTAACCCATCCATCTTATATAAGTCCTTTCGCCCATCGAACTCATTCCACACATCCACAAATTCCACACCACTCTCCATGCATAACCCATGCATAAAGTCATTGGCAATTATGGCCCTCCTTCTAAACACTTCGCTGTCATACCGTGGTAAGATACTCGCCATCCTAACTCTCTCTCTCTCTCTTCTCTTTTGCTACCTCAAACAACTCACTCACATCCTCTATCAATTCCATTTTGTCCTCTTTCAAATCATTCGTTCCTGCCACGATTATCATCTCTTTCACCCTCTGTTTTTGCAGTCGAATAGATTCGCTGACGTCCTTTATGTTCGCACCCCTGGCTGGTACGACTTCATTAAACTCTCAATTATTATGCCTCTTAATAGCGAATCCCCATACAGCACTCGCTCCTTCATTTTATTGACGTTTACAAACATTCTATTATTTGCCGTCACAGACTTCCGCCAGTTATTTGTCAGTACGTTCAACACACATTTTTCCATACGCTCCAGTTGTCTTTTAGCTCTGTGTATCGCACCATTCAAACAGGCAATTTCGCTACTCGCATTTATCTAACCATTTTCATTATCGTCAAATCATCCATTCTTTCTGTGTTTCTACTTTCATTTACACTTTCAGCAATGCTCTCACACCTATCTGGCACTACCACGCAATTCTCTAGCACACCGCCATTTTCTACATTCTGACTATCGTTAACGATATCACACGAAACACGCTTGAAGTCCTCATTCTCTATACACTTTCTACACATATTAACTCCACTATCACTTTCTAACCAGACTCCCACTGCTCTTCGCAAGGCATACATCTCACAGATAGCACATTGCATAAATTTGTTTACATCAAAACTCTTAAACAAACATGGCGACCTGGCCGCCATTTTTTTCTTTATCGGTGCCATGTGTACGCTATCTTTTCTTAAAAATGATAATTAAAATAATAGAAAACGCGCAAAAATTGCACAGACACACGAAGAAACAAAAAGCAAACAATACTACTTAAAATTCTAGTAAAATATCTAATGTTAACACAAAATACTACTAATCTTTTCAGGAGCTCTCGACAAGCCGACGATCTAATCAGTGCGACACCAAGTGGCCTGGTATACCATCCAATCCCACAGATGTATTGACATTGAGGTTCTGTAATAGACTAGTTACCTCTACTTCATTATGAGTGAATTCATCTTTACAAACTTGACCCTCCCAGACTGATTCATGAATTTGGATGAAATTTGATAATGGGATCTTTTATTACAATTTATATTTGGAATCCACTCCAAATTGCACAGTTTGATTATATCCTTAATATAGTGCTATCCTTAATATAGTGCTATGTTATGCAAAACTTATTAGATGTTCGACATCTGTGTTAAGGCTTAAGTGCTGGGAAAAACTCATGTTAGCATCTTAATGGAGTGAAACAGCACTTAGAAAGGATTAAAAATATTATTTAATTTTTTGAATATTTCTAACACATTTAGATTCTTTCCTTTCTCATCTCAATATCTTCACCTTGGAATCTAGTTTACCATGGAAGAAGAAACTAGTAATAGTTTATCCTTTCTAGACAATTTGGTAACATTCCTACCCAATGGTAATCTGTCCTTTTCAGTCTACAGGAAGCCCACCCACATTGGCCCACCCTTTCAACAATATGGTATCATTAAAACACTAACCAGAAGAGCCTATAACCTTTTGTTTCAATGAGTCCTCTTACAGTAGAATTTAATCATATACACTGCCCCTTCTTATATATATATATATATATATATATATATAAGAGATAGATATATAAAAAAAAAAATCAATCCTTTCTCCCAGTTCTCATCCTTTTCTTCAGAAATATTTTAGTAATACTGTCATCATCCCCTATGTGAGAAGCACTTCAGAAAAAATAGTCTTACTAAAGATCAACACGTCCAGGCACAGAGAGTATATGAAGTGACCTGTTCTTGCCGGTTGGCTTACTATGAACAGACAGGAAAATCAACCAACATCTGCATGGAAGAAAACAAATGCATCTGTAGTCATGAATAGGTAAATTGGAATTTGTGGACCATGCTTTAGATAGAATAGAATGCTCATAGAATCAGCTAGAAAAAGAATACCATGCTCCAAGAAATTATATACTTAGTTTAATCCATTATCCAAGTGTAAGCAAACAAAGTTTTTGTTCCTGAAGTATCTTTCAGGACTGGGGCAACTCGTGGCAAAGGTGGTATGACTTCACATCACTTGCCTTAGTATCCCATCATGCAAAGCACATCTCCTTGTGGACATGTATAATGCTATGCATTATGGGAAGGGTCACTATCCAGACCAGTTTTGACCTTTATTTAGGTCTCATCAATGAGAGCCAGACATGCAGATGAGATACCAAGGTTGAAGTAATGCAGAACTCATATTTTCCTATATGAGTTGCCAAAAGGTATCACACCTTGTTAAAATACTCTGGATTAGAGATAGTTGTTGAAAGTTTTTCACTTGGTTATATTATAAATTAAAGATACCATAATGCATAGCATTATACATCTTGCAGGGATGTGCTTTGCATTATGAGATACTAAGGCAAGTGATGTGAAGTCATATACCATCTTTGTCACGAGTTGCCCTAGTCCTGAAAGAGATTTCAAGTGCAAACTTTGTTTACACTTGGATAATGGGTTAAACCAAGTATATAATTGTTTGGTATCTTTAATTTATAATATAACCAAGTGAAAAACTTTCAACAAATACCATGCTCCATTGCAGTAAATTTAGAAGAGAAAGACTATTTTTGGAATCTCCTGTTGTTCTTTGAAATCAGCCTAATTTAAATATGGTTGCATTAAACTTTCCAAAATATGGGAAACACTAATATTTCAAGATCCCAGTTTACATCCTAGGCTGCCAACAAGTGCCCATAGAGGGCACCCCATGTAGTTATGACTAGTCTTTTGTGCACATGTTTGTTGTGTGTTACAAGTCTCATTCTCCATAGCTCAGTCAGTTATAGATGAAGCCCTTTGGTCAGAAAGATCTGGGTTCAATTCCCATCAGTGATGTGATGAACCTTTATCTGGTCTCATACGGTGGTGGTGGTGGGGGGGGGAATTTCTCCTGGAAACTCAGATTTTTCATCTCCAGAACAGGCAAACCAGCCTTCGAACACGTCTGCTATTAGAAGACATAGAACACACCAGTAGGCATAGGGCTAACCACCTTTATCCTCGAGATATGGTAGTGTTTAAATGTAGAAAATCTTTGATACCGCAAGGTAAAAGAAGAGGGAAGGAATAATAAGAAGATACAAGTCTTATATTGTACTCCCTGACGATGTCTCAGTAACTGAGATTAAATATTGGAAGAATTAAATATTTCTGATTCTTTCTCAGTGCTGTTTCACTTTATTAAGCCTCTGATGCATGTTTATTGACACTTTAAGCCCAAAATGACATAGATATTCTTCTTAAGATTACTAGTATAGAATGCAGTATATTCATACCCCAACTTGCACTGCCCCGACTTCCGCGAATCTGGAGTTACGTGGTTTCTTATATGTACGTATTCCCGTCCCACTTCACGCCTCACCGCTAGTAGTATCTTTCTGGTGCCGGCTGCATTCACCAGTGTCGCACATGCTGTGAACAAGCACTGACGTGTTTTGTGCGGTCTCCATTCATACAAGATTTTTATAGTCTACAAACCTTGCAATTGTTTAATGTTATGTTCTTGATAAAAAATTTTATCACATAAAAAATAATAAAGTTGTCCAAAAGAAGCAAGTCAGATTCTTCTACAGCTAGCAAGAAAAGAAAAACATTGACTTTGGAAGCAAAACTCAACATCATTAAGGATTTTGAAGGCGGAATGAAAATTTGTGAGCTAGCAAAGAAGTTTGGATCTACAGGAATCCACAGTAAGAACAGTCATAAAAGAAAGGTTTACAGATTTTGGAGGACATACATTCTAACGAGGAACGAATTGTAGCCACAAAGCAAGGAATAAAAAAAATCATTGGCTTTCTATGAAGAAATTTTGCGTGACAAGAAAAAGACATTATGCCGTCAGACGAATCTATTAGATTTTATGAAACTATCGACATAGAAATAACTTTCTTTTTTTTATGTACGAAAAACTACAATTATGATTATTTCTTAAAAAATATAGGTATTTTTGTAAACCTTTGGTCCCAATTGTATGTTTGTAAATATAAATTACATGCAAAATTATACCCCGGGTTACGCGAATTCGACTTGAGCGCTTTTTGTTGGTCCCACCTACCGCATAACTTCGGGGTATGACTGCACTTAATTGGGGAATAAATCTTTGGTCTAATGTGCTGATGAAACTAATTTTCAGGCTATCACAATGTTGGGCATATACCAAAATTTTGTTTTGACTTCAGTCTTTAGCAATCAAATCTTCTGTCTACACTTTCATGTTGGTGGTCCTGCTAGTAGATCCAGATATATTATCCAGCCAGCACGCATTAAACTATTAGAAAAATGTACCCTTGCAGTGAACAAACGTAGATATGGTTGACCCCACGCTACGTGCGCACACACACACTTCAGAGGAAAGGCAAAGTCTGTTTTCCTAGGCACTGCTGATCAGCTGGTATATGAGTTTTGCCTGATGTAATGCCATTTCCATAAACTGTTGTTTGAATACCAAAGTAGGTTTAGTTTATTTTTTTTTTTTTCTGTAGAGCTTCAGCTATTACAAAGACCCAATGCTCCTTTATTTTGAGGGTACAGCTTTAAAATAATTATTCTCTAGACTGGATGCTAGCTATACTAGACAAAATTAATTGTAATGTTATTCCAGGTGTACTAATGAATAATTTTGTTGCAGTTATCTGCCAGGTGTACAGTAGTTGCAAATTATGGACTTATCCACATACAAATGTTTTTTGGAATTAGAGACAAAGCAATTAAGACTGAGGCCAGTGTATTATGTCTCTTAATTGCATGTCTTCTTTTGGCCAGTTTGCCTATTTTGCAGAATGAAATATCTTGAGTTTCAGGCAGGGAAAAAGCTACCTTCTTTATATAAGATCAACTTATAAAGATTTTTCAAAACTAAAGGGCATAGATATGGTGATGAAGATATATTAGAAAATGTCCAGAGAAGATTGACTAAGGGTAATTGGTCTTTGAACTGTGGCATATGAAGACAGTTTGAGAGACTGTGATTTGCAAAGCCTCGTGAATAGGTGAAAGAGTGGGGTAGGATGTGGTTGAGACATATAAAAGTTGGTAAAGGGATTTTTATCAAGGTAATGGGGGGAGGAAATTTTTCATAGAATGGGAGAGGTGGGAGATTCAGAACAAGAGTATACTCTTCTGTCCTGAAGATATCGCTATCAACAATAACAGTGAATGAGACTTGTCTTCTCTCCATGTGAATTTGTGCAGACATAACCTTTTCTTCAAATTTTCCCAAAACGTTTAGTATAGATTTCCTACTATTCTGTTTACATCTACAACAGGGACAAACACGTCATTTTTCTTTATATTGAATGTCTTCTATGATGACTCAAAAATTCTTTCACTTCTTAGAGCATTTTGTGAGATAATAGGAACAAATTAGTCTCATTGTTTAATTCTGTTTTTTATATTATTATTTGGTAACCTCCATGGAGTCAACAGACTCTTCGTGAGAAACCCATTCAACCAGCAACATGTGTATTATAATTAGCTTTGAAGTTATTTACACTAGCTGCGCACACAACACACTCAGACAGTGCATTCCACTCTCTCACGTAAGAAATCTACTCCTTGCACCCTCCACCATATTATACGTCCTCCAGAGATGACCTCTTTCTTCTCATCTTAACATCAACTTTTTATAATTTCTTCTGTATTAATTCTGATAAAATTCTTAACTGACATGAAGGTCTCTATCATTTTTTCGTCTTATCCACCAACCTCTATAATTCATATTCTCTCAAATGCTCTTCATAACCATGCACACTCCAGGGTCTTTATCACTTTGGTTGTTCATCTTTGGATCCTCTCTAGTGTTTCCACATCACAATTAAAAGTAGGTGACCAAATCTGAGCACAATAGTCCATATGGGGTCTGACCAATGCCTTATATAGATATACTACACCACCTCCTTTTCCCTACATGTCAATGTACTTTATATTATAGCAGCAGTAAAATGGGCAGTCTTTGCAACACGTGTGGTGTGATTTGGAACTTCAGTCCACTGTCCACCATTACTCCAAGATCCCAAATCTCATTCACTTCTGAAGTACCATTCCACCAATACGGTATATAGTCTTATATTTCCAAGGCATTACACATATCCCAAAGTGTATTGCCTTGCATTTACTAACATTAAAACTGCAACCTCACTCGTTTGTTCACGCTAAAAGTCTATTCAAGTTTTCCTATAGAAAATTAACATCAGCACTATTCCTGATAATGCTACTTAACTTTGTATTCTGGGGAACACTTGAAGATCCCCAGTCAATCCTCAAGAAATATCATTAACAAACAAGTTAAACTGTATGGACCTGAGAACAGAACCCTGAGACAAATCGCTGATCGATCACCTTCCTTTTCTGATGCACAGCTCCATTGTACACAAACATGCTGCCTTTGTCCAGAGAGCCAATCTCTGTTCCATCTAACTATACTATCTATCTTATCCTCTGCAGCTTGTACACCAACTTATGTGGTAATCTGTCAAATGCATTTGCAAAGTCCAAAATTATCACTGATTTTCCCTTATCTTGACACGTTCATCACCTTATAAAACATACAGATTGCTTACCCACAAACTCATTCTGACCATCATAGAGAATCTTATGTTAATCAACCAATCCAGTATTCTATTTTTAACCAATTTTTCCACACTTTGATCACAACTTTAGATGCACAGACTGGTCTATAATTGGAAACTTCTGCTCTTGAACCATGCATTTGGAGAGGTATTATTTTGCCTTCTTTCCTTGCCTTAGGAACCTTACTCACTGCAAGACTCATTAAATAACTAGGACAAAGGCATGACTAACTCTTTTGTACATTCTTTAAAAATACGTGGTAATATGAGGGTGGTCTGAAAAGTTCTCAGCCTAACAATGAAAAAACAAATTTATAATTTCAAAATTATTTATTTCTCAACATAATCTCCCTTAAGACTAATACATTTATTCCAGTGATGCTCCAGCACCATTACCCCATCCCTGTTGTGGTTCTCAGTAAGATCTGCAAAATACCCCTATAAAGCTGCAATCACCTTTTCATTCGAAGAAAAATGCTGACCGGCAAGAAAGAGTTTTAATTTTGGGAAGAGATAAAAGTCAGAGGGAGCCAAATCTGGGGAATAGGATGGATGTTCCAACAATTCATAGTGCAGATCCCTTAATTTTCCCATTGCCAAAACACCTTTGTGGGCAGGTGCCATTGTCCTGATGAAAGATGATTTTTTTTTTTTTCTCTGCAGACTGGGTCTTTTCTCATGAATTTTTTCATCTAGTCTGGTTAAAAGATCAAAATAATATTCCTGTTATTGTTTTACCCTTTTCAAGATAATTAATAAACAAAATGCCCTTAGCATCCCAAAACACCAATGCCATGGCCTTTCTTGCTGATGAAACTTTGGTGCTGAACAACCGGCTTGTGTCCACTGCTGTTTGGATTCTGATGTGGGTGTGTGTAATGGTGAATCCAAGTCTATAGTCTTGGCAATTTCATGTACTTTTGACTCGCCAATCATCCAATACCATATTGTGCACTTGATTAATGATTTCTGGTAGTGTTACACTTTTTGGATATCCTTCATGTGGATCATATTCAAGGCTGGTACGGCCCCATTTAAATTCGGCAGCCCATTTCTTAATTGTCAAAAACAAAGGAAAAGAGTGCCCATAAACTTTTATGAACTTAGAATGAATTTCTTTTGGCGTTTAAACCTTCTTTTATAAAGAATTTTATAACCACATGATGCTCAATTTTATCCATTTCAAGTGATACAGACAATACTTCTGCTTCAGACAGCTGTATCAAACAAACTACTTGATAGAATGACTTGCAATTTCACATAGATGCTTATGACAGATGTACCAACTTAGTAAAAAAAATCTTGCCGATAATGTTGCAATCTAGTCAAGGCTGAGAAGTTTTCAGACCACCCACGTCATCCATTCCCAAAGCCTTATTAACATCTAACCCGAGCAACAATTGATGCACCTCCGATTCTTTCACTTTTAATTCTTGCCTTCCCTCTACGTGTTGCACTGCATCATTCATGCCACTGTGATATACACTGATGGAATGTTTGTTAAATAATTCCACTATATCATTTGCTAGGGTTACTCTGCTACCATGACTGCCATAATTATTTTTCCTCTTGCTTGCCATATAACAAAAAAATTCTCTTGTGTTAGGTTTGACCTGACTATCCAATTCCTTCTCATATTCTACTTTTTCTTTTTTAACCATGCTTGTCACTTTTCTGGCCTGCACTTTGTAGTCTTCATGCATCTGTTCACTGCAAACTGTCTTGTACTTCCTCCATAACTTCTTTTGTAACACTGCTTGCTTGATTTCACTGTTTCACTCCTACTCTGTTTATTTGCTTAATGCTTGGTATACGGTTATGCATTGCTTCTATTAGATACTGCCTTATCTTTTCCCATGCACAATGAACATCTTTTCTACACAATTCATCAACTCGGTATATCGATGCTAGTTGACTACAGAGCTTCTGATAAACGTCCACCTTATAGTTCCACTTTTATAACTACCTTTTTCCTGTTTGACTACCTTCCAGACCAGTATCTCATGATCTCTTTCACCAACCGGTGGCAGTGTTGATACCTCCTTCACAACCACATCCAGGATGTCACCAAATCGAACACTGATAAACCTCATGTTGCTTTCATCACATGCTGCTTTAGATAGTTATCCTGCAGAAACTCAACAAATTCACTCTTGTTACTAAACACGGTCTCTTCTTTCCTATCCACATTCCTATAATTAAAATCTCCTATTCGAATCATCTTTTTTTTTTTTTTTTACTTGCCTTGATTTGTCTAAAGATTTCAGTTAATACTCTTCACAAATCCCTGGCCTATAACAGTATGCTGTTTATCGGTACACAATAAATAATGGAAAAAACTCACGTAGAAAGATTATTTACTAGTATAATTTTCGGCTGTGTGTCGCAGGCATCTTCAGTACATTAAGCTCAAAATTAAACACTAATTGACAATTCCAAAAAAGCGCCACCTAAGTAGCTGGTGTAAGATAACTAAAAAGGTCAATAACTTTCCTAAAAAAAAAAAAAAAAAAAAAAAAAAAAAAAAAAAAAAAAGTTAGGAAAGATTAGCTGATTTGTAAAGTACTATCTCTCATAAAGGGGATAGACGTGAGCCGTTGGATCTGTTTAAGTTAGGAGAATGAAGTAGAGTTTCACATGTTTCTTTATAAAGGCATTCCATGAGAAACTGACTTTTGTGAAGAACTCTTGTCTTTCTCCAATGAACTCTGTGTCTAGTGAAGATGGCATTGTTCAGAAAGTCCAGACTTTTCAGGTTTAAAGTATTCAATATAAGATTGGTGTTCTTCTAGCCGAATAGAGGCAGATCTTCCCGTTTGTCCGAAATAAGATAATCCACAAGAGCACGGAATCTGGTAGACACCTGGATGATTAAGATGTGGAAGCTTGTCCTTAGGAGAAGTGAGAAAGGTGGAGATTTTTCTAAACGGTCGAAAGGCCACAAAAATATTCAATGGTTTTAAAACTTTTGCTATATGTTCACTGATGCCTTGTACATAAGGGATAGTAATGCGTGTTATTTCCTCTGTGTTTGAAGAGGAAGACATATTAAAACTACTCAAAGTGCTTTCAATGAAGCAATTCTTATAACCATTAGATAGAAAGGAAGAAGTTATGTATTGTAGTTTTTTCTGTAAAAGATCGTCTGTAGAACAAAAGGAGTGGGCCCGATGAACCAGTGTTTTAATAGTTCCTGCCTTTTGACTGGGATGGTGATGAGATTCCACATGGATATAATGGCCTGTATGAGTCTTCTTTCTATAAACTGAGAAATGTAGGTTACCATCTGGTTGGCGAAGAATTAAAAGATCTAAAAAGGCTAACTGCTTATTTGATTCTATTTCTAGGGTAAACTTGATCCTAGGATGAAATGCGTTTAACTTAGTGAGAAATTGTTGAAGTTCATCAGAAGAGCTATTCCATACAGCAAAAATGTCATCGACATATCTGAACCAATGCGTAGGTCTGGGAGAAATATTGTCAAAGATACGTTGTTCAAAATGTTCCATAAAGAAATTGGAGATAGCAGGAGAAAGAGGATTATCCATTGCTGTTCCTTCAATTTGTTGATACAACTTATTTTTAAAGGAAAAATAACCAGAATTTATTACAAAATCAAATACGTTTACAATGTCCGAAGGAAATTGTAATCCTAGGGAATTCTTTAGCTATGTGGCCAATAGGAGGAGAAATGACTGTGGAAGATTGACATTGTGGGATAAAAACAGGAATAGAGTGACTGATGCAGAGGACATAGAATTGTTCAATGAACACTTTATTGGAGTATTTCATCCTGAAGGAGCAAATTTTAATGCTAGAGGGATAGGGCAAGTACAAGGTTTAGAAGTGCAGGAGGAGTATACCTTACATTTTGCTGCATTAAACCAACACCTCCCATTAATTTGCCCATCTGAATAGCTTATTCAAATCCTCTTGATTTGAACAGTTTATTCAAATAATAAGCTATTCAATTGACTGATAGATTTGATAGACTTTGGATTTTTGGGCCACTCTCCTTATATTCCAGTTTTGCCTTCTTTACTGTACTAGTCATTCTCCAGGCCTGTGTCTTATATTCTTCATGCATCTGCTCTTCACCTGTCTCCTTATATCTCTTCCATAGCCTCTTTTTCGCATGCAGTTCCTGTTTAATATTGTTTGTCATCCAGTTTATTCTAAATTGTGTCCTCTTCTTCACTCGTGGAATATAGCTTACTATTGCTGCTAACAAATATTCCTTCACAATTTCCCAAGCACTAACAATATCCTGTCCCTCGAATTCTTCCCTCCATGAAACTTCCCCAAGTTGACATCTAAGACTGTTGTAATCACCTGCCTTATAATTTCACATGCGTTCCCATCTCTTTGATACTCCTGTATGTCTATTCATCTTCCAAGTCAAAGCCACATGGTCACTCTCTCCAACTGATGGGAGAGATGTCATCTCAGTTATTATCAACTCTTCTGATGCTATGACCAAATCCAAAACTTCTGAACCTCTTGTTCTCTCTATTACATGTTGCCTAAGACATTTGTCCTTCAAGAATTCTAGAAATTCCATTCCCTTATTGCTACGTACATCTTCCTCTCTCCAATTTATACTGCTGTAGTTAAAATCTCTCATAACAATCATTCTTCTTACACTTGCCAAACTCAGCTATCTAAAAATCTCCTGGTCCTCACCCTCTGTGCTCCTTGATCTGTGGCAACACCCCACTAAATATCCTGTTCTGCCCACCTCTACCTCACACCATATGCTTTCAAAATCATTAGTGTCACTTCCTTCCAAAGCCTGCACTCTCTCTCTTAGAGGAAATAAGTCATCACTTATCATAAGCAGTACTCCACCACCATGCTTTCCCTTCCTATCCTGCCGAAAAATGTTGTACCCTGCTACTTCTATTCCTGTTGTTATATCCTCTGTTAACCATGTCTCAGTGATCCCAGTAATCTTTAGCGAGGCTGATGCTATCAGTGCCATCAATTCCTCTCCTTTATTCTGGATACTCCTGGCATTGGTGTAAACATAAAAATGCCATTATCCTTTCTAGACTCTACTGGGCTCAGTGTTACCTGTACTCTTGAGGGACAAGAGTTCCTCTACTACCATTAACAGTACTCCCCCTTCTATCTTGATTTTCCTGTCCTCAGCATACTTTATCATAGCAGCAACATGATGTGCAGTTTTTGCAGCATATGCGATGTGCCCTTGGAACTTCAGTTCACTGTCCACCATCACTCCAAGATCCAAAATCTCATCAACATCAATTTTCTTATTGCCTTCTATTCAAGAAGATTATTCTTATGTACTGCTTCCTTTTCTCCTGCTTACCCATGATTATACTAACTACAAGCTGCTATCATCTTGTGGTTTGTTTTTAGAATGTCACTTGTTTTTGTGTTTTTTGTAATGACTATTACATATGGGGTATGCCAAAAAAAGTCAAGTTATTTGGACTAGTCTGATAAGTCTGTGATTTACTATTGATTGACACAGGTTTGAGATATATTTTAGCAGCTTGCTGACAACATTTGATGGAGAAGGGTACAGGATGCATAAGGATGTTTCAGACAACGAAAGCTTTGATATTCTCACCTGGTATTTGGGTATTTAGGGAAATTTGACAAGAAATTGGTTGTCTGATCAGTACATTGTATGCGAGATGTGTCCTAAAAGCATGTTATGTGGTGTGCAAAAGGATTCTGTTTTGAGGCTTATTGTCTACCTTATGTTAACTGCCCAACCAGCTGTTATGGATGAAATATGAATCTTAAACTTCTTATCGATGCTGTTTTCAGTGGAAACTTTGCATTCATGTTTTGGATGTCTGATTGACACATGATTGATTAGTAGCATGATTAACATATTAATGCCAGGCTATATTTTGCACATATCATGCATCTGGTGGGAGCTTGCTTAACTTTGTAACATGTCTCTTTCACTTTGGGCATGCAGGTATATTTTACACACTTAGTAATAAGTGACATGTCAATTTCAAATTGTAGAATTTTTGTGTAAAATTAATATTTGTGAATCATCTTTATAGTATACCCATAGAAAATATAAACTACAAATGGTTATAGAATTTCTTTTATCAGTGTATGTAACCAGAAATCAGTCTTTTTTTTTTTCCCTTCTAACATAACTTGTGTTTTTCTTGAAAACACACGTGCAATGAATCATTGTATGCCCAACAGATTGTAAACTCGAAGAAAGATGATTTTTGTATCCCCTCCCCCCATCAATGAGTGCCAAATGACAGCTTTTGTCATGCTTCGCATGAACATGTAAGGATTTACTTAGTAGATCTGCCAGATTGTTCAAATTCAAGACTTATGAAGTACATCATGAAGTAAATATCATGAAGTAAATAAGTCAAGACTTAATACTTGACTTATTTACTTCATGATGAACAAAGGCAGCTCTTCCAGTTTGTGTATAGTAGGACAAACCAGAAGAGCAAGGAA
This sequence comes from Typopeltis vanoorti, assembly GCF_054136105.1. Taxonomy (NCBI): domain Eukaryota; kingdom Metazoa; phylum Arthropoda; class Arachnida; order Uropygi; family Thelyphonidae; genus Typopeltis; species Typopeltis vanoorti. Next base: position 41,333,809 of record NC_143572.1, on the reverse strand, counting down.
TCTGTTAGACACCTAGAAAACCAAATAGAGAAAGAGTGTTCTCTGGTGAAGAGGTGATTTTTTTTTTTGAAGGACAACATGATGTATAAATGTTGAGAGGCTTTAAAATTTTTGTAATACATTCAGATATTTCTTTCACATAAGGCAGTGGAATAAGAGCAATTTCTTTTTGAGCAGGATGCCTATAGCTGTTGCAAGATTTATTAGTTTCACATAAACCATTTGGCATGAAGATTGACTTAGTATTAATGCAATTCTTTGTATAGTGACTAATCTGTAGATAATATGGCTGTTATGTATTAAGCTCTTAATAGTCCCAAACTGTTATAGTCTGAATGAATATATAACAGTTTTGTCCTAAATACTGCAGACTCGCTTAGTTGATAAAGAATTGGATCTAGAAAAGGCTTTTTTTTTTTTTTTTTTTTTAACATGAACTATATTTATTTTGGATATGAAATCTTCTAAATCAGCAGATGAACCATTCCAAACTTCATCAATGTTGTTGAAATACCTGTATCAAAGCAGATGAGCAAACCCATGGTTGTACAAGAAAATATTACGAGAATTCCTTAATGTTTTGTGACATCTACTTATCATCCTCTTCAGATCTCACTGCCAGCCAGATTAATAAGCTTAATCTCATTGACGATAATAAATTTAGTTTAATCCTTTATCCAAGTGTAAGCAAACAAAGTTTGCACCTGAAGTATCTTCAGGACTGAGGCAACTTGTAGTAAAGTTGGACCAAGCTGTCATCACTCCCTGTCTCAGTATCTCCCATAATGCAAAGCACATCTTGCAGACATGTATAATGCTATGCATTAAGGGAAGGGCCACTACCCAGACCGTTTTCGACCTTTATTGAGGTCTCGTCAGTGGGAGCCAGACCCAGAAGAGGTGATACTAAGGCAGAAGCAATGGAGAGGTCATATTTACTTATACAAGTTGCCAAAAGGTGTACCACCTTATTATTAAATTAGAGGATTTAGAGAAAGGTGTTGGAAGTTTATTTTCCACTTGGTTAGATTATAATATAGTTTAATCCTTTATCCAAGTGTAAGCAAACAAAGTTTGCACCTGAAGTATCTTCAGGAGTGAGGCAACTCATAGTAAAGGTGGACCAAGCTCTGGGTAGTGGCCCTTCCCTTAATGCATAGCATTATACATGTCTGCAAGGAGATGTGCTTTGCATTATGGGAGATACTGAGACAAGGAGTGATGAGAGCTTGGTCCACCTTTACTATGAGTTGCTTCAGTCCTGAAGATACTTCAGGTGCAAACTTTGTTTGCTTACACTTGGATAAAGGATTAAACTAAATTTATTATATAATCTAACTAAGTGGAAAATAAACTTCCAACATCTTTCTCTAAATCCAGAGTAATTTAATAATAAGGTGGTACACCTTTTGGCAACTCGTATAAGTAAATATGACCTCTCCATTGCTTCTGCCTTAGTATCACCTCTTCTGGGTCTGGGTCCCACTGACGAGACCTCAATAAGGTCGAAACCGGTCTGGGTAGTGGCCCTTCCCTTAATCATAGCATTATACATCTCAGCAAGGAGATGTGCTTTGCATTATGGGAGATACTGAGACAAGGAGTGATGAGAGCTTGGTCCACCTTTACTACAAGTTGCCTCAGTCCTGAAGATACTCCAGGCACAAACTTTGTTTGCTTACACTTGGTTAGACTATAATAAATTCAGTTTAATCCTTTATCCAAGTGGAAAATAAACTTCCCACTCATTGACGATCTCTCTGGTTGGGATGCTGAATTAAAGAAAAAACTAAATATCTCTCATGCACATTAAGGTCTGTGGTTGAGTGTATTGTTTGTCATACATATGCGTTATCTGCGTTATCAACTTTACTTTCAGAGGAAAATCTTCCACTCGTATTAAGAGCACTTTAGACTTTAAAACCAAAATTTGTGATCTTTGTTTAAGTTCCTCTGATATGATCAGATTAATAGCATGTTGCTTTTTACCAACATTCCTTGGTAGGTATCATCTAAATACTAGAGAAAAATTTTGTATCTGATATTGTCAACTTTTTTGATTTGGTTATTTTATTTTTCATCATTACTTGGTCAGTCCTGTTTTTTTTTTTTCTAACAGAATCTTTTAAGCATAGTCAACAATTGCTGTCCAAACTATATTATACACAGTTCCTGCTGTCATAAGGGCAGCATTCACTAGATCTGATATTCCATGTTAGAGAATGCCAAACTTTAAAACCACCAGTTTCATCTCTGCTTTAGCTAAAAATTTCCTTATCATGCTTTAACTGCATTTATTTGCCTATCACTCTTCCAATTCTGATAACCTCTGACATCTCTGATCACCTGTCTCTAAAGCTTGATTTTCTTCACTCCAAAATATCCAAATACAGTAAGGTTATCATTTCATGGGGATGATTTAAACTTTAACAATTCAAACTAGGCTTTCCTTCTCCATTTTCACATATCAAGCTGATAAAGGTTGCCAGATTGATAGTTTTGCTGTTAGCATTAAACTAACACAAATAATCTATCTACCCACAGGAAACCACATAATCCTCACTATCCCATATCTGACATCCTTAACTAGTTCTCCTCCTAAATGCACTGTACATGTCACTTGTCTTGATAACTCTGACCATAACATCATCAAAGTTTCCTTCACCAGTCATTCTCAGTGTCACGTCCTTTGGCATTGCATTAATTAATGTCACGTGAGATGACTTCTGTGATTTCTAGCATCTCACTCTCTCCCTTTTTCTGTGATCTGATTACTGTTTCCATTCTAATCTAAACACATGTTCTGACTGAAGATCAAAAATAGTTTTAAATGGAATTAAGGCCCTTTATTTGTATTCCATCCAAAATCCCATCATAACCAAATCTTGGTTCTCCAGTAATGTGGATGTCAGGGCAGTTGAAGAAAACTAAAAGAAAAAAATCACGGTAATAACAATACTCTTAACTTCAGTTAGAAATCATCACAAATGTTTGAAATTTGATTATAATGTTTCATTTTTACTCTGATTTCTTTTGAAAATTGAAACTGAGGGTTTCAATTTTCAACTACACCCACCTGTCAGTCATGACAGGTGGGTGTGGGTGTAGTTTTCTCTTGTTTTGAATTAAAGATTTCATCAAATAGTAATTTCGTTTGATTTTTATGATGCATGTTGGTCCAAATTGTTTAATATTTTGGCCTATTATTTACAACCCATTTCCACAAAATCAAGACAACATAATTTTTAAAATAATATATTGCTTTTTATACTTGATAGATAAATATCATCCAGTAGATATTCAGAGAGTAAGAGAAGATGACCTATATTTAGAAAAGTTTTTACTTCATAAGAAAGGCAGTCTGGATGATGCCTTTGCCATGGTAAAGGAAGCTTTGGAATGGAGAAAAGAATTTGGTGTTAATGGTAAGGTGAGACTATTTGAAATTTTTTCTCAGATATTTTAAGTAGAATTCAGTTTGTGTGCATGCACACACACAAGTTTTATTTATTTATTTTTTTTAACTGGAGAGCATATGTTTCTTAGTAACAATTTATTATAACAGTGTTTCCTTAACTAATTCTGCAAACCTATATTTACACTTTTTTACAATTTGGCTAGGTGATAAGTACAGGTATCAGTACAGTCATCTATGTTTCTGAGTAGATGACCTGTGTGGATTTTTGGTAAACCATAGAAACAAGAGATGGACCTTATCAAAGCTGAGGCTTAATTCATACAACTTAATCAGAGAGAGTGCCATTTTGCCCATTTTCTTAAAATATGCTGGCTGAGGCTAGTGACTTGGGAGTGATTGTGGATAGGGAGTTGAAGTTTAGAGGGCATATTATGAAAGTAACCAAAACAGCACATCAGATTATGTTTGGATGCTTCGATTTTGTGGAGATAAGTGGAGAAGATCGAGAGGCAGGTGACAGATCGTGGCAGTTTTATAGAATATTCCCTATTGAGAATAGATTTGAAGTCTGTGGACTTCAAAAACTAGCGGATAGACTAAAAAGAGGAGATACGATAGATGATTATAAGTTGTTCAGGTTTGTAGGATTGACATTGAAGATGTTTTTTCAGTGCATAGCAGGAAGGAGAGAATAAGGGATCACCAGTGGAAATTGTAAGAGTGTGGTTAGCAGGAGTGTTAGGACTATATTTTTTGCTTAGAGAAGCGGTTGTGAATGCTTTATCAGTGAATGCATTTAAGGAGAAGTATGATAGGTATTTTACAGAGAACCTTATAAAAATGAATCAGATAAAACCATACAGAATAATAGAATAACTTCACTACTGATAATTTTGAACTACCAATAATCTATAAAGAAGTACATGAAGCTATATGCCAAATGGAAAATTGAAAAGCTCCAGGAGAAGATGAAATCCAAATTGAGTTAATAAAGATTGCTGGTGAAGAATTAACCAGTAACAAACCTTATCAATTTATTTATTGATAAAGGGAAAATGCCTATGATCTGGAATAATGCAGTATTAACATTAATTTATAAAAAAAGGAGATAAAGAAGCAGCCAAAAATTACGGACCAAGTAGCTTATTATCAGTTCTTTATAAAATACTTACAGAAAAAATAACTAACAGAATAAATACCTATTCTGGATTTAAAATAACCAGTAGAGCAGCAGGCTGGATTCCAAAATAAAATTTACCATATATATATATATGTACTGAGGCAAATCATGGAAATAACAGAATATCAAAAACCTCTGTTTAGCATTTATAGATTATGAAAAAGCCTCTGACAACAACAAAACTTCTGCAATAATAGCAACTCCAGAAAATCAATCCATATCAAGTGAATATGTGGAACTGTTAAAAGAAATACACAAAAATGGAACAGCAACTATAAGACAACAAATGGAAAGCAACAAGATCCCTATATAAAAGGGGAGATTCTATATCCCCTGAAATTTTTACAGCAGCACTTCAGGAGATGATTCAAAAATTAACTGGAGTTCCAAAGGCATGATAATAAAAAGTGAAAAATTTAACCAATTGAAGATGCATAGATGATATTGCATTAATTTCGAAATCAGCACAAAACCTACATGAAATAAATATACTGAACATAGAAAGCAAAAAGGTGGGTCTTAACGTTTGTTTTTTCTCTATTTATTTTATGTTCAACTGGTACTTAAGAGCAAAACAATAAAACTTGATGAGCCAATAGAAAGTCTCCTCTTATGTGTACTTGAGGCAACTTTTTGATATTGAAAGTGGATTACAGAGCGAAATTAAAAGAATACAGTTTGCCTGGTATTCATTTGGGAAATTGAACTACATCTTCAAAATAACTTTCCTGAAAGGTGAAGTATTCAACTAGTACATATTACCAGTACTCACCTGTGGCTCAGAAACATGGGCACTAACTAAACAAATGGAAAAATGAATACTGGTGATGGAAAGAAGGGAGAATCATCTTAGGAATAATGCTAATGGATAAAAAGAGGGGAATGGATCAGATCATAGACAAAAGTCTTAGATGCAATAGAAATGGTAAAAGCATCCAAATGGAGATGGGCAGGACTTCTGGCTTGAGGACAATAAATGGACAAAGTAACAGAATGGATACCAACTGGAAAAAGAAGACAAGAACACCCAAAAACAAGATGGGCAGATGAAATAGAAAAACTGGCTGGAATGGAAAGAGATGGATGGAAGAAGCAGAAGTGGGAAAATTGAAAGTTCATGGGGAGGCCTTCATTCAGCAGTGGATTGAAAATGGCTGAGAAAGATGATGATAGGTATTGTGTGAATAATGGATCTATCCTGATGATGAGTCTTCTGATTCCATGGCAATACCTGTATAATAATATGATATCCGATGATTGTGTTTGTATTGAGATTCTTCGATAGCCTAAGTATTTCCAGTTCATTGTATATTCCTACATCAGTTATTGTAACTAGGATGATAGTGGTCACTCAATAACACAAAACAGTGTTACTGAGTGACCTTGCATTGCTTCTCTCTCTGCCATCAGCTGAAGCTATTTCTCCAGAGTCAGTTTTTCCTTATACTTGCCACATGACAAAAAAACTTTTTGGGATTTCTATTGGCCTGCTCAACTAACTTCTTATAATCTGATTTTTCTTTCCTTGCCATGCTGGTTATACTTCTTGCCTATGCCTTGCACTGCTTGTGAGCTTGCTGTTCATCTTTTTTTTTTTTTTTATATACCCTCCACAGATTTTTTTTTTTGTGTGTGTTTACTACTTAATGATTCTACTCATTTATCCAAACCCTACCTGATTTATCCTCCTAATCTTGGGTATAGTCTGATAATGTGTCCTTCAGATATCCCTTAGCTATCTTCATCTCCTATATACTGTTAAGATCTTTCTGTTGTGGATTCTTATGCCATGACACTTTTCAAGCTGCCTCCATAGTTTTTCCTAATTGCCTGCCTTGTAGTTCCACATATACCTTTATAACTGAAAATTCCACATTTGTCAACCTCCCTAATCTCGGCTGCATAATCACTCTTACTTACAGGTGATATTTCTACCTTAGTTATTTCTGGTGACAGCAGAGGATCCAGTGACCTGTTTCAAGTGTAATTATCTCTTAGTAGATGAATACATTCCATTTCCTTCTTACTGTGTGATATTTCTTCCTTCTAAACTGTCCATGTAGTTGAATCCCCTTCCATAATTACTCAGCAATTATGCTGATGCATAGTATTATGCAGTTAAATACATGTGGATGGTATGAATTTGCTGATGCATGTCATCCACATTTTCTTTTGCATCAATGGCCTATTGCTTCAAGGATTGTGTATTTTGTCCTCTATATCACATAATTATCTCAGATGTGTTGCCTTTTGACATCTGTCTTCATAGTGACTTCCTGCTTAGGCTGAAATTCATCTGTCATCAGCAATACCTCTCTCCAAATCCTGTTCTCTCTGGTTTTGTCTGTCTTTTTGTGAAGGACAAGTATAATCATACTACATATGCTGCATATGGGATAAAATTGTGTTGAATACAGGGAGAAAAAAAAGAATAAGTTATTCCAAATCTGAAAATATTGTATGTTTTTAATTATTTTTCAGTAGTATTTGAGTGTTACTTTTGATGAGTGTTTACTAATGGTGTTCTGTGTATACTGTGAAGCCCTCTTAACAATTATGTTATACTGTGAAACTTATGAATAATTGTGTTTTGCTATTTTACATTAGTGTTCTAAGACTATTTTAATGGACAGTTATATTTTTCTGACCATTCATTATAATAGGACGTGCATTGCATAAACAATATTGCATCATGGCCTCTGTATGCAAGTAGCCTAGTTGTGAAGAGGCTACACCTACAAACTTTGTTTGCCTTGTGCTTGAGTTAAAACAAGAGTATAATTTTTTGTCTATTTTAATATTCTTGACAACCGAGCTGTATAACTGAGAGGAGACCTCCACATAGCCTTTAAAGGAATGCGGAGAACCGACCAGGGCTTCTGACCTAATGTCCAATCCTCACCTTCTCGTGGTGCACCCTGTTGGGTATCTACTTTGATACTGAACGAACGAGGATGGGCTGGCAATTTGGGATTTAGCCGACCAAATTGTATTCTTATTGGTTAAACCAAAATAAAAAATGATGGTACAACATGACAAAATTTCATGCCGGCTGGGGCGTCGCCCGGTTAAACAAGGCCCCCGTTGTTTTCGCCAGGGAACCAGGGCAAACAGCGAAAAGTCAGCTACTGGAACAAATCTGAAAACAAACCCCAACTCAACATCACCAGAGTTAAAGATTGGTACTATCAATGTAAGAAGCCTGAATGGCAAAGAAATGGAGCTAGCTGAGGAATTAGATAAGTACCAGATCGACATAATAGGGGTGACTGAAACAAAAAAGACCAAAACTGGTGAGCTCTTTCTGAGCAATAAATACAAAATGTTATATTCAGGCAATAACAATCAAGGAAAAGAAGGAGTAGCCATAGTATTCAACACAAAATACGAGGCTAATCTTCTTGAATGGCAGTCAGTCTCAAGTAGAGTAATGTGGGCAAATATGAGAATGGGGAACTGGACAATGAGACTTATTTGTGCCTATGGTCCCACAGAAGGTTCTACTAAGGTAGAAGTGGAGGAATTTTTTGAGGCTTTAGAAAAAGCAACTGACACAATGAAAAAGGAAAAATTGGTCCTTGTTGGGGATCTAAATAGTAGAGTAGGAAATGATTGTGAGACATACAAAAATATTTTGGGAAAATTTGGAGAAAAGAGCAAAGCTAATAATAATGGCAAATATCTGTTGGATTTCTGCTCAGGACATGGACTGGTTATTACTAACACCATGTTCCAACATAAAAATGTGCACAAATTCACATGGAGAGAAGAGGCTAGGAATAAGAAAAGTCTCATTGACTATGTTATTGTTGATAGTGATGTTTTCTCCCTGGTGCAGGACACCAGAGTGTACAGAGGATTTGAAATTGGAAGTGATCACTATTTAGTCTTGAGCAGGATAAAATTGAATTTCATATTGAAAAGAATAACATGTAAGAAAGTTTTAAAGCGAATAAAAGTTGAGCAGCTCTCAGATGTAAACTGTAGACTAAAATACAGAAATATTATTGAAATGAAAATGAAAGAGTTTGAGAACAGGAATCAAACCTTGGAGATTCAGTGGCAAACTCTGAAGGAAACATTGATTGATTCTGCCAGAGAGGCATGTGGTGAGGTTGTGTGCAAGGATAAAAAAAATCAGAACTCCCTGGTGGACACAGGAAGTTAAAGAGGCAGTGAAGGAAAAGAAGAAAGCATATCAAAAGTTCCTGTCAAATAAGTCAGCTTTTACTCTTACAGAATACAGAGACAAATGTAAGAAAGCTAAACAGTGTGTAAAACTAGCTAAACAAAAGTCATGGGAGGACTTTGGCAAGAATATAGAAAATAAATATCAAGAAGGTGGCAAAATATTCTGGAGGTTGTTGAAGAAGCTTAGGAATGGAGGAAAGAGTGCTGTAAAAGGAATTAGAGATGATAAAGGTGAAATGAAAACAGGAGAAAAAGATATCCTTGAAGTATGGAGTAATTACTTTGAAAAACTGCTAAATGAAACAAGCAGTGATGACAGCACAGTGATAAAAAACACTGACCAGGCATGCAGTCAGGAATACATATCCATACTTGAAGTAGAAAAAGCCATCAAAGGCTTGAAATGTGGAAAGGCAGCAGGAGTAGATGATATTCGTCTAGAAATGCTGAAGTATGGTGGTATAAGAGTCTTACAGTGGCTGCACTGCATAGTTCAGAAAGCCTGGACAGAGGGACGAATTCCCGATGATTGGAGTAGAGCTCTCATAGTACCCATATATAAAAAGGGAAATAAAACAGAATGTGAGAATTACAGAGGTATTTCCCTACTGAGTGTTCCTGGCAAGATCTATGCAAGTATACTTGAGAAACGGTTGAGAAGAATTGTGGAAGAAAAGCTCGGTGAAGAACAAGCTGGATTCAGGCCAAATAGAGGCTGTCAGGATCAGATCTTCACTTTACGACAAATAGTCGAGAAAGCATGGGAATATAACAAAGATCTGTATTTAAGTTTTGTCGATTTGGAAAAGGCATATGACAAGGTGCCAAGAGAGAAGCTATTCAATATGCTGCAGTTATATGGTGTCAATGGGGCATTATATCAAGCAATACTTAGTATTTATTTGAGTTGTGAGTCAGCAGTTAGAATTGAAGGAAGTACAGGAAGATGGTTTAATATTAAATCTGGTGTGAGACAAGGATGTACATTATCCCCTCTGTTATTCATTATCTATATGGATCACATTATGAAGGAATGTGGTATTAAACCTGATATCAAAATTGGAGATGTTAATGTCAGCTCTTTGCTTTATGCGGATGATGTTATACTTCTAAATAAATCCGCTACAAGTCTGCAAGATTCTCTGACTAAATTGAATAGCTGTTGTAATAGATATGGCATGAAGGTCAGCAATAAAAAGACAAAGACGATGAAAATAGGCAGAATCATTGAAAATGTCAACTGTGTTGTGAATGGAGAACCTGTGGAACAAGTAAAACATTTCAGCTACTTAGGCACAATTTTTACTGAAGATGGTAAACTAAATATAGAAATAGACAACAGAATCAGCAAAGCTGGTATCGTGGGAAGTCAATTGAATAAATTCATATGGAATAAGAAAGAAATTAGTCGGAACACTAAATTAGCTGTATACAAGACTGTGTTCAAACCAATTTTAATTTATGGATCTGAGAGCTGGGTCAGAAGTAAAACACTTGACCAAAGACTAGAGACCGCAGATATGAGAGTCCTGAGAAAGATTAGAGGCGTGAACAGATGGCATCAATGGCAATGTCATATTAAAAATGAGGATATTAGGAAAGAACTTGACATTGTCAGCATCCAGGAATGCGTTAACAGAGCTAATCTCAGATGGTATGGTCACTTAAATAGAATGGGAGAGGAAAGATTAGCAAAACAAGTGTTCTCTGCCAGGTTGGCAGGAAAACGACCCAGAGGAAGACCAAGATATAGGTGGATTGATACGGTACAAAGTGCCTTAGATGATAGAAATATAAGATCTGATAATGTTGGAGTCTTGACAAGTAACAGACTGATTTGGAGGAAAATTGTAGATAGGAAGTTAGTAATGATGTAATTTTTTCATGTAGTACTGTCATATCCTGTACACCCCTTGAGGGTACATGGCAGGAATTTGATGATGATGATGACAACCGAGCAAAAAAAAAAACTTTCAAAAAAAAAAAATAATAATTAAAGAAATTTAATGCTTAAAAGCCAAGAGATACCAAAATAGTTTTTTGCATTTATGAACAATCTGGTCCGTCTTAATATGAACATTAGCTATAATCTATCTGATTGTCACTCTTCAGCTATTCAACTTTGGCATGCACAAGATCATGCCCATGTGAATGCATCCAACAATGCTATGGCATCCAGAATGCTTTCAATGTTCAGCAGTATGTTTACAAGTTAATTTATAGCTCTTGTTCTCTTATAATGTATATTGTTATATTTCTCTTTTCATATTATGCACCTGATGAAGTCTTCTAAGAAGACTAGTTGTGCATTCAAATAATAGTTTTTTTTAAAAAATATTTTGGTATCTCTTGCCATCTAGTAATTAAATTTCTTTAATTATGTCATATAGCTGAGTAAATCCATTGCATCAAATATATGGTCAACCCAGAAATGTAGCAGAACAATATGGCCTGGTAAAATAGATATCATTAGATTGATGACAGGAAAGCTTTTAGCAAATCTGATGTCAAGTAGTAATTTTTCTGGAAACAACTAAGTTCATTAAAAACCCTGTGAATTATGATAGACCTGTTGGACTAGTTGTGAATAAAAATATTAGTGCACTTCCTTGGCTTTTTTCATTGAAAGTACTAATTAGATTGCTATTAGGAATGCAACTCTCACATTACATAACATGAACAAGTGATTGATTTTTTTATATTATTCTTTAGGTCCTTTCAATTTGTCTTTGAAGTGCATAGATAATGCTTGCTTGAGTTAGCAAAACATTAGCATGTAAATAATTAGTTTAATAAATGTATTGCATTCTTACTATTACCAGAAAACTTCACTTTGCATGCTACTAACAGCTATGGAAATTTGACTACAGTGTTATCAGGTCATCATGGAAATAGTGTCAAGTTCTCCTCCCTAATTTATACCACGTTACTTTTATGAGGATGGTCTGAAAAGTTCTCTGCCTCAACCATAGATGGCAACACTATTGGCAAGATTTTTTTTTTTCTTTCTAAGTTTGTACATCTGTCATAAGCATCCATGTGAAATTGTAAGTCATTCATTTTCTACAGCTGTATAAAACAAACTACTTGATAGTTTGTTTTATACAGCTTATACAGACAACACTTTTATAAGCAAAAGCGTTGTCTGTATCCCTTGAAATGGATAAAATTCAATATCGTGTGGTTATAAAATTCTTTGTAAAAGAAGGTTTAAGCCAGCGCTTCCCAAAATGTGGGCTGCAGCTTCCTTGGGAGCGTTTAGTTTTGTTGAGAGGGGCCGTGAAATAACGAAAACAAATTATAAATATTTTAAGACTAAGTGTGGCATGTCAAATGTGCATGTAAGATGCTAAAAATGTAATATTTGCATTTGATTTTTGCAATATTCAGTATATGTTTTGTATTGAATATAAATATAATAATATGTTGGTATTACGATTTTTTTCTATGGGGGCTGTGAAATATATTAATTTTTCCGAGGGGGGGGGGGGCTTTACATCCATAAGTTTGGGAAGCACGGGTTTAAACACCAAAAGAAATTCATTCTAAGTTCATAAAAGTTTATAGGCACTTTTCTCCTTGTTTTTGATAATTAAGAAATGGGCTACTGAGTTTAAATGTGGCTGTACCAGCCTTGAAGATGATCCACATGAAGACATCCAAAAAGTGTAACAACACCAGAAATCATTGAAGTGCACGATATGGTATTGGATGACCGATGAGTCAAAGTGCGTGAAATTGCTGAGACTATAGGCATTTCAAAAGAGTGTGTGGGATTTTTTGTATGAAGAATTGCAAATGAAAAAGCTTTTGTGCAAGATGGGCACCATGCTTGCTCACAGCAGATCAAAAATGCACTCGCATGAAAATCTCTGAACAGTACTTAGTGTTTTTAGCAAGAATGAAACTGATTTTGTTTGTCAATTTATTATTATCGATGAGACTTGGATTCACCATTACACACCAGAATCCAAACAGCAGTCAAAATAGTGGACAGAAGCTGGTTGTTCAGTGCCAAAGAAGACAAAGTTGGTTCCATCGACAGGAAAGGTCATGGCATTGGTGTTTTGGAATGCTAAAGGCATTTTGTTTATTAATTATCTTGAAAAGGGTAAAACAACAACCGGGGAATATTATTCTGATCTTTTAACCAGACTAGATGAAAATATTAGTGAGAAAAGACCCAGTTTGCAGAAGAAAAAAATCATCTTTCATCGGGACAATGCACCTGCCCCCAAAGGTGTTTTGGCAATGGGAAAATTAAGGGTTCTGCTCTATGAATTGTTGGAACCCTATTCCCTAGATTTGGCTCCCTCTGACTTCTATCGCTTCCCAAAACTAAAACTCTTCCTCTGCAGTCAGAGTTTTTCTTCAAATCAAGATGCGATTGCAGCTGTAGAGGGGTATTTTGCAGATCTTACTGAGAACCACTACAGGGATGGGATAATGGCGATGGAGCATTGCTGGAATAGATGTATTAGTCTTAAAGGAGATTATGTTGGAAAATAAAAATAATTTTGAAATTATAAATTCGTTTTTTTTTTCATTGTTAGGCCAAGAACTTTTCAGACCACTGTCATATGTATGTGGGTATAGGAGGAGCAACACTTTCAACACTTAGTTTAAAATGAGTGTATTAGTAAGGTGGATTTTTTTTACTGGAAAAAAAAAAAAAAACCTATTGTAAAATTAATAAGACAAATATTGCTTTGCATTTGCAATTTTCTTGATTTCAGATGTTACTCAAGAAAGTATTCCTGTAGAATTTTTTAAAGCTGGTGCTGTCTTTCCATATAATACAGACAAAGAAGGAAACTCCATCCGTAAGTAAATAAGTTTTTGTTTTCATTTTCCTATAAATTTTAAGCATAAAATTAATTTCAGTGCTAGATGAATTAAAAACAAGTTAGTTATTAAACAGGTATTCTCCATATCACTTATGAAAATACTTTCACTGTGTGCACTTAAATTAATTCATTCTGATTAATTTTTTTCTTAGTTATATCGACTTAAATTATTTTCAAAACATCCTACTTAGTAGTTAAAATTGTTTTTCAGCAGTCTCTATTTTCAACTATAGAGTGTGGTATAAAGTAATGAATGGTTTTTTTTTTCCAAAGTAGTAACAAGAATTACAGTAGAATTAACTTTCAAGAAATGAAATAATTGACAATGTTACTACTTGGGTATCTCAGTAGTGTGAGAGCTCATTGAGGGATCGTTGATTCCAACTCAGTGTTGCCATAACTTCTGTTTATTTTTATTTTTTAAAATCTGCTCACCGTTCCAAATTTTGGTTCTTTAAGTGACCTCCCTAGATCTGTTGTCCTTACCTCTTTGACAACACTTAACTAATATTTCTCATGTTTCTTACAGGTATTTTTATTTACTCTAACTTTATAACTGAATTTTTAGTATGTACTTGGGATGAGTTGTCTGAAAAATGAAACACCCAGTTATGGGACAGTAAAGACACTGCTACCTCTGTACAAGACCAACTAAGGCCTTCAGTTAAATGCTGAAAAATCCCTTTTATTTAAGAAAAGAGATCTGTAGATTAGCTGTCAAAGAGAAACACCGAGCCTGCTGAGGGGTTTCTTAAACAGTTTGAGGTTGTGGTCCTTTGGAAAAATAGTGTGAGGAAAGCTGTTCAGAGGAGCAGAGATAGATGGAGTGAGAGAGGAAAATGAGATGTTGGTTAAAGCTTGAAACTGAAGTGTATAGATGTTGATTAGCAGCTGCTTGTATTTTTACATATCTAGAGAAAAGTAGAGGAATGATATGGATAATTAGAAACAGTCCTTGTGGAAATACAGTGGTATCTCGCTAATCTGAACTAATAAAAACCGTGCTCGTTTGGATTAGCGAATTTCACCCCAAGAGACAATAACTAGCAGTTAAGACAAAAATAATCAGATTCTAATGATACATCAATTTAATTCTATAAATAAAAGAAGTAACTGATAGAAAAAAAAGCTACTGTAATGTAAAATTTAAAAAACAATACAGTACACAAGTTTATTTTAGTAAAAAATTTAGTTCTGTATGTACCTATATTGTTGAGGATTCCAATTTAATAAAATTGCATACTTCAGTACATAACTTAATTTGCATAAAAATATCACTTTCTTGTACACAACACAAAATGAAGTTTCACAAAATAACACACAAAAAATTTTTTTATTTCTTTGTAAAAGAAGTCGCTGATTTTCTTTTGCTTCTTAGAAGCTAAACTTTTTTTGAATGCTTCTTCTCAGAGCTGCATTAGCAACAAAATTTTGTGGAATGGCTTATCATTTTGCTTAGCCCATTCTATACTAAAGCTTATCATATTAAAACTGTCAACTGCCTCTTCATGTTTCACTTTTTTTTCTTAGAGTTCTTTATCATCATCATTGTCTTCTAATTCATTCTGTAGCGTCATATTTATAATTTGATTCCAAATTCGGTGATTCATGCCTACAATACAGTACAGTATAAAAAAGCAAACATGAACACACACAATAAATCAAAATAGGCCTACAATATAACTGTACAATCGACAGTATGAAAAAAAAATACTGTACTGTAATAATAATAAAATAAATAATGATAGTTAAAATAATAATTATTAAATAAAAATAATAGTGCACAAAATAATATGTAATAAATAAAACTTTTTTTCTTTCAAACTTTAGTTCGGATTACTTGAGGGTTCGGACTAAAGAGGTTTGGATTAGCGAGATACCACTGTACTTATGAATATGGTGATATAAACAGAACATCTACAAAAAAAAAAAAAAAGGTTTTATGTGACTCCCATCATGAAACGTTGTAAAGCTGTAGTACTGTGGTGAACTAAAGAATTTCTTAATTTAAATTTTGTTTATTATTATTATTTTGTACTTTGTCTCTTTACATAATCAAGAAACCCTGTGCTAGAGACCAAACATGAAACGTTTATTAGAGGCCTTTTAAAAAAAAAAAAAAAAAAAAAAAAAAAGAGAGAGAGAGAAAAAAAAAGAACGGCAGTGGTCTCACTCCAGACAATGAAATTCATTTTTTACCTAAGAACAAAGCCCACAGTGGGCATATATGTTTGCAGTTTGAATCAACAGTCTGTTGGGTGGAGAGCCAGAATATTGAGAGATGATTAATCAGCCTGCTTAATCATTTATTAAGCAGGCTGCCTGCTTTTTTTTTATGTGAATCTCTGTGAAAACAATTTTATGTGAAAGCAAACTTATAGTATGCTAATACCATGGATGGCTAAGGTCTATATCAGTTGTCCAACATCTGTAAGCCAAAGAAACAATTTGTTTTTCTGTAAGTTGATGATTACCTTGATGGACCTGTGATTTCAGTCAGGATTTCTCCTTGACTGCAGGTCGTAAAGAGTCCAGCTATTCCTGTCTTGGGCCTTTCTTCTTCATTTTCTTCCGACTTTCTTAATCATTGGGTCTTCCACCTTAAGGCTGGTCTTTCAGGTTTTCTTTTGGTATCTCTCAGATACTAGTTTGTAACTCGGTCACTAAAATATTTAATATCTGTAAATCTAATAGTCATTTTACTGACTGTTTTCATACCATATTGGTTATAGCAGTTATTCTGTGTAGTTAAGGAATCCTGAAGATTTGTACTAGATTTATTTATTATTAAGTGAGACCTCTAGAGAGTTAGGGACTCGTCGAGAGAGGCCACATACTACATGCACCAGCTATCATACTTATTCTTGAATTCATTCACACTGCTTGCACACACAGCATCCAATGGCAATCCATTCCAATCATGCACCACCCTATGAGAAAAAAATCTGGCCCTTGCCCTCTTAGTGGCATTTATTCTTAGCTTCCAAGGATGCCCTCTTGTCCTTTCTCCACCCTCCATAAAATGAAAAATTTCAACTGAAATTCTGTATGACCCTTTCAGAAGTTTATAAGTCTAAGTCATATCACCTCTTTCTCCTGTTTCTAGTGTCTGCCGTCTACAAATTCTCAATCTTTCTTCATAATCAGTATTCCACAATCCTGATATCATTTTTAACACTCTGCACTCTTTCCACTGTAACAGAACTTTGAAGTATAACATCATCTGCACAAAAAGCTGGGATTTAGCATCTCCAATTTTGATATCAGGCCTAATGCCACTTTCTTTGTAATGTGATCCATATAGATGATAATGCTAGCAGAGATAATGTGCATTCTTGTTTCACTTGATTTTACATCAAATCATCTTGTACTTCCTTTAGTTCTAACTGATGACTTGCAACTCACTATACATTATGTATTGCTTGATATATTGTCCCATTTACATCATTAAAATTATAGCATTTTGAATAGCTTTTCTCTTGGTATCTTGTCATATACCTTTTTCCAAATCTATAAAACTGAACTACAAATCTTGTTATAGTTCTGTGATTTCTTAGCTTTTTGCCTTAAAGTGAAAATCTGATCCTAATAACCTATATTCCCACCTTTTATTTTCGATGATACTTTCTACCTCAAGTATTAATGTGTTATTGACTGCATTCCTGTTGAATATTTTCTACCTCTGCTCTCATTGACTTATTTCATTTAGCAGTCTTTCCAAGTAATTAGTCCAGACATCTATATCTTGATCTTTAGTTTTCATATTGTGTTAATCATCTCTGATTCCTTTTACTGTACTCTTTCCTCCATTTCTAAGCTTTTTCAACAGTCTCCAGAATCTTTTTTGCCTTTTGATTTACATCTTCTTGATATTTTCTATATTCTTAAAATTTTCACATGACCTTTTTCTTTAGCTAATGTTAAAGTTCGTTGCTTTGCTTTCTTATATTTTTCTTTGTATGTTTCCAGAGCACAAGCTGTCATGCCAGTAACTTTGAATATGCTTTCTTCTTTTCTATGACTACCTCTCGTTTCCTTGAGTCCATTATGGAGTTCTGATTTTTTTTTTTTTTTTTTTTTTTTTTTTTTTGTCCTCTTGGATTTCATCACATGGCTCTGATTGAATCCATTCAAAATTTTCTTCTGTCAGTGAGTCTCCAAGAGATTTAGTTATCGTCTTTAAACGCATTCATTTTTTTTTTCTTGAATAATATTTGTGTATTTGAGGTTACAGTTGAAAGCTGCTTGACTTTGATTTCTTTATAGTATGATAGTCAGTTTTATCCTTCCTAAAACTAAATGGTGATTGCTTCATATTTCAAATGACATTATCCACCAATAATAACATAATCCATGGGACTTATTTCTTGTCTTCTTTCCCTGTGAATTTTTGCATGTCTTTTATGCTGAAGCATGATGTTAGAAATGATGATAATGACTACTCCACATCCTGAAGAGAAATCCAGCAATTACTTTCCATTATTATTAGCTTTGCTCATTCTTCCAAATTTTCTCAAAAACATTTCTGTGTTTGATGTTCATTTCCTAGTCTATTTATATCAAGGACCATATTTCTTTTTCTTTATGGTGGTTGCCTTCTCTAATAACTTGTATTTCTCCACTTCTTCAGTAGGAACCTTGGGACCATAGGCACAAATGAATCTGATTGTCCAGTCTCCACTTTGATGTTTGTATATGTCACTCTACTTGATACTGCCTGCCATTTAAGGTTATCTTTATGTTCAGTGTTGAACATTATAGCTACTCCTTCATTTTCCTGTTCATTATTGTCTAAATATAGCATCTGATAATGGTTAGAACAACATCTGCTTTTTAATAATACCAATTATACCAACATGGTACTTTTCTAATTCTTTTGCCATTTCCACTTCTTATTCCCTCTGATGGCACCTCTTTTTTTCATTCTACTGATGTCAGTTGTAGTTTGTCCACTGCCTGATTAAACTTGGACTTGTTTAATCAGGCAGTGCCTCAGCTGGCATGGAATTTCATCATTGTATTATTATCATTTTGTTTTGATTTAAGCCAATATAGAATACAATTTTGTTTACTCACTCCAAAATTGCCACACCATTTTCATTTATTTATTATCCAGGTAGATACTGTTAATGGGGTACACTGTGAGATTGTGTGGACTACGCATATCCTTGCTTATCTTTGTGCCACATAAGCAGATATCTGTTTCTTCCAAATACTTCTGTTTTATACATGTATGAGCAATTCTGCTTCTTGTGCTCCCAACCAGCCATTTTTCTTTCTTTTTCTGTCATTCTCTGTCAAGTTGATTTAGTTTTTGCCTTTTGGGATTCCATGTCAAAGCTATTCTTGGAAACTCTGCTGTTCGTTCTCAGTATATATCCAATCCATCTCCATCTGCTTTTTTTTATTTAATTGGTAATACTTTCTTTGCTCAGTTAGTTTACATAATTCATTTTTTGTTATACATTGAGACCCAAATATTTTTGATATTTTATGTGAACATTTTGTATAAATAGTTTTCAATGTAGCTTTGTGTTGTTTGGTAAAGGTAAAATTACTTGTATCTGATTCATATAATAATAACATGGCTTTAACATCACTATTGAAGATCTTTAATTTTCTTAATTAAATCATCTTAATTAAAACATCTCCAATTTTGATATCAGGTTTAATACTGCTTTCCTTCATAATGTGATCCATATAGATAATGAATAACAGAGGGGATAACGTATGCTCTTGTCTGACACCAGATTTAATATCAAACCATTTTCCTGTACTTCCTTCAATTCTAACTGCTGACTTGCAACTTAAATAAAGATTAACAATTGCTTAATATAATGCATCATTGACACCATATAACTATAGCGTTTTGAATAGCTTTCCTCTTGGTACTGTGTCATGTGCCTTTTACAGGTCTACAAAACTTAAATACAGATCTTTGTTATATTCCCACAATTTTTCAGCTATTTGTTGTAAAGTGAAAATCTAAACCTTACAGCCTCTATTTGGGCTGAATCCATCTTGTTCTTCACCAAGCTTCCCTTCAACAATCCTTCTCAACCATTTCTGAAGTATCTTTATATAAATCATACCAGGGACACTCAGTAAGGAAATACCTGTGTAATTCTCACATTCAGTTTTATTTCCCTTTTTGTATATGGGTATTATGAGAGCTACTCCAATCATCTTCCAGATGATTAGAATAGAGACATCATGTGAGACTTTTATACTGCTATACCTGATCATTTCTGGTCTAATATCATCTAGGTCTGCTGCCTTTTTACATTTCAGACTTTTGATGGTTTTTTTACTTCAAGTATGGATATGTATTCCTGATTGCATGCCTGTTTAGTGTTTTTTTACCACTGTGCTGTCACTGCTTGTTTCATTTAGTAATTTTTTGAAGTAATTACTCCATACATCAAGGATATCTTTTTCTTCAGTTTTCATGTCACCTTTATCATCTTTAATTCTCTAATGTAATTCTCCTGTTTTAGATGACCTCATTGGATACAATGGATAGTATTTTGGATTTTGTGTGTGATTTTGGCAATAGTTAGTCTTTTAAATATTGTATGATGGCTGCGATTGGTAGGTGGTGTTCATTGTAGCTATAATTCTGTATTTATTATATTTTTTGTTTCTTGTGTGCTTTGAGTGCAAGCGAAATGTAAGATGGCACAAAAGATGAATGCAATTGCTGGATGCTTTGAAAATGATGAGATGCCGTGAATGTGATATCTATGCCCGCTACTTCTTGCATTGAATGCAAGAAGTAGCGGGCAAAAGATCGTGGATGTAGTTACAAGAGATGATGGTACAGCTGACTGCTTGAACAGTAATGGTATGACAGTGAGTTAGTGGTGATAAGCGATATGAGATCCAGCGGTAAGTTGGTGGTGGTGAGCAGCAAGACAGTGGATTGTAAGTCAGTGAAAATGTGACTGGCATAAATGGCACTTAAAAACTAATTCAAGATATAAAAGCAGAGTTGGCAAAGATGAGGCAAGAGATTAAACATATGAGGAATGAACTGAGGAGAATTACAGATTTGCATGGGAATGTGAAGAAGAATGGGGCAGAAAATTTGAAACATCAAATGATTTGAGAGTTGCAGTGTATGGAGATTTGATAAGAGGTGTTGTGAATGAGGTCTGTTTTCTGGGAGATAGAATGAGCAGGATGGTTGAAGCATTGGAGGAGTACATGAGCAAAAGAGTTGGTAGTGGTAGTTGGCACAAATGATCTGACTGGCAGCAAGAAAAATGTAAGGAGAGATGTCATGAGGCTGTTAAGGAGAGTGAAAGATAATATTCTGGTAGGTAAGATAGTCAGCATGTTTCCCAGGTATGATAATGAGTTGAAGGCAAGCAAAGATTTTGAATGATATGCTAGTAGAACTGTGTGTGTGCAGAGAAAGGAGTTCATTTTGTGAATGTGTGGGATGAGCTTGAGGGGCAGACAAAGCTGTATAAATTTGTATAATCAAATGATGGGCTACATTTGAATGGATTTGGTGTGAGTCAATTGGAAAAACTGTTGCTGTGTGAGAGAGAGAGAGAGAGAGAGAGAGAGAGAGAGAGAGAGAGAGAGAGAATGATTGAAGTGAATGTAAGACATGAGGAAGCAAGATGTATTGTGGAAGAGCAGGAGAGTAAGGTGGGCAAGTTTGTGAATGAAGAGGTGAGTGACACAAAAATAGGAGAAAGAACACAAAGTGGACAGGGAAACAGGGGAGGCCACAGTGGACAGGGCAACACTGCATGAAAAGTGTAGATGATGGTTTCAGGAGTAGATGTGTGGGTGTACAAGAAAGAAGATAGTCAAAGATGTGGGGGTGATATTTAGATCTAGGGAGGGGTATAATATCAGTGCTGAGAGACAGGAATGGAGTGTGTAGAATCATATCCGAGAAGCAGGGTTAGTGGGACTTGTTATAGAAACAGAAAGCTAGTGTATGTTTACAAATACCAGACGTATTCGAAAAAAGGGGAATGAAATTGTAGTGTTGATAGAGTTCATTCACCCAAAAATTGTTATAAGTGAGACATGGTTGGGGATATGTTGTCTTTTGCAAAGACAAAGCAAAAAGGAAGGAGTAGTGTTATTGAAGGAAGAGGTGAGATGTTATTGAGACATAAGTTGGTAAGGGGTAATTACCAGATTAATGTGGAGGAGATTTTTCATAGAATCTGGAGATGCAGAGTCATCCCTGGAAGCTGTATAAAATGGGTGTTAGCAAGGGAGTGAGGAGTAATTTTTTGCATGGAGAGTGATTGAAATGTATTGCCTGAGAGTGTGGTGAGTGCAAGAACAGTAGATGTATTTAAGTCGTAGTACAATGAGCTGTGCATGTGAGAGTAGAGTGTTAACCCATCGTAGGAGAGAGACTCCTATGATGAGTCTCCTGACTCCATGGAGGTCTGTGTTGATGATAATTATTATTCCGGGCAACTCCGAGGAGTTGACAGACTCATCGAGGTAGGCCCTAACATCATGTCAAGAACAACTATTCGACATTCACACAGTATCTATCATACCTCACCTTGAACTCATTCACATAGCACCCACAACAGACTCTGGCAGCTTATTCCACTCATTCACCACTCTCCAAGTAAAAAACCTAACTCTAACACCCTTGCTAACTACATTCTTGCCCAGCTTCCATGTATGGCCCTTAGTCCTCTCACCACCAGTCCTATTCTCAAAAATATCTTCTGAATTAATCTTATAGAAACCCTTCAGTAATTTGAATGTCTCAATCATATCACCCCTTTTCTGCCTATCGACCAATTTTTGCAACCCACAAATCTTCAACCTGTTCTCATAAGGTTCATTCCACAGACCTGCTATCATCTTGGTCACTCTTGATTAGATCCTCTCCACCTCCTCCCCATCAAGAAGAAATCCTGGCACCAATATCTGGGCACAGTAGTCTAGATAGGGTCTTATCAAGACTTGATACAAAGGAACAACAACTTGTTTGTCTCTGCATGTTAAAGTATTTTTCAGAAGCCAAGTGATTTGATGAGCTGATTTAGCCACTTTTGCAATGTGCCCCCTAAACTTCAATTACCTATCCACCAACACTCCTAAATCCCTGACCTCATCAATCTCCTGGAGTACGGTTCCACCAATGTGATATACTGCTGCTATTCTTCATCATCATCATCATCAAATTCCTGCCATGTACCCTCAAGGGGTGTACAGGATATGATAGTACTACATGAAAAAAATTACATCATTATTAATTTCCTATCTACAATTTTCCTCCAAATCAGTCTGTTACTTGTCAAGACTCCAACATTATCAGATCTTATATTTCTATCGTCTAAAGCACTTTGTATCGTATCAATCCACCTATATCTTGGCCTTCCTCTGGGTCGTTTTGCTGCCACCCTGGCAGAGAACACTTGTTTTGCTAATCTTTCCTCGCCCATTCTATTTAAGTGACCATACCACCTGAGATTAGCTCTGCTAACGCATTCCTGGATGCTGACAATGTCAAGTTCTTTCCTAATATCCTCGTTTTTAATATGATATTGCCATTGTTGCCATCTGTTCACGCCTATAATCTTTCTCAGGACTCTCATATCTGTGGTCTCTAGTCTTTGGTCAAGTGTTTTACTTCTGACCCAGCTCTCAGATCCATAAGTTAAAACTGGTTTGAACACTGTCTTGTATACAGCTAATTTAGTGTTCCGACTAATTTCTCTCTTATTCCATATGAATTTATTCAATTGACTTCCCACCATACCAGCTTTGCTGATTCTGTTGTCTATTTCTATATTTAATTTACCATCTTCAGTAAAAATCGTGCCTAAATAGCTGAAATGTTTTACTTGTTCCACAGGTTCTCCATTCACAACACAGTTGACATTTTCAATGATTCTGCCTATTTTCATTGTCTTTGTCTTTTTATTGCTGACCTTCATACCATATCTATTACAACAGCTATTCAATTTAGTCAGAGAATCTTGCAGACTTGTAGCAGATTTATTTAGAAGTATAACATCATCTGCATAAAGCAAAGAGCTGACATTAACATCTCCAATTTTGATATCATGTTTAATACCACTTTCCTTCGTAATGTGATCCATATAGATAATGAATAACAGAGGGGATAATGTACATCCTTGTCTCACACCAGATTTAACATTAAACCATCTTCCTGTACTTCCTTCAATTCTGACTGCTGACTTACAACTCAAATAAAGACTAAGTATTGCTTGGTATAATGCCCCATTCACACCATATAACTGCAGCGTATTGAATAGCTTCTCTCTTGGCACCTTGTCATATGCCTTTTCCAGATCGACAAAACTTAAATACAGATCTTTGTTATATTCCCATGCTTTCTCGACTATTTGTCGTAAAGTGAAGATCTGATCCTGACAGCCTCTATTTGGCCTGAATCCAGCTTGTTCTTCACCAAGCTTTTCTTCCACAATTCTTCTCAACCGTTTCTCAAGTATACTTGCATAGATCTTGCCAGGAACACTCAGTAGAGAAATACCTCTGTAATTCTCACATTCAGTTTTATTTCCCTTTTTATATATGGGTACTATGAGAGCTCTACTCCAATCATCGGGAATTCGTCCCTCTGTCCAGGCTTTCTGAACTATGCAGTGCAGCCACTGTAATACTCTTATACCACCATACTTCAGCATTTCTGGTCGAATATCATCTACTCCTGCTGCCTTTCCACATTTCAAGCCTTTGATGGCTTTTTCTACTTCAAGTATGGATATGTATTCCTGACTGCATGCCTGGTCAGTGTTTTTTACCACTGTGCTGTCATCACTGCTTGTTTCATTTAGCAGTTTTTCAAAGTAATTACTCCATACTTCAAGGATATCTTTTTCTCCTGTTTTCATGTCACCTTTATCATCTCTAATTCCTTTTACAGCACTCTTTCCTCCATTCTTAAGTTTCTTCAACAACCTCCAGAATATTTTGCCACCTTCTTGATATTTATTTTCTATATTCTTGCCAAAGTCCTCCCATGACTTTTGTTTAGCTAGTTTTACACAGTGTTTAGCATTCTTGCATTTGTCTCTATATTCTCTAAGAGCAAAAGCTGACTTATTTGCCAGGAACTTTTGGTATGCTTTCTTCTTTTCCTTCACTGCCTCTTTAACTTCCTGTGTCCACCAGGGAGTTCTGATTTTTTTATCCTTACAAACAACCTCACCACATGCCTCTCTGGCAGAATCAATCAATGTTTTCTTCAGAGTTTGCCACTGAATCTCCAAGGTTTGGTTCCTGTTCTCAAACTCTTTCATTTTTTCTTCAATAATCTTTGTGTATTTTAGTCTACAGTTCACATCTGAGAGCTGCTCAACTTTTATTCGCTTTAAAACTTTCTTACATGTTATTCTTTTCAATATGAAATTCAATTTTATCCTGCTCAAGACTAAATAGTGATCACTTCCAATTTCAAATCCTCTGTACACTCTGGTGTCCTGCACCAGGAAGAAAACATCACTATCAACAATAACATAGTCAATGAGACTTTTCTTATTCCTAGCCTCTTCTCTCCATGTGAATTTGTGCACATTTTTATGTTGGAACATGGTATTAGTAATGACCAGTCCATGTCCTGAGCAGAAATCCAACAGATATTTGCCATTATTATTAGCTTTGCTCTTTTCTCCAAATTTTCCCAAAATATTTTTGTATGTCTCAAAATCATTTCCTACTCTACTATTTAGATCCCCAACAAGGACCAATTTTTCCTTTTTCATTGTGTCAGTTGCTTTTTCTAAAGCCTCAAAAAATTCCTCCACTTCTACCTTAGTAGAACCTTCTGTGGGACCATAGGCACAAATAAGTCTCATTGTCCAGTTCCCCATTCTCATATTTGCCCACATTACTCTACTTGAGACTGCCTGCCATTCAAGAAGATTAGCCTCGTATTTTGTGTTGAATACTATGGCTACTCCTTCTTTTCCTTGATTGTCATTGCCTGAATATAACATTTTGTATTTATTGCTCAGAAAGAGCTCACCAGTTTTGGTCTTTTTTGTTTCAGTCACCCCTATTATGTCGATCTGGTACTTATCTAATTCCTCAGCTAGCTCCATTTCTTTGCCATTCAGGCTTCTTACGTTGATAGTACCGATCTTTAACTCTGGTGATGTTGAGTTGGGGTTTATTTTCAGATTTGTTCCAGTAGCTGACTTTTCGCTGTTCGCCCTGGTTCCCTGGCGAAAACAACGGGGGGCCTTGTTTAACCGGGCGACGCCCCAGCCGGCATGAAATTTTGTCATGTTGTACCATCATTCTATATTTTGGTTTAACCAATAAGAATACAATTTGGTCGGCTAAATCCCAAATTGCCAGCCCATCCTCGTCCGTTCAGTATCCAAGTAGATACCCAACAGGGTGCACCACGAGAAGGTGAGGATTGGACATTAGGAGACCTCCACATAGCCTTTAAAGGAATGCAGAGAACCGACCAGGGCTTCTGACCTCTCAGTTATACAGCTTTGACCCTTAAGCGCTATTCTTTTCACCCCAAAATGCATAACCTTACACTTTGCCACATTAAATTAACGCCCATTTTCCCTAGCCCAGTCCTCCAAATTATCCAAATCATCCTTTAAAATTTCGACATCCTGTGCACTCACAATTGCTCTATCCAACTTTGCATCATCAGCAAACAAGTGAACACTTCCTCTCAGATCCTTTCCTATATCATTGAACAAGTTGAAAAGTAGTAGTCCAAGAACAGAGCCCTGCAGCACACCACTAGTCACAAGCCATCTTTTGGACTCAACTCCTGAATAAACCACTCTCTGGTATCTCTCCATCAACCACCCTCCTATCCATCTCACCAACCCTATATCCATCCCCATCTGCTCCAGTTTACTGATTAGAGTTCCATGTGGTATCCTGTCAAAGACCTTGGCAAGGTCTAGTAGAATCACTATAAACCCATTACCCTTATCCAGTTCAGCCGTCACTGTGTTATAAAACATGAGCAAGTTACTGAGGCATGATCTACCTTTCACAAAACCATGTTGTCCCCCCATACAATATCCCATTTTCATCTATCCAAGCCTGTATTCTTTTCTTGACTAATTTCTCCAAGACCTTGACAATGATTCCTGATATGCTGATCGGATGGTAATTTACAACAGCAGTCTTGGAACCTCCTTTATGCAATGGAACTATTTCCCCTCTTTTTACCTCCTCCGGACTAACCCAGATTGGAGACTCAAATTAAACAAAATGGTAAAGGATACTGACAATTCTTTAGCCGCTTCACGTACCACATGAGCTGGTATACCAGCTCATGTCGTACATGAAGATGTATTGACATTGAGGTTATGCAATAGACTACTCACCTCCACTTCATTCACCACAATTCCTGTATAATCTATTGGTTCATTAATTTCTGCAATGTCACCACCTGGATGATATTTTCTTGCAAAGTGCTCATTCAGTAACTCAACTATATCAACTGATTCAGTTACCTCCCTACCATTGGCATTCTTTAAAATCATTCTGCCATATAAATTTTTTCTTTTACTTGTAACATATCAAAAACTGTTTAGGATTCTCTTTAGCCTGCATGGCTAATGTTCTTTTGTAATCCCTTTTTGCTTTTCTTACTACACTCATTACCCTTCTGGTCTGCGCTTTATACCGTTCATGTGCCTGCCAGTCACGTTTCTCCTTAAATTCCCTCCATAGTTGTTTCTTTTTTTGCAGCTCAAGCTTAATGGTGTTATTCATCCATTTAACCTCTACTTGATTTATTATTTGGACTCTAGGTATACAGTCATCCATTGCTTCATGCAAACACTTCTTAACTGCCTCCCATGCACTATCAACTTCTAGCCCTTGCAGTTGTACATGTCATGGCACTGAACCAATCAAACTCCTGAGCTCGTCATACTTACCAGCCCTATAATTCCACATGTACCCTGTCTTAATTGTAAATTCCACACCTTTAGCCAAGTCACAAGTCCTTATGATCACTCTCACCAATTGGTGGCAATGTGGTCATATTTGTTACAGCCAAATCCTCAGATGCAATTACTAGGTAATTATGCAATTACGCAGATAGTTATCCCTTAATAACTGCATAAAATCTAATTCCTTCCTACCGTGTGTCCTCTCCTCACTCCAATCAATGCGACCATAGTTGAAATGTCCCATAATAATTACCCTCCTTCCACTCATTTCTTCTATTTGCTTGTGCATACTATTTCCACCATCTTTTCCATCACCTGGTCTATAGCAGCACCCAATTATATATTTTGTTCTGCTAGCCACAATCTCACACCAAATGGCCTCAAATGCGCTCTTTTCTTTACCCTGCAATTCAACTTCTATTTTCCTTGGCTACAGCTCATCAGCTATCATC
Organism: Typopeltis vanoorti; assembly: GCF_054136105.1. Lineage (NCBI taxonomy): Eukaryota > Metazoa > Arthropoda > Arachnida > Uropygi > Thelyphonidae > Typopeltis > Typopeltis vanoorti. The sequence continues at coordinate 41,305,796 of NC_143572.1, read as the reverse complement.
AACAATACTACTTCCCTCCATTTTATTTTCCCTGTCATTTCTGAACATGCTATACCCATCACATTCAATCCCACTAGCTATATCATCTACAGTCAGCCATGTTTCACTAATGCCATTAACCTGTGCTCTGGAAGTGACAATCATGGCCAAAAATTCTTCCTTCTTGTTCCTAATACTCCTAGCATTAGTGTACATGAATTTCAGACCCCCCATTAACCCCATCTCTACCTTGATGCCTTATACTAACTATCCCATTCTGATTTGTTGTCCTTATTTGCTCGGGCATATTATACTCATTCATACACTCAACTGGCTCCCTAAGTTTTGCATATCTACTCCCCCCCCCCCTTAATAAATCTAGTTTCCCTGATTCTGCACATCCACTTCATTCAACAACAGTTTTTCAAGTCTCCTTACACTGAATTCATTCAAATGCAAGTCATCCATCTTATATACATGGGCTGTTCAATAAGTAATAAGACTAATTTTACTGTGACAAAACCACTCATCACAATATTAATGTCTGTGGAATAAAGAAATGTTGCTGTATGTATTAACAAAAGAGGTTGATAGATGGCATATACAGGCTGATGTGCCAGTGTCAGGTGACTAAACGCAAGTGCTCATTGGCGCACCTACAAGGTGCGACGAGTCTTCGAAATGGAAGCATCCTTGGAACAGCGTTATGCGATTAAGTTTTATGTGCATTTGCAAAAATCGGCATCGGACACTTTTAACATGATACATGAAGCTTTCCACGATGAAGCAATGTCGAGGGCAAGTGTTTTTCGCTGGCATAAAAAAATTTTTAAGGAAGGAAGGCAAAATGTGGAATATCTTGAACGTGAGGGAAGACCTTCAACGTCCATCGCAGAAACAATGATCAACACAGCAGTGATTATTATCAAGCACGTCAAAAGGAAGCATCCATTGCTGAAGAATGGCTTCTTATTGCACCACGATAATGCAACGCCACATATTGCTGGTTGTGTAGTGGACGTTTTGCAGAAGAACAACACAGATATCCTACCACACCCTCCATACAGTCCTGATCTCGCACCGTACGATTTCTGGCTGTTTCCTCAGCTCAAACTACTAAGAGGCGGCCATTTTGAAAGCAATAAAGCATGTGCAAAAGCTGCGGAGGCAGTTTGAAAGAACTCTCAAAAAACGGACTCTTACTTGTGTTTAAGAAGTGGACGCAACGTTGGGACAAATGCATCGCGTCTCACAGGTTACTTCGAAAAAGACCATGTAAATGATGGCGATTAAAGGCAATCTGTTTTCTTTATAAATATAGTCTTATTACTTATAGAACAGCTTACGTAGATCCTTTTGCCCATCGAACTCGCTCCACTCATAAATATTATATAATATTATATAATATTTATGCATATATAATTCTATATAATAATAATAGTATTTGTCATAGTGATGCACTTAGTTGTACTTACACCCATTTTGGCTTTGAAAAAAAAAATGGGATTCCATTTTACTTATTAGCTTTATAGCAGATTGGAAATGTTTGAAGCTTGAAATGGTTAAAGCATTTTCTATGCTTGAAGCATTTCAAGCATAGAACATTTTCTTATTCTTGCAAACTAACAGGACTGAGAAGTTGCATTCTATGCATAAGAGGGTCTCTGGATTTGCATCATAATGAATATAAGCAGAGCAAGTAAATGACATGTACTGTTTGTACATTATTATTATTACGTGACACCTCGACGGAGTCCAAGGACTCATCTAGGGAAGGCTCCTACTTTAGAGCTCTGTCTCCACCATTCAATCCACCAGTTACAACGAATCACAACTACACCAACACCATCTACTGCTAACTACCACCACTAGTATTTTCACCGACAGTCAAAAACATGTGGCAGGATTCAGACCCACAAATGAGGATTTTGTGGGTTTGAATCTTGACAATTTTCATTAATTGCTTGGCAAACCTTTTCGATGTTTTCGTTATGGAAAGTAAAAGTAATGTACACATGTCTACAGAAATACTCTCATTTGGAATGAGATGCATTTATTTGAAAATTTTACTATATATAAGGGAGTACCCCAAAATAACCAGAATTATTATTTTTTAAAATTTTTATTAAAGTTTATAATACCATATTCTAGTCTCCTTCAAAACAGTTTCCCATGTGAGCCAGTGCACTTGTCTCAATGTTTTTTTCCCACTGCTGTGAACAGTTCTGGAGCTGTTCAACTGGAATACTTTTATGGCCTCCAGCAACTTTTCTTTCACTTTGTCCACATTAGTGAATCGCTTCCCTTTCATGGTTTTCTGTATCTGTGGGAATAAAAAATAGTCACATGAAGAGAGATTGAGAGAGTGGAGAACAACCGACATGTTGTTTTTCATTGTTTTTAGCAGACACATGTTTCATTTGCAAATTTTCTGTTAAAATTTGCTGACATGAATTCCATGACAAATTTGTCTCTTCAGGAACTTGCTCAATAGGCTTTCAACGATCTTCATTGATTGCCTGGCAAACCTTTTCAATGTTTCATCATTTATACTTGTCAAAGGTCAACCAGATCTTTGTTTTCAGCTGACATGTTTCCATTTTTTGAAACAGAAACATATTTCGACTCGTAGACCTGCTCTTTACCTAAAGTGTCGTCCTTAAAGGCTTGCCAAAGCATAACAATAGCTTCAGCTGCAGTTTTACCCAAAAGAAAACAAAATTTCATGAATGCTGTTCCTTGTGCTCAGCCATCACTAAATCTGCTTGCACTAACAAAAAAAAAAACATCCAGCATAATGAACCATTTCACACAGGATAACCACTTGCCAGACTGGTGTGGGAAAACTGCACGTTCACGACGCTTAGAAGCATCATAACTAGAAAATCACATGCATCAGGTTCAGCGTCTGGTTATTTTTACTTATACTATATTTTATTCCCATCTTATTTTACTTTTTTATTGTATTTTTATTTCAGTTTTTATAATAGTTATTATCTTACCAATCTTCAAGTTTCTCTCTCTCTCTCTCTGTATTTTAGAATATGTTTTCATTTTTATAATTTCTCCTCACTTCATTTTCATGTAGTGTAAATCAAACCACAAATCATTCATAATTTTATTATAATCAGTTATGCATTTTAAAGTAAGTACTTACTTGTTGAATACAAATGACTTGCCCTTGTGATTTCAAGTGATATTCCTCCAGCAGCATTACTTAGTAGGTGAGGAATATCATCTGAGGAAAAGAGTCCTATTTAAAATGTCTCAGCTGAACACAGCATGGGGCATGGAAAATTTTTGGCATAGCTAGGATACTGAAATGTGTATAATGTAGTATTGCAAAAGTAGCATTGCTAGACAACTTCAATATGAGTGGTTTTTCTTATGAAGTATTAATAATTTTTTATGCAAATTAAAGTAATAGACTGTTAAGTTTATTGCCTTCTGCACAGCACTGATGTGTTATAGGTTCTGAAATGTCCTGTGTGAAATTGCCATTTCAAAAAAACAAATTAAACAGCTACATAAAGGATTTGTCTGTCTATTCCAGTGGTGATGGATAGCCAATACCTGCTTGAGCACAACTTTTTCATAAAACATAAAATTTTATGACAATGATACCTCTCTGAAGCAGGAGATAGAACTATATCTAGTGTGTGTGAATGGTCAAACTGTGAGAAACCTTACTTTTATCATTAATTACTGAGGTAGCACATCTGTGTTATTCTTTGGCACCCTGTTTAGTAGTGCATAAAATTAGATAAACTGTTGTCACTAAACGGTCTTATTCACTACACATTATTGCTGCTATCATTCTGGACTTTCAGCATGAAATGCCAAATATTTAACTTTGTCATCATGACTAATATTTAATATTAGTCATGATGCTCATATGTATGTTTGTAGCATTGTCAAAAATTATTACTTAACCCCTTACCTCCCATTTACTCCTTCAGCGTTCTCTCTCTCTCTCCCTTCTTTCCTCTTTTTCTGTGTATTGTTATATCATAGTCCTTACATTTTTTATTCCTCACAATCATCCTATATATTTAGGTTTTATAACTACATATATGTATGAACTATTCTAGCTGTATTTGATATGGAATCTTTTAAATTTATTTTAAAATCATTTTGTAACTTCCATTATTGTATTCAGTCAGTAGATAGAAAAAATGTACAAGGCAATATTTGGGATTAATTATATTTAAGAGGTAGAAAGTTTTATCTACTTGATTAAAAAGTAAATTTTACTTGAAAGAACTTATGTTCTTGTTTAATCCTTTATTCAAGTGTAAGCAAACAAGGTTTGCATGTAAAGTATCTTCGTGACTTGGCCATTTTTATATAGAGGCTGTTTACTTCACATCAGTTACCTTAGTGTTCCATAATGCAAAGCACACATCCTTGTCTTTCAGACATGAAAGGCATGCATATTGCTATGCATTAAGAAATGTGTGCTTGACATTATGGAATACTAAAGTAATTGATGTGAAGTAAACAGCCTCTATATACAAGTAGCCTAGATATGAATATCTTATATGCAAACTTTGTGTGCTTAAGTATGGGTAAAGGATTGAACAAGAATATAATTTCTTGTCAAGTATGATTTATATTTCAGATAATATTTATCAGTTTTTCTCCCCTTTCCTTCTCTTTCTTTTCTGTATCATAGCAACATGACATGTGGTCACCATATTTTTAATTGTAATGTATTCTGTTACCATAGTTAATTGAGACTGAGTATAATGAAATAATATATAAAGGACAAATATTAATTAATATACTTTAAAATTGTGTGTACTTTAATTGACAGTGATGTTACAAGTAAAATATCATCATCGGATTCCAGAATATATGCAAGACTTGCGACGTTTTTTGATATTTTGGGTGGAGAAGATGCTTAAAGATGCAGATAACAGTATTTTAACTGTTATATTAGACTGTACTGACTCTGGCCTAAGTAATTTGGTATGTTATTTTACAAACATTAATAGTTATCACTTTATTTAATCATGTATTTTTATCATGCTTTCCTTGGTCTAGGAAGAGAATGTTTTTTATTATCAAAATGGTCTTTAATCTTTCATTTGCTGCAAGACATGTGAATAGTGCACAACTAGTATTTAAACACCCCTTTTTAAGCACATTTAAGCAGCCAGCATCCAAAAATGCATTTCACTATAGAAAAAGAAACCATCTTTCTTCCTTTCCTAGCTGCTTTTACACATTAACTGCATTATTACCGAATGGTTCATTTTATCCTTTTCTGTTTATAGGGTCTATTTGATTCTTTATCCTTGTTTTTTTTTCACACACACACTCTAGAATGTAGTCATTTAAGCATTCATAACAAATCTTAACACAGAAATCTTTGAGACTTTTAAAGGCAAAATCTCGCAACGGGGAGTCTTACTTTTCTTGGCGATCAGTTTTGTGGAGCATGCAACCAATGGCTGTATTTTGTCAATTATATAGGCAATTCTGATAAATGCTAGCTGGATGTGTGGTTTGAAAGTGGAATGAAGATTATGAAGAACTTTAGCAATCTTTTTCAGATTGCTAAAGTTCTATATAATCTTCATTTCACTTTCAAACTACACATTCCAGCTAGCATTTATCCATTCTCCTTTATCTTTCTCACCTTTATTCATTTCCAAAGAATTAACCTCATTCTCTTGCACATCATGGAAGCCTATTTACCTAGCCAGTCAATCTTTTAACATCTAAATTGAAGAACATAAGAACTACATTTGTAATAATTTTAATGGCACAAATCAGGGCTGGCAGGTCATGTGCTGGATGCTCTTTCACACAAAACCACATTGCAAATGTGCTACATAGAAGTTGCTATAGATCTGAGACTTTTTTAGAATGAGTATCAGCTATGAAATACTCTTATCCTCAGTAAGTATGGGGATTGACTTTTCCGAATTAATTTCATTTTTTTTATCTTCCCTTTTGAAGATGCCTTGATAGAACATTAGTTCCTTTTCATTTACAATTTAAATTGTTTCTGCAACAATCTGACTGTGTGTGTCCTGCCACAGTCATAATTTGTGCTCTGAAAATGCTGGTTTAAAAGCCAGCAAAAACAACAAAATTATTTATTTTGTTCTTCTGGTGTTATAGAGTAAATCTTCATTTATCAATTTAATAGTTGGATATTTGAAGGATCAGTTAACCAAATTTAGAACCTAAACCTATACAGTACTATATCAGAAGTCTGTTGATACAATTACCCATCCAGGGTTGGTTATTTGGTCATATACTTAAGAGATAACTTTACCATGAAGCACTATTATGAATAATTACCAACACCTAAGCCTATTATTGTTTAATTAAGTCTATATGACAGGGCAGTTTATCCTATTTGCAAAGTCTTTATGCCTGTTAAATGTGTGTTCTTCTGTCTATCTCTTCGTCCTTAAACACCCAGGTTTTGTGCACCTCAAGGGCATAAATTGGGTCTGTAGAGATGTGTTTTAACTTGTTCTATATGTTCTCCTTTGAGAATGCAGTTTCCTCTTTTTTCATTCTTTTTATATTTTTATTGCTGATTTTCATGCCAAATTTGTCACAACATTTATTAAATTTAGCTATTCCTGAAGACTTGTAATAATAGTAAATAAATCCATTACTACATCCTTATAAAACAACGGGCTGAGTTTAATATCTCTTATTCTGCTATTGGATTTAATGCCATTTTTTTCATAAAGTGATCCATGTTGTTATTGTTATTATTTGGTAACCTCCATGGAGTCGACACTTATCTTGGGAGGCAAACTCAACCAGCAACATGTCTGTCGTAATGAGCTTTGAAGTTATTTGCACTACCTGCATTCACAATGCACTAAGGCAATGCATTCCACTCACAAACAACTCTCCGTTTAAAAAATAAAAAAAAATCTATTCCTCACTCCCTTCTTCACAACATCCCTATACAACTTCCTGGGATAGTCTCTCATTCTTCCTATCTTAACATCCACTATTTTTATGTTTCCTTCTGTATTAATCTGATAGAATCCCTTAACTAACTTGAAGGTCTCTATTATATCTCCTCTTTTCCTCCTATCCACCTACCTCTGTAATCCACATTCTCTCAAGCACTCTTCATAACCAACACTCCAGAGTCCTGATATTACTTTGGTTATTCATCTATGGATCCCATTGTGTTTCCACATCACAATGAAAAGTAGGTGACCAAATCTGAGCACAGTAGTCCATATGTGGTCTGACAAATGCCTTATATTACTGCTTCACCACCACTTCCTTATCCCTAGATGTCAGTGTACTTTTTATTATATATATGATGTGTAATCTTTCAAACATGTGCAGTGTGCACTCAGAACTTCATTCTGCTGTCCACCATCACTCCAAGATCTCAAATCTCATACACTTTCTGAAGTACAGCTCCACCAATAGCATATGTAGCCTTATGTGTCTGTATCCCGTAGTTTAACACCTTGCATTTATTAACATTAAAACTGCAACCCACTCATTTGTCCTAGCTAAAAGCTTATTCAAATCTTCCTGTAGAGAATTAATATCACCACTACTCTTGGTAATTCTACCTACCTTTGCATCATTTTCAAACATTTGAAGATCCCCAGTCACTCCACAAGAAATATCATTAACAAACAAGTTAAACAGTAGGGGCCCAAGAACAGAACCCTGAGGCATGCCACTAGTCACCTTCCTTTTTTGACAGCTCCATTGTACACAACTTGCTGGTATTGTTCTGAGAGCCAATCTCTGATCCATCTAAGCAATATATAATCTATTGTTATCCTCTGCAGCTTGTACACCTACTTATGTGGTAATCTATTGAATGCTTTTGCAAAATCCAAGAATATCGCTGTATATGATTCTCCCTTATCTGATACATTTACAGCGATATTCTTGGGCTTTGCATAAATCCAACAGATTGCTTGGACATAACGAGAGAAAACATAAGCAGATTGTTAAAACTAGACCTGCTCTTCCCAAACCCATGCTGACCATCTTAAAGAATCTTATGTTTGTCATTCCAATCCTCTATTCTATTTTTAACCAATTTTACCAACACTTTGATCATAACTGCAAACACACAGACTGGTCTATAATTGGAAATTTCTGCTCTTGAAACATGTGGAGAGGTATTATTTTTGCCTTTTTTCCATGCCTTAAGAACTTTACCCACTGCAAGACTCTTATTAAATAACCAGGAACAAGGGCATGACTAACTCTTGCACATTCTTTAAAAATACATGGGGATGTGTCATTCATTCCTACAGCCTTACTATCATCTAACCTGAGCAACACTTGATCCACCTCTGATTCTTTCACCTTTAATTCTCCTAATTCTTGTCTCCTTTTTACATGTTGCACCACATCATTCATGCCACTGTTGATATACACTGAAGAATTGTTCATTAAATAATTCCACTATATCATTTGCTATGGTTATTCTGCTGCCATAACTATCCACCAGCATCAACCTGCCATGATTATTTTTCCTTTTGCTTGCCACATAGCAGAAAAAAATCCCTCTGATTAGCTTTGACCTTGCTGGCCAGTCTCCTCTCATATTCTACTTTTTCTTTTTTAACCATGCTTGTCACTTTTCTGGCCTGCACTTTATATTCTTCATGCATCTGTTCACTGCAAACTCTTGTACTTCCTTCAAAATAACTTCTTTTGTAACACTACACTTGATTTCACCATTCACCCATCTCACTCCTACTCTATTTCTTCACTTAACTCTTGGTATATAATTATGCATTGCTTGTGTTAGATACTGCCTTATCATTTCCCATGCACTCTCAACATCTTTTCTACACAATTCATTAACTCAATATATTGATGCTAGTTGACTACAAAGATACTTATAGCTCCACATATAGACCTTCTTGATAACTACTTTTTCCTGTTTGACTACTTTCCAAACCAATATCTCATGATCACTTTCACCAACAGGTGGTAGTGTTGATACCTCATTCACAACTGCATCCTGTGAGGATATCACCAAATCTAATGCTGATAAATCTCGTGTTGCTTCCATCACGTACTTCTTTAGATAGTTATCCTGTAGAAATTCAACTAATTCACTCTCCTTGTTACTAAACATGATCTCTTCTTTCCAATCCACATTCCTATAATTAAAATCTCCCATTAGAATCATTTTCCTTTTTGCTCAGCTAATTTGTTTAAATATTTACTCTGCATTACCTGGCCTATAATAGCATCCTATTAGATATACTATTCTATTGATCTCAACTTCACACCAAACATCTTCAAAATCTTGACACATACTATTTTCTACTTCACCTCTTGAAGGACACAATTCCTCTGCTACCATTAACAATACCCCCCCCCCTCCTCTCTTCATCTTTCTATCCTTTCGGAAAATTTTATATCCTACCATTTCAAGTATTGACAGTATATCATCCTCAAAGAAGTTTCACTTATGCCAATTATTTTTGGGCATACTGATTCAATGAATGCTACAAACTCGACCCCTTTATTTCTGGTGCTCCATACATTAGTATATGAGCATAACAATTCTGTACTCTTTGAAGTCATCTCATCAACACAATCACTCTTTACTCTCTCTGCTATAGTGCACGTCTTTCTTCTGATCATCTCCATTTCCCTGATCCGGACTTTGATTTTCGTTTATATTCTTATCATTCCCACCGTTTTGCAATGCGTCACTTTGCTCTGCTATAATCACTTCTTCACCTTTTGTATCTATCCTCTTTCCGTCTTCCCAAATCTACTTCTCAACTTCTCTCCGACTCTTAGTCATAATAATTTTGTATAGACCTGTGCATTCTTATTAAACAATTGCTCCAAATGACGAACACCAAATGCATTCCATCATCTTTGAACCATTCTAACTTCCATTTGAATTCATTTTATACATTCACAAATTGAGCACTTTCTGTCTGATGCAATCTTGCCATTTTGTCATTCATTATCATTGCTCTCCTTCTCAGTTCACTACTGTCATATCTGGGCAACAAACTATTTTCTCATTGACACTGTTATTCTTCACTTCCTGTAAAAACTTCTTCAAATCCCTTTCCACATTCTTTGTCGCATTATTGAGGTCATTTGTGACCTCAATCGATCATAATTAACTACCATTAATTCTGACTCCCATTCCTTCCTCCTATGCAAAGCATTTCTGATATTCGTTTTATTGTACCATCTGTAAAACATGTCGTGCGCACTTTATCTTTTATCACACCTTTAATGATTGATATTTGCTTCTTATTGTTAAGTCATTTTCTTAAATATTTTACCTCTATTATTCTTTGTGCCTACTGAGATCCGGCTTCTAAACTGATTTTCTGGGACCGTTTCTCTCTTCAAGTTCTGACGAAATTTATTTGTTTATGCTGCGCCAGTCAGAACTCTAGGATAAAAATTCTTATCCGAAGAAACTTTCCCAGAATTCAAGTAATACCTTTATGTAGATTAAGTAGTTAGGTAGATTGAGTGTTCAGTATACAGTCATGGCCTTGACAATCTTAAATTCCCCTTTTTTCCTCTAAACATAGGTTCGATATTTTCGTGAGTGGTAAAATTCAATCTCTTACTTGGACAAACTTAGGTATACATTGGGAAAACATATTTATTATTTACCTAAGAACATTACAATTTAAACAACACATAATCAAGCAAATCAAGGTTAATACTATAGTACAAGTAAAGCAGGGTAATAATTATCAAACAGACAGGCTATTCAAACACACTCATGAGAATCTGATGTTCATCTATATCACAAACATGGATGTCGGTATTAAACTAGATTACTGCTATTAATGACCCATACGCTTTAAACTTGGTCTAGACAACTTATGAACGTAGACTACCAGTCTAATTCGATTAACATAACACAGGAAATTGTCTCAAAAATCTCTTTTCTAAACTCTGTCCATTTTACACCTTCGTCACTAATAGATAACTCATAAAAGGGAAGGTTTGTACATTACCACCTTGTTAGATGATTTCTCGATCCTTCCGTCTGTTATTTGTTGTAGATTGTCCCTCTGTACGATGGATTTCTGCCACGTGGGAGTCGCGTTCTCGTCCCGATTTAGCCACTTGTTTCTTCTGGGCTTACGAACTTTTAACGTTGCCGCTTCTAACTCGATACTTTCAAAGGAATCCTTTGCTGCTTTCTCATCAATTAGAACCACATTGATGGTCTAAAACTCGAACACCGCCATCATCTCGTGCTATATTTTCTTCGACCTGGATTGCTCATCAATGGGGAAACACGCTGCCACTTTACCATCTTCACACGTCTTGTCGGTTATCAGGCGTGCTGATCCGCTGGGAAATTCAAGCAGGAGACTCATGGGAAGGGCACATGTGACTGGGGAACACCGCAGGAACCAAGGGAAAACATAAAAGGAAGCAAAAAAGGTTCCTCTCAACAATGTGAATCGTTTTAAACACCATTATAGTGCCCTCTTTCTGCACTCCAAACTTGTCTACGACACTCCCATTTGCTGTCACTGAGTGACGTCACCTCCTTGCTGTACGCACATCACTTTTTTCAGGGAACACGAATTTCTTGCACCTTCCACGAATGCCTACTCATCACTTGTTACGTCATCTTTGGTGGTCAAACTGTAACCTTTATACTTTCATTCGCACGATGATACATGACTTTATACATGCCGTATTTTAACATTGATGTTTTTGACAAATTAAGATTCAATCTATTTTAGACAATAACCTTAAACATAGTACAATTTCATATTTATTTCCTCCTTCGATTTCATTTTAATTTTAGATTCAACCTCTTTTATATTTTAATTCCCTTTTAAGCAAGATTAATATCTGCATCTTCACATATTATGTCTGCTTTGCCAAGAGTACAAGTGTGCTTTTGCTTGATATTGTTCTCTTGTTAAATCTTGAATGGAGCAGTTCTATTCTTGAACAAGCCATCATTCAAGATCTAACATTATTAACTTCCTTGTCATTTACACCATTTATGCTCTTTCTTCTTTAAGCATTCAATTTCCTCCTCCATACATTTAATTTGATGCTTCATTTTCATTAACTCTTGCATAAGCTCTTCCATGTTTCTTCTATTATCATCAAATTCCTGACATGTATTATCATAATATCCTGTAGTACAGGATATTATGATAGTACTACATGAAGAACTTACATCATTACTAACTTATCAACAATTTCTTCCAAATGAATCTGTTATCTATAATAAATTTAGTTTAATCCTTTATCCAAGTGTGTGCAAACAAAGTTTGCGCCTGAAAGTATCTTCAGGACTTGCAAGGCGTTGCCCCAGGCAACACCTTGCAAAGGTGAAGCAAGCTACCAACACTCCTATCTCAGTATCTCCCATAATGCAAAACACATCTCCTTGTGGATATGTATAATGTTATACATTAAGGGAAGGGCCACTACCCAGACTAGTTTCGACCTTTATTGAGGTCTCTTCAGTGGGAGCTAGGCCCAAGTGGAGATACCAGGCAGAAGCATTAGCAAGGTCATCTCCTCCTATAGGAGCTGCCAAACGGTGTGCCACCTTTTTATTAAATTACTCTGGATTTAGAGAAAGATGTTGAAAGTTTATTTTTCACTTGGTCAGACTATAATAAATTTAGTTTAATCCTTTATCCAAGTGTGTGCAAACAAAGTGGTTGTACCACTTTACCCCAGTCCTGAAGATACTTTCAGGCTTAAACTTTCTTTGCACACACTTGGATAAAGGATTAAACTAAATTTATTATAGTCTGACCAAGTGAAAAATAAACTTTCAGAATCTGTTATCTGTCAAGACTCCAACATTATCAGATCTTATATTTCTGTCTTCTAAGGCACTTTTTAGTATATTAATCCATATAATATCTTGGTCTTCCTCTGGGTGTTTTTCCTGCCAACTTGGTAGAGAACACTTTGTTTTTTTGCTAATCTTTCCTCTCTCTCATTCTGTTTAAGTGACCATACCACCTGAGATTAACTCTACTAACACATTCCTGGATGCTAACAAATGTCAAGTTATTTCCTAATATCCTCATTTTTAATATATTGCCATTGATGCTATCTGTTCACGCCCCTAATCTTTCTCAAGACTCATATCTGTGGTCTCTGGTCTTTGGTCAAGTGTTTTATTTCTAACCCAGCTCTCAGATCCATTAGTTAAAATTGGTTTGAACACTGTCTTGTATACAGCTAATTTAGTGTTTTAACTAATTTCACTCTTATTCCATATAATTTTATTCAGTTGACTTCCAACCATGCTGACTTTGTTGATTCTGTTTTATTTAATTTACCATCTTCACTAAAAATCATGCCTAACTAGCAAAAATGTTTTACTTGTCCTATTGGTTCTCCATTCATAACTCAGTTGATATTTTCAATGTTTCTGCCTATTTTCCTTGTCTTGTCATTGCTGATTTTCGTCACGCTTCTCACATACTGTAATATGTTCCTTTTTATCATTCCGTCTAACACTCCATAAATCTTATACATTTTTGGATGTATACAGGAAACAATTTTTGCATCTTATCCACTGCAAAAAAGTCCAGGTAAAAACTTGATCTTAAAGTTGAAACTTTTTTGTGCTGTCGGCATATGCTTCTTTACTGCAACTACTGCCATTTTTGTAATATTAATGAGCACTTCCACATTAATCATGATAAAAACTGTAGCAAACACTTTTAGAACTATAAAACCACAGTACCATGATTATAAATTGTCAGGTTATCTCACACAAAAGCACTATTATGCAAATCTGCATATAATTTCGGGGGTGAGGAACACATTTTTCATATAACATGTTATGTTTAAAGTACTGAAGCAGGTAAGTAACTACTCAATATCTTACCTCTTTCATTAATTTGTTTCTCCTTTTGCTGTTTCACTTTCTCACCCTTCCTGTGCTTCTAAATAAGACTACTAATTCAAGAGTCACCTGTCAGATAATTTGTTTTAGTGTTGAGATTTTGAAACTTAATTCATTTTCAATATTCTCATTTATTTAATTATTGGCATGTTTCTGTTTGAATTCCTATTCTCAAATTTATTATTCAGGTATAGCAAACTTGTTTGTTGCTAATTATTGTACTTGTACATATTTGAATCCATTTTATATTTTAATATCTGCTACATTAATATTGCAATATCTCAACAAATCTACTACAAAATGTATGAAATGCAATAAAAACATGAAAATCAGCAGTAATATACTTATTATTTTAAGAAAAACAGTAAAGTACACTAACACGAGTGTTATATAAATCCCTTTCAATACAGCCTTAAACCCAGTAGTATTTAAAAGATAAAATAATGATAATCTGTATTTTAGTTTCTAAAATATTGATGACCTTTTTTTTGTGATTATTTTTTGTTGTGAAACTGTTAAAATGTTCTTACTTGTGAATAATATTTATTTTTTTATTATTATTATTTTAAATAGGATATGGATCTGATTAGATTTTTAATTACTTTATTCAAATGTTATTATCCTCGATCTTTAGGTGAGTTCTATTTATATTTTTTTTCTACCTTTTGATATAAAAATAACTATTTTTATTATGTATATGTATGTGTGTATATATAAAAAAAAACTTTCTATATCTATAAAGAGAAATATCAACATAGTTCACATGGCCCAAGAACTACCTATTCCAAACATAGAAAAAACTAAATACACTACTATAATAAAAATGACTACCGGACAAACTTTGTAAGTGCATTAATAACACTTCCAAACTTCACTCTCTCTCTCTCTCTCTGCAAGCAACAGAATATCTTTCTACATTGACAGTATCAATGATATAAAAATTAAAAAGCAAAGGTATCAGTACTGGATCCTGTTGGATCCAGCTTGTGATCTTTCTTTTCCTTGATACCACCCCTCCATACAGAACTGATATCTATCACAGTTTTGTATGGAGGGTGGTATCAATTTTCAATTCAGTTCACTTGCCTTGATATCTAACCCATGTGTTACAACTTAAATATCAGCTTATAATATATAATGACAGCTAACGAGGAAAGGGATTTATATGCCTTTTCGTCAGCTGTTCTTTTAACTATATTAAAGAAGGCACGAAGATTACCAAAACACCTTAACAAATCATGCTGACGTTTTAATATTACCAACATATATTCAATTTTGAATACGATTCTCTCACTAATTTCTCCAAAATAATGACTACTAATGAAATACAAGCTTGTTTATAGTTTGACATCTTCATTCTGCTGCTATCTTTATGCAGTGGCACTATCTTGCTGTCTTTGAACAATAAGGTCAAAAAATTGCCAATTACTTTTCTTAACACGTTTGCTGCCATGCTACTCGGGCATAGTTTGTTACCGTATGCCAAGCAATTTCAATTCTTCAAGGTCAGTACAGATAATCTCGTTGCCGGCGGTAATCGACATACGAGTATATTCGTAGTTGGCTTGTGTGGCTCATATACCATCTACGAGTATACACACTTTCGCTGCTAGCTCCGCACGCCAAGCATTTTCACTTCAAGGTCAGTACAGGTAATCTCATTGCCGGCGGTAAGCGTCATATGAGTATATTCGTAGTTGGCTTGTGATGCTCGTATACCAACTCTGAGTATGCTCGTAGTTGGCAGTGAACGTGTTAAACATTATCTTAAAACACTTGGTAAAATCCCATCCTTTCTTGCTGTCGTATTGACTTCCAGAGTATTATTATTTAAAATACACTGGTGTCCAAAAGCTAAGGATGAACTACATTTTTACCTGTATATGAAAAAAAAAATTTCAGGACTACAGCCAAATGTGGACATAAATTTATTTACAGCATACTAATAAATATATAAAAAAAAAAAAAAAAAAATTAATTAATAAATTTTGTGTAATATACTAATATTAAGCAAAAAAGTGTTATAATTTTTGTAAAATTAAATTGCAATACATTTTGGTAAAAGTTAGATTTCCTAAGGACAAAATTAAGTAATTAATGTACAGTGCTTACCAAAAACTATTCGGAGCGACATTTCGGTATGGAACATGTCTATCCCGAACTACAATGCATTTTTCACAATGTCGTGCATGCTTAGCACCAAGTGATTTGTGAGTTCTTTAGGCAAAATGACCCACTCCTTCAGAGTGAGGGTAAGGCCTTGTTTGTTTTCTGGAGGGGAATTGCAAGCAGCAATCGCCTCCCTATTGCATCCCAAGTATGTTCTATGTGTTTGAGATCTTGGAGCATGCTACTTACTCGATTTGATTAATATCCTTGGTCTCCAGAAGTATCTCCACTGCTCGTGTATGACGAGATGTGGCATTGTCATCAATAAAAATGAATTCTTCACATACAGCACCATGGAACAATTGAACATGATCTTCACATACAGCACCATGGAACAATTGAACATGATGTTGAAAACATTCTTGCAATATGTTTTACCACAGTTCCGTTTTACAGCATTTGTAGCTTGGTGCATCCATTAAGCATAATGCCTCCCCACACCATGAACCCAGCATTGCTGTATTTATCCCTTTCAAAAACATTCTTGGTAAGCAGTTTCAGGGGAGATCAAGTGTCATCTAGAATTGGAGGAAAGACTAAAATGACTCATCTGTAAAGAGTACATTAGCCTATTGATGTCTTGTCCAATTTTTATGGATACACCACTACTGAAAACGTGCTCTACAATGAGCTGTGGATGAAGAGATGCAGAGTACATGCATATAGGCCTACTTGTTATAGGTGGCTTGACAGGTGAGATATCTGCATACCTGTGCTCAAATGGAGCTAACTTGCATGCTGACCTGCTGTAGTGTGTTGATTACATTTTGCTATTATAAGCAAAAATCTGTCTTCATGCTCCATGGTAGAGGATAACCTCTTAGTAAACATCTGGAACACATTCCATTGGTTTGAAACCTTGCCCAGAGTCTGGATACAATGCTATGTGAGATTCCAAACTCTGTCAATATCAGTAATTCTTGGCCTTCTTTAAGCTTTCCAATAATTCTTTCATACGTCATCTAGATGATGTCTGAGACACTGCAAGACATCCAAGTTTTCAAATTTATTCCTTCACGAAAAGAGCTTTCTTCAAACACAATTCGCTTAGCACAGTCTTTTGTCTTTCATCCTGTTGAGTGTTACCATATTCAAAAATTTGAAGGTGTACCTGCTATTTGCTCATAATCGTCAGTTAATCAAATTGCCACACTACTGATTTCAAGCATTACATAAATTCTGTTTATTACAATAAAATCACTAACAGTAAATGTAGCATATGGTTTAACATAATTGTAACATAGTTACAATTGAAGAACAAAGTATAATATGTGATGCATATGCTGGTACAAAAACAGGATACTGTGACAGGGTGGGATATATGCCTCTCGCCTTGCCACATGGTCAAGGGCAGGATGAGAGGACATATATCCCACCCTAGGTGATGGTGAGAGGACATTTCTGCTTGCCCTATAGTTAATACATAAGGAATATTTTGTTATTCCTCAGTAAAATGATAGACTATAATACATAGCAGGTTTTGAATTGCATGCCAGAGTTTAGCAGCTCTGTTTCTATATTTATTTTTTACCCTGCATCATTCCAAAAAAATTAAACTGGATTTGTTAAAATGGGTAAAGGTAAGAAACTGATAGAATGGAAGAATGCATAAACATTTGTGGAATCATGTTCTTATATTTCTTATTTGGAATTATATGGTAAAGCATTACTGCATTTAGCTCGTACTTGAAAAATCTTTCACTTTATATTGTTTGCATGCATTGAAGGAAGAACTGGCCATCTTTGAGATGTATAGAAACATTGTTTTTCAGAAGGGGGTGGGATGGAAAACAAAAGAAAAACTTTAACTTCAGTGATCACAGAGTTTTTCTGATATATACACAGTTTATAAATTGGCAAAAATAATACTCATTATAAATTATGTAGTTCTTATTGAAGATTTTGTAATCTATTTGTAAGCATACTGTTTTGCTTTGTGTGAAAGCCACTCAACAAAACTATAAAATATCCTCTCCCTTCCATCTCTCAAATAAGCAATGATTTTATTGATTCTCTGAATAAATATCAAGTAAAGTTTGAGCATCTGCATTTTACTTAAAAATTCTGCAAAAAAAAATTCAAATATAAAAATTCATCTACCTGATACAGAAAATAAGAATATGTCCATGCAATATATGATACATACGCTACAAATGATAGGCAAGTTAGCTACTACCTGTTGTGCTATATATGTGATTTTTCAAATTGATTGGCTTTTAATGTCATTAAAAACTTGATTTGCATTTGTTTTGTATGTTTAAGATATATGCAATATTCTGAGAGTTTCATTGATATTTAAATTGCAGTTATAATTAAAAATTTATTGTCAGATTTTTTTTTGATTGATAAATACATTGTTGAAGCTGGATTGCAATAGAAATTTAGTTAGTATAGGCATAAACTTCATTATCATCAAATTCCTGACATGTACCATCAAGAAGTGTTTAGAATATTATGATTGTAATGATATAACTTTTCATATAGGACTAACTTTCTGTCAACAATTTTCCCCCAAATTGTGGATTGTGTCAAGACCAATATTATCAGTTCTTATATTTGTCTTCTATATAGTTTCTAATTTTTTTTAGGAAATGACAATGTAAACTAGATTATTAATTATAAAAACTTTAATAACTACTTATATTTTGTCAGTGTTGCATTGCCATCTTCAGGGATCACAAACAATGATATGTGCATGCAAACACTTGCACTAAGCAAATGAGGCTGAAGAAAGCAACACAAGTCAGTCCTATAGTCCCAATTTAGACCATTAGGGGACACCATTTAGGTGTCCCCTAGTGGACTAAATTGGGTTGTCTTAGTTGTTGGGCTGACAATCTTAGAATGTATGCTTCCCAAATTTTAGGGCAGTTTCAGGCACTCAAATTTGTTGAGGTTTATAAAGAGCTGAGGCAGATTCAAGGAATATAGTCTCTTGTGCTTGTACTTGCCATGGTGTAATAAAGTGGCCTTCTTCCAGCCTATTCTGTGGTGGGTGTCCAAAGCATGGTCATCAAGTCCTGAGTGGCTATATTGTTGGAACCAGATGTCATCCATGTGTTCAGATATCCTGATATATTTGCTGTCCTGCCTGTTTGGCTGCAGTAGGACAGTTTGCAACTGCAAGGGATCTGGTATACTCCAGGTTGGTTTAGGGGAAGTTGCTGGTCTTTGGTGGAGCAGATAGGAGATGCCAATTTCTTGTGGTTTGTAACTGGTTGTGAGGTAATATTTCCTTTAGGATTTTTATTAATTTTTTGGATGTACCCTGGATATATGGAATGATAGATTTAGAGAAATCTCTGCTTTGAAAGGGGGGGGGGGCAGGTTACCTAGTTTAATTTTTGGAGTTGTAGCCATTGGCTAAGAAGGTGTTAAGGATATTGTCAAGTTCAGTACTTAGGGCATTGTTATCTGAACTAATTAATTTTGCCCTGTTATATAGGGTTTTTATAATCCTATATTATTGGGAGGGTGGGTGTGACTGCTGGTGGATGTATCTACCTGTATGTGTAGGATTTCTGTAAATGGAAAAAGCCAGGGAACCATCAGGCTAGCATGTAATCAGAATTTCTAGGAAAGGGGGACTGCTGTTTTCCTTTTCCAAGGTAAACTTTGTCCTGGGGTGTTGATTGTTAAAGTGGGTTATGAAATTGTGGAGTGTATCCAGGCCATGTGGCCAAATGAGAACACATCATTTGCGTAGCATAGCCAGACAGTAGGTTTATGTGAGGCAGAGTTTAAGGCTTTTTCTTCAAAGTTCTCCATAAAGAAGTTGGCCAGGGTTGGAGAGACATATATCCTCTAGGGATGTACAGGATATTATGCTAGTAATGATGTAACTTTTCATGTAGGACTATCTTTCTATCAACAATTTTCCTCCAAATCTTATTGTGTCAAGATCAATATTATCAGATCTTGGGACTCTGGGACCTACTTGTAATGCCTTTCTTCAGCCTCATTTACTTAGTGTGAGTGCCTACGTGTACATAATCATTGGTTTGTGATCCCTGAAGAGGGTAATGTAGCATTCCGAAATATAGGTAGTTATTAAAGTTTTTATAATTAATAATCTAGTTTATGTTCTAACCAACATGTAAGCTTATCTACAAGAATGTCTTATAAGGCACTTTTTACCATATTAATCCATCTACATCTTGTTATTCCTCAGTCTTTTCCTGCTAGCCTATAATAGAACACTTCTTTTGCTATTTTTTTCATTTTCCATTCTGTTTAAGTGACTGTACCACCTGAGATTATTTCTTCTAACACATTACCAAATGCTAATAATGTGAAGTTCTTTCTTAATATCCTTATTTATCATATGATATTGCTATTTCCATCTGTTCTTCCCTTAATCTTAGAATTTTCATATGTCACCTCCAGTCTTTGGTCAAGTGTTTATTTCTAACCAGCTCAATCCACTTGCTAAAATTAATTTGAATGTACTAAAATCTTTCTGAAGAGAAGATTGTGGGAATGTTAATTTTTTTTATGTGGGAACTGTAACCATTAGAAAAGTGTGGTGTATATGATTGTTCTGTTGCAAAAGATCTCATTGAAACAAAGGTTATAAACTCTGGATAAGTTTTTATGACACCATATTGTTCAGAGGTAGGGGGAGGTGATGAGAAAGTTTATTAAGAAGGTGTCTAGAAAGGGTAGACTATTATTAGTTTCCTTTTCCATAGTAAATTGGATTCTAGTGTGAAGGCTATTGAGGTGACATAAAGTATCTAATGTGTCTGAGTTATGAGACCAAATAGAAGTTAAAGATTACAAGTTCTTGGTTAATTTGTGATACCACCTTGGATGATAGTGTAGATCAGGGAAGGTAGCTCATTGTATGGTTAGAAGTGCATTGGACTCCAATGATAATAATAAACATGTAAGCCTACTTATGCAAAATGTGTTAACCAAAAGCTGGTTTGTAGGAAAAAGGCTAAAACTTGGCTTTTTTTATTAATTTTCGATTTTTAGCGATTTTATTGTTTCATGCACAGCTTTTGCACATTCTTTTCACTTGTTTAACCTTGAGGCACTAAGTATTAGCAACAGTGATGTGTCACAGATTTTTTTCAGTTAGTTTTTAGTTTACAATTGATACTTGTGTGCTACGGAGTTTTGCTTTGTTCGCCATTTATGAACATCTGCAGTTTTGTACTCTTTCAAAAAACTAAGCCTTGTTGTTACATTTGGTTACCCATCACAGTGCAAAAGAAAGAGAAGGTGATAGTAAGTGCGAATTCAATGACCAATGGGAAAATGAGTTCTTATTTATAATGAATCCATAAGGAAAACTGTTGTGCATTGTTTGTGAAAATACTTTCTCACATAATAAAACATGATCTTAATAGACATTATAAAACACATCAGACTGAAATAGAAGGAAAACCGAAGTTTGGGTTACAGAGAGAGAGAGAGAGAGAATCTTGTTTTTTTATATTAAATTAGTATAACACATGTATATTAAATGTTTATATTAACAGTTTTAATGGGAGTTTTTAAGGGTACAAGAGTTGTATGGTGCATTTGAACTCGTATGTGAAAAAATTGGCACATGGAAAGTAAAAGATTGGCCACCCATTGTGTAGATGCATAAATTACACAAAATTCAATAAGTCCCCGTTGCTTTTTCTTTCTTCTTTTTTTTCTATATGCTGATTTTTATGCTTATTATGTTTATAGTAAATTCTGTGATGCTATTGTGTATGAAGCAGAACATATCTGTTGACAGGTAGTGCTTATCACTGTTGATTTTGAAGTTTTTAGTTAACCTGAGCATATTTTTGGTAGTTCTAGAGAAGTTTAACATTATCATAATTGGTATTACTGAAACAAAGAAGACAAACAGGTGATTCTTCTAAATAACAAGGTGCCATATTCAGGCAGTGATGATCAGAGAAAGGAAGAAGTGGCTATAGTATTCAAAGATAATCTTGGATGACAAGCAATTTTGAGTAGAGCAATAGGGGCAAACATCAAAATAGGGATTGGACAGTGAGACTTATTTGTGCCTGTGGTTCAACAGAACATTCTGCTATGGAAGAAGTGGAGGATTTTTTTCAAGTCATTAATGAAGACTTCAGAAAAAGTGAAATAACAGCAAAGTGGGAAATGAATATTATTATAAGGGCACCTCCATGGAGTCTGAAGACTCATTGCAGGAGACCCAATCTATTCACACAATCTATTATACCTCTCCTTGAACCTATTAACAGACAAAGCACTCGCAACTGACTGTGGCAACCCATTCCACTCATTCACAACTCTCTAAACAAAAAAATCTAGTCCTCACACCCCTACTAACCACACCTTCAACTTCTAGGGATGACCTCTTGTTCTGGTCCCTCTAGCCAAGTGCTGAAACATTTCCCTTGCACATCTATCCTATAAAACCCTTTAAGCAACTTAAATGTTTCTATCATATCCCCTCTTTTTCTTCTATCAGCCAACTTCTGCAATCCACACACCTTCAATCTATTCTCATAGGGAACATTCCATAGGCCACTCACTATCTTCGTCACTCACCTCTGAATCCTCTCCACCACTTCCTCATCCCCCAAGAAACACAGGGGACTGGACTTGAGCACAGTAATCCAGATATGGGTGTAATAAGGCATTACAAACAGAAAGAACAACTTCCTTATCTCTACTTGTTAATGTGTTCTTCAATAGCCAAGTAATCTTATGTGCTACCTCTGCAACTGGGAGAAGAAATTAAGTCCTGGAAGGCAGTGTTAAACGAGTAGTTGCAGTTGTAAAAACATAGTCCAGTAGAGGACTTGCTTTGAGGGGAAAGGATGACATTTTTCGGTTCTGTGCATAATGGAAATGTAATGATGTGTTTAGAATTAATTAGTGAATTTTATCCCTTTCTTACTGAGCACATTGCCACAAGTGGGAAAAAGGAAAAGGTTTCATTTCCTATCTTTCCTTTGCCACATATGAGGAATTTTTAAAATAATGGGCAAGAAAGTAATCAAATTTATTGTGGAAGAACTTAAAATAGCTAAGTACTATTCCAAAAGTGTTGACTCAACACCAGACTTGTTTCTTGTTGATCAGCTGTCCTTCATTGTATGATATGTGAAAGAACATGGAACTCCTGTGGAGCATCTTGGGTTTCATTCCTAACGTAAGTCGCAAATCTGAAGAGTTACAATAGGCGGTTTTGACTTCACTAAACGAGCTTGGAATTGATGTAGCAAATTGCAGAGAGCAGGCAAGTACACAGGATTGCAAGCAAAAATTCTTGAAATCCATTGGCAGAATTCACACTGTGCACTGGACATTTTGTCTCTAATTGGTACTTGCGCTGCCGAATCCTGTCGGTACTCTTCCGCATTTTTTGATGTCCTTCAGAAACTGTACGTATTTTTCACATCTTCAACACATTGGTGGAGTGTTCTAAGAAAAGCACCTGGAAACCTCTGCAAACGTCCTTCACCTACTCGTTGGTCAGCTCGTGATGATGCCTGTCAGAGTCTTTGTGAGGAATGCAAGGAAATAATTTCCACTTTGTCCGAAATTGAAAATGATACCACCCAGAAGAAAGTTAAGATGTGAAGCAAGTGGAATTCTATGGTAACTTCAGTCACTGGAGGTTAAGATCATGACCTGCCTATGGGGTGATATTCTTGCAAGAACAAATGCCACAAGCAAGAAATTACAAAGTTGTAAACATGGCTATAGGAAGTGTTTGTGAACTGTATGGGTCCCTCGAAGAATATTTCAAAGAACTAGAGTTACTCTGAGTCCTATGAAGAACAGGACAAGAAACTTAGTGGAGTTGACTTGTATGAGGAAGAGAAAAAGAGGAAAAAAAAAGCCCACCAGGTTTTTTGACGACAGTGCAGATGAAAGTAACGAAAATGAAGAAGAGTACAATCCATCATTCAGTTTCAAAACTTGATACTTATGACACAATTTTGCACAGGCTCTCATTCGAAATGAATCGAAGAAAAGTGTCGTATGAAAACTCCTCGTAGGATTTCTGGTTTCTCACACCAGTGCATGGGATATGTGAAAAGGACGTCATAAAAGGGACAAAAAAAACTTCAAGAACACTTTTTGACTGATATCGAACCTGAATTTGTAAACGAATGTCTGCACTTCAGAGTGCACCTGAAATCAAGTTGTCTAGAAATAAATACATTCCTACAACTTTCACAGAAAATTCAACAGGAAGCCCTACAGTTGAAGGCCAGTTCTCATTGAATTCTGATGACTCAAATTTTGAAGACTCTACACTCAAGGTAGCCCCTGAGTTTCAAATAACTTGACAAAAAATGTGACACAAGCACGTTACAAAAAAAGTTTATCATTTTATATTATAGAGTAGATATTACGAATTTACAATATAAATAGGTTATGTTTGTAAATCAACATGTTCATTAAATATGGGGGTAGGAAATACCTAAATATGCCACTGCGGTCAGACTTGAACATGCTTTAGTTATCATTTCACAGAATCAAATGGGGGGGGGGAAGAGGGCTATCCCTCACCACAGCAAATAGCAACTTGATAAACTTTTTTGGAA
Organism: Typopeltis vanoorti; assembly: GCF_054136105.1. Lineage (NCBI taxonomy): Eukaryota > Metazoa > Arthropoda > Arachnida > Uropygi > Thelyphonidae > Typopeltis > Typopeltis vanoorti. The sequence continues at coordinate 41,281,232 of NC_143572.1, read as the reverse complement.
TCAGCAGCAGATTAAAAAAAAAATTAAATTAATTAAATAGGCATGGTCACATGAAAACTACCCAACATTTGGAAAATAATGATCTATTGTGCTGTCATAATATCCTGCACCTCCCCGTCACCCTGAAGATACAGATCAGGAATTTAATGTTGTTATGGTGATTTGGGAAACAGTAATTCTCCACATTCTCTCAGCCTTGGGGCTAGCCTTCACTACTATGGGTGCTCAATAGACTTGGGTGGGAAGTCTGTTGAGCATCCATACAGGGTATTCATCTTAGAGCTTCAGTATCTTCGTGTCTAATATCTATTACTTTTTTGTGTATTGTTACTAGGGCTACAAAATTATGCAAAATCCTATTAATCACAAAAAAATGGACTGACTCAAGACTCTCCATCTTTTTAATGATATGTCCCAGTAAATTATTGCTAGGAGTTCCAGAATGTGATCAGCATCACTGATCACAATATTTCCGCTCTATGAAAACCATTCCAAGAAGTCTATAAATAATAAGAATAGGAGCAACATTGGAAACTTTTTTTTTTGGGTGGAGCATAATTTGTTACCATAATTTTTGTTACTAGAATGGACCTTTATGTTATGCATATTCTGTGTTTTCTTAACACATTTTGAAAGTCAAATATTTCATTTAGTAAATTATTTTTGATTAAATGAAAAAATATTGTATTTTGTCTGATCTGCAGCAGCTCACATCATCATCATATATATCGAGGATTTAAGCCTAGCATGGCCTGTTCCGGCCTTAGAAGTCATCTTTTAAGAGGGCGTCCTGGTTTTCTTTTTCCTAATGGCTTGTACTTTAAGACTTGTTTTGGTAATCTTTCTGTTTTCATTCTTTGAACGTGTTCCATCCATTTATGTTTATATTTTTTAATTTTTTCTATTACTGGTTCTTGGTTTAATTCTTTCATAATATCTTAGTTTCTTTTGTGATCAAATAGGGTATACTTTGCAGTTTTTCTCATAAACTTCATTTCTGCTGCTGTTAATCTTTGTTTTGTCTTTTTGTTTTATTGTCCAGATTTCGCTTCCATACATTAAGACCGGTAAGGCTAATGTATTGTATACTTTTAGCCTGGTTTGTTTTTGAACTAGGTTTGGTTTAAATATAGAGTTAATTACACCTGTTATTTTCAAATATTTTGCAGTTTTTATGTTTATATCTTTTTCATTTTCATGTTATCATCCTAGGTAGTTAAATGAATTCACCTGTTCTAAGATCTTGTTATCTATTACTATTTTAGTTCTTGCTGGATCTTGTCCTTTAAAGGCCATAGTTTTTGATTTTTCTGTTGATATTATCATACCATAATCTTTGGATATCTCATTTAGATTTAAAATAGCTTTCTGCAAGTTATCTTCAGAATTTGTAATTATTATTTGGTTGTCTGCGAAGAGGAGAGTGTTTAAGTTAACTGTAGGTGAAAGTTTAATTCCTTGGTGTAAATTTTTACTCCATTTTATTATTTCATTTAAGTAGATATTAAAGAGTTGCTGAGAGGGGACATCCCTGTCGGACCCCTTGGTTTATCTCTCTTGTATATGATAGCTCATGATTTAATCTTATTTGTATTTGATTATTTTCATATATACTTGTGATAGCTTTTAGGATATTATTTGGTATTTGTCTTTCTTTTAATATGTTAAATAATGTTTCTTTTAACGTTGTCAAATGCTTTTTCAAAGTCAATAAATGCAATGTGTTTCCAAATTATATTCTCTTCTTTACTCGACTATTAATTTTAGGCAAAAGGCTTGGTCTATACATGATCGTCCTTTTCTAAATTCCTGTTACAAAATACATAGCTGAATCTTAAATAACAAACTAATGAAATATTCCGAAAACTTTATTCTAGAGGTACAGAATGGATTTAAAAAGGACGATCATGTATAGACCAAGCCTTTTGCCTAAAATTAATAGTAGAGAAAAGAAGAGAATATAATTTGGAAACACATTGCATTTATTGACTTTGAAAAAGCATTTGACAACGTTAAAAGAAACATTATTTAACATATTAAAAGAAAGACAAATACCAAATTATTTAATATGTTAAATAACGTTTCTTTTAACGTTGTCAAATGCTTTTTCAAAGTCAATAAATGCAATGTGTTTCCAAATTATATTCTCTTCTTTTCTGTACCTCTAGAATAAAGTTTTCGGAATATTTCATTAGTTTGTTATTTAAGATTCAGCTATATATTTTGTAACAGGAATTTAGTATACTGATACCTCTATAGTTTTTAGGGTAATCTCTATTACCTTTCTTAAAGATAGGAATCACAATTGCTTTTTTCCATTCTATTGGGGGGATACCAGTTGAGTAAATTTTATTTAAAAATAGCAAGTCTTTTTTTGAATCTTGTTCCTGTATATATATATGGTTCTGAACCTAGCTTATCTTCTCCAGGTGATTTTCCGTTTCTTGTTTCTTTCAGGTTGATTTCTAATTCTTCTTCAGTTATTTCCTTTTCATTTTTGTTAATTGTTTGCCAGTTGTCTTTTTTAAAATATTTGTCTGTCCATTCTATTTCATCTTCTAATGCAGCAGCTTACATACCGACACAAATCTACCCACCATGAACGAGTAGCCAAATGTTTGTCAAGCCCTGGTTTATTGTAGATTTTATATTGTATCCCAGATGTCTTTCTGAGAGATTAAATATTGGGACTATTACACCTATGTTTAATTATTTTATTGTGCTGTTTTCATTCTATTAAAGCTCAAAATGAGAGAGAGAAATGATTTTGAATGTATGGATTTGGACATCATCACTATATGCAACTTCTGATATAATATAGGCTTGTATAGTATTGCAATCTCTTGACTATATTTAAAACAGGAACTTTATTTTATTTTTAATTGTTTTGCTACATAATATTGGACAGAAAAGAAAAGTGAAACATATATTCAGAAAGCTGAAGCTTTTGTTCAGATTCTATTAAAATTGGAACAAAAGCTTTAATTTCAGTTTCTTTTAAAATAAGGTTCAATAATTTTTCAGTAATACAGCAAAAGTCTGAATCTTAGTATGAATAACAGTATGCAATCATCTTTTATAGCCCAGGTTTCTGATTTGTGAAACTTGAAATTAATTTCACAAATCAGTATTAATTAATGAAGCCAATTTTTATTTGATTCGAATAGGTTTTTGAATAATTTTATTTCTTCTAAATTAAGTATAGAAAATGTTATAATGCTATTAACTGATATGATTTAATATAGTTGTTTCTTTTTTTTAGGTTATATTTTAATCTTTGATATGCCATGGCTTTTCAATGGTAAGATTTTAAGTACTTAATCTGGATATTTAAAAAAAGTTATAGAGCACATTCATTATTTAAATAATTCCACACTCTCATCATCATCAAATTCCTGCCATGTACCCTCAAGGGCTGTACAGGATATGATAGTACTACATGAAAAAAATTACATCATTACTAACTTCCTATCTACAATTTTCCTCCAAATTAGTCTGTTACTTGTCAAGACTCCAACATTATCAGATCTTATATTTCTATCGTCTAAGGCACTTTGTACCGCATCAATCCACCTATATCTTGGTCTTCCTCTGGGTCATTTTGCTGCCAACCTGGCAGAGAACACTTGTTTTGCTAATTCCACAAATAATTCCACACTCTTTAATTATGAATTTAGCAAAACAGAACAAACCAGAATAATGAAACCTGTAGTCATTTAAAAGATAAAAATAAATGCATATTAACACGTGTTTTATTTTTAGACAGTTTACCATGGGAAGAATAATATTAGCAGAATATGTCATTTAGTTTAATTAATAACCAGAATTATCTTTAGTTTTCTTTTCTAACAGAAAGTCTCAAGGATTTTAATTTTAAATGAGGATTAAAATTGAGAGAACTCAATACAAAATTATATTGAGCAACCAAATGAAGATAAATAGAACTGTGCTTTAGTTTTAATTAACAATATTTGAAGATGCATATTAACTCCTCCATTCTTTTCCAGTAGTTATATTAAAAAAAATACATAAGAGGTTGAAATTTTATTTTATGATTTTGTTAATAAAAAAAAAAGACATTTTTACTTGTGGCTAGGGAATATTTCAATTTATTGAAATATTTTATTTGAAGTATTGTGAAAAGGAAAACTTCATTCTTTACAGTATGTCTTGTTCTTCATGTAGTTGGAAAATTGTGTATAAGTAGACTAGTCACAAGGAGTCAATGGTTTTGAACAAAAATAAAATGTTCCTCTTAGAACAATTCAAGGTAAACTTTTTTCTAATTCCACGAATTAATGGATAGTAATTTTTTATTATTGTGAATTTTTTATCCATCTAGAGAGCTATCTGGATTGGAACAGTTCATTTCTTCTTCTGAAGATAAATTTCTGGGTCAGAGCAAAAAATTTCACTCAGAAAATAATGCTCTGTCTGAAAAACGCATATATGCACACACACACACTAATGCACACACACATATATATACTTTGTGTGTGTGGTGTGTGTGATATTTGAACCAGAACAATTTGCCAAAAAGTGAAAAAAAGTTTCGCTCCTGTGGATTAAATTCTAAGATAGATATCCTAGAACCTAAACATTAATTTTTTTTTCAGTAGGATAGAAATATGTTTATAAAAAATATGGTTCCACTAAGGAATAATTATCAGAGGATTGAAAAGAATTCATTCTTTGGATATTTATTTCAACCCCTGCTAGTCTTGAAGATACTTCACTCTCAAACTTTGTTTGCTTTTGCTTGGGTATAGGATAAAAACAAGAATATGATTTCTTTTTTAGTATAATTTACTTTGTAACTAAGTGGATAACTTACTACAACCATCTCTGCTTCTGTTCCTCCTCACTTTCACTAACAATTGATTGCGTGGTTTTCTGTTTGACACATCTGCATATGAATCTCCAGGGCAGTTGCCTCATTAATCTTGTCTGATAAGTCTTGTTGTCCAGATGTTCTCTCAAATTATGCTTAAAATTTGTACCTCAGAATTAACACTAATCCTGTATCACCTATACTTATATGAACTGTTGCATTTATCCAGCATCTACCCAACAGCACATGGAAGCAAGCTTTTATCCAGCCTGTACCTAAGGTCATCAGCTTAATTTTTTTCTCAGCAGTAATGGTTAGATTGAAATAAATACTGATAATTTTTAATATAGAACTTAAATTTCATCCAGCCAAAGTGGAATTATTATTTCAAAATTTCTTTACCAAAATTTTCCAATAAAAGTGATCCAGCTGTATCTGAAAATCGATTGTGCAGACAAATTCAAGTACATTTCTTAAATATATTTTTAATTAGTAAAGATTCCATGTGATGAAGCATCCAGACCAATACATTGTTAGTGAACCCTCTACATTGATTATAATATATTTACACTGTAAATTACAAAATGCTGATATTCTGATGTGAAAAACAAAACAAAAAAAAAAAAGGTGAAATTGGAATGCATGCCCTGATAACAATCACTCCAGACATATTTTGAGAACACTTGCAGGTTACTCCACAAAAAAAAAAAAAAAAAAAAAAAACTCTATCACAATAAATTCTCTTCCATATTAGTTTCCTGTAGCTGAGTACTTAAATTTTGTACTTATGTGTATAATCATCACTTTTATGGCTTTTATTATTAAGAGAGACCTTCAGGGAGTTAATGACTCATTGAGAGAAGCCACATATTACATGCACCAGCTATCATACTTATTCTTGAATTCATTCACACTGCTTGCACACACATCTAATGGCAATCCATTCCAATCATGCACCACCTATGAAAGAAAAAATCTTGCCCTCACCCCTTTCTTAGTGGCATTCATTCTCAGCTTCCATTCTCTTGTGCTTTCACCACCCTCCATAAAATGAAAAATTCAATCTACTGAAATCCTGCATGATCCTTTCAGAAGTTTGTAAGTCTTAATCATATTGCCTCCTTTCTCCTGTTTTCTAGTGTCTGCAGTCTACAAATTTTAAATCTGTTTTCATAATCAGTATTCCACAATCCTGAAATCATTTTTAACACACTCTCCTTTTCATTCTCCCCACTGCATCAGAATCACAACAGAAACCAGGAGATCAGATTAGAGCACAATATTCTAAGTGAGGTCTTATGAAGGCCTTTTAAAGAGGCAGAAATACATCCTTATCTTTACATGTGAAAGTTCATTTCAACATTGCAATTATCTTTTGAATTGTATGTGCAATCTTTGCTACATGGTACCCTGAACTTGAACTTACTATTGTTGATCAGAAACAGGTGACCTCATTCTACATGACGTCACCATTCCAGAGTCTAACAGTAAACATAAATAAGCATACTTATCATATAGCACAGTGTGACTATGTTTTCATAGGAAATAACATCTTGTAAATTAAATTTTGAACAGTTTGAATTGAAGTTAATGTATCTGTATATCAAATGTAACTGTAAGTCAACAAAAAGGGGCAATTGTAAGAGAAATTATTAGTGATATTCTACACGTAAAAGAATGTAAATTATTCGGCAAGATGGGGCAAAGGTCGCCCTAATGCTACAAGAGGAACATAAGCGCCCACGGGTGTTACATCTGAGAAAATATCATGATGCATGTATTCCCAGAATTAGAAAGCCCTGCATGAGGATCGGTGAGGTCACACAGTCGGGGACCAATCAGCAGGACGAATGGAGAAATTAAACCGGAAAGGTGGCGCTCTTGTGGAGCGTATAAAACCCGCAACACGGAGTGACCCCCCTCCCTCGTTTTGTTTGTTCCTGTATTTTCACCGTGTGCTACAAGTGTTCATCGTGGTTCAGTTCTTAATTTTAAGAGCTGACCTTCGAGAAGTTCCAGCATGGCACCGCCACAGAGCACGGCAAGATCGAACGTAGGCCGTCAATGAGAAGAACCGTTGACGTAAATCCATACCAAAGAAACAGCACCCGATTCAGGAAGAGCACATGAATCCCACGTGGCGGTAGAATCAAGATAGCCAGATTCTTCACAAAGAAGGAAGGATGGAGAGAAACTGAAACAGTGTAGATAAGTACTTTCATATATTCTAGCCCCTTTTTGAGAAATTGACTAACAGTACGGAAAAGAGTGTGCTCCAAATATGTGATAAAAGGAAGTACGAAGAATTGCAATTTATGTGAATAACTCTATACCTTTGGACTGAATTATAAGAACTATTAGTCTATTTGATATTTTGTTGTGATCCACTCGAGGGAAAATATTAATGTGCTAATTGCCTAGCGGGTCTAATGAGTTGTAAACTAAAATGTCAAATAAGTTGAGAAAATTGAATTGTAAAGACTTAAAAATCAATGTATATTTTAAGAACGAAAGAGTGAGAGGAAAATAAGAGTTTAACTTAGTATTAATAATTGTTTTATTCCTGTAGTATATTAAATAATGAATTCATTAAAATTGTTTGATACCTTTCATGCCTGTATTTCTTACCATGCTGAGTGACCCTTCATAAAATTTCAAACCTGTGATCATATATGTCCGCGGGGATATCCCAATTAAGAAAGAAAAGGGGCATGACTGCAAATAAACTAGAAATCCTAAGGCTTCTGAATCATAGTAAATGATATTAGTAGCAATTGATACCCTATAACTATCCTTAGGCTGAGTTTAACTCTACCCTTAAGGCCCAGGCTGGTGCAGTAAATAAATTTGGCTGAATGAATAAGGATAGCTTATAGTGATCAGGGAACAGGTATTTCTGGGGGCCCAAAAATTGAAGTTTGCTAGATAAGCGATAAGATCACATATATTGAAGTTAGATAGACGACTTAGGAATACATGAAGTTAAAGATAGCAGATAGAAGCCAAAGTATATATAAGAAAGTAAATCACGCAAAGAATAATATAAAGGGATAAAGATAAAGGATATAACAATGGTGCAAGGGTGAAGAAATAAAACTATGTACTAACACTCCAAGATCCCTAACCTGATCAGTTTCTTCTAGTTTAATCCCACAAATATAATACGGAATTGGGTATCTAATCATGCCAAAGTGCATGACTTTGCATTTACTGACATTGAACCAACATCCATTTTCCCATGACCAAATTTCCAGCCTATTCAAATCATTCTACAAGCACTGCATATCAGCAGTATTCCTGATTAGCCTACCTATCTTTGCATACTCAGCAAATAGCTGTATGACACTTGTCAAATCCTTCCCAATATCATTAATGTATAGATTGAATAACAGTGAACCAAGGACTGATCCTTGTGGTACACCACTAGTTACCTTAAATCTTGTAGACTAACATCCATTATACACCTAAACCTCTTTTTATGAGAATTCGGAGTTGTGCAAATTGGGATGTCAAAAATAATTTTTTTATGCGATTTATATTCACTTTTACACGACCAACTTAAAGTCTAAGTTAGAAAAAATCTGCAAAGAAAATTCTGAGGAATTTGTAAATTGCATTCTCGTTTCAATTAAGAAAATTCTGAGATTTTTTTTTCATTCTCGTTTCAATTAAGAAAATTCTAAATTCTTACGAATTTCATTTATTGGGAATTCCCCGAATTACATAACTGACTGCGCATTAAAAAGCAGTTCTTAGCAGTTTGAATTTGGTGTTTGAGTAGACAACACAGTCACTGCATTTGCATTTTTTAAGTGAAATCAAAATAAAAATTGCACTATAAAATTAATAATTTTGCCAAGAAATAATAAACAGTAAGCTATATTATGTTATTTTCAGACTTTCATTTCATTAACCGAAGATTTTAATCCAGCCCTCACATGATGTTGCTGATAACCAAAAAAAAAAAAAAAGAAAAGAAAGCGGTTTCCTTGGATATAAAAATTCAAATTTTAGATAGTCTTCAAACTGGGGAAGGTGCGATGGCTGTGGGTAAGCATTTTGGAGTCCATGAATCAACTGTCAGATCTATAAAGAAAAATGAAGTATTATAAAAGTAGTATGTTCTGGTACAAAATCGAGTGTGAAATTATCATCATACGCAAGAGATTTTGTTCTAGAAAAGGCCGAAAAAGCTTTAGTGATGTGGATAGAAGATAAAGTACAAAAAAGAATGCCAGTTGACGGAAATTCCATCAAGCAATCAACATTGAGATTTTATGAACAGATTAAAAAACTGCAGCCAGATACTTCATCTCAATTGAGGAAAAAATATGAATTTCATGCAAGCAATGGTTGGCTGGCTAAGTTTATTGAAAGACATGCTCTTCATAATATAAAAATTAAAGGTGAAACAGCTGCTGAAGCATTTCCACAAAAACTTGCTAAAATAATTGAAGATGGAGGTTACACTTGTGAACAAGTTTGGAATATGGATGAAACTGGCCTTTTCTGGAAAAAAAATGCCAAACAGAACTTATGTATCAAAAATGCAAAAAACTGTTGGTGGGTTCGAAGCAGCAAAGGATCGCATAACACTCCTATTTTGTTCGAATGCTGTAGGAGATCGAATGTTAAAACCACTGCTCGTGAATTGATCATTAAGACCATGGCCAATGAAAGGTGTAGATTTTCAAAAAATTGCCAGTTCATTGGATGGCCAACAAAAAAAGCTTGGGTGACCATTGATATTTTCACTGAGTGGTTCCACAAACATTTTGTGCCAGAAGTTAGACACTATTTGAATGACAAGGGTCTCAAATTTAAAGTGATTTTGATTCTTGATAATGCACCCGGTCATCCTGCACATAGAACACCCAAATGTGCGATTTTTTTTTCTGCTGCACAATACCACATAATTGCTACAACCTCTAGATCAGGGCATAATTGTGACTTTTAAAACATATGTCAGACGAACGTTTCAGTACGTTTTGAACAAGCTAAATAATGATGAAACACTGTCATTTATGGATGTGCGGAAAAAATCTTCAATTATGGATTGTATTGATCAGGTTCGATTATCGTTATCTGAATTGAGACCAGAATCTATGAATGCATACTGGAAAGCTATTTGACCTGCATGTGTTAAAGAGAATGCTCATGTTCCCTTCAATCATACTGCAGAATTCCCCGATATAACAAGTTTGGCATGTGAAATTGGCAGAGAAGGATTCGATGATCTTATGTCAGCAGATATCGAAGAATTGTTAATTGATAAATCTCTTAGTGAAGACGAAATAGTGGAGATTGTTTCTGAGACTCTTGAAAGCGAAGAAGTTAATGATCAAGATAATCCTACTATTACTGCTGATATTATCAAAGAAGGGCTTAAACTGGCCAGTAATTTAAGCAATTATTTTGCCCGACATGATCCAAATGAAGAATGTGCTGGGAAGTTTTCACGTGAGCTTAAGTTGTCACCGTCTTCATACAGAGAATTATATCGCGGCTTATCTAAAGCATCAACACAGAGTTTAATAACTGAGTTCATGCCTAAAATTACTGAAACAACCAGTGGTACTTTTGTTCAAGACATGACAATAAGAATTCCACAAAGTTGAGACGGAGGTCAATGACGATAATACCATATCTAGTAGTTCTAGTGATATTATAGTCTCATGAAAAAGAAAGCTTTCACGTTTATTGTCAGAAACTGATAGCGAATAACATAATTTTTTTTATAGAATCCTTAGCAAACAACTAAAATGAATATTTTTTTTTAAAGTTATTAAAATTCATTATATGTATGTGTGTGTTCTCCATGAAATGTAAATAAAAAATCTTATGATGCTAACAAATTTAACGTTTTTTTTTTTTCATTATTTTGCTTATATTTCAGGTTTAGAACCAATCTTCACTTTTTCTATGGAATCGGTAGTTCTTTTTACGCAAATTCTATTTGCGCATAATTTTTAGGAACATCTATCGCGTAAAAAGAGATTTAGGTATGCCACTTTTTATCTATCAGTCAACTATCCTTTTATCCATGCTAATATTTTATAATCCAAAACCCTATTCTCCAGTTTATGGAACAGTCTTCAATACTGTATTCAAGACTTTGATATCATTATTAGCATGCCCCTCCATAGCAAAATCCAAAAATATCATATTTTATCCATTTCCTCTTGTCTAGTTCAGTGGTAACATTATTATAGAATGTGAGAAGGTTGTCTTTAGCTTTCATAGCCAGTTTCTTTTCATACTGAGACTTAGCTCTCTGAACAACAGTTGACTATTCTAGCCTGTTGCTTATTATTTTCATAACGGATATTCTTATACATATGGTAATCCTTCTACATCATCTGTTTCTTAAGAATCTTTTGCTTAATAAGATTATACATCTATTTGATTTCTACCTTATTTATTCTTTGAACTCTTAGGACACAATTCTGATATCGCATCATTTATTGTTTAAATGTTTCCCATGCAGTGTCGATATTCTTCCCATCCAGCAACCGATACCAATCTGCTGAACTCAGTACTCAGTATACTCCCCGGTCGGTCATAACTTCCTGCCTTGTAGTCTAGCATGTAACCTTTTCTGAATGGAACATTCATAAACTTAATTACTTTCCAAGTGAGTATCACATGATCATTATCACCAATCAGAGGCAGAATAGTTAAGTCTTTAAACGAAATGCCCTCTGACACTATAATCAAATCTAAGACTCTTTGAACTAGAGTTCTTTCTGCCACATGCTTCCTGAGGAAGTTGTCTTGTAGTAGCTCAATAAATTCAGTTTTATTCTTCTCATGAAATTTTGCTGATCAATATTTAGATAATTCAAGTCTCCCATTATGATTACTCTTTTCACACCCATTGTCTCTATTTGGTGATGCATCACTAGCAACCAATCTACCAGGTCTGTAACAACACCCCACTATCTAATTGAACTTGTTAGATTCAACCTCACACCAGATGGCTTCAAACACACTTCCACATAAAAAATTGTTACTAGTATTGCTGTCATAGGTCTCAATTCTAACTGGAGTCAAGACATATCATTATTAGCATGCCTCCTCCTTGCTTATCTTGTCTATCCTTCCTGAAAATCATCATCAGTTGCATCAGCCTTGGGACTGGTAGCTCAGCAGCAATTTCCTCCATTCCACTCTGTCATTGGCTTTCTTCTTAACCTCCTGGTAACTCATCAAACCTGTGCTGTCTTTGACTTGTTCAAGAAAGCTTTTCTTTGGTCTGCCTCTTTTCCTCTCTATTTTGCCTTCAGTTATTCTTTTCACAAGTCCATGTCGAAGTGTATGTCCAAACCACCTATCCCTTCTAATTTTGATCAATTTTTATTAGAGTTCTTGTTTCGTTTATCTCTCTCAGGATTTGTTGGTTTGATTTTTTTCTGTTCATTTTATTTTGTTCATGCGACGCCAGCACCACATTTCAAAAGCCTCCAATTTTCTTACATCTTCTCTGCCTAGAATCCAGGTTTCACATCCATACAGTGCAATGCTCTATATCAATGTCTTTACTAATTTTTTTTTTTCAATTGTAGGTTGAGGTTTCCTGTTAAAATGCTTTTCATCTTAGAGAATTGAGCTTTTGCATTGTTTATTCTTGATCTTATGTCTTCTCTTGTTCTGCCATCTTCTGTTATTAGGCTTCCTAAATAATTAAAGCTTTTCACTTGTTTTATTTGTTCTCTGCTGATGTCTATATGCTCTGTATTGATAGGGATTTTGCCTGTAACAATGATTTTAGTCTTATCTGTGTTGATTTTCATTTTATATTTTTCAAGGTTATTATTTAGTAATTCTAGCATTGTTTTTAACGTTCTTCTGTTTTCTGCTACAAGGACTATGTCATCAGCAAATCTTATACACATGACTTGCTCACCATTTATCTTTGTCACTATTTATTTTATCTTTAGTTTCCTGAATGGCCTTTTCAATATATAAATTAAATAAAAGTGGTGAAAGTATACATCCTTATCATTGATTTTAATCCATCCATTTTGATTTTTGTTAATTTGATAAATTATTTTCCAATCCCTCAAATCTATGCCAATATTAGTTAGACAATTTAGGAGTATTTGCTGGTTTACTTTTTCAGACGCTTTCTCTAAATCAAGGAAGCAAATGTAAGTATTTTGACTAAGGTCTAATCTTCTCTCTATTATTATTCTTAAACGGAGTATTGCCTCTCTTGTTCCTTTATTCTTTCTGAATCCAAATTGGTCTTCATCCAATAGTCTATTTTTGAATAAATTCTATTTTGACTAATTTTTAGCAGAATTTTGCTAACATGTCGGATTAAAGCTATTGTTCTAAATTGGCTGCATTTGTTTGCATTATTCTTTTTTTGGTATTGGTATTATGGTTGATTTCATAAACTCCTTTGGTATTTCTCTATCATAGATATCTGCTATTAATTGATAGAGTAAGGTTTTTGTCTCATCACCTAGATTTTGTAGCAGTTCTATAGGAATATTGTCTACACCTGGACTTTTTCCATTACTCATTTCGGACAGTGCTTTATCAAATTCTTCTCGCATTATTGGGGGTCCTAGATTATCTTCATTTTGATTTTCTATGCTGATATCAACATCAAGTTCGTCGCCATTATAGAGATTTTCAAGATAATTCTTTCATTCCATTAATATATCCTCAGATTCTATTAGTAATTTTCCATTTTCATCTTTGATGGCATTGTTTTTGCTGTTCTTGTTAAATTTGAAAGTCAGTTTGTTAATTTCTTTATAGGCTTTCTCTGTTTTCTTTTTTAAATAATTCATCTATGTTATTACACTGTTCTTCCAGGTATCCTTTTTTGGCTTGTCTACATTTTCTTGTAATTTGATCTTAAGATATTTGTATTTGGCCATATCTTCTTTAACAGCATTTTTATATTTTCTTCTTTCATCCATAAGGCCAAGTATTTCATCTGTTACCCAATGTTTTCTTTTTCTTTTTCTGCATTTTTCAATAATCGATTTGATGAATTTGTAATTAACTCTTTAATCATATTCCATTGGTTTTCAATATTATTCTGACTATTTATGTTTTCTGGAATGTTATGATCAGTTGTCTCTTGGTATCCTTTCTTTGCTCTTTAATTTTTCAAGGTTCCATCTTATTGGTTTGTATCTTTGGATTTGTTTCCTATGTTTCAGTTCTGTTTTCATTAAGAGAAGGTTATGGTCACTACTAATGTTGGCACCTGGATAGCTTTCAGTTTTTTATTTGGTTTCTGTATCTTTTCTTGACCAATATATAATCTATTTGATATCTATTTGAATCCCCAGATGCTTTCCAGGTGTATCTTCTTTTTGAAGCTTGAAATAGTGTATTTGCTATAACTGTTTTTGTGTATAAAATTGTATTAATTGCTTTCCTCTTTCATTCCTACATCCAAAACCACATCTTCCTGAAACATTATCATTGCTCTCTTCTCCTACTATAGCATTCCAATCTCCCATTATTATTGTATGTCTCTGTCTTTAAAGCTGCTCCAGATTTCTATTTATTCATAAATTTCTTCTATTTCTTCATCATTATGTTGTGATGTTGGCATGTAGACCATAATAATATTGAGGTTTACTGGTTCATTTTGAATGCTTAACTGGTAATTAGTTTATGGAATTATCAACACATGTAAAGTATATTAATTAAAGGTAACTTTAATGAATAACTTCTATATTTCGGCAACGTCACGTTGCCATCTTCAGGAACATAAATGTGACGTGAACATAAACTTCAGGAACGTGACGTTGCCGAAATATAGAAGTTATTCATTAAAGTTACCTTTAATTAATATACTTTACATGTGTTGATAATTCCGTAAACTAATTACCAGTTATGTATGACCAGCGTATAAGCCTTTCTACTAGAATTCGAATGCTTATTGCCATGATTCTGTCACTATAGTTGATTATTGTAGTGATTAACTTTCCAACTTTTTTATGAAGCATTATTGCAACACCTGACTCGCCCTTCTTTTGTCCTGAATATATTATCCGAAATTCTCCACTCCAGAAATCACCCTGTCCCTCCCATCTCGTCTCACTAATGCCCAGAATGTACATTTCAAGTCTTTCCATTTCTTTTTTCACATTTTCTATTTAACCTGGCTCTAGCAGTGTTCTTGCATTCCATGTTCCAATATTCAGCTTATTTCTTGTTTTCATTTTTAAATAAGTACCAGGATTTCGTTGGCTGTCGACCTGAGAAGCCCGGTTACTTCTCCTGCTGGGCATGACTCCTTCAGTGAAGGCTCCATTGCCAGTCTTGATTTCATTTTTAACTTCCATTGCTTCTTTTACTTGGGAATTGTTGGTTTCCTCTTGCCTTGCACATTGCAGTATTGTAACATGTATGCTACAGAAGGTTAATACAAGTAGCGCTGCTGCCCACTACTATAACTATTAGTGGTTAGTTGAAAGAGGAGGAAACGCCCCTAGCCCTCGAGTACTCGAATAGCTTCAGGGAGAATGGAGGATCTCCTCCTGAGCTTAGTAAGCAAGAAAAGAGACAGACAGAAAGTTTTAAGTAAAGAATCCTCATTAGGAAGAATGTTAGTATGAGGGTAGAAGCAGGAAGTGGAAGAGTTAGAGAAAAGTATGACCAAAAGCTTTGAAATAGATCATACTTAGCTCTGGGACCCAGAGTTAGCCATGCCTGTGTCTGCAAGTTGCAAGCCCCATGAGGACTTCCTGAAAATACTGTACCTTTTTATACTGAATACCAGTTAGTATATCTGATTCAGATAGCCAGTTCTCACTAATGCCTATAATCTGAGGTTCTAACATGTTGACCAAGGCAACAAACTACCCGTTTGTTTCTGATATTCCTAGCATTCATGTATAGACATAATAATCTACTTTCATGTTCATAAACTGCATGGTTTATAGTATTTTTGTTTTCATTTATGAATATTTGACTATTTTCTTATCTTTCTGCCCTTATATAATAAGGGCAGAAAGATGAGAAATGTTTTTGAACTCAAGTGGCAAAATGAATCGGCAAACTAAATCTTCATTGTGCCTCGTAATTATTCTGCAAATCATCAGATACTTTGTATACTATTGCTGAAAAATGAGGATCAATATGCAAATCCTCATTCATTATTGATACTTTGATTAGAAAAACAATCTTTCTCTCTCTCAAAAAAAAAAAAAAAAAACCTAAGGAGGTAAAATGTTATATACACTTTTCAAAATGGAAAGATTTTATCATAACGAAAACCAAGAGATCAGACTTGCACACAGTATTCTAAGTAAGGTCTTATCAAGGCCTTGTAAAGAGGTAAAGTTACATCCTAAAAAACACAGAACTTTCTTTCCAGTCACTTTAGATTTTTCTCTCTCTCATATATATATATATATATATATATATATATATATATATATATATATATATATATATATATATATATATATATATATAATCTTTCTATGTATATGGGGATGGGTGTATCCATTCATATACGCATGTCCCTGACATTCTCAAAGGATTGGCCATAGGGGAAGGGGGAGGTTTAAAAATTATGTCTGGGGAAAGGTGTTATCAGTGATGATAGAGGAATGTGTGTTGGGGGGGGGATGAAGAAGTCATTCTAGAAATAGGATGGAATCAGTGGGACTCGCACACTAGCTTGTTTATAGTTCTATGCTTACCAATACCATAAGCATTCAAAATAAAAAGAATGAAATTGTAGAATTGGTATCTCATTCATCTAAATATTATCAGAATAAGTAAGAGGTAGTTGGATGAAGATGACATTCTGAAAGGAATGGAGATGGAGGAATATATTTCTCATGAAGATAGTCGGGGATATGTGTGTGTGTGGATGTATACACATCCACTATTGTATCCATCGTCCACACTTATCACACAGCATCTCCCTTTTCACCCTGATACTCTTCCCCAGATTTCCCTGTCTTGGGTTCCTTTCCTCTCATTCTCTTCATTCATTCATGCCATTTACAAACTTTCCTACCTTACTTTCTTGCTCTTCCACACACCTTGCTTCCTCATGGCTTTCACTTGCTACTCTCCTTCAGCAACAGTTTTTCCAGTTAACTTACACCAGATCAATTTTAATATAGTCTCTCTCTCTCTCACACAGACACATATATCTCTATTTGTCCCTCATATTCGTCTCATATATCATGAAATGAATTCCTTTCTCCTCATACTACTCCACTAGCATATCATTTATGTCTTTGCTTGCTTCTCAAGAACCTCTTGATATTCACCCTTACATTCTCATTATTATCAATCAAATCATTTGTGCCTACTACTACCATCAACTCCTTTTGCTTGTGTGTTCTTCATATCCAGTGATTCAATCATATCTTAATTTCTTACTTCCTAACTAACTCTACTTTCATGTGGCTTGAATTACTTTCTCCCTTTCAACAACTCTCTACCTGGTCGGTTGCATCTCATGCTCATTACCTTAGTCAGTTGGTCTATCTTTCATATATGCTGCCTTACCATTATTTTCAACCACTTCTTTTATACTTGCATTCGTTTCTTTCACTATCATTTACTTCTACGATTCCGTCTCTAAATCACTGTTTCACTCCCTTCATTTACTTCCATCACTCCATTTGCCCACTTCCAACAATTCCCACATTTGTGGCTCATCAGGCACCTCGGACACATTCTCTTTACCTGCTTCCATACTGCAATCGTCCATTTTTTCTTGGCAAAGAATACATTCATGTATTCTTTGCCAAGAAAAAATGAGATCACACATGGAATCTCATAAAATTCTCCATGTCAAAACTCTTGAATGATGGCTTGCATGTTCTCTGATCTGTAAGCCCACATTCACACTACCATTCATCTGCACTACCTAGCAGATGAAAAAAAAAAAAAAAAAAAAACTTGCATTGAGGCTGGTTAAACCACTGGTCTATGGATACCTGTATTTTTCCCTACTACAGCCTGCCACTCTGCCAAATGAACTATTGATGGCTCTAAGTTGGATGAATAAAATAAGTAGTCATGTGTAAATAGTGGTTCAAATGAGAACTTTTTGCTTTACTTTAAAACAAGTATGCATCTTTAAAAAGGAATAATTTTTTTTAACTTGAAACAAACAAAAAAGATAAACATGTCCTGCCTCAGAAAACATTCATAAAGAAACCTTAACATAGAAACCATAACATCTTTCACTCAAACTGTCTTCTCTAAATTCTATAATACTATTTCTTGCTTGTCTTTAGTATATATATATTTTCACTTAAGAGTATCTTGTATTGTGCTAGTATCACATGAAGGAAACTTTGTATAGAAGACTGTTTAAATTTCTCCCTTAGAACAATTTGTATTCTTCTATCTTTATTTCAGGATATCTGCCAGCAACACCTTGGTGTGGAGAGCAATAGTAGTCCAGTTACTAAAGGAAATAACTTTTTTCAAACTATATTAGTTCTATCCTTTGAAAACAATATTTGAGATTCCTTCTTTAGATTTATCTTCTGATGGTTGCTCGTTTGAAAGGAACTCGGATAAATCTGTTGGTCTATATTACATTCCTTATCTTTTTATTTTCTCTCCTTTAAACAATATTCTGTTCTCCATAGCAAAAACAACACAATGTTCACAGCTGTTGCTACCCAGTTGCACTGCTTCTTGGATGTCTACACATGCGTGCATTCACTTTAAATTGCCAGTTAAACTTAATTGTGCTCTCCCTGTATGGGTAGGACAAACAATGTGTAAAATAAATTTAAGAAAAACAGTTATTATATAGTTTGTCTATTAAAGTAAACAAAATATAAATTGTTGACATTTGCTGGCCAAAAATGTTAAGATCTTAAGTGCTTAAGCTCATCTTAAGTAAACTGTATTCAGTCAACTTTATTATGGCTCTCTGTTGGCATTATAAAATGTTGAAGTTTAGTGATCCTCGATAAAACTTCCAAGTTACAAACACTTAACTTTAAAATTTATAAAATAATTTCATTAACATTTTTTATTTGCTTTGTGGAGATTAAGTTAAATGAATTTAATTAAAACATAAATTATTCACACCATAGCATAAAAACAACCCTACATTACATTACTGTAAATGGAAAGAAGGGAGTAATACATTTAATTATATCACTGTTTTCACATTTTTATTTTTGATATAAGATTGCTTAATATTAAAGTAGTCTGGTTGATTAAAACAAAATGTAATATATCTGAATGCAAATCAGATAATACTTCACAATTATCTAATTTGGCAATGTTGAATGTCTGTATTGTTGTGTGTGTGTATAAATGTCAATAATATATAAAAAAAAAAAATACATAAAATCAAACATCCACAGCTCCTTTGGTATCAACAGTGCTCTTTGGTTGAAAAGACTAAACCCCATCCACACCAAAATAAGAATGTTAGGGGTTTCAAGTAAAAGTGAGTTAGACAGTCTTTAAGTCCCTTCTACTGAAATAGTGTTTTTTTCCTCCCAGAAATTTTTTCATTCTACAAAATATGCAACCCAGCTAGATAAACAAATGTGATTTACAGCCATAACAGTGTAGATTTTTAATGTTATGTATGAGGATAGTCTGAAAACTTCTCAACCTAACATTGAAAAAACATAATTTCAAAATTACTTTTATTTTTCAACATAATCTCCCTTAAGACTAATACGTCTATTCCAGCAATGTTCCATTGCCATTATCCCATCCCTGTAGTGGTTCTCAGTAAGATCTGCAAAATACCTCTACAGCTGCAATCACATCTTGATTCGAAGGAAAACGATGACCAGCATGGAAGAGTTTTAGTTTTGGGAAGCGATAGAAGTCAGAGGGAGCCAAATCTAGGGAATAGGGTTCCAACAATTCATAGAGCAGATCCCTTAATTTTCCCATTGCCAAAACACCTTTGGGGGCAGGTGCATTGTCCTGATGAAAGATATGATTTTTTTCTTCTGCAACCGGGTCTTTTCTCATTAATTTTTTCGTCTAGTCTGGTTAAAAGATCCGAACAATATTCCCCTATAGTTGTTTTACCCTTTTCAAGATAATTAATAAACAAAATGCCTTTGGTATTTTGTTTATTAATTATCTTGAAAACACGATGCCATGACCTTTCCTGCTGATGGAACAGACTTTGTATTCTTTGGTGCTGAACAACCAGCTTCTGTCCGCTGTTTTGACTACTGTTTGGATTCTGGTGTGTAATGGTGTCTCATCCGTAGTAATAAATCGATGCACAAAATCAGTTTTATTCTTGCTAAAAACACTAAGTACTGTTCAGATTTTCATGCGATTGCATTTTTGATCTGCTGTGAGCAAGCGCAGCACCCATCTTGCATAAAGCTTTTTCATTTACAATTCTTCCTGGCAAATATATCCTACATGTTCTTTTGAATTGCCTGTAGTCTCAGCAATTTCACACACTTTGACTTGCTGATCATCCAATACCATATTGTACACTTGATCAATGATTTCTGGTTTTGTAAATTTTTTGAACATCCTTCACGTGGCTCATCTTCAAGGCTGATATGGCCATGCTTAAACTTGGCAGCCCATTTCTTAATTGCCAAAAATGAAGGGGAAGAGTGCCCATAAGCTTTTATGAACTTAGAATGAATTTCTTTTGGTGTTAAACCTTCTTTTACAAAGAATTTTATAACTGCACAATACTCAATTTTATCTGTTTCAATGGATACAAACACTTGGTTCAGACAGCTGTATAAAACAAACTACTTGATAGAATGACTTGCAATTTCACATGGATGCTTATGACAGATGTACCAAGTTATAAAAAATCTTGCCGATAGTGTTGCTGTGAACTTTTCAGACCACCATATTTATTTTTGTATTTCTGCAAATAATGTGTCATTATTTGCATTTTTTGTGTGGTAATTTTCTAGGGATAAATATCACTGGGGAAGTCCAGGTGAATGCATTTTACATGCAAATATTGTGCATAAAATATTTGAGTTTAAGCATTTTTGTCAAAAGATATCATTTGTAAAGATATATCATTAATTTCTGTTGTCTGAGGACTAGTATTTAAGAGTATTACATAGAAGTCTATTAATATAGAGGTGCTCTGTTAATGATTCTTTTCTAATAGCTGCTTGGAAAATAGTCAGATCTTGGTTACCTGAAGAGGCAGTTGAGAAAATCAAATTTGTCAACAGAACTACAATTTTTGATTATGTAGAAAAAGAAAAGTTACCTGTTTGCATGGGCGGAACAGTAAGTAATCATTTTAGGTTAATAACATGTGTTACTCATAATTTTTTGTTATAATTAAATAAAATTAATCAGAACTAAATAATCAGTTAAAGTTAATTTGAACTAAATAAAAGCAATTGAAGTTTAATTATACTTTATTTTACAGGGAACAAGAACGTAATTCAGAACTGATATAAGATACTGGTTAAGCATCTTCTTGAGTATCTTTCTTGTAAATTATGTGCATTTTGTAGTCTGTGCTGATCTGCTTTTTAGAATGAATGAAAGGTTATGTTGCTCTGTTTATGAAAATTAACCTCAGTTTTGAGGATCAGGAACAATTCACTATTTTCACATTTTATACAGACGCAAGCTAAGGATACAAGTAAATCCCTAACTTTCCACTATGTGCAATGGTATACTCCCAAGTGAATACATTTCATTCTCATTATACCAAACTCTGTTCCTACCCCAGGACTAGACATAGTGCTATTCTAAATAAACATTATTTCATATTTAAAAAACTGTCCACTATAACAAACTGTTCCTGGGTATCCAATAGTAATATGATTATTAGAATATTGAATAAAATATCTAAACACTGACTTAACTGAACCATCAACAGACATAAAACACTAATTATGCCTTCAGTTAAGTGACTCTTCAGCTATCTAACCAGCAACTTGATCTTCCAATATATCAGATAATTGAGAGATTTATTGATCCTCAAGTAGTTGTTTTTAATTGTGCTAGGAATGTGATATTGTCCTCTGCAAAGAAATATTGAAGCTTTGCAAATTGCATTCTTTCAATCTGCCTTCACTTCACATTCCAAAGACAAGTTGCTACCTTTGTGAATCTTTTCTGGATCCTTTCTGACATATCCTTTTCACCATGAAACATGACTAAATCTTTGCCCAATAATCTATGAGGCCTGATCAAGGACTTATAAATTGAACAATCTCTTTATTTCTGCATGTCAGTCTTCTGCATCATTGCCATTATCAAATGTGATGACTTCACAACATTGTGCAATGTAGCCCCCAAATTTCAGGTCTTTGTCCACCACCACTTCCAGATTTCTTATCTCCTCTATCTCCTTCAAAGTTTCCCTACAAAGTGTATATTTTATATCGCACAGTTACTTACCAAATTTCAGAACCTGACAATTTGCAATATTGAACTGATAATTTCATTTATCTGCCCATTCATACAATCTGTTGAAGTCCTCCTCTAAGGCCTCAACATTCACTTGACTCCTGATCGTTCTTCCCAATTTTACATAATTTAACTGGGGATATCTCCAGTTAAACATATCTCAATATCATTAATATACAAGTGGTACAACACTGGTTCGATACAGAACTGCTGCACTCCACTAGTGACTTTTCTCTTTTGGGATACTGCACTCCCATATACAACTTCCTGATATCTCACTACTACAATCTTACTATAGAGGAACTCGTAGGGACCAGAAAAAGTCATAATGGATAGTCTTCTACAGAAAATTTTATTCAGCATGTCATTGTGCCTGTCAGGCTTTATTCAGGTGTTTATAGTGATGGGATTATTTGTTATGAAAGTGTTTGCTATAATAAAGGTTGACTACACTTGGCTCACAGGTGCATGATAGTTGGAAAATGTGCTTTTTGTGTATGAGAGAAGGCATAAATTTATCTTTTTTTTTTTTTTATATTCAAAAATACTGATTTAATCTTATTTAATTATTTCAATGTTTTTCTTAATTTTCACATTTCATTAATGCAAAAAAGTAAATACATGATTTTCTTAAATCATCAGTAATATTAAGTTATTGTTATTATTACTATGCGACATCTCTAAGGACTCATTGAGAGAAGGCCCCTCTACAACTACCTTCCACTTAATCCATCAACTACACAAAATGCCACTACCATCATCATTTACATATAATGGAATCTACTGCCCACCACTAGTATTTTTTTGTTTGCAATGCAGAATGAAAAAAACTGAGTTTTCAGGATTGATGATATATTATGACCTTTCAGTACTCATGAAATTTATTCAAACAAAAATACTTACTTTGTTTTTGCTGTGGTATCATAAATTAATGAAAATTAGTTAGGTTAAACTTTTTTGACTGTTTACTATGAATTAAATATTGATTTTCAAGTTAATTATGAGATTTTCGAATGACTTATCAGAGATCCTACAATATTCATGTAATCTAATGTAGGTCTAAATCTGATTTTGAACTTAACATTCTAATTTACTCGACGTAATATCCTTTTTAAAAGCATCATATCAGGTTATGTACCTTTCTCTAATAATATAAAGTCAGCATGAATATTTGCTTTATCTTTTAATATATTTGTTTTGCAGTAAAGAATCTTAGAATCTCACTCAGTTGTTATTGTGTATTTTTTTGGGACTTTTGTTCTTGTATTCAAGTATGAAAATATAGTTTAAGAGTATAGTTGACTTGTAGCATGATGTTTTATCCATTGGGATTTTGGTTATGACTTCAGTTGTTTTTGTGAGTTTGTTATAATGTCTATAGTGAGAGTCAAGTGTATATGCATTTGATATAATAGTCAAAACTTTCAATTGATTGTCTTGACCATTAATGGGTAATAGTGCTTCAGCCTTTAGCTCATAGCCAGTTAGACTCTAACAGTTGACTAAATTACAGTTAATTGAATAGTTGAGACAGGAAATAATGACAAAAAACAATGAGGTAATTTTAAGATGGTCAGTATATTTTGACTTGGGGCTTTAATAATTCTAAGATTGTAATGCAGAATTCATCACCGTCCAAGTAAAAGTTTTCTAACAGTATGAGTTTGAGTTAATTATTATGCATAAACCATATGAGTTTGACTTATCACTTTTTTTCCTTACCTTAATTTTGAGATGCAGGTCACTTTCTATCCTTGTTTTCTTTCTTTTTTTTTTTTAATTCACATTCTCACTGTTTTCTTATTTTTATACTTTCCCCTTTAATACCTCATCTTTTTATTCTTTGTTAAATCGTTCACTCAGTTTTTTTTAAGTCACTTTAAAAAAAAGTTTACAACTTTTTAGAGTGAATATTGCATGTATAATTTTTTTTTCCATTTAACCTGTTTCTTTTAATTTTTGCAATGATTATTTCAGGATATGCATGTTTATGAATTTGAATCTTTGACAAAGAATGAAGTTATTAATAATACAGAACATGATAAACCAGTTACTCCTATTGGAAATGGAAAGAAGAAGGTATGTGTTATTCACCATCAAAGTGATATGAAAGCAACTTTGTTTATTAAACTGATGCTGTTTTATGGTTTAATATTTTCCAGTGGATTTTGTGGAGTCTCTTGCTTGATTAAAAACAAAGTGCTCTGTATATTGCTTAAGCATTGAACAATGAATGCTCTCAATAGCATGAAATCATTATATTGATACTTTATTACAGTAAAATATCAATATTGGTTTATTACTAATTAATTACTGGATATTTTGGAATGATCATTCTTTCCATGCCTGTGTTAATGACTCAAACATATTATTCAAACTATCTGTTAGCATTAATACTAAAATTTATAATTCTAAAATATCAATGACTACTTTTAATTAGTAATAATTCAATATTTTAGGGTTCTGATATATTGGTAATATGTCAGACCCATAGCTCCTTAATGCCATAAAATCCACTGGTTAAAAAAACCTTTACAGAATTCTGTAAATATAAATTAGAAAAAAGTTTCTAAAATTCTGCAGCTGCTTTTAAAAAGCTTGTTAAACAAAAACAAGAAAGAATAATTAGGATGTCTCTAACCACAGAAAATATGGAAAGCCATCTTATTTTCACCTAGTCCTATATGTCCTTTTTGGTATTCTTGTCTCAAAAAGCACAAACTAGCATGTAATTTTATAACTTATGATCTGCTATGATTTTGAAAAATTGCAATATATAAATATTGTATATTTATATATCGTATAACTTTATAAGTGCTTTAAATATGAAATTCCTTAGAAAATACAGAGTACTTTGATAAACATTTTTAATAAATATTTTACATTTTACTTTATTTAATTTCAAATGCAATGAATGCAACATATTTTTCCAACTATACCCATGCATGATGGTGATGGAATAAATGTAATCAGTTCTGTACATTGTGCACAGAATTTCTGTTAGTAAGGGTGTACAGACTTGATTTTTGCATGAAGAGAGTGGTCAATGAATGGAATGGATTACCAGAATTAGTTGTTTTTTTTTTTTATGTTGGGCCCATATACGAGAGGTTGGCTGGTCAATCTATAATACGTTAGTACCATATATGGGTGGTGGGTTGGGAAAGGAGAAACTTTTTTTACATTTGATTTAAAAGCCTGTATGTTGGGAAATACATCAGGGGGAAGACTATTCCACAGTACTGCAGTAGCAGGAATGGAGGAGGAAAAGAAACTTGTTCTGTGGGTTTCAAGGTGTACTGTGAAAGGATGTTGAGTGGCAGCTCCAGTGAGCTTAGTACAGAGTGGGGGAATTATTGATGCTGTTTCCGATGAACATTTCCCATGGAAATATTTATAGAATATACAAATCGCAGAGAACAAACATCTGTGAAAGTGAGTTGGTGAGAGATAGGTCATTTATCAGTCTAATTGCTCTCCTCTGTATTGAGTCAAGCATTTTAAGGGAGCTTTTAGGAGCCCCACTCCAAATGTGAGAGCAGTATTTGATAGCTGAGTGGATTTGTGACTTGTATAGTGTTAACAGCCGTTTAGAGGGTGAAGTAGCATCTTGAGCAAAAGAGAGAAGCTAGTTTTTTTGGAAGCTGAGGATGCAATGGTTGTGATGTGTTTATGCCAGGAGAGGCTTAATGTCAGGGTAATTCCAAGAAGAGAAATCTTATCTTGTCTGGGAATTTGAGTGTTATCAAAAACAATGCTGGGGAAAAATGGTTCTTTTTTGTGAGAAATAAGACAGAACTGGGTTTTGCTAACGTTGAAGTTGAGGTTATCTGAGCTCCATGATGGCGTGGAGGTCAGAATTAAGGGCAGTGGTGGTTGATGTTCTGTGGGTTGAAGTGAGTTGTGCAGAGTAGGGTTTGTCAAATGAGAGGGAGGAGTGTAATGTGCTGTCGTCTGCAGAACTGTGTATTGGGTTAGAGGTCAACTGAAGTAGGTCATTGATATATAGAAGGAAGAGGATCGGTGAGAGATCTGAACCTTGTGGGATCCCAGGATTAGTTGGATGGTGAGAGGATAGGGAGCCATCTACAATCACACATGGTGTTCGTCCAGACAGGAAGCTGGCAGTCCATCTGCAGAAGTCTTGAGACAGTCCAAACGATCGGAGTTTGCTTAGTAAGCTTTTGTGCCAGACCTGGTCAAAGGCTTTAGAGATATCAAGTGCAACTACTTTAGATTTTCCAAATTTCTCCATGGCATTTGTCCAGCGATGGGTGATATATGAGAGTAGATCTCCTGTTGATCGGCTTTGACGGAATCCGTACTGGTGGTAGCTTAATAGCTGGGTACTTTCAAGGTAGAGTAGGAGTTGAGAGTTGATGGTTTTCTCCATCACTTTAGATAGGACTGAAGTGAGTGAGATAGGGCAGTAGTTAGATGGTAATGATTTGTCACCCTTTTTAGGAATGGGTTGAATATAGGCCAGTTTCCAGGCTTTGGGATATATGCTAGTGGAGTAAGAGAGTGTGTACAGACAGCATAAGATAGGAGTCAGTTCTGGTGTGCAGACCTTCAGCACAATTGGAGGAATGCCATCAGGGCCAGGAGACATTTTTGTGTCTAATTCAGACTGATATCTTCTTGGCTAAAGGATACAGGGGAATTGTATGTTCCAGCCATTGTCAGTTATGTGTGCATTGGAGGCAAAGTGTGAAGCCAGGAGGTTAGCTTTTTCTGTGGGTGATGTTGCAATTGAGCCATCTGGGTTTGATAGAGGTGGGAATAGTGTAGGGCAAAAGTTGCAACCAATTGCCTTGGCAAGAGACCAAAAGGTGTGGCTGCCATTTGGACAGGCTGCAAGCTGTCTACTTTTTGCCGTTCAAATTCTGTTTTAGAAGCATTGATAATTTTCTTGCTTCTGTTTCAGCCTTCAACATAAACAGTGAAGGAGGATGGGGTTCTTGATTTGAGCCAGTTGTGGTATGCCTGATTTTTTCATTTGTACAGCTTTGGCAGTTCAGAGTAGTGTGGGGAATGTATGTTTTCATGCCAGTGAAGATTACTTTGATACGTTCAGTGCATATGTTTGGACTGGAAGACGAAACAATATTCCAACCATGGGAATGAAGCATAGTAGTCTCGGAGTCCCATTTAGCACTGTTATAATGCACAACTAGTCTTGTGTGGGAGTGACTGTGTAAGCATTGTTGCACAAGTTGTGAGTGACCTGACAATGAATGAGTTTAAGGAGAGCTATGATAAGATTTGTGTGTATAATAGTCTCCTACCATGAGTCTCTGTACTCCTGAAGATACCCTATAATAATAACAAAAGACAACTGTAACTGTCTTATCCACAATACTAAGGTGCTGCATATTTATATCCTTTTATGAGAAGGATTATAATTAAAAGAAAGTGCATGAAGGTTCAAAAATTTATATCTTTGTAGTATATGAGTTAGTTTATACTTTATTGCTTTCCTTGTTTTGTCTGTAAATTTGCTTTCTTAACTTATCTCTTAATGTCAATAGATGCTAGTACATTCAAAGGACTATTAAGTATTCTTGCTTACTTCTGTTTTTATCTTTTTGTTACCTGACTTTCTGATATATTTGTCCATTCTGTCATTGATTTTTATTACATTGCTAGATGTCTTCATTCTAAGTAATTGGTTTTGTCAGTTAAAGAGGTGGCAAAAACATATATACAGATATATGCAGACATATATCTGGTTTTTGGAGTAATTGAGTAAAAATGCACAGGATATTATGATAATACAACAGTTTTCTTCCAAATTAATTGGATTTATCAGGTTTCCAGTATTGTCAGACTTAGACTATTGTTCTCAGATTTGGTCCCCAGGATTTGAAAGGGATAAATTAACTGTGGAAACAGTTAATTTATCTTGACAGACTTTATGTTCTTAGGAAGGACCTCCTACGATGAGTCTTTTGACTCCATGGAGGCCTGAATAATAATATCAGGTGAACATATTGAGAAAACATGCTCATCTGACATGTTTGCATCATCTAGAAAATTTTTTTATAGTATAGGATCTAATTTCCACTGAATATATAATGGTTTTCTTGCTGTCCTCCATTTCTTTGAAGCATATCCTCAAGGAATGCCCAGGATATTATGATAATACAACAGTTTTCTTCCAAATTAATTGTATTTATCAGGTTTCCAGTATTGTCAGATCTTATGTTTATTTCAACTTTCTAAGGCACCACTAATTGCATCAGTTCATCTTTATTTTGGCTTAAATGCCCATTTTGCTGACCTTTAGGCTACTATTTTGATTGAGCTTTGTATTAGCACTGCTTATACAGTTTGCAATTCTAATAATAGTAGTATTCCTTTCTAATGTCTTTATTTTTAATATGGTTCTGCCATTGATTTTAAGGGTTTTCCTCCCGAGTTTCTAGGATGAAAAAAAACCCATTCCACCTGTCTCGTGTGGAAATTGTGTAGTTTCCCCTCCTAGTTAATTAGCCAATCTCATATGACTGGCTAGTTTGCTTTCACTTTAAAACTTCTTATGCAAGATCTTTGAATCCTAGATGTGATTTGAATCCAAACCTTTCCAACCAGAGAACATTGTTGATAGTGACTGAATGTGGTGGTTCTGCTGCAATAGATAAATTGCTAAATAATCTTATTTTGCAGTGCAGCCACTATAAAATTTTGATACTTCTGTATATGAGCATTTTCTACTTCAATTGCCTTTCCACAATTCTGACAAATGCTTTCTATCTCCACTGCTGAAATGGAGTTATGTAACTGCATTCCTCTTGAATGTTTTGCCAGTGTACCATTACTGATTATTTTTTTTTTTTTGCCTCTATCTCTGTCTACTTCTTCTAGGAGGTACAGAAATGTTTATCATCCAATCCTAAAGTGTCCACTTTTGGATAGGATGATAATAAGATGTAGTGGGATGTATATATATTCTCATATTAGTTTTCTTTCTGTAGACAAAACTGAATAATTCATTCACATATCTATAAAACATGGGAAGACACTTATTGGATGGAGTCGACTAAAGATGTAGATGGATTTCATTTTGCAATGTGAGATCACCACCACAAATGCTTGAAAGTTCTGATTGGAATAAATCTTAGATGGCAAAAATGTGAACAACGTAAATCACCTGTACAGGTGGTCAGGGAGTGATGGAATTGGGGATGCGCTGCTCATAAGTTCTGTAGTAGTAGTAGTTGTAAAGTAGGTGACATAAACCTGTTTGCAGTTCCTTCAGCCTTGTTTGTATAATTTATTTTTTGAAATCATTAGCATTTTTTATAAGAGAAAGGCAACACATTTCTTTTGCCAGCTTATTTGGTAATCATTCAATATAATCCATTTATCTTTCTTAGCAGAGTATTAGCTTTATGAATTTTTGATAATCCTTACACTCTAGAAATTTTAGCAAGGTATTTAATCATTTCCATTCCACATGAATCACTAGTGAACCATAGCAGACTTTCTGTTCAGGCTGTTCAGCTTCCACTATTAAAAGAAATATTATCAAATAATATTTCATATCATCATCAATGAATAAATAATTATCTTAACATGGGTCACTGAATCCACAGGGCCTAGCGATTGTTCCCACTTGCAGCAGAGCTATCTGTCATTGACATTCAGCTATTGTGTAGTTTAAGGTTCTTGTACAAATTTTTATGTTGAGCCATTTGTTGCTGACGGTTACATTGAGGTTCTTTCTTTTAGTGTTACACGATGATCAGCATTCATTTTAGAAATTATGGACTTTACAAGTGTGCTATAAATAACTATTTTAATTTCCTGACATTTTGACCTTCATATTAAGGTCATCATCTGGAGTGTATACAAATATACAAGGACAAGCTGAGTTACGTTTAACACAGTATGCTAAAGAGAATGATTTGATCAATGGTTATTCTACTGGCATGACCTCTAGTGAAAATATATATAAAAAAAAATTAATTATTTAGAAACTCCATCAAAGCTAAATTCTATTTAAGATAACATAAGAGAAACATTCTTTCATATAGATAATTTGCTTAAAGTAACGATGTCCTAATTTAACATGACAATTGTTATATTAGATTGTAGATTCTGGATTATCTACAGTCCTGTTTATAGTTAACTCTTAGGGAGAAAGGTTCTGTGGGTAGAATATGTGCCTTCCATATGCTTGGGATTTTTAGACCATCGTGGTTGATAAGAATCTCATAGGCTTCCTTAAATTTATGTTCATACCATGTTTTGTTGTGATGTAAACAACTGGTGCTTTTCCAGTCAATTCTATGTAAAGTGTTCAGGGCACGATCAGAAAGGCCAGCTTCACCATAGTTATTATATTTAATGTGTCGTTTATGTACCTTTTGTCTGATAGGAATTGTGCATCCTGTTTCCCCTATATATGGTAGATTACAGGTGCAATATGTACGGTATACTTCAGGGTGGGCCAGCAGAGGGAGTGGGTCTTTGGATGAGTTGAGTAAGCTTTTTAATTTTGCAGGAGATTTAAAGGTGGCTTTAAGGTTGTATTTCTATAGTATTCTGATGATTTTATCTGATGTCCTTTTAATGTGTGGAATGGTTATAGTTTTATTGTGGTCTAGTTTATCTTTGTTTTTTAGTGAGGTCTTGTAGAGAATTTTGTTGATAGTGTTTTGGCTGTAACCATTTTTTAGGAAAGTATTGCTGATAACTTTAAATTCGTCTTTAAGCACTTGTTCATTGGAGCAAATCTTCAAAGCCCTGTTTTTTAGAGTATTAACGACACCTATTTTTTGTGGTGGGTGGTGGTAGGAGTTTGTGTATATATTGGCCAGTATGTGTCTGTTTCCGGTAAAAAGTGGAGGAAAGACTGCCAGAAGGAAGACGTGTGACAAGTGTATCTAGAAACGGAAGTGGGTTCTGTTTCTAGATACACTCAATCTCCTTTTCAATCACAATTGTGAACTGCTTGTGTTGTTTGTTTAGGTGGCTGAGGAAAGCGTCTAATGTCTGGCTGTCATGGGGCCAGATCGTGAAAACATTGTCAATGTACTTAAGCCAGTCTTTAGGTTTTAAAGGAGAGGAATCTAGAGCATATTGCTCAAAATGTTCCATATAAAAGTTAGCAATAGTGGGAATAATGGCAAGCCCATGGCTGTGCCTTATTTTTGTAGGTAGAAAGTGTTTTGCCATACAAAATAACTAGAACATAACACATGTGCAAAGAGTGCCGTGATATCTGGAGAGAATTTGTGCTGTAAAAGGAGGACTGTGTTATTGATTAGGACATTCGTAAAGAGAGCAGAGACATCCAAACTGACTAATAAATCATCTTTTTCTAATGTAATATTTTTGATTATGTTTATGAAGTGTTGTGTTTCTGATATAGGAGGGGGGGAGGGAATGACCTACCAACTTCTTGAGTCTTGATGCTAATTTCTTGGCTAGGTGATAATTCAGGCTGTCTATACCTTCAACTATCAGCTGGAGTGGTGTGTTTTGTGTGTGTATTTTTGGTAGACCGTAATTCTCGGAGAACGAGTGTAGTGAAGAAATAATTTTTTGACTGCATCTTTGGGCCATGTAGTAACCAATTTAAGTAGCTTCTCTGTTTTCTTTTTTATTCTATTGGTTGGGTTGTAGTTAACAAGTTTATGTATTGTTGTCAGAGACTAGTAGATTCATTTCTTCTAAATATGTGGTTCGGTTTAGAATAACAGTGGCATTGCCTTTATTGGCTTTAGTTATTACGATGTCTGTATTAGATTTTAGTGATTTCGCCGCTGTTAATTCATGTTTCGTTAAGTTGCTTGTTATTGTTTTCTTATTATTTACATTTAAAATGTTGGAGGTTTCTAAAGGTATTTTATCTGCTATGGTAGTTGGAATCAATCTTAAGCCTCTTTCAATATTATAAATAAAATCCAGCTTAATCCTTTATCCAAGTATAAGCAAACAAAGTTTGCAACTGAAGTATCTTCAGGACTGAGGTAACTCGTAGTAAAGGTGGACCAAACTCTCATCATTTGTCTTAGTATCTCCCATAATGCAAAGCACATCTCCTTGTGGACATGTATAATGCTCTGCATTAAGCGAAGGGCCACTACCCAGACCGGTTTCGACCTTTATTGAGGTCTCGTCAATGGGAGCCAGACCCAGAGGTGATTATACTGAGGTGGAAGTAATGGAGAAATCATATTTACCTATGCTTGCACTTAGATAAAGGATTAAGCTAAATTTATTATAGTCTAACCAAGTGAAAAACCACTTCCAACATCTTCCTCTAAATCCAGAGTAATTTAATAAGGTGAGACATCTTTTGGCAACTCGTATAAGTAAATATGACTTCTCCATTACTTCCACCTTGTATTGCCACCTCTGCTTGGGTCGGGCTCCCACTTATGAGACCTCAATAAAAGTTGAAACTGGTCTGAGTAGTGGCATTTCCCTTAATGCATAGCATTATACATATCTGCAAGGAGATGTGATTTGCATTATGGGAGATACTAAGACAAGTGATGAGAGCTTGGTCTATCTTTACGAGTTGCCTCAGTCCTGAAAATACTTCAGGTGCAAACTTTGTTTGCTTAGACTTGGATAAAGGATTAAGCTAAATTTATTATAGTCTAACCAAGTGGGGAAAAACTTCCAAAATTAAATCCAGTTAGTTCATCGAACTGGATTACAGCGAACCATATCCTTCAAACTAATTCAAACAAACCATATCTTTCAAACATGTTCAAATTTCATGGACTAAAGGGTCAACAAACCCAACAGACATTTTTGAATTCCTCTTCAGTGAACGGTAACTAACCAACCAGAAGCAAGAAATAACAGGAGCCACTAATCGCCTTCAGGCAACAGTAACGTAGTCAACCTATCCAACTAAAGAAAGATGAACTCTCGCTACTCAAGAAAGGTTTAAACTTTGCCAGATCGATGAACAAACTGGATTTTATTTATAATATTGAAAGAGGCTTAAGATTCCTCTGCTTTAAAACCCAAAGTCTGGCTTAGGTATGTTGACAATGTTTTAGCGATCCGGTCCTATGGCTGCCACTTTCCTTAGCCACCTAAACAAACAACACAAACACATACAGTTCACATTTGAGATTGAAAAGCAGAATACACTTCCATTTCTAGATACACTTGTCGCACGTTTTCCTTCTGAGAGTCTTTCCTCCACTGTTTAGAAACCGACACATACTTGCCAATATATACACATGAACTGCCACAACCACCCAACACAAAAACTAGATCATCATGAAATTCCTGATATGTACCCTCAAGGGGTGTACAGGATATGATAGTACTACATGAAAAATTTACATAATTACTAACTTCCTATCTACAATTTTCCTCCAAATCAGTCTATTACTTGTCAAGACTCCAATATTATCATTATCAGATCTTATATTTCTATCGTCTGAGGCACATTGTACCGCATCAACCCACCTATATCTTGGTCATCTTGTGGGTTATTTTCCTGCCAACCTGGCAGAGAACACTTGTTTTGCTAATCTTTCCTCGCCCATTCTGTTTAAGTGACCATACCACCTGAGATTAGCTCTGCTAACGCATTCCTGGATGCTGACAATGTCAAGTTCTTTCCTAACATCCTCGTTTTTAATATGATATTGCCCTTGATACTATCTGTTCACGCCTCTAATCTTTCTCAGGACTCTCATATCTGCGATCTCTAGTCTTTGGTCAAATGTTTTACTTCTGACCCAGCTCTCAGATCCATAAGTTAATACTGTCTTGTATACAGCTAATTTAGTGTTCTGACTAATTTCTCTTTAGGTGTCATTAATACTCTATAAAACAGGGTTTTGAAGATTTGCTTCAATGAACAAGCTCTTAAAGACGAATTTAAAGTTATATCAGCAATACTTTCCTAAAAAAAAATGGTGGTTACAGCCAAAACACTATTAACAAAATTCTCTACAAGACCTCAATAAAAAACAAAGATAAACCAGACTGCTATTATATTTACGGCTATTTGCCTGCTTCTGTCTAAAAATTCCAAGCATATGGAAGGCACATATTCTACCCACAGAACCTTTCTCCCTAAGAGTTAACTATAAACAGGACTGTAGATAATTCAGAATCTTAAATGTAATATAACAATTCATGTTAAATTAGGACATCATTGTTACTGGAAGGAAACTATATATATGAAAAAATGTTTCTCTTATGTTATCTTAAATAGAATTTAGCTTTGATGTAGTTTTTAAATAATTAATTTTTAAATTTTATCTGTATTTTTTTTATGTTGTTGTTGTCTTGTCTTTTGAAGAGTCTTAGATGTTTCTGTGTGCTCCTTGTACTGCTTTGGCTATGTCGATGATTTTGTTTGTATAGAGCTGTTGTTCAGGATTAGGATCTATTTCTT
Source organism: Typopeltis vanoorti (assembly GCF_054136105.1). NCBI lineage: Eukaryota > Metazoa > Arthropoda > Arachnida > Uropygi > Thelyphonidae > Typopeltis > Typopeltis vanoorti. Next base: position 41,246,658 of record NC_143572.1, on the reverse strand, counting down.
GCAAGGCTTCTGTAATTGCTGGACAGGTAAAGATGTGAGTGGGTGTCAGTTCAGTATTGGGGCCATTGTTGCAGTTTCTATATGTTCTCGTATCATCTGTATTGATCTTCATTCTTCTGTAATATTCTGTTCGTAGTCTTGCTATCGTGGTGGAGGTCTTTCTGTCAGCACTGATTTCGGGAATTTGTTGTATCACTGATTTCAGTGGAATTGGTTTAGCTTTTGCTAGTTCATTGGCATCAGCAAGAGTTATGCGAGTTTCTTGGTTGAGTTCTCTGACCTCTTTTGCTAATTTATCAGCTGCTTCATTGTAATCAATGCCTACATGAGCAGGAATCCATTGTAAAATGCAACTTTTTCCTAAACACTTCAGTTGATTTAAGAGTTTATGGATGTCTTTTGTGTGAGCTTGGTATTGCGATTTTTGATTGCCTCCATAGCTGATCTTGAGTAAATTATAATTCCTTCAGATTGTTGGGATGATTTTTAAGTAGGCTTCTAGTGCTTTATTTATTGCATAGAGTTCACTGGTAAAATTGGAAGCGATTCTCCCAGATCCAACTTTTATTGAAAGTTTTTCACTTTTCGGAAGTAGGAGAACACCAGCGCCTCTATTAATCATATTGGTGTCTGACAATCCATTGGTATAACAAATAACCTGTTTGGAGGATGAAAGAAGGTTGATAGTATTTAGGCCTTTTTCGTTGAGCATTTCTTTTGGTTCTTTTTTTGTACAGAGTTTGGTAAGGTTTAGATTTGTAAGTTTTTGAAGGTAAAGGACTGGAAAATAGAGGTTCTTTGTTTATGTGGGCATTTAGCTGATCAAGACCTATTTCTTTCCTGATAGTGTCATCATATTGTAAAGTTGATGATCTGTGAAGTCTGCATTTTTGGTTCCAATGTTCGTAAGATTTTAGGGAGATATGATTGCTTTGGTAGCTTCCGATACTATTTATGAATTTTATGGTGGCAAATTTTTGTCTGTTCTCCAGCAGGTCAAGTCCACATTCCTGTTGGGCTCTGATGTTGTAAGTGGATGAGACCGTACCAATGATAATCTTGGATGCTTTTGCTTGTATTTTGTCTAATTTTTTCTTTACTGATGAGGTTGAAGGTGACCAGATAGGTGCTGCATATTCCATTATTGGCCTTATTAGTGTAGTGTAAGTAGTTTTGAGGATTTTTGGCTTTGTGCCCCAATTTGTTCCACAAAGCCTTTTCAGTATATTTAATTTTTTTAGACCTCTGTTGGAAGTGTTAGAGATGTGTTGTGCAAAACCTAATTCCTGATCAAGGAATTACGTTTTGCAAATTATATATGTATGTATATATACATGTATAATTTTTTTAATATATTTATTTATTATATTTTCACATGAGGTCATGCCAATAAAATAACCATTGATCAAATCATTGTCTCTTTAGCATACTGTGTGAAATGTAACTCAGCTTGTACTTGTATATACTCCTGATGATGATCTTAATATGAAGGTCAAAATGTCAGGAAATTAAAATTGTTATTTATAACACTGTTGTAAAGTCCATAATTTCTAAAATGAATGAGTTACATTGAGGTATTAGCCTATCAGAATGTCACTGCAGTGAATGATTTATTGTCCATAAATTGTTTATAGAAAGTGACTTTATGATAACAAATGTGACATTGCAAGAAAGTTTTTTTTTTTTTAGTGATACATCCAATGAAATGGTTTTGCCACCTAAAGCTAAATGTCAGATTTTGTCTGAATGAGGATTTTCAAATGATTCATTAAGTGAAATACAGGTATCCCATCTTACTAAATGCTATAAAATTTTACCTAGTTCTGAGACTGAGAACAGCAATGACAACATTTTTTTTTTTTTTAAAGTATTTATAAAAAAAAAGATCAGATCCAGTTGAAAACTGACTTTGTCTGATATCTTTTGCAATCCCTGGTTTCAGATTAACATGTAAGATTGTAAGAAAGGTCGCTTTTTATTTGCTTATGGTTTTGGAAGAAAGATTTGAAATAATAGCAGAACAGACTAATTTGTAAGCTATTCATGTACTATTTGAAGGATTATCAGCACACTTGAGTGGACCCTGTAATTAAAATTAGATCATTAGACTGAAGATTGTGACTTATCCTCATATTCTTCAGTCTGATGATCTCATTTCACTACAGGGTTCACTCAAGTGTGCTGATAATCCTTCAAATAGTACATGATACCAAGGAATTATTTACTTGGTTTAATCCTTTATCCAAGTGTGAGCAAACAAGTTTGTGCCTGAACTATTTTCAGGACTGGGTTCAACTTGTTACTAAGGCAAGTGATGTGAAGTCATAAGCTGTCTATGAGTTGCCCCAGTCCTGAAAATAGTTCAGACATAAACTTTGTGTGTCTGAACAAACTGTTTACTTAACTTGGATAAAGGATTAAACCAAGTATATAATTTCTTGGTATCTTTTAATTTATAGTATAAACAAGTGGGAAAATTTCAGAGGATAGTTCAGAAGTAAACTTCAGAAGTGAGGTATGAACAGCAGTTAGCTAATGAAGCCAGAAAGAATCCTAAGGAGTTCTTTTGATATATAGCCAGCAAAGGAAAGAATGATTATGGAAGGATGACAATCAAAGGAGAAAATGGTATAAAGACAGCTGTTGCAGAGTGTGTGGTGGAGATACTTAATGAGCAGTTCATAAAGGTCTTTCAATCTTGTGAATGTGACTACATGAAGAGATTGAGAGCAGTAGATGATGGGGAGGAGAGACTAACTAAGTGAGCAAGAAGTGTATGGGGGGAGTTGAGTAAACTAGATGTTAATAAGGCTGTGGGACTTAATAATATATCGCCACATATTCTGAAGGAATGTGCCAGGGAGTTGATGCTGGCCTTGACATATTTTTTTCTTGCACCGGGTCAAGTTCCTAAGGAGGGCAAGATTGATTTGACATGACCACTTCATAAAGGAGGTGATAGAACTCAAGCATCAGACTATAGGCCTATCTGTGTGTCAGGTGTTGTGGTTAAGTTGTTGAAGCTTGTGAGAACTAGGATCCAGAATTGGGTTGACAACAATGGTATTATCTTTGGACAGCAATGATTTGCTAAAGAGAGGTCATGTTTTAGTAATCTACTTATTACAATAAGGTGACTGCTTCCTTGGACAGAGGAAAAGGATACACAGTAATATACTAGGATTTTGGGAAGGCTTTTGATAGATTACCTCATGATAAGTTGATAGTCAAACTAGAGCGGGTGGGGTTGGATATTCGATTAGTTCGTTGGATTGGAGACTGGCTATCTGATAGGTATCAACAAGTTGTGTATGGGGGCAGCGATGTCCAGGAAAAGGAAAGTCACTAGTGGTGTGCCTCAGGGGTCTTGTATATTAATGATATTGGTGAAAGTTTGGATTGATATATTCAGTTGTTTGCAGATGATGCAAAGTTGGGACAAACCATGAAGAATAAAGATGTTGTGGCCTTACACGAAGACTTGAATAAATTGAGTGATTGGTTATAGGAACAGGGATGCGAGTTCGTTGTTGCAAAATGTAAGGTTTTAAAATTTGGGAAACAAAGATGGAATGCAGAATTTATGCTTGGTGAGGATATATTGTTGGAGGTGGAGGAAATAAGAGATCTAGGGGTTGATAGTGGATAAGGATCTGAAATTTAGGGGACACATAGCCAAAATTGTGAAGACAACACAAAGGCTTCTGGGAATGATGCAGAGGACCCTGACTTGAAGTAGGGAGATTCTGTTCAATTGTATAAGGCTTTGATTAGGTCACACATGGACTATTGTGCCCAGATTTGGTCACCGGGTTATTATCGTCACAACAAGGAAACAAAAGAGCAGGATTTTGATTCCGTATTTCCTATGGTAAGAAACGAGGAATGCCATTTAGCCAAAGGAAAGAAGGTATTATCTATGTGTTTCGTAATCCAGTGACAACTACGAAAAAAGGAAGTCTGTAAAAGAAGTCTGTGTCCACATGGTGAATTTCACAGCCATTGTATAGATGATTCTAAAAGTGTCCTTAATTCAAGTACGAAAGGTTAAGATTGCGTAAGCACAGTTTATTGCCAAAAGAACTTATGAGTGACAGATTATAGGAGAGATCATACCAGGATAGTACAACTGGGAAAAAGGTAGAGGCCAATATAGAAAACTCAAGAGAAAAAGGTACTGTAAAAATCTCGTTAACTGAAAATCGTCTGTAATTGTAATCATTATTCTATTACTGAACTGTTGAAGAGACTAAGGAAATTTATACTAGGACTTTAGTACATGACTGATTATAATGAAAGTATGCCTATTAATATTATATAAGTAATTACGTGTCCTGAGAATTATGCATGTGTATTGTAACGTATAGGAAAGCTTTACATGTCAAAGTTGTGTTAGTACAGTGAAAGAATAATTTAATCTACATAGTTTTAAATAGTTAAATAGAGCGAGTTGATCACACATGTCCATGTGCTACAGCATATAGCATATATTCCGAGTAATATAGGGCTAACTAAGGTGTTAATTAGATCTAGAATTATACATATGATTGGATGTGTTGAATTTGTCATGGCGGCATAATCGCATTACCCATATAGGATCATAGCCAAATTACTTGTGATAAGCTAATGTTATTTTGTAAATATTTTCTTAGTATTGAATTGAATTATACTGGAAATTGAATTGTACCATGCTAATGAGTTTAATAAACCTTTGTTCATTGATAAAACAGTTGTCTGAAATTGCTGCCCAATGTACCACTTGAAAAACGTACGAACCTAATCACGCAGGAAATTAATGTGTTAAAAAAACGAGAGTGTCATGACTGCAATATTGTTACACATTCAGACATATTTTAGTAATTGCTCCTTGTTTTTGTATTTAATATCTCAAACTAAATGTCCCAAAAGGCACAGTATAATATAAATATTAAGGACACTAAGGGGAGAAATAACTTAAATATTTGTATTTTTGGGTGATATCTCATGCATAGATAAAAGATGAATATAGATAAGCAGAATTTCACTAGATAGAATGATAATCATAAAATGGGACACAACAATATGATAGAGACCTACAAGTTAGTAAGGGGTTGTTATAGGATCAGTGCTGTAGAGGTTCTACAGAAAATAGTGGGAGATCAGGGGAGAACCAGAGGTCATCCCTGGAAACTAAAGGTGTGAGTAGGAGAGTGAGAAGCAGTTTTTTTTCATGCAGAGTTGTGAATGATTGGAATGCCTTACCTGAGAGTCTGGTGTCTGCAGATAATTTGAGTGTGTTTTAAAGCACTGTTTCATGAGCTCTGTGTGTGATAAAAGGACCTTCCAGATGAGTCTTTGACTCCATGGGGTCTTGGGTAATAATAATAATTTCCAACAGTGAGCTAGAACAGAAAAAATGCAGATTGTAGACTGTAAGGTGACTGACAACTGTCAGGTCTGTTATATGAAAGGTTAAGAATTAATTTATATAAAAAATATTAGGCATGAATTTTTTAATAAAAGTATTTATTTTGTATGTTATATCATCTTGATGATAAATGATATTTATAATGTCATAAATATTATGACATGCAGTACAACTAAGTAAAAGTGATAGTTTTCTATAATATTCTCTTATCTTATATACAGCTTTCTCTCTGTGAGCATCTTCAAAATGTTTGCTGGTTATATTACGTAGCAAATTGTGCAATTGTCTGTTTCACACTCTAAAGGAAGTCCATAAGCGGAAGTTGTTTAGGTGCATCTACATATTGTAGGTTTTAGCTGAAACCAAGACCATCACTGGTAAAAGGATGACCAGAAATATAGATAAAATTATTTCTATGTTGGGCATTAGCAATATGCATATAAAGTATCTTCATGACTAGTCTATTTGTATATACTGTTGACTTTACATCTGTTGCCTCAGTATCCTATAATACAAAGCACATTTCCTGCTGGATGTGTACACCCTCTGTCCAAAAAGAAACCGAACTTTTAGAAAATAGAAGAAACTAGTGGTGCAACCTGTCGTATCTTTTTGATGTTGAAAGTGGCAACCTTTGCTAGTGTTGTGTCAACTGTTTATGACATTTGTTTCATCAGAAGCCGAGTTATAGTGCCAAGAGTGACAGTGTGTTTTGACGAATGGTCGGAAAATGAGTTTCAAACAGAGCTGTGATTAACTTTTGTGTTAAACTTAGTAAAAGTTTTACCGAAATGCATCAAATGCTTCAAAGAGCATACAGTGATGAATGCTTATCCCGTACTCAAGTTTACAAGTGGTTTAACCAATTTCAAAATGGTCATGAGACACTTGTTGACTACAAAAAGCCGGGCCGTCCAAAAACTAGACTGATAGAAGTTAATATCCAAAAAGTGTGAGATTTCATATAAGTAAACCTGAAATCGTCCATGAGATTGATTGAACATGAATTGGGGATTCTAAAATCAACTGTGCACAACATTTTGACTGAGACTTTAGGTCTTCGTAAATTGAATTTGCGATTTGTTCCCCACAAGTTGACCAACAACCAAAAATGCATCAAATTGAACACTGCAAGGAACTCATTAAAACTGCTCGTAAGGACTCTCAAACTTCCCGAAATGATCGTTACTGGTGACGAAACGTGGTGTTTTGGGTATGGGCCCAAAACAGAGTGCTGAGTGGAGATCACCAGAAGAAGGGCATCCAAAAAAAAAAGTCGCTTGGAGAAGTCAAAAGTAAAGACAATGCTGATTTATTTCTACGATTCCAAGGGCATTATCCACAAAGAATTTGTTCCGCCTGGCCAAATGGTTAATGGTGAGTTTTATCTCAAAGTTTTGAAGTGATTGATAGCGAGAATTCATCGCATACTGCTTGAATATCGTGATGCAGGCAGCTGGTCACTTTTGCACAATAATGTACTATCTTATTGTTCGAACATTGTGAGACAGTTTTTGAGCAAAAACCAAGTTTGTGTGTTGGATTACTTGCCATGTTCACCTGATTTAGCACCCTGTGACTTCTTTCTCTTCCCCCGACTTCATTTGCCGATGAAAGCAATACGACACCATTGAAAACGTTCAAGTGGCAGTCCACGACCCTCAACAGTATCCCAAAAATCGATATATAAAAAACTCATTTAACGAATTAATTGGCCGTGCCAAATGCTGTATCGAAGCTGAGGAGAGTATATTGATTGAAATAAATGATTTGAATAATTATAATTGGCCTGTTTTATTTTCTATCTAAAGTTTGGTTTCTTTTTGGACAGAGGGTGAATATTGTTGCACACCATGGGAAGGGTCATATCAAAACCAGTTTTGACCTTTATTGAACCAAATTGATCACATTGATTTTAACCTTAATATCTTTCTTGGTCTAGCTCCCACTGATGAGACCTCAGTAAAGGAATGAAAGTGGTCTTGGTGAGCCTTCCCATAATTCATAGCAATGTACACTTCTGAAAGGAAGTGTACTTTGCATTATGGGATACAGAGGCAGTTGATGCGAGTTCAACAGCCTCTGTATACAGTGGACAAGTTGAAGATACTTCATTTGCAAGCTTTGTTTGCTTATGCTTGGGTAAAGGATTAAAACAAGAATATAATTTTTCTAATATAATTTAATTTGTAACAAATGTGGACAAACTTTACATTATAAATAAAACTTGCATACTATTTATTAGTATTAGTTTATTCTCTGGGTAATCCTCAATTTGCTGGTAAGTTTTTTTTTTGTCAAAATATGTTTAACTTCCATATTTTATGATTACATACAACTATCAAATATTTTTCTTTTAAGGCAGATAGGAATGTTTCCTTTGAATGCTTCAGTGTTTTCCAAAGGCTATCCAACCAAGTTGAATTCTATATATAATTTCTTTACAGCTCCTCTCTACTGTGATCTTTTGTCCTAAGTAAATATCAGAGGTTTCTATATCAATTTCTTGGTGTTCATTTGCACTGACTTTTTGACACATTCTTGTAATATGTGAGCTAATATCCTACACACCTATACTTCATCTGCTCTGTTTCCATATTCTGAATTCTTCGCTCTTATTCTAAATACAAATAGAAGTATTTAGAATAAAAGTGAAGATTGTTTGACATTGGTTAGTTGAACTTAATCTAAAGTTAGAGGCATTAGTGAGACCTGGTTGACCATTAGAACTACTCCTCCTGCATACATTCTGTTAATTTGCAGAATGAATGCCATCCACATTTTTCCATGTCTCCTGATCTGTAGTAGCAATTAATTGTATATATTTCATTCTCTTTTCTTCTATCTTACACCAGATAGACTCAAATGCACTGTCTGCATCCCCATCTTGCTAAATGCTGTTTTTTTGCTTCAATTCTTCTGTTATCATTAGCAACTCCCTTTTCCTCCAGTTCTTTCTGAAAATACCATACCCATTGCATTCTATCCCTGTGACTATATAGGTATTAAAGAGACCTGGTTATCATCCTCTGTCAACCAAATCTTACTAATGACTATAAGTCATAAACTTATTTTCTTTATTTGGAGATAAATTAAAGATGACAAGAAATTGGGGTGCTTAAGGATCAAAGCTGTATAACTGAGAGGAGACCTCCACATAACCTTTAAAGGAATGCAGAGAATCGACCATGGCTTCTGACCTAATGTCCAATCCTCACTTTCTTATCGTGCATTCTGTTGGATATCTGCCTGGATACTGAACAAACAAGGATGGGCTGGCAATTTGGGATTTAGCCGACCATATTGTAATTCTTATTTCCTTAAACCAAATTACAAAATGATGGTACAACATGAAAAAATTTCATGCCGGCTGGGGTGTCACCTGGTTAAACAAGGTTGTTTTCACCAGGGAACCAGGGTGAACAGCAAAATGTCAGCTACTGGAACAAATCTGAAAAACACCCCAACTCAACATCACCAGAGTTGAAGATTGGTACTATCAACATAAGAAGGCAGAATGGCAAAGAAATGGAGCTAGCTGAGGAATTTATTTAGATAAGTATCAGATCGACATAATAGGGGTGACTGAAACAAAGACAAAAACTGGTGAGATCTTTCTGAGCAATAAATACAAAATGTTATATTCAGGCAATGACAATTGAGGAAAAGGAGTAGCCATTGTATTCAACACTAAATACGAGGCTAATCTTCTTGAACGGCAAGCAGTCTCAAGTAGAGTGGTGTGGCAAATATCAGAATGGGGAACTGGACAATGAGACTTATTTGTGCCTATGGTCCCACAGAAGATTCTACTAAGGTAGAAGTAGAGAAATTTTTTGATGCTTTAGAGCAGGGGTCTCCAAACTACGGCCTGCAGGTCAGATGCGGCCAGCGATATGATTTTATCCTGCGCCCGCCAATTGGACTAATTTTTTAATAGGAATCTGCACGGGGTGTTGATAGATTTCAAATGCATTAATTAAAATTGTGTTCAAAATATATTCCCGAATAGCAAAAAGTAACCATAATCCAAGTTACGGTCTTTCAGACTGTAAAAGGTTGGTTAAAATGGACTAATGAAGAAAAAAAAATTTTAAAGAATTCAAAACGAAATAAAAAAGATACATCCAAATAAACTTTTAACAAAAAAAAATTGTCACACGAAATAAGATCACTTAAAAAAGTTGGTAAAAATATGGTTAAAATGAACAAACGAGCAAAAAACAAAATAAAAACAATTTCCTGATCTGTATTCATTGACAAAAAATTCCAATTTATACGAAATTAAAAAAAAGTTACATGTAAATTGTCGGTGTATATTTGGTTGAAAAACTAATGACTAGCAAAAATTTAAACAGATTGTTTCCCGACAGAAAAAAAATGAATTCAGCTATTTCCAAAAAAAAAAAAAAGTATCAGTTCGTACGTAGAAATCGTTGATGAGATTTTTTTGGTAATTTTTACAAATTTTTTTTTGAAATAAATAAAAAAAAATATTTTTTTCTTTTTTTGGATATTTAGAGTAATTTGTTAACCGAAATATCTAAATTATTACATTGCACCACTGCAAGTGGTGCAATGTAATAATTCAATAAAACTCATGTCTAGTTCTAGATTTTTTTTATTACTACGGACCCCTGAACAGTCCTAAAGTACCCAATGTGGCCTTCACAGCGAAAAGTTTGGAGACCACTGCTTTAGAGAAAGCATCTGACACAATGAAAAAGGAAAATTTGGTCCTTCTTGGGGATCTAAATAGCAGAGTAGGAAATGATTGTTAGACATACAAAAATATATTGGGAAAATTTGGAGAAAAGAGAAAAGCTAATAATAATGGCAAATATTTGTTGGATTTCTGCTCAGGACATGGACTGGTTATTACTAACACCATGTTCCAACATAAAGATGTGCACAAATTCATGAAGAGAAGGGCAAGAAATAAGAAAAGTCTCATTGACTATGTTATTGTTGACAGTGATGATTTCTCCCTGGTGCAGGACACCAGAGTGTACAGAGGATTTGAAATTGGAAGTGATCACTATTTAGTCTTGAGCAGGATAAAATTGAATTTTATATTGAAAAGAATAACATTTAAGAAAGTTTTAAAGCAAAAATTGAGCAGCTCTCTGATGTGAACTGTAGACTAAAATACACAAAGATTATTGAGGAAAAAATGAAAGAGTTTGAGAACAGGAACCAAACATTAGAGATTCAATGGCAACCCTTGAAGAAAACCTTGATTGATTCAGCCAGAAAGGCATGTGATGAGGTTGTCTGCAAGGATAGAAAAATCAGAACTCCATGGTGGACACAGGAAGTTAAAGAGGCAGTGAAGGAAAAGAAGAAAGCATATCAAAATTTCCTAGCAAATAAGCCAGCTGTGCTCTTAGAGAATACAGATACAAATGTAAGAAAGCTAAACACTGTAAAACTAGCTAAACAAAAGTCATGGGAGGACTTTGGCAAGAACATAGCAAATAATTATCAAGAAGGTGGCAAAATATTTTGGAGGTTGTTGAAGCTTAGAAATGGAGGAAAGAGTACTCTAAAAGGAATTAGAGATGATAAAGGTTAAATGAAAACAGGAGAAAAAGATATCCTTGAAGTATGGAGTAATTACTTCGAAAAATTGCTAAATGCAACAAGCAGTGATAGCATAGTGGTAAAAAAACACTGTATGCCTATTGAGTGTTTTTCTACTTCCATACTTGAAGTAGAAAAATCCATCATATGCTTAAAATGTGGAAAGGCAGCAGGAGTAGATGATATTCGACCAGAAATGCTGAAGTATGGTGGTATGAAGGTCTTGCAGTGGCTGCACTGCATAGTTCAGAAGGCCTGGACAGAGGGACGAATTCCCGATGATTGGAGTAGAGCTCTCATAGTACCCATATATAAAGGGAAATAAAACTGAATGTGAGAATTACAGAGGTATTTCCCTACTGGGTGTTCCTGGTAAGATATATGCAAGTATAGTTGAGAAATGGTTGAGAAGAATTGTAGAAGAAAAGCTTGGTGAAGAACAAGCTGGATTCAGGCCAAATAGAGGCTATCAGGATCTGATCTTCATTTTACGACAAATAGTAGAGAAATCATGGGAATATAACAAAGATCTGTATTTAAGTTTTGTCGATCTAGAAAAGGCATATGACAAGGAGCCAAGAGAGAAGCTATTCAATACACTACAGTTATATGGTGTCAATGGGGCATTATATCAAGCAATACTTAGTCTTTATTTGAGTTATGTCAGCAGTTAGAATTGAAGGAAGTACAGAAAGATGGTTTAATGTTAAATCTGGTGTGAGACAAGGATGTACATTATCCCTTCTGTTATTTATTATCTATATTGATCACATTATGAAGGAAAGTGGTATTAAACATGATATCAAAATTGGAGATGTTAATGTCAGCTCTTTGCTTTATGCACATGATGCTATACTTCTAAATAAATCAACTACTAGTCTGCAAGATTCCTTGACTAAATTGAATAGCTGTTGTAATAGATATGGTATGAAGGTCAGCAATAAAAAGACAAAGACAATGAAAATAGGCAGAATCATTGAAAATGTCAACTGCATTGTGAACGGAGAACCTGTGGAACAAGTAAAACATTTCACCTACTTAGTCACGATTTTTAGTGATGATGGTAAATTAAATATGGAAATAGACAACAGAATCAATAAAACTGGTATAGTAGAAGGTCAATTGAATAAATTCATATGGAATAAGAGAGAAATTAGTCGCAACACTAAATTAGTTGTATACAAGAATGTGTTCAAACCAGTTTTTACTTATGGATCTGAGAGCTGGGTCAGAAGTAAAACACTTGACCAAAGACTAGAGACTGCAGATATGAGTCCTGAGAAAGATTAGAGGCATGAACAGATGGCATCAATGGCAATATCATATTAAAAACAAGGATATTAGGAAAGAACTTGACATTGTCGGCATCCAGGTATGTGTTAGCAGAGCTAATCTCAGGTGGTATGGCCATTTAAACAGAATGGGCGAGGAAAGATTGGGAAACGAAGTGTTCTCTGCCAGGTTGGCTGGAAAACGACCCAGAGGAGTACCAAGATATAGGTGGATTGATATGGTACAAGTGCCTTAGACAACAGAAATATAAGATCTGATAATATTGGAGTCTTGACAAGTAACAGACTGATCTGGAGGAAAATTGTAGATAGGGAGTTAGTAATGATGTAAATTTTTCATGTAGTACTATCATATCCTGTACATCCCATGGCAGGAATTTGATGATGATAAAATTATATTCTTGGTTTAATCCTTTATCCAAATGCAAGCAAACAAAGTTTGCGTGTGAAGTAATTTAATGACTGGATAACTCGTTTATAGGGGGCTAATTTATTTATTTCATATTCAAACAAGTGATTAGTAGTAAGTAATTGGTAAAACATTATTTACAATAAATTGGGATACATTACAAATGGGAACAGCTTAAATTTAGTAGGTAAATTACACAGGTAATGTTTTATTTTTGACGGTATATATCAGAACACAGAATAATAATTAAATAATTATTTATTGACTTATTGCTGATATTTTGCTGGTGTTATAACCAGCATCTTCAGAGCACAAAAACAGTTTGTCACATTATGGGAGACTCCAACAACATGGTGTAATCAATGAACTAGTTTAACAAAATTGTTGCAGCAACACAGAGACTAACGTCCTAAAAAACAGAGAAAGAAAGCCATATCAGCAATAAGTCAATAAATAATTATTTACTTATTATTCTGTGTTCTGATATATACCGTCAAAAATAAAACATGTTCGACGAACACATAAGCCTGTCTACACCTGTACAGGGAATAAGTAAAATATGAAGGAAAAAAGAAACTATACATAAGTTATATACAATCAATATGGTCAGATGTTCCTCCAGAATCTTGCATAATGAACTGCTATTTTTGTGCAGGACATAAGGTCCTCTTTTGTGCAAGGTGATTGAAGAAGTGGACAAGAAAGATGTTTCATGGCCTGGGTTGTCCCACACTCACAATTATCTGGTCCGGTGAGGTAGCCCCCATTTGAGGTTTTGTTTGCAATGTCCTGTTTGTAGTCTGAGGCTTTTCCAAGTATTCCAGTCCAAGTGGGCACCATGTGGAAGATGTTCAGCTGTTGGAATACCTGTATTATTCTCAGGGTATAGTGCAAGCCATTGTTGAAATCTTGTCTATGGAGGGTTTTTTAGATAGCTCAACAGTTGCTAGAAAGCTATGTCGAGATCTTAATCTTTGGGGCACTGTAGTCTGGCCAAATAGTGGGTGGTGCTCATCATTCGTCAGCTGAGAATGCAGATCTTCGAATTGAAGGGGCTGCAATACCAGCTGAAGTGTGCATGTCCCTTAGTGGTGTTGGTTTCAGGTATCCTGTAATTAAGCAGCAGTGTCATTCAATATAGAGGCTAATGACTTTATATCACTTGCCTCAGTATCAATGCAAAGTGGATGTTTTATTAAAGTGTTTCTGGCTAATATTAGTATACACAAACTGCACTATTCCCTTCAAATCTCAACCTTTTTTTTTTTTTTGCTACTCACTTTCAGAACTTGAACTACATTTAGAATAATTTCGTCATTCTTCGGTATGCATACACAAACTCCAACTCACCTTGGTAAATACACTATTCCTTCCTGATAGGAATGAATTTCTTATTGGGAAGAAATGATGTATTTACTAATTAATCATTACTTACTAGAATAGATAGTCCCAGTGCACAGACTAGTTCTTTTAGGCAAAGAAACAGAGGTCAATTATTTCACTAAAGATAGATTCATCTGAGAATAGTAAATAATAAGCCACATATTTGTAGAATATTAACATGTATCATTCTGTTATACATTATAAATTAACTACCTAGTGTCTAGCCATAAATACTGTTACAACTTGAATAGCTTATAAACCTTTAATCTTTCAGTAAATCATCATAGCTTTCAGCATATACAAACCACATGTATAACATGCATATAGCAGCACTCGAGTGTTCAAAATGTCACCCTTTTGCCTTCCTGAATGCCTGAAGTCTATGAGGCCACACATGGATGGCAGCATGCACAACATCCAACAGAAATGCTACCACTGTTTGCTCCAAATCCACCTTCAGGCTGGTGATGTTTGGGGGTTGTTATTTGCAGGCTACTCTCTTAAGCTCTGACCACAATTTAAAATCCAACAGATTCAGATCGGGACCTCCAGATCGTCAATCAGATGGTGATATGTGGTCAGGTGTGGTCCATTCCTTGTGTGCAGGAGCAGAGTCCTGTTGGAAGGTTCAGTGCCTGCCATGAAATGTAGGTTCTAGCATAGTGTCTTGATATGCTTTGGGAGGTCCCCCTCTTGCAGAAATGCAACTTGGATAGCCCTGATACCTCGCCAAATCATCATTGACACAGGGTTGTGACCTCTGAATCCTGGGTGCAATGGTGTGTGCTCTGTGACCATTCTGGGCATATATCTAATCATTTTGGCAATTAAATGATTCTTCAATGGTGCCTGTGGTTCATGTACTGCTGGAGAAGTGTCTTTAATTTTAACACCCTCTGCAGCATAAGTTGTGTTAGGAAGTGTTCAGTAGAACGATGATAGGGCTCGTGTAGTTCTGTGGGCAGTGTGGAAGTTGTAACAGTATTTATGGCAAGACTATGTATAATATAAAATGCTATAAAATTATTCAGTTTTTGTACCATTGAATTTTTTAGAAGTTTGTTTTAATTTTCTTTATTTAGGTGCATTTTTCAAACTTTGAAAAAACATTTTCGATTGATACATCTTCTAAGGTAAATAGTTTTCTTTTTTGATATTTGTTAGTAAGGAATTAAAAAAAAAAATAAGCAACTGTTCAGATGAATTAATTTAAAAAAAAATGCTGTCATCCTCTCCAATAAGTCAGTTTATGAAAGTTAGTTTGGTTTGCTATAATTGACCTTTTATTTATGGCCTGATACCTATGTGAATAGATGAGGTGATGTAATAGCTTTCAAAATTCTGTTTCTTTATTTGTTGAACTTATGCATTAAATGAAGTAAGCATTCATTTTAAACACTGAATCTTGAGCAGGTATGGAAGTGATAGTTAGTGCATCATTAAACCTTTAAGTGTTCATTTGCAATATAATTTTTCTCATCACCCATGTTCTTTCCATTTCTTAATATAATCCAGAAGTTCCACTGCAAATAGCACTTTTGAATTTTTTGAAGTATAAGGCAGAGATACTGTTATGTGGACTGAAGGTGAAAACTCAAGTTTATTATTATATGGTAACCTACCTTCATGGAGTCAACAGATTCATTGTGGAAGGCCCATTCCACCAGCAACATGTCTATCATAATGAGCTTTGAAGTTATTTACACTACCTGCACTCATAATATACTCAGGCAATGCATTCCACTCACTAACAACTCTTCATGTAAAAATTTTACTCCTCATACCCTTCTTCGCCACATCTTTATGCAGCTTTCAGGGATGACCTCTTGTTCTTCCCATCTTAACATCCACTCTTTGTATAATTTCTTCTGTATTAATCTGATAGAATCCCTTAACTAACTTGAAGGTCTCTATCATATCTCCTCTTTTTCTCCTATCCACCAACCTCTATAATCCACATTCTCTGGGATGCTCTTCATAACCAACGCTCCAGAATCCTGAAATCACTTGGTCATTCATCTTTGGACCCTCTCTAGTGGTTCCATATCACAATGAAAACTACTGTAGTGACCAAATCTGAGCACAATGGTCCATATGTGGTCTGACCAATAACTTATAGAGCAGCTATACGATGTGCAGTCTTTGCAACACCTGCGATGTGCCCTTGGAACTTCAGTCCACTGTCCACCATTACTCCAAGATCCTGATCCTAAAACTCATCCTCTTCCCCATTGCAAGACTTTCATTAAATAACCAGGTCAAGGGCATGGCTAATTCTTTTGCACATTCTTTAAAAATACGGTGATATATAATCCATTGCCACGTCCTTATTAACATCTTACCTGAAAAAGTTAATTTTTGAATTTACTTTTGTTTGGTTAAAAAAATTATCAGCATACTGGTTCTTTTTCATTATTACAAAATACCTGGTTCTTTTTCATTATAGCAAATACTGCTATAATATTCACTATAATGAATATAGTGAATGAATTCACTGACTGTTACAAATAAATCACTGGTTAAGGCCCATTGCAGCAGTGCTGTTCTAAAGGAAATCCTCAAGGGTTTTCCTTTAATCTGAGTTTGCTATATTGAGCATTGACTGTAGAACTAGAGCTTGAAAATTCACTTGGTTTGGGAAAAGACATATTTTTGAGATTTTAAAAGAAATTACTAACAGGAATCCATGGCAGTAAGGAAAATATTGGATGCTTATTTTATCAAGATGCTATCTTTGTCATTGCCCATTTGAATAGTTGTTCAAACTTTTGTTCATTCACTGTGCTTTTATAGATTTTGTGTAAAAAGCCCAGTCTCATGCCATAAAATTCCTGATAAGTACCCACAAAAGGTACTCGGAATACTATGATAGTATATTACACTTCCAAATTAATTTGTTGGTGAAGCTATAGGAGGCTAATCTTCTTGAATGGCAAGCAATATCAAATAAATGGATGTCAGTAAATATCAGAATGGGGAACTGGACATAGAGACTTATTTGTGCTTATGGCCCCACAGAAGGTTCTACTAAAGTAAAAGTGGAAGAATTTTTTGATGCTTTAGAGAAAGCAATTGATGCAATGAAAAAAAAAAAGGAAAAGTTGGTCCTTGTTGGGGATCTAAATAGCAGCGTAGGAAATGATTGTTAGACATACATAAATATTTTGAGAAAATTTGGAGCAAAGAGTAAAGCTAATAATGGCAAATACCTTTGGATTTCTGCCCAGGATATGGATTGGTTATTACTAACACCATGTTCTCATATAAAAATGTGCACAAATTCACATGGAGAGAAGAGGAAAGGAATAAGAAAAGTCTCATTGACTATGTTATTGTTGAGAGTGATGTTTTCTCACTGGTGCAGGTTAGATAGTAGTGTATAGAAGATTTGAAATTCGAAGTGATCACCATTTAGTCTTGAGCGAGGTAAAATTGAATTTCATATTGAAAAGAAAATGTAAGAAAGTTTTAAAGCGGATAAAGGTTGAACAGCTCTCAGATATGAACTGTAGACTAAAATACATAAACATTATTCAAGAAAAAATGAAGAGTTTGTGACAAGGAACCAAACTTTGGAGATGAGATTCACTGGCAAGCCCTGAAGAAAACATTGATTGATTCAGCCAGAGAGGCATGTGGTGAGGTGGTTTGTCTGCAAGGATAGAAGAATCAGAACTCCATGGTGGACACAGGAAGTTAAAGAGGTAGTGAAGGAAAAGCATAAAGCATATCGAAAGTTCCTGGCAAATAAGTCGGTTTGTGCTTTTAGAGAATACAGAGACAAATGTAAGAAAGCTAAACCCTGTTTAAACTAGCTAAACAAAAGTCATGGGAACACTGGTAAGAACATAGAAAATAAATATCAAGAAGGTGCCAAAATATTCTAGAGGCTGTTGAAAAAGCTCAGAAATGGAGAAAAGAGTGCTGTAAAAGGAATTAGAGATGATAAAGGTGACATGAAAACTGAGGAAAAAGATATCCTTGATGTATGGAGTGATTACTTTGAAAAATTGTTAAATGAAACAAACAGTGATGACAGCATAGGTAAAGAACACTCAACAGGCATGCAATCAGGAAGGCATATCTATACTTGAAGTAAAAAAAAGTCAACAAAAGCCTGAAATGTGGAAAGGTAGTGGGAATAGATGATATTTGACCAGAAAAGCTCAAGTATGGAAGTATAAAAGTCTTGCAATGGCTGCACTGCATAGTTCAGAAGACCTGGACAGAGGGATGAATTCTAGATGATTGGAGTAGAGCTCTTATAGTACCCATATATAAAAAGGGAAATAAAACTGAATGTGAGAATCAAAGGTATTTTCCTACTTAGTGTATCTGGTAAGGTTTATGCAAGTATACTTGAGAAATGATTGAGAAGGATTGAGGAAGGGAAGCTTGAAGAACAAGCTGGATTTAGGCCAAATAGATGCTGTCAAGATCAGATTTTCACTTTATGACAAATAGTTGAGAAATCATGGGAATGTAACAAAGATCTGTGTTTAAGTTTTGTTGATCTGGAAAAGGCATATGACAAGGTTCCAGGAGAGAAGCTATTCAATATGCTATAGTTATATGGTGTCAATGGGGCATTATATCAAGCAATACTTAGTCTTTATTTGAGTTGTAAGTCAGCAGTTAGAATTAAAGGAAGTACAGGAAGATGGTTTGATATTAAATCTGGTGTCAGACAAGGATGTAAATTAACCCCTCTGTTATTCGTTATCTATATGGATCACATTATGAAGGAAAGCAGTATTAAACCTCATCAAAATTGGAGATGTTCATCTCAGCTTTTTACTTCGTGCAGATGTTATACTTTTAAATAAATCCAGTTTAAGCCTGCAAGATTCCCCGACTAAATTGAATAACTGTTGTAATTAATTTGGTATGAAAATTAGCTTTAGCATGACAAAGATGATGAAAAGGCAGAAAATTGAAAATATCAACTGCATTCATGAATGAAGAATCTGCAGAATAAGTAAAACATTTCGGCTACTTAGGCACAATGTTTAGTAAAGATGGTAAATTAAATATGGAAATAGACAACAGAATCAACAAAGCTAGTATGGCAGGAAGTAAACTGAATGTATTTATATGGAACAAGAGAGAAATTAGTCAAAACACTAAATTAACTGTATACAAGACAGTGTTCAAACCAATTTTAACTTGCATATCTAAGAGCTGGGTTAGAAATAAAACACTTGACCAGAGACCACAGATATGAGAGTCCTGAGAAAGATTAGGGGCATGAATGGATTACATCATTGAAAATAATCTATTAAAAACAAGGATATTAGGAAAAAACATTGTTACCTTTCAGGAATGTGTTAGCAGAGCTAATATCAGGTGGTATGGTCACTTTAATAGAATTGCAGAGGAAAGATTAGCAAAATAAGTATTCTTTGCCAGATTGGCAGGAAAAGGACCCAGAGGAAGACCAAGATATAGGTGGATTGATACAGTAAAAAGTGCTTTAGAAGATAGAAATAAAGATCTAATAATGTTGGAGTCTTCATAGATAAGACTGATTTGGAGGAAAATTGTAGATAGGAAGTTAGTAATGATGTAAATTTTTCATGTAAGAATCATATCCTGTACGCCCTTTGAGGGTACATATCAGGAATTTGATGATGAATTAATTTGTTAGGATTCTGGTTTCAACAGATCTTGCATTTCAATCTTGTAAGGCACTGAAATGCAAGATCACCATTGAACTGCCTACACCCTAGATGTTTTTTGGTCCCATCAAACACCTTGTTAGATCTGAATAGGCTACCTCACTTTAAATGAGGTTACCTTCCAGAGTCTAACAGTAAACATAAATTAAATAAGCATACTTATCATTTAGCACAGTGTGACCAGGTTTTATAGGAAATAACATCTTGTAAATTAAATTTCGAATTGTTTGAATTGAAGTTAATGTATCTGTATATCAAATGAACTGTAAGTTAACAAAAAGGGGCAATTGTAAGAGAAATTATTAGTGATATTCTACATGTAAAAGAATGTAAATTATTCGGCAAGACGGGGCAAAGGTTGCCTCAATGCTACAAGAGGAGCGTAAGCGCCTGCAGGTGTTACATCTGAGAAAATATCATGATGCATGCATTCCCAGAATTAGAAAGCCCTGCATGAGGATCGGTGAGGTCACCCATTCGGGGACCAATCGGGAGGACGATAGGAGAAATCAAACTTGGAAAGGTGGTGCTCTTGGAGAGCGAATAAAACCCGCAACACAGAGAGAAACAACCCTCGTTTTGTTTGTTCCTGTATTTTCACCGTTGTGCTACAAGTGTTCATCGTGGTTCAGTTCTTAATTTTAAGAGCTGACCTTCGAGAAGTTCCAGCATGGCACCGCCACAGAGCACGGCAAGATCGAATGTAGGCCGTCAATGAGAAGAAGCATTGACGTGAATCCATAACAAAGAAACAGCGCCCGATTCAGGAAGAGCACGTGAATCCCATGTGGCAGTGGAATCAAGATAGCCAGATTCTTCACAAAGAAGGAAGGACAGAGAGAAACCGAAACAGTGTAGATAAATGCTTTCATATGTTCTAGCCCCATTTAGAGAAATTGACTAACAGTACAGAAGGGACTGTGTTTCAAATATGTGATAAAAGGAAGTACGAAGAATTGCAATTTATGTGAATAACTCTATACCTTTGGACTGAATTATAAGAACTATTAGTCTATTTGATATTTTGTCATGATCCACTCGAGGGAAAATATTGTGATAAATGCCTAGCTGGCCTAATGAGTTGTAAACTAAAATGTCAAATTGAGAAAATTGAATTGTAAAGATTTAGAATTAGAAATCAATGTTTATTTTTAAGAACGAGAGAGTGAGAGGAAAGTAAGAGTTTAACTTAGTATAATTAATTGTTTTGTTCCTGTATTATATTAATTAATGAATTCATTAAAATTGTTTGATACTTTTCATGCCTGTATTTCTGACCATGCTGACTGACCCTGACCCTTCATAAAATCTCGAACCTGTGATCATATATGTGTGCGGGGATATCCCAAATAAGAGAGAAAAGGGGCACGACTGCAAATAAAATAGAAAACCTAAAGCTTCTGAATTATAGTAAAATGAGATTAGTAGCACCTGATACCCTATAACTATCCTTAGGCTGAGTTAAACTCTACCCTTAAGGCCTAGGCTGGTGCAGTAAATAAATTTGCATGAGTGAATAAGGATAGCTTATGGTGATCAGGGAACAGGTATTTCTTGGGTCCCAAAAAACTGAGAAATTTGAGATAAGCGATAAGATCACATATTCAAGTAAGATAGACGACTTAGGGATACATGAAGTTAAGGATAGCAGATAGAAGCCAAAGTATAAATTAGAAAGTAAATCATGCAAAGAATAATATAAAGATAAAAGATATAACAATGAGCAAGGGTAGAAACGTAACAATGGTGCAGACCTGACGACACACAAGATATAACAACCTGTTTTGCTAACCTTTCTCTTCAATTCTTAAGTGATACCAAATTACCATGGTAGATTAAGCTTTACTCACAACATTATATTAAATATTAGCAATGTCAAGTTCCATTAATATCTACATTTTAAGTGATTCTACTGCTGATATCTATTTGCTCTCTCTAATTTTTCTTATGACTCATACCTGCGAGGTATAAGGACTGTGCATTTGAGAAATGTTAGGGATTTTGACATTTAATATGGTAAGTATGTTGTCAGTTGAATGAACTTCCCACGATTAGTCTGCTGACTACATGGAAGGTATAATAATAATAGACTCCATGCTATCTTTGCTTCTTCCTTTGTCTACTTCCATATTTAATTTGCCATCTTCTCTAAATATTATGCTTAAATAACTGAAATTTTTTTACTATATAGTAGTTATTCCTTTGGTCCTCAATATTTAAATTGTGGTGAGAGTTCTGTAAATGAGGTAGTGCATGAGAACATTTTTAGAAACTGAGGAGGACTGCAGTAATCAAAAACACATCAGAAATACTTCAGCAGAAAAAGCTACTGGAAAGGTGAAAAATGTGCAAAGGTGGCTACAAGATGATATGCAACTTGAAATTTGGAATAAATTTTGCAGCAGTCCTTACATAAAAGGCAGGTCTAGTCACAAGGTTCAAATCCCAGTTATTTATGCAATTCCTCTGATACCTCTCCTTAAACTCGTTCTTCATCATCAGGGCACTCACAACTACCTCTGGCAGTTCATTCCACTCATTCACCACTCTCCAAGCAAAGAATCTTGTCCGCATTATGGGCACAATTGTAATCAGCTAATAATGATGTAATTCAAATATCAATCGGGTATTATTGATTAATTTTTAACAGAAAATTTAGTTTTATTATTTTTATGGCTATTTAGCCTATTTTTGTTTATTAGGAGTATCCCTTTTTTATAATGTCATTGGCTTTTTACTCAATTTTTAGGGCATTATTTAGGATATTTTAAAGATAGATACATGAAGAATATATAGGAATAATAATTCAGACATACCTTTGTAGGATGTTGCTGGTTGTCTTATTCAGCAGCATATGGTGACTGTGATGTCACCTACACAGGTTCTACGATGAGATCTTTATGGGCAAGACTACAAGAACACTACTATGACTGCAACATACTAATTTCAGAACATCTTAACAATAAAAAAATGCAACAACTAAAAGAAAAACAGAATACAAAATACAAGAAAAATGAAAATAGCAGTCCACTTCCTTGAACAGAAGCATACCCCCACAAATCGACAAAGCCATAATAATAGACATACAGGAAAATGAAACGATGCTTAGAATATGACAAACTCAATAAACATCCACTGCCCTACATAATCTCCAGGAGTTGGAAGCTCCAAAACAAAAATTAGGTCATGGCTCTGACCAATAAAATACAACACAGATACACTAAAGACAAAAACCAAGCCTGCATGACATAGCCTCCACTTCCCCCTACGAGCTCCAAAGATGATGCACTGTTGAAACGGCTCGCACCCTGTTACTCCCATCCCCTGATCTTATCCCATCATATCCTTCTCCTTCCTCAAAAATCTTATACCTCCCTCCCAAAGAATTCTCTGCCCACCTTTAAAAAAAAACGAGTTTAAAATTTGCACACCTCTTGCCTCACCGATAATTCTCCCACATCTCTCTGTCCCCACATTTCTAACCCACCTTCCTTTGAGTCATACTTTAACAGCAGATAAATGTATATCGCCATACTCTGGATGCTGCTATATTTAGCAGCATCTGGAGTATGCTGGTTGTCTTCTTATTAGAAAACAACCAGCAACATCCTACAAAGGCATGTCCAAATTATTATTCCTATATATTCATGTCTCTGTCTTTAAAACATCAGTAATGTGCTAAAAATTTAGTAAAACGCCAATGACATTATAAAAAATGGGTACTACTAAACAGTTAGTTTAAACGAGTAAATTAGTGGGTCAATCATAATCAAAAATGGCTATAATGTGATTTTATAATCATGAGTGATTTAAATATATTTATAAAAATTGTCAACTAAAAAAAATATTACTTCATGATAGACACTAACCAGAAATCCTTTTAATTTTTTTTCAATGTTTTTCCAATCCTTTTATTTAATGTTTTTATACCTGTTGAATATGGAAATAAAAATTATTTCCTTTTTACAAATAATGCTTTAAATATGGCTTACCTCATTTGTCACACTTGTATTCAAAGTTAATGGACTTTTCATTTGCTTTCTGACCTAGTTATATGCAAATACAGTAGCTTTATTTACACCAAGTCAAAGTAAACAGAAGGAATGGTTAGGGGATTACAAAGGATTGTTTGTTCTGAAGTCCAGCTCATATCAGTTTACTTTACAGATAATAAACAGTGTTATTAAAATATAATCTAGTTTATGCTTAGAAACACCACTACAATAACTCGTTAGTGATTATTAGTTGTGCTTTTTTTTAATAATTTTTCAGCAATTTAGTTTTCTTTTTTATTTTATAATATAAATACATAATCAGACAATTTTCAATTATGTATGATATGGACCTAGACAATATTGCAAATTTAGATTCTGTGGTGAATCTGCATTCATCCAAGATTCATCAGATGTATCTGGTTATTCAACATCTAGAACCATTTCAGAAAATGAAACTTACTCGCATTAAATACTACTACCAATGGTATGTTTTTTGAGATATAACAAAAACTGTTCAGACTCTACTATAGTTGTTGCACTTTGTTTAAAATACCTGACTGTGTTGAGATTAGAGGATCTCATAACTTGTCAGGGAATTTCATGTCTCATTTAAAAAGAAGCAATGTCACTGTACTTGGAACATAGACAATTATTTAAAATCAAAACAGTCAGAGAAATGCAAAGCTAACAATTGTATGATTACCAGAAGTAAAAGTGTGTTAACAAAAAAAAAAACTTTTCTGCTTGAAACCAGGAGGATCTTAGAAAGTTACATAGAAAAATTTATTGTTAATTCTATGATTCCTTTCAGCATTGTGGAAGATCTTTTTTGGAGTTTGAGAATTTAAATATTTTGATCAGGATTTGAAAAGGTGCAGTAGACATGATTTGTCTTTGTTTGAAAAATGTAATAGTCTTAATTATCATCAGTGCTTAAAGATTTGAAAAGAATTAATGAACATCCTTTATGTGCTTAAGAACACAAAGGGAAAAGCTGGATAACTGGAAGAAGACCATGCAGCCTTTAAAGAATGCAGAGAAAAATCTAAGAATTTTTTAAAAAAATCTAAGAAAAATCTAAAAATATTACCAGGGTGGACAGGGGAACATTCACCTTTCTCATATTGTGAGAAAGGTGGATGCTCCAAGAAGATATGAATGCATGTAGACAGGAAAGGAAGGGGATGACCTGGGATCAAGAGGAAACAGTTGGATTTGAAGAGGGTTCTAAAATGAATAAGGAGAAAGGGAAATTGTTTGAGTTGAGCATGGAAAAATCATGTCAAATGAGTGGTATCAGTGGAACTAGCTATAGATCCAGGAATGAGCTGCTGTATTTGTATACAAATGCTAGAAATGTAAGAAACAAGGCAGACGAAATGGTTGCATTAATTGAGTCAGTTCACCCAAAAGTTATTAATAAGTGAGACATGGCTGGATGGGGATGATATCTTGACAGGAATAGAGATGGAAGGATATGATGCATTTCATGAGGATAGAAAGGGTAAAAAGGGAGAAGGAGCACTATTGATGATAGTTATGTCCATACAAAGTAGAGATGCAAGAGGGGAAATAGTGCCAGTGGCTTTGAGGCAGTATGGTGTGAGATAAAGGTGAATAGAATGAAATACTTGGTTGGATGTTTTTATAGACCTGGTAATGTGGATGGTAGTGACTATAAAATGTATAATCAAATTATGCAAGCAAATAAGAAAAGGGTGATCATTATAGCAAGAAAATGAGTTTCTTGAGTTTTTGAGGGACAACTATATCAGACGGTATGTAACAGAGGGCACATGAGGATTGAGGGTCTTGGATTTGTTCATGTCATCAGAAAATGTACGAGGGTGGTCTGTAAAGTTCTCAGTCTTGACCATAGATTGCAACACTGTCAGCAAGATTTATTTTTTCTAAGTTCGTACATCTGTCATAAGCATCCGTGTGAGATTGCAAGTCATTCTACCAAGTAATTTGTTTTATACAGCTGTCTGATGCAAAAGTGTTGTCTATCCCTTGAAATGGATAAAATTGAGTATCGTGTGGTTATATGAGGGACGTCCAGAAAGTAAGTTCCATTTTAAATATTTTCACTGCAGTGCTGCGATTGCAATGGTGTGCATATGTGCAGAGTTGATTCATTAGCATAGAGTTGGTGCCATTTTCAGACATTCTTGCAATGCGTATGCTTCTTGGCATGTGTTTATAATGTCTAAGAAAATCAAATCGCCTGCTGCATGTGAAATTAGGTCAGTTACTCATTTCCTGAATGAGGAAACGTTAAAGCAGCTGAAATTCATCAGCAAATTATTGAGGTTTATGGAGAACATGCAATGAGTGATTCAATGGTACGAAGATAGGCAAGACACTAATGAAGGAAGGACAGATGTGCACGATGAACAGAGCGGGCGACCATCTTTAGTGACTGACGATTTGGTGCGTTCAGTTGAAGAGAAGATTAGACAGAATAGGGGATTCACTATGACATCACTCTCGCTGCAATTTCCAGAAGTTTCAAGTTCATGTCTTTTATGAAATTGTGTCAGAGAAACTGAATTATCGGAAATTGTGTGCATGTTGGGTGCCGAAGTTGCTTACGGAACAACTCAAAATGAATCGTCTGGGGAGTGCGTTGGAATTCTTGACACACTATCGTGAGGATGGTGATGCTTTCCTGAGCAGATTGTCACTGGAGATGAGACATGGGTGTTGCATGCAACCCCTGAATCCAAACAACAGTCCATGGAGTGGGGCACACCTCATCACCAGTCAAGACAAAGTTTTCCACTCGGAAAATCATGTGCACTATGTTTTGGGACAGACAAGGAATTTTACTGGTAGACTTCTTGGGTGAAGGCTCCACAATCAATGTAAGTATGTACTTCCAAATCCTTAAGAAACTACATCGTGCGATCCATAATAAACGACGTGGCATGCTTACCAGGAGCGTTGTTTTGATTCATGATAATGCCTGCCCACACATGGCCGGCATAACATAACTTCTCGCCACCTTCATCTGGGAACAATTCCATCATCCCCTATATAGTCCTGATCTCGCACCAAGCAACTTTCATCTGTTCAAACATATGAAATCTTTCTTTGGTGGCTGACAGTTTCAATACGATGAAAAAAGCAGTCAATACGTGGTTTGCGTCACAGGTGGCAACCTTCTACGACGAAGGTATACAACTTTTGGTGCCCCATTATAAGTGCCTGAACAATGGCGGAAATTATGTAGAAATAATTTCCGCCATTGTTCATCGTAGTGAAAGATGTCTACTTTAATTTCCAATAAAGTTTTTTTTTGTAAGTATATTTTTGTTTCTCAGTGCATCGGCACTTACTTTCTGGATGTCCCTTGTAAAATTCTTTTTTAAGGAAGATTTAACACCAAAAGAAATTCATTCGAAGTTCATGAAAGTTTATGGGCACTCTTCTCGTTTGTTTTGGACAATTAAGAAATGGGCTGCCAAGATTAAACATGGCTGTACCAGCCTTGAAGATGATCCATATGAAGGATGTCCAAAAAGTATAACAACACCAGAAATCATTGATCAAGTGCATGATATGGTATTGGATGACTGGCAAGTCAAAGTGCATGAAATTGCTGAGACTATAGGCATTTCAAAAAAACGTGTGGGATATATTTTGCATGAAGAATTGCAAATGAAGAATCTTTGCGCAAGATGGGTGCAGTGCTTGCCCACAGCAGATCAAAAATGCACAACATGCATGAAAATCTCTGAACAGTGCTTGGAGCGTTTTAACATGAATAAAACTGATTTTGCGCATCAATTAATATGGATGAGACTTGGATTAACCATTACACACCAGAATCCAAACATTAGTCAAAATAGTGGACAAAAGCCAGTTTTCCAGCGCCAAAGATGACAGTCGGTTCCATCATCAGGAAAGGTCATGGCATCAGTGTTTTGGGAATGCCAAAGGCATTTTGTTTATTAATTATTTTGAAAAGGGTAAAAGAATAACTGGAGAATATTATTTCCATCTTTTAACCAGACTAGATGAAAAAAATTCACAAGAAAAGACTCGGTTTGCAGAAGTAAAATATTGTCTTTCATCAGGACAATGCACCTGCCCACAAAGGTGTTTTGGCAATGGGAAAATTTAGGAATCTGCCCTATGAATTGTTGGACCATCCACCCTATTCCCCATAT
Organism: Typopeltis vanoorti; assembly: GCF_054136105.1. Lineage (NCBI taxonomy): Eukaryota > Metazoa > Arthropoda > Arachnida > Uropygi > Thelyphonidae > Typopeltis > Typopeltis vanoorti. Next base: position 41,218,736 of record NC_143572.1, on the reverse strand, counting down.
TGGCTCCCTCTGACTTCTATCTATTCCCAAAACTAAAACTCTTCCTCGCTGGTCAGAGTGTTTCTTTGAATCATGGGGTGATTGCAGCTGTGTAGCGGTATTTTTCAGATCTTACTAAGAACCACTACAGGGATGGAATAATGGTGCTAGAGCATCACTGCAATAAATGTATTAGTCTTAAAGGAGGTTATGTTGAAAAATAAAATATTTTAAATTATAAATGCGTTTTTCATTATTAGGCCGAGAACTTTTCAGACCACCCTCGTAATTATAAATGAGCTGACCAATCACCCTCCAATTGGTGAGAGCGACCTCTGTGAGAAAAGGGTATATATGGAATTACAAGGGTGGTGATTATGAGGAGCTCAGGAGACAGCTTGCAGGTGTAGCATTGGAATCAGGAGTTAGCTGGGATGGGAAATCAATGCAGCTTTGGGGATTTTCAAGAACTGTCTAGTAGAAGCAATTCTAAAAGTATTCCAAGGGTCAGAAGGTTAAATAAGGTCGGTGTGAAATGGATGAATGAAGAGATTAAGTATGCAATTCAGAGGGAAAAGCGTTATTGAGGCAGCATAAGAGAAGTGGTAATAAATTCTATGATGATTACAAAGAACAGGCAAGGAGGGTGACTTGTTTGGTAAAGGTAGCAGAACTGAAGTATGAGCAGCAGTTAGCTAATGAAGCCAAGAAGAATCCTAGGGAGTTCTTTCAATATGTAGCCAGCAAAAAAAAAAAAAAGAATGATTATGAAAGGATGACATTAATTGGAGAAAATGGTATAAAGACAGCTGTTGTGGAAGATATAGTGGAGATACTTAATGAGTAGTTCATAATTGTCTTTCATTCTTGTGAATGTGACCTCATGGAGAGATTCATGGAGTCACTTTCTCTTCCCCATCAACTGGGGAGGAGAAAGTGACTGTAAGCGAGCAAGAGCTGTATGGGAAGTTGAGCAAATTTGATATAAACAAGGCTGTGGGTCTTGATAACATATCACCATGTATTCTGAAGGAATATGCCAGGGAGTTAACATCTGTCTCGACATAGTTTTTTTTTAATATGAGTCTTGCACTTGGTCAAGTTTCAAAGGATTGGAAGGAGGACAAGATTGTGCGGTTTCATAAGGGAGGTGATAGAACTCAGCATCAATTATAGGCCTATCTGTGTATCAGGTGTTGTGGTTAAGTTGTTGGAGAAGTTTGTGAGAACTAGGATCCAGAATTGGGTTGACAACGATGGTGTTATTTGATGGACATCATGGATTTGCTAAGAGAAGGTCATTTTTTAGTAATTACTTACTTATTACAATAAGGCAACAGTAGCATTGGATGTAGGAGATGGATACACAATAGTATACTTAGATTTTGCAAATGCTTTTGATAGATTGCCACATAAGTTGATAGTCAAACTAGAGTGGATGGGGTTGGATATTAGATTAGTGCATTGGATCAGAAACTGGCTATCAACAAGTTATGTATGGGGGTAGCAATATTCCCAGAAAAGGAAAGTCACTAGTGGTGTATCTCGGGGATCTGTTATAGGGCTATTACTCTGTAACTTCTATGTTTATGATATTGGCGAAGATTTGGATGGAGTTATTCAGTTGTTTGCAGATGATGCAAAGCTGGGACAAACTATGAAGAGTAGAGATGTTGTGGCCTTATAAGAAGACTTGAATAAATTTAGTGATTGGGCACAGGGATGGGAATGAGAGTTCAGTGTTGCAAAATTTGGGAAAAAAAGATGGGATGTAGAATTTATGCTTAGTGTGGATATATTGTCAGAGGTGGAGGAAATAAGAGATCTTGGGGTGATAGTGGATAATGATCTGAAATTTAGGGGACACATTGCCAAAATTTTGAAGACAACAAAGACTTCTGGGTATGATGCAGAGGACACTAATTTGTAGAAGTAGGGAGATTCTTCTTCCATTGTATAATGTTTTGATTAGGCCACATACATGGAGTACTTTGCCCAGATTTGGTCACCTGGTTTTCAAAAGGATTGAAGAGATGTTGGAAATGGTCCAGAGGCGACTGACTAAGGTAGTTTCTGACTTCTGGAATGTCCAATATGAGGAAAGATTGAGAAGATGCAATTATAGAGTCTACTGGATACAAGGAAGAGGGGGGGGATATGATAGACTAGTAAGGGATGGCTATACAATGAATGTTGGAGAGGTTCTACAGAAAACAGTTGGAGATCAGGAAGAATCGGAGATTCTCCCTGATCAGGGTTTTCAGGGATGACCACAGGTCATCCCTGAAAACTGTATAGAGAGAGGATATGATCAGGGGAGTGAGAAGCAGGTTTTTTGCATGCAGAATTGTGAATAATTGGAATGTCTTCCCTGAGAGTGTGGTGTCTGCAGAGAATTTAAGTGTGTTTAAGGGGTGGTATGATGAGCTGTATAATAAGTGGACCTCATATGTGTGTATAATAAGTGGACCTCATAGATGCATCTTTGACTCCATGGGGTCTTTGGGTAATAATAAGAAAGTCTCATTGACTATTGTAGACAGTGATGTTTTCTCACTGGTGCAGGACACTGGAGTGAACAGAGGATTTGAAATTGGAAGTGATCACCATTTAGTCTTGAGCAAGATAAATTGAATTTCATGCTGAAAAGAACGAGTAAGGAAGTTTTAAAAAGCAAATAAAAGTAGAGCAGCTCTTAGATGTTAACTGTAGCAGACTGAAATATACAAACATTATTCAAGAAAAAACGAGAGTTTGTGAACAGCAACCGAACTTAAAGATTTAGTGGCAAGCCCTGATCAAAACATTGTTTGATTCAGAGAGGCATGTGAAGTTGTCTGCAAGCATAGAAGAATCAGAACTCCATGGTGGACACAGGAAGTTAAAGAGGTAGTGAAGGAAAAGAAGAAAGCATATTGAAAGTTCCTTGCAAATAAGTCAGCTTGTGCTCTTAGAGAATACAGAGGCAAATGCAAGAAAACTAAATAATATGTATTAAGCTAGCTAAACAAAAGTCATGGGAAGACTTTGGTAAGAACATAAAAAAATATCAGGAAGGTAGCAAAATATTCTGGCGGCTGTTGAAAAAGCTCGGAAATGGAGGAAAGAGTGCTATAAACAGAATTAGAGATGATAAAGGTGACATGGAAACTGGAGAAAGATATCCTTGAAGTATGGAGTAATTACTTCGAAAAATTGCTAAATGAAACAAGCAGTGACAGCATTTTTTTAAAAAAAAATGCTCAACAGGCATGCAATCAGGAATATATATCCTTACTTGAAGTAAAAAAAGGCCACCTGCTGCCTTTTCACATTTAAGGCTTTTGGTGGCCTTTTTTTACTTGAGCAAGTAAAAAAAGGTCACCAAATTGTTGAAAATTTGGTGGCCTTTTGATATTTGACTAGAAATGCTCAAGTATGAAGGTATAAATCATGTTGGAGGCTTAATGGAATGTATACAGCACTCAGAAAGGATTAACATAAGTTTAATACTTCCTATATTTCGTCTTAGTCACTAGGACATCTTCAGGGATTACAAAAACAACTAATGTAACATTTATGAACACAAATATCATACAATACTAAGCCCAACCACATGGGTGACACTGAAGTCCTATCTAGGTGAAGCGCCCTCTAAGGGTGGTTGTAGGTGGCCTGGAATGTAAGGTGGGACCTCTGGTGATAGTGTTTCCCAAATCTTCGGAAGCTTAATGCAACCGTATTTATTAAGATTTGGTTGATTTCTGAGAGCTGCTGCTTCTAAGAATAGTCTCTTTCTTGAATTTGCTTTGGAGCATAGTGGTTTTCTTCCAAGAGACCCTGTGGGTGGTGTCCAAGACATGGTCAGCCAAGCCTGACTGACCATAGTTGTGTTTACAGATGTAAGACTTGTGTTCCTCCAGGTGGATGGATGCTGATCTGCCTGTCTGTCCAAAGTACGCCAGCTTACAGGAACAGGGTACTTTGTAAACTCCAGGCGGAGAGAGAGGAGGGAGCTCATCTTTAGTAGAACGGCTAAGGGTAGCAAGGTAGCAAGTTTGTGGTTGAACAACAAGGGATTTGTATCCCCTTAATTATTATTAAGGATGCCAGAAAAATAACCATTTGGCTTTCAATTTATGTTATAATATACAAACACACCTTTATGGCATTTGTATAGTAAAGGTAAATTCTTTTCACTTAAACCTTGTTATCTTCCAGGTCTACCTACTCACTGAGACCCCAAGGTTGAAACTGGTCTGGGTAGTGACCTCTCCTCATAATGTAATTACAGTATTACATCCCCTAGGGGCTGTGTTTTTACATTATGAGAAAATATCAAGGATAGTGAAGGAGCTTGCTCCACCATTGCTTTGAGTTGCCTTGGTGTTGTACTACCAAGTGGTCATTTACACTTGGATTTGCCGATAGTTTTTCGGTATATACGAAACTCATAGATTCGTAGTTCTCGATCTTAGAGTTTTGCTTACTGGCAGTTGAACAACAAGGGATTTGTATCCACTTAATTATTATTGATGATGCCAGAAAAATAGCTGTTTGGCTTTCAATTTATGTTATAATTGCACTAGATGTGTTTAGGAGTACATCATCTGCATTAAGCAAAAAGCTAAGTTTTGATGTCTCCAGTTCTAATGTCAGTTTTAATGCCACTTTCTTTCATAATGCTATCCATATAAATGATGAATAAGTGTGGAGGCAATGTGCATCCATCCTTGTGTTATTCTTGATTTTATATCAAACTATTTTCCTATATATCTTTTAATTCTAATTGCTGACTTGCAACATAAATATAGCCTGATTATATAAAGAAACCTGTGGAGAATTCATGACTAAATAAACACACGTAAAACCACAGTAATAAGTTTTTTAATACGTAAATATTTCGACCTATGGATCTTAGGACACCGTCAGTACAGTTGGGAACAATACTAGGAATAACATACAGATAGGGTGCATGAATACAATGGAATCCAAATGCGTGCAGCAGCGCTTTCTAGCGTTAAAAAAAAAAAAAAAATTAGATTATTTAGATTACAGTAAAATTATTTAATTATTTTACACATTTTTATGACAATTTCCCATACTTTAGGAATGCAAGGACATCATTGTGGTTTAGATTGGGTCTGTGAAGTAGGGCTTGAGCACTTTCTTTATATAAACGTTCATGTTTGTATGAAGATCTGTGTAGAAATTTGGTCTTTTCCCAGTGGATCCTATGGTTTGGGTTTTCAACTCCGTGTTGGGTGAGGCCAGATTTCTGCAGCTTGATGAGACAAATGTAGTCTTCATGTTCAGAGATGCGTTTCTGCCTTTCTGCCCATAGTACGACCGTTTACAGGAGCATGGTTCCTCGTACATGCCAAGTAGTAAAAGAGGTTGGAGTTTGTCTTTAGGCTAAGGTAACAAGTTGTAGATCTGGTTGATGGCTTTGTAGGTTGTAGCAAGATTGTATTTTTTCATAATTTTTGAAAGTCGCTCTGAGATGCCTTTGACATATGGTATGGGAATCCTATGGGCTTGTTCTTGTCTAGGTTGATGTGTAGAGAAGTGGTTGATGATTTTTTTGGGTAGTTTTAGGATTGTATCCATTTAGAATGGCTGTGTTTTTGATTATTTCCAATTCTTGTTTTAGAGATTCCTCAGAGGAGCAAAATCTGTGCGCTCTGGTTACCAGTGATTTGATGATGCCAAATTTTTGAGAAGGATGATGAGCAGAAAAGTTGTGGATGTAGCGACCTGAAAAGGTCGGCTTTCGATAGACAGAAGTGGAGATGGAACCATCTTCTTTTCTTTGGATGTGTAGATCCACCAGGAAAGAGATACCCTGTGGAGATTCCTTTTCTAACATAAATTTGATGCAGGGGTGAAGGAGGTTTATTTTATCTAGAAACAGATAAAGCTCTTGTTCGGAATGACCCCAGACTGCAAAGACGTCATCGACATAACGTAGCCAGATTTTTGGTTTGGGTTGAAACGTGAAATTTTTTCTTCAAGATCGTCTATAAACAGGTCTGCCAAGTTAGGTGATAAGGGAGACCCAATAGCTGTTCCCTCCTCTTGCTTGTAGATTTTTTCTTTCCAAGTGAAATAACCAGAAGTAATTGTAAATTTGAATAGTTCAACGATATCAGACCGAAATTTTTGAGTTAACAGGTCCACTGTTTCCTTATGGGGAATATTAGTGAAGAGGGAGACAATGCCAAAGCTAATTAGCATCTCTGTTTCCAACACTTGAGTGTCTTTTATTTTAGCCAAGTTAGGTGAAACTCTGTGGAATTTTTAATTGATGAGGCTAAGTGGCCAATGTGGGGACAAAGAAGGTTAGATAAGAATTTTGATAACTTGTACGTCAGGCTGCTAATAGAATCAACAACGTAGAATGTTGTTCTTGTGAAGTTTGGGTAGACCGTATATTCTAGGAGGTCTCACTTGGTATGTCTTGAGTTTTTTTTTACAGTTTCTTCATCTAAAGAAGTTGTTTCATCAAGTAGCTTGTTCAATTTCTTGAGCTGTTTTTTTGTGGGATCATAATCAAGTTTTGTATAAATATTTCAATCTTGGAGTAGTAAATTCATTTTTCGGTCATATGACTGAGTATCAGGAACCACAATGGTATTTCCCTTGTTTGCTCTGGTGATATTTATGTTTTCATTATGTTTTAAGGCGGTAATAGTTTTCAATTCTGATGGTGGAATATAAGTCCGAAGGTTTGGTATCAAAAATTATTTTTTCTATTTCAAAACGTTTTTTTGGCTTCAAAACTGGAGAGGTGGCCTATGTTTCTTTCGATGTTGTGTATAAAATCTAGATATGGAAAGCATTTTGGAGGAATCGCATACTATTTTTTGTAATAATTTTTTGTAATAAATATTTTTCATTTAGTAATATAGACTATGTATTGTTCTATATAATGCTTCATTTACCTCATATAATTGTAGTGTTTTGAAAAGCTTTTCTCTGAGCCCCTTTTCATATGCCTTTTCTAGATCTACAAAACTTAATTACAGATCTTTGTCATAGTCCCATGATTTCTCTACATTTGTCTTAAACTGAAAATCTGATCTTGACAGCCTCTGTTTGTCATGAATCCAGCTTGTTCTATAATAATTTTCTTCCACAATTGTTCTCAACTTCCTTTCAAGTATGCTTGTATAAATCTTACCTGTAATTTAGTAGTGAAATTCCTCTAATTCTTGTGTTTAACTTTATTTCCTTTTTTTAAAATGTGGGAACAATGTGAGCCCTGCTCCAGTCATCTGGAATTTGAATCACCTTCTAATCAGACCCTCTGAATTATGCAGTTGAAAACTTTTATACCTCTATATTTAAGCATTTCTGGTATAAACATGTAAAAGTGTTTTCTACTACACCTGCCTTTCCACATTTTGTGTTTTTGACTGATTCTTCTAGTTGATATGTACCCCTGTTTGTTCCTCTTAAAAAATTTCTGCTATGGTTCTGACCCTGCTTGTTTCTTTAAGTCTTTCTTTCAAAGTAAGACATCATTTCTCTAGGACATCATTTCTCAAACTGTGGTGCATATACCACTAATGGTACATTACGTTATTTTTGGTGGTACAATTTTTACACAAAATATTTAAATGTTCAGAAAAATGTATTTTAATATTGTAATGAGTAGACTGTTCCAAGAATTTAGCTTGGAATCCGAATAAAACGAACAAATAAATTTTATTGCAGTTTTATGTGAATTTTCAGATGTGAAGTCTCATTAGCGTGTCATAAGGGTTTTCATATTTAATATTTATTTTGAAACAGTATTTTTGTATGTAAAAAAAATTATAATAAACAAAGTACATATAACATAATGATGGTACATATATTTTTTGATTGTTATTTATGTGATTCAAAATTCAAAAATTTTTTTTATGTGATAAAAAATTTAAAAAGAACCCCTGCTCTAGGATATGCTTATCTTCAGTTTTTATTTCACCATTATCTTTGATTCCTTTTATAGTACTCTTTCTCCATTTAAGCTTTTTCAATATCCTCCAGAACACTTTGCTGCCTTCCTGATATTTATTTTTTATATTCTTGCTGAAATCTTCTCATGACTTTTACAAGTAGGTTTGCTCATACATTTTTCTCGGTATTCTTTTAGGGTAACTGCTGACTTATTTTCTAAGAACTTTTGGTATGCTTTCTTCTCTTCCTGGGCTACTTCAGTTTGTCCACCATGGCATTTTTAATTTTTTATATCCTTGCAGACAACTTTGCTATGTGCTTCTCCCACCTCTCCTCCACCCCCAGCTGAATCAGTCAATGGTTTCTTCAGAGTTTGCCACTGAGACTCCAAGGTTCGATTCTTGTTTTTCAAACTGCTTCATTCTTTATTTAATGTTTGTGTAGTTGAGTTTACCTGTAATAGCTACTGAGCTTTTGTAATTTAAAAAAAAAAAAATGTACATGCTATTCTTTTCAATGTGATATTCATTTTATTCTACTTAGAACTAAGTCAATGTCACTTCCAGTTTCAAATCCTCTGTATACTCTTGTACCCTGATCCAGCATGAAGATATCACTATCAACAACAATATAGTCAGTGAGGCTCTTATTTCTGGTGTCTTCTCTCCATGTGAACTTGTGCACATCTTTATGTTAGAACATGGTGTTAATAATGACTAGTTCATATCCTGAGCGGAAATCCAGCAGATATTTACCGTTATTATTATTCTTTCCCTTTACTTTAAATTTTCCCCAAATTTTCCTGTATGTCTGGTGGGATTCATTTCCTCCTGCTGTTTAGATCTCCAGCATACCACTTTTTCCATTTTCTTTATATCAGCAGCTTACTTTGTCTCAAAATTCCTCCACTTTTTCCTTAGACGAACTTTCTGTGGGACCATAGACACAGATGTTTGAACATCTTCATGTTGAATGCTATCACTACTCCTTCCTTTCCCTGATCATTATTGTCTGAACACAACATCCTATACCTAGTATTTAGTAAGATTTTACCTGTTTCTCTCTTTGTTTCAGTGATGAAAATTATGCCCTCATGGTGCTGTTCCTTCTTCTGAAAGCTCTATTTTCCATTAATGTTTCTTATATTGATGGTTTTCTATCTTTAGCTGATGGTTTTCTATCTTTAACTGACATTGTTAAATTTATGATTATTAAATATTTAGTTGATATCAACTGCAGGAAAGGAGTGATACAATTTTGATTGACTAATTAAAAAATAATTGATTTTTGATTACTTTTTCAATCATTCATTAGTGATTACAAATTTAGGTGATCAGTGTCCATCACAAGTTGATTGATATAGATCTGATGATTAAAAAAATTATTTTAATCAGTTGAAAATATGATTAAAAATTTGATTATGCCCAACATTACCACACACTCTTATACAACTTCTAGCATAATCCCTTGTCCTCTCTTTACTTGTAAGGTAATGAAAAATTTCTTTTTTTTTTTTTGCAGTCTTGTAGAATCTATTTAGTAACTTATAAGTTTCTATCATGTCCCCTTTCTCTGCTTGGTAACTAAACTCTGCAATGCACAAACCTTCAATCTGTCCTCATAAAGAACATTCCACACAGACCTGTCACTTGTCTCTTAATTCTCATCACCACCCAAGAAACCTAGATGACCAAATCTGTGCACAGTAGTAGAGATCCAGCCAAATTGTGATTATATAAAAACGGATAATAACTTCCATATATTGTCATTGTTTTTCAATATCCAAGTCCTTTACTTGGCTGTTGAGAAACATCCAACTTTTGCAATATGTCTGAACTTCAAATCTCCATCTACCATCACCTACAAAGCCCTAGCCTCATCAGTTTCTTGTAATCTAGTTACATCAACATGATATGAAGTATGAAATCTTTTTCATCCTTTGCAATTTTTTCATAATTACTGCATTTCCTTACATTTTACACATTAAATTAACATCATTGTTCTTTGCCCACACTGCCACTTCATTTAAATAATTCTACAAGATAGCTACATTACCTTTATCAATTATTGCCATTTCCTTATATCAAATGGAGTTTTAAACACTCCACTAGTTATCATCATCAGACTTAATTCGACTCTACCATACATTCCTCTCTGATGTCTGTCAGCCTTCCTCCAATCTTCTCATGAACCTCATTTCCATTTTCTCCAACTTATGTAATAGTTTTCCATGTGGTATTTTGCCAAATTCCTTTGCAAAATCCAGAAGTTTAATTGTGTAACCATTTCCTTTTTCCAATTTTGCTGTCACATTTGTCGTAAAATGTGAATAAATTGCCATCTTTTACATAACCATCCACCCACTATAGAGTCTCATATTACTATCATCCACCCATTTCTGAATTTAAAAATGCAAATTTTCCAATACTTTAACTACTACCCTGATATTTCTGTCTTGGAGCTACCTTTATGTAATAGAACTGTCTTGCTCACTTTCCACTCACTCCCTTGGAACCTTGCTAGAGCTGAGACTTGGATTAAATAACTTCATCAGAGGCATAGCCATTTCTCTTGCATATGTTTGTAGGACATTGACCAACATAACATTCAGTCCCATTGCTGTATTGCCTTTGATATTTTTTCTGTATGCTTGAGCACCTTGAGTTTGTCTATCTCAGTTCTCACATCATTAACTGCATCTCCACAGCACTTAAGCCTCTATACACAGACAAATGATCTATCAGTAGATCTACTTCTGCTTTCAACTACCTCTTCTGCTAAATGTTCTGACAAAATCCTAGTAGGCACAATGCTGTTCCCTTTAACAATCCTAAAAGCCACTAAATCCATTTTAGAACTTGTGCGTTATGTACAAAAATCAAAACATTGTTTTTAATTTGTATAAAATTTCCAAGCACTGTATATTCCACAAAATTTGGGTACTCACTTATGACATAATTAATATCATTTAAAGACAAGACCTTAGTACAATTTCCTGATAAATGATGCAATATATTGTGGTGTTGGCAAAACAGATGTTATCTAAATAACTATTGCACAATTAAGACAATGTTTCCTAGATCTCATAAATCATTAGTTTACTATATTTTTGCTTATGTCTATACTGGGAAATACAGAATTGCAAAATGCTGAATTTGTTATGAATAACCATTGATCTACAAAAATCGTTTTCATTCAGTTCATTGGATAACAGACAGTGCTTTGGTCTGTTAGCCATCACTTTATTTAACTGATGAGTTAGAGTTTAGCTATAATAATAAACTATTTAGTTGAGCAAAAATATTATTGTATGATGCTATTTCTAGTAATATTTTGTGATAATTCTGCATTTGTGGACCTCATAAAATTTTTCCATAAGCCAGACATTGTACATGGACCAACAGCTGAAAATCATGATACATACATACATATTCTGCTTGGAAAGAAGTCAGTGAACACTCACATGGGCAAGGTGCATTGTGCCATATAATGAGTAGTGTTCATAAATGGTATAAATTGGAGGAATATGATGCTCACAAGTGCAACTGTGTATGAGTAAAATGACTGTGAGAAGGGAACCGACAGAGTTTGAAAGAGGCATTGTGATAGGATGCCATGTTCCAGTCCGGTCTATTCAGGAAATTGTTGACAAATTGGGCCATCCCAAGTCAACAACCAGTACCACATTGAGATGGAAGTGCAGGGAGTCAAATGCAAGTGCTATCTGCCATATTCCCACCACTCTCACAAAATGTACCATATGACGCTACAAATAACGCAAAAACCACCATTGGTCGGCCAACACATTGAATGTGGAGTTCCAGGCACCGATTGGAATACAAATCTGCATAAAAACATTTAGAACCATGATCCACAACATGACCTTCCATGACTGGACCACAGTATGCATGCCTCACATTTACCTGAACCAGCATACAACATCTTCTTTGGTGAAAAGAGCATATACAGCAGGGTGCAGAATCTTGGAAAGCTGTGTTATGGAGCTACGAATCACGCTCACCTTCTACCAAGCAGATGGATGGGTGTGACAGATGCCTGGTGAACATCTCTTACCAGTGTGCATAACTCCCACCTATGAAATTCGAAGGCGTTGGCATGATAGTATGGTCCTGGTTTTGCCTCCAACCTCTGTTTGTGGTGCCACAAACATTGAACTCGAGCTATCTGAATATTTTGGACAATGCAATGCTTCCTACTTTGTGGTACGTCTACAGAACTGACCATTGTCTCTTTCAACAAGACAGTGCACTGGAGTCATAAGGCTGTAGCTGTGTGGTTTGTGGACATGAGCGAATTTCATCACACTTGACTTGCCTCCACAGAGCCCTGATCTCAACCCCAGTGATTGGTGGAATGAACTGGAGCATCGGGTGAGGTCAAGGGACATCCTCATCACAACAGTCCAGGATGTCATTACATGCTTGCAGGAAGAATGGTTCAAAATTCCCATTGATTGCTATTGTATGCTTGTGGAAAGTATACCCTATAGGATTCCTGCTGGAATCCTACAGGGTATACTGTAGTCATTGCAGTAAAAGGAGGTCCTAAGGTCCTACATCTTATTAAGGTGAGTGCCATGGTTGTTTGTTCCTCATACTATGGCATCTGTTGACTTCTTTCCAAGCAGTGTATGTATGTATCTAATATCGTTAACTATTATTTGCTGGAAGTTTTTATACTCGCCATCATACATAACCTTTTTATTCATTTATTTGTTATTATTATTATATTTTTTTGCTGGATATTACTAAGTAATTAAATCAGGCATATGTTTTATTTTGTGAAGGGACATTCTGCTAGCCCATCATGTATGAGAAACCAAAAACTGAATGCAGGAGCAACAGATAACTGCATATTAGGAGGGATTTTAAAAATCAAGTAAAGGATTTTGATTATTAATTTTTTTTTAACTGGCTAGATAGCTATAGATATGATTTAATGTTATAACTAAGAATATACACTTAAATTCACAAATAACCCACTATCTGTTTCTTTTCTAAATCACTTAGAGAATTGAACAACGTAGATTCGAATATAAATTAAATTATACTTTAATAAATATTTCCGATATTTTGGCAACGTCACGTTGCCATTTTCAAAAGGAACTTACAAAAAGGCACGTGCATGCAGGACTACAACACAGTAACTGAGAATGAAGATATGAAGCTATCATTCTCCTAGAAGTCCTGATGGTGCCCTCTAGCGGGCTAATTAGGTGTATGCCTCCCAAATTTGGGGCAGTCGCATACAACCAAATTTGTTGAGGTTTGGAGAGTTTCTTAGAGCTGAGGCCGATTCCATAAATAGTCTTTCGAATTTGTATTTGCTACGGTGTATTACTGTAGCTTTCTTCCACCGTATTCTGTGGCGTGTATCCAGAGCATGGTCTGCAAGACCAGAATGGCTGTACTTGTGAAACCGGATGTAGTCCTTGTGTTCAGAAATTCTGATATCTGCTGTCCTGCCTGTTTGGCCAAAGTATGACAGTTTACAACTGCAAGGGACCTGGTATACACCAGGTAGGTCTCTAGGGGAAGTGGTTGGTCTTTGGTGGAGCGGATAAGGGATGCCAATTTTCTGTAAGGCCTGTAACAGGAAGTGAGGTCATGTTTTTTTAAAATTTTGGTAATTTTTTCCCAAGGTGCCTCAGATGTAGGGAATGGTGATGAATTTAGAGTAATCTTTGTTGTGGAGGGGGGGGGGACTGTGGTTTGTAGGTTTTAATATTTTTTGGATTTTTTTGGGGGGGGGGTAGCCATTGGCTGAGAAAGTGTTGAGGATGTGATTTAGTTCAGTGTTTAGGGCCATGTCGTTAGAACAGATTAGTTTACCACTGCTGTATAGTGTTTTCACCACTCCATATTGTTGTGAGGGGGGGGGGGTGTTGGTGAATGTATCTGCCTGTATGGGTGGGTTTTCTATAAACTGAGAAAACCAAGGTTCCATCAGGCTGGCGGGTGACTAGTGTGTCTAGGAAAGGGAGGCTGTTATTTTCCTCTTTTTCCAGGGTGAACTTGATTCTGGCGTGTTGGTTGTTTAAGTGTGTAAGGAAAGAGAGGAGTGTTTCAGAGCCATGTGGCCAAATAGCAAACACATCATCAACGTAGCAAAGCCATATGGTTGGTTTTTGTGGGGCAGAGGCTAAGGCTTTTTCTTCAAAGGTCTCCATAAAGAAATTGGCCAAGGGTGGGGAGAGTGGTGAACCCATGGCTGTCCCCTCTATTTGTTTGTAGAATTTTCCCTGCCAAACGAAATAAGCCGAGATATTGGGAGAAAATTTAGCTTGGATTAGCTCTAAAGTTTCCTTGAGTGGGAAAATTTGACGTCTCCTCCTTATTCACAAATGGAAACAAAAGTTTCCATTTGTGAATAAGGAGGAGACGTCAAAGCTGACCATTATATCAGTATGTTGGAGTGTAAGGTTTTCTATGCTGGCTTTGAAGTGGGTTGAGTTTTTTATGTGTGATGGTGTGTTGCCAGTATAGTGTGTGAGCTCTTTGGCCAAATGTTTAGCTAATTTGTATGTGGGGAAATCAATGCCATCCACAATGGGACATAATGGCACATTTTCTTTATGTATTTTTGGGAGTCCGTAAATACGGGGGGGGGGGGTATAGAGTTAAACGGCTTTAATCTGTTGGTAACTTCTACAGGTCAAGAAGTGACTTTCTTAAGGAGCTTGTGAAGTTTTCTGATTTGTGAGTTGGTGGGATTGTAATTGATAGGGAGGTAAGTAGCCTGATCTAATAGAAGAGCATTAAGCTTACCTTTGTAGTCCTTTTCATTAAGTACTACAGTTGCATTTCCCTTATCCGCTTTGGTGATAACTAATTCTTTATTATTCTTCATTTCCTATAGAGCTTTAAATTCCTTGTTGGATATGTTGATAGTTTTTGGTGGTCTTGCTTTGGAAAGGACACAAGCTACATCCAGTCTCACACTGTTGGCGATTTGATGTGGAAGGTGCCGGATTCCTCTTTCGATCTGGATCATAATATCCTCACTAGGTATTTTTCTGGGTGTAATGGGGAAGTTGTGGCCACGTGAAAATGCTTCAGGGTGACGGAAGAAAGGTTGATTACGGTGTTGGTGGCTAGTTTTGGATTGACTGTAGAATTCTTTTTTAATTTTTCGTATTTTTTCAAATTCTTTGTCTGCAGCAGTACACGCGATGCCATGTAGAATAGACCACAGTTCGTGATTTAAAGTGCGCGAAAGTTCATCTTCGTAGGCACGAATAGCTTCGTTAATCCACTATCTGATTTGTCATAAAGATCATCAGTTAGTCTTGCTATTAAATTATCAATAAAACTTATAAATTAACTTGGGACCTGTTGAGTTTGATAGAAGAGCACATGATACTTAGTATGACCTATGATATGTATGACTTATATGATTCAATACTAAGTATGATCTATCAGTGTAGAGAAAAGCAAAATGAATACTTTTTCTTGAATTCTTCTTGAATGATTTTGCTATCTGATTCATTCTTTAATTAGAACTAAACCCACGCATAAATTTAATATCATCCTGTTATATTTTCAGAAATTGATTTTAGAATATCATTGCAGCTTATTGAAAGTTTAATTTGCATTAATTGAAAGTAGTGTTACTTGAGGTTGAAGCTAGAAAACTGGAAGGAAACCTCCACATAGCCTCTAAGAAATGCAGAGAACTAACCAGGTCTTCTGATCCAATATTTGATATTTGCCTTCTTATGGTATGTATCATTATTAGGTACCCACTTAGTTTTTGCTGCTCCAACCAATGAAAGGTCTTAAACCTATAGTACCGCATTAAGTACCCTGAATGAGCTTAGGATTTTTATAATTTTTGACCTTATTTATTTTTTTAAGAATTTTTATATAATCCAAAAATCCCCATTCTAGAGACCAAACAGATTTTTCAAGCCACTTCAGGCCTATAATAAATAGGATAGTGGTTCACACCAACAATGAAATTCATCTCCTATCCTCATTTGTTTGGATACTAACCATATGAGGATGGGTTGGTAATTTGATATTTAAGTTGATTACATTGCATTCTATATTGGATTAAATCACAATAAACATGATGGTTCAGTGGAAAGAAATGTAATGCTAGCAAGCCAGCTGGGATGTCACCCTCTCTTGACTGTTTTTTAAAGCATTTAGACAAACAGTGAAAAGTCATTTACTGAAACTCACTGTCCACTGAATTGAAGATAGCACTATTAGCACCACTGAGAAGTATCACTGGAAAAGAACTCGCAGAAGAATTCAGTGTAAGTGAAACTAGGAAGATAATTATTTTGGAAAGAATGGTCAGGGAATAAGGAAAAGAAAGGAGTAGCTAGAGTGATAAACACTAAATATGACGATAAACTACTTGAATGGTTTGGTTTTTTTTAGATTTATGGCCGAAGCAACTAAGTCTATGAGGCTATTGTATTATGTATATGCTAATAGCAGGTTTTTCTGCTTTGAGGGATGAAAAAAAACAGTGTTTGGGAGGAAAAACCCTGCCACCTCTGTATGAGACCTTTTTGAATGGTAGCCTATTTCATTGTGAGTGGGTGCTTCAAAATGGGATATTGGAGTGAAACTCATTTGAGACACAATACTCATTTAAAACAATACTGTCACTGAGACTCTTCTCAGTGACAGAGTACTGTTTATCAATTTGATGCTGAAGTCACCACACAACTTTGAACATGTAGCTCAACATGAGATCCAGCTCTGGTACCCTAAGAAGGAAATGCAAGAGTTTTTTGAGTAATTTGCGAGGACAACTGAGATAAGGTGGGTGCTGACTTTTGTTGATCTCAGAGTAGGAAATGCATATCAGTCATAGAAATGTTTGGGGAAAATTTGTTGATAAGAACAAAGTTAATAATCTTGGTAAGCAGCTCCTGGATTTCTGTTCAAGACCCAGATTAATCATTACAAACAATGTTTTAACATTAAAGGTTTTTAAAAATTCAATCACTAAAACATACAAGAAATGAGTATTAACTGTTTCATTATAGAGTGATATCTTCATACACCAGAATGGAGATTTGAAATAGGAAGTGACTACCATTTCACTTTAAGTAGGATAAAAATGAATTATCATTCATTTTTTTTAAATTTCTAAAATACTTAAACAGTGTGACATAAAAGTAGCTTTTATCTTACGAGATTTTTACATACACCTGTTCTTTTCTCGTGAATTTTTTTGTCTAGTCTGGTTATAAGATCAGAATAATATTCACTGGTTATTGTTTTACCCTTTTCAAGATAATTAATAAACAAAATGCCTTTTAGCATTCCAAAACACTGATGTTGTGACCTTTCCTGCTGATGGAATCGACTTTGTCTTCTTTGGTGCTGAACTGGCTTCTGTCCACTGTTTGGATTCTGGTGTGTAATGGTGAATCCAAGTCTCATCCATAGTAATAAATCAATGCGCACAATTAATTTATGGTAAAAATGCTCTGAGGACTGTTCAGAGATTTTCATGCAAGTGCATTTTTGATCTGCTGTAAGCAGCCCATTTCTTAATTGTTGAAAACGAAGGAGGAGAGTGCCCATAAACTTTTATGAATTTCGAATGAATTTCTTTTGGCATTAAACCTTCTTTTACAAAGAATTTTATAACCACATGATACTCAAATTTTATCCATTTCAAGGGATACAAACAACACTTTTGCTTCAGACAGTTGTATAAAACAAACTACTTAATAGAATGACTTGCAATTTCACACAGATGCTTATGACAGATTTACCAAATTAGGAAAAAAAAAAAAATCTTGCCGATAGTGTTGCCATCTATGGTCAAGGCAGAGCACTTTTCAGACCATCCTCATAGATGGGATAAACTTTCCCAATGATAAGTTATAGCATGAGGAATGATGAGTAATGTTAAAAGAAATTAGAGATCTGACAATTAAGTCTTGACCTTGATTATATTATAAGGTGCATTAGCAACCTTGGGTTGATGGTTGGTCGTGAAATATTTCTGCATGTTCAAATTTTGTACCGTTGTAATATTGTTTCTGTAGAATGAATTAATGTTGAACAAGGACTGTCTGAGTTGGTGTTTGATGTGTTGCCAACTCCAAAAATGTCAGATCAAACACTAAGCAAATGATGATTTACTTTATTGAAAAGAGAATTACATACCGGAAATTTTTCTGATTGAACTGCTAAGTAGTATTATGTTGCAGTGTCATGATAATTACAAAACAATTTTCAAAGAAATTTTAAAAAATTATTTTTTTGGGAGGTGGAAATAACCACTCCAATAACACCTACTATAATCTCTAAATTTGGACTCATCTGATAGTTTAATTCTGGGAACAGAAAGCCATCTCAATGAATCATACTTTGTCTGCAGAAGATATTTAGAAAAATTACAGCTGCAAGTGCTACCATGATTTTTAGAAATTTTTTCTGAATATCTTCAAAAAGTGCTGAAAATCATGCACACATCTTTGCAGTTGATTATTGCAATTAAAGATAATTTTTCATTCAGAGAGAGAGATTTATTAGAAATATAGTTATCAGACTTCATGTGGACATATACAGTATGGCACAAAAAAAATTACTGAATATAACTACAACGATATGTTATGCAGTAAACAGGTTTATTAACAAAGAAACATGTTTATGCATGATATGTACATCCACAACTGTCAGTGGAATCTTGATCGAACAAAAAAATTACATGCTTGAAATGGGGTACCTGTCTTGAAAGACAAGGCACCATTTTATTGTGCATGCATAGGTTCTCTGTCATCTTGGAGAACAAGAGTTGGGACATCTGCTAGACATATTGTGTAATTTTATCCCTTAGTATCAAAGTTTTGAAGGCAGGTCATGATGGAATACCCATTCCTTCAACATACCTCAGATGAAGGCATCAAGTGATATGAGATCAGAAGAACAGTTCGTAGTCTCCCCAAATGCCCTTTGCATTGTGGCAGAACACTCTCGGTATGTCAGAACCTCTCAATTAAGGCAATGATGACACCATTGCTTCGGGCACACTTACGGAAATGATGAACAAACTGCTCACAAACATGTCGTAGGCTTGGAACATTTGCTCTACCAACTCCATATGAACAAAAAAATAATGCTCAACAATAAATGTCTTTTCTTCCAATGTCAATACCATCGCTACAGTTAAATATAATGGCATAGACTACATGTGTTCTTCTATTGATATGCATGCAGTCAAATGGCATATCTCATACTGCATATACTGAAGGGGATGTTGAAGTTCAGTACTGTTTTTTTGTTACACTAATATTGTTACACTAAACTTCGCTAACAAATCTTCCACTATAACAAACTATTCTTTCATTCCATAAAAGCTTACTTTAAAGAGGCATTAATTACTATCTGCATTTGATTGTATATCAATGCAGATAGCAAAGGCAATGAATAAAAATAACATTGTTGAGTATCTTTTAAGTTCTTCAAAATTAGTATCAGAATTTGTTAAATGCTTAGCAAACACTGAGAAATGGCATGAGCATCATCAGATGTGTCCAAAGTAGTGTTAAATAACGATGGTGATGAAAATAATGTTACTTTAATTTTCATGCTGAAACTCAAAAATAATTCTATAATGCTTCTATAAATATTTTTTTTATTTGATTTAATCATGATAAAAAAAAAATCAAAATGCAAAGATATTTCCTTATACCAAGGAAAGGAAGGAAAATTCAACCATTGTAACAGTTTTTCTTCACGACACAGTTATTATTCCTGGCCTATGTGAAGTTAACTCGTAGATGTATACAGTCCATGAGACTTAGGAAATGACTCCAATTTAAAAATTTCCAGTGTTTTGAATGAGGATAAATTTGTGTATAAGAGATGTAAATTTGTCTTCTTTCCAGTTGAGATTATAAACAGACTTGAAATATTTTTTATTTGAATTAACTCCACGCAAAAAATAAAATTAAAATAATTCAGATTACTGTTTTTTGCACTGCTTAAAATAATAAAATTTACTTTCTGCATTATTATCTGTTCAGTCCAGCTGTGGATCTTGTTTTTCCAGTAACTGCAGCAATGGATGCATTACCTTCTGAAGTTGCTATAACTCTTACCGCTATCACAGATCAACCAGTTGCATATAAGGTACGTACTTCTTTTATCAACATTATTTACAATAAAAATTCAGTTATAATTATTTTATGAAAATGCAACAACTGTACTTTTTATGTCAACATACTTGGATATTTTTCATTTATGCTACTTTTAAATTGCTATATATAGAATGAAACATGAACAACTTAAAGGCATTTTATTGAACAATAAAAATTAAATTAGGAACATGGCATCAACAGCATTCTCAAGAAGAAAATAATTATAGAACAAGTAAAAAAAAAAAAAAAAAACTGTCTGTTGAAATGGCAAATTAAATTGGAAGTAGATAATTAATAAGCAAAGATAGTAAGTTGTATATATTTATGTGAAGTAAGGGAGAAATTAACCATACACTAAACTAGTAGAATACAATAGTGTTGAAATCACTTAACTTATGGATTTCAGAGTTGGGTTAGAAATTTATTGAAAACATTAGCAACTACAGATATGAGATTTATGAGAAAGGGAAGTGAACAGATGTCATCACTGGTAGAATCATTAAAATGTATTGAAAAGGAATTCATCATTGTTAGAGAAAAGGTTAGCCAAAACAGGTGTTGGATGCTAAGAAAAAGACTCAGAAAATGACTAAATGTGGGTCTGGTATTGGAAAATTAACGAAAAATGTTAATTTGGAAATTTGAAAAGTATATCAACATGTTCTTTATATTGACTGCTCTGTAACTTAGTTGCTAAAGGGTTCAAATCCAATTCAGGAATGATAGAACATTTATAAAGGCTCTTCAGCTGGTGAGTTAGCATCTTATATGGATTTAGATATACATACAATATACAGTATACAAAATTTTTACAAAAATCATTAGCAAGAATACAAAATGGACTAAATTTTTGTCACCCTCCAGAACAAACAGGATTCAGAAAAAATTATAGTAATATTAATCATATATGTCATCGTCAATTTCCTGATATGTACCCCCAAGGGGTGTTCAAATTACTATAACTGCACCACATGAATAAGTAAGTTTACCTTATTCTTTTATCAGCAATTTTTCTCCAAATCAATCTTTTACTTGTGAGCACTCTAATATTGTTATATCTAACATTTCGTGCTTCTAAGGTTCTGACTGAATCAATCCATCTAGACCTCGTCTTCCTCTGGATTTCTTTCCTGCCATCTTGGCATCAAACACCTGTTTTGCTAATCTTTCCTCACCCATTCTATTTAAGTGACCATACCACATTAGATTAGCTCTACTGATACATTCTTGAATGCTAATAATGTCAAGTTCCTTTCGATTCTGCCATTGATGCCATTAGTTCACTCCCCTAATTGTTCTCAAAACCCTTGTATCTGTTGTCTCTAGTCTTTGAATGAGTGAGGGATTAACCCAACTCTTAAATCCATAACTTAAAACTGGTAGAACACTGTTTTGTATGCTGGTAGTTTGGTGTTTTGATTAATTTCTCTTATTCCATATAAATTTATTAAGCTGGCAACCCACCATACCAGCTTTGTTGATTCTGTTATCTATTTCAATATTTAATTTACCATATGCACCAAAAACTGCCTAAATAGCTGAAAGATTTTACTTGTCCTATATGTTCTCCATTCAGAAGGCAAATGAAATTTTCTTTGTTCCCACTTATTTTCATAGTTTTGGTCTTTTTATTACTGATTTTCATGCCAAATTTGTTATAGCTGTTATTCAAATTTAGTTAGAGAAACCTGTAGACTTGCACTGAATGTATTTAGAAGCACACCATTAATGTTTCCTGAACATATTGCAAAATACTATTGTATTTTGCAATAGTCAATGTGCTGTGTGGGCTAGGGGCTAGTATCAGTACTGGCTAGCATACTCAATGCTGCAGCTGCTTTCAATGCAGACCTCATCAAACCGCTACCTAGTGGGGATGACATAGTGGGGTAACGTGGGATTTACGTGCAGTTTGGGCTGGTAGTATTGCAACCCATCTCGTTTTACATCTCAAACCATCTTCCTATATTTCCTTCAATTCTAACTGCTGACTTGCAACTTAAATATAGACCATGTATTGCTCTATATAATGCTCCATTTACCCTACATAATTGTAGTGTTTTGAAAAGCTTTTCTCTGGGCACTTTGTTGTATGCCTTTTTTAGATCTACAAAGCTTAACTTCAAATCTTTGTGATAGTCCCACAATTTCTCAACTATTTGTCTTAAAGTGAGAATCTGATCTTGACAACCTCTATTTGGCCTGAACCCAACTTGTTCTTCTCCAAGTTTCTCTTCCATAATCTTTCTCAACCTCATTTCAAGTATATTTGCATAAATCTTACCCGCAACATTTAGTAAAGAAATTCCTCTGTAATTCTCACATTCAGCTTTATTCCCTTTTTATAGATGGGTAGTATAAGTGCTTGACACCAATTTGACCTTCTGAAGTAGGCCCTCTGAATTTTGCAACATAGTCACTGCAGAACTTTTATACTTCCATATTTAAGCATTTCTGGTCAAATATCTACTCTAGCTGCCTTTCCACAATTCAAGTTTTTTAATGGCTTTTTCTACTTCCAGTATTGATATGTACTTCTCTTTGCATTCTTCTTAAATTTCCACTACAGTTCTGTTACTGCTTGTTTCCTCCATGCCATATTCTGTCAAAAGTCTTAGCAAAATCCAAAAGTATCATAATGTCCCCCCCCCCCCCCGTCTAACTCAGTGGTAACATTATTATAAAATGTGAGCAAGTTGCTAAAACATTATCTTCTCTTAACAAACCCATGCTGTTCATTGCAAAATAGATTCTCTGTTAACCTCTGACATAGACAGATTTTCTATGTCATTTCTGAATGCAAGCCCTAACCAACTTTTCAAAAATCTTCACCACCACTCCTAAGATACTTGTTAGTTGGATACATCAGTCTTTGCACCACCCTTGTGCAATGGGATTACCATACATTCTTTCCACTCTTGTGGAACTTCCCTTTTCTGAGACTCGGAATGTGTTAGCCTGGTCAAAGGAATAGCTAATTCAGCTGAACACTCTTTTAGCATCCATGCTAATATTCCATCAGTCTCCTGTTGCTAGAGTCTTATTCAGTTTGTTCAAAGGCTCTAGTACATTCTCCTCACACACCTAAGTTTTTTCATCAGGACGCGGTAGCAGTAAGCTCAGTGTTACCTACACCAGGTTTGATAGCTTTAACAAAATGGATACTCATTAGTTGAATAGTCTCTTCTGCATCTGTCAGCTGAATACCATCTGCATTCAATAGTTATCCTTTCATATTCATTCTTTCTTTTACTTGCAGCATAATGATAGTATTCTTTTTGGGTTGTGTTTAACTTGCAAAGTCAGTTTCTTTTCATATGCAGACTTAGCTTTCCATACAATAGTTGCGATTCTTCTGGCTTGCTCCTTATAATTTTCATAACTGATTATCATCCTTATGCATGCAGTATTCCTTCCACATCATCTCTTTCTTATGAGTCTCTAGTTTAATAAAATTACACATCCATTTCACTCCCAACCCTATTTATTCTTGCCCAATCTCTCTCTCTCTCTCTCTCTCTCTCTCTATCTGACCCAATTTTATCATGCATATCAAGGATTTAGGCCTAGCATGGCCTGTTTCGACCTTAGAAGTCATCGGTGAATTGTTTAAGAGGACGTCCTGATTTTCTTTTTCCTAATGGCTTGTACTTTAAGGCTTGTTTTTATTCTTTGAACGTGTTCCATCCATTTATGTTTATATATTTTTTTTTCTATTACTGGTTCTTGGTTTAATTCTTTCATAATTTCTTCATTTCTTTTGTGATCAAATAGAGTATACTTTGCAGTTTTTCTCATAAACTTCATTTCTGCTGTTGTTAATCTTTGTTTGTCTTTTTGTTTTATTGTCCAGATTTTGCTTCCATACATTAAACCTGGTAGGGCTAATGTATTGTATACTTTTAGTTTGGTTTGTTTTTGAACTAGGTTTGGTTTAAATATAGAGTTAATTACATCTGTTATTTTTAAATATTTTGCAATTTTTATGTTTATATCTTTTTCATTTTCATATGTGATCATACATCCTAGGCAGTTAAATGAATTCACCTGTTCTAAGATCTTGTTATCTATTACTATTTTTTAGTTTTTGCTGGATCTTGTCCTTTTATGGCCATAAATCTAACAGATAAGCTTATGCGTTGTTGGTTATTCATGACTTATTTTTCACGGTATTAACAACACCACAAACACTTTTATCAACAAGGATATTTTTATTAACGCTAATATTTCGCTGATTTTCAACTCAGCATCATCAGAGCACAACACACATGTAAACGCGACAGTGAGTGAGTGAAACAATATAATTGCAGAAAGACAAAAGATCTAAAGTCCTATTTTTGGCGCCCTCTAACGAAAAAAAAAAAAAGGCAACAGTTATCCAGGAGTTTTTCTTAGGATAACAGTCTCCCAAATTTTTGGCAAATTAATGCAACCATATTTGTTAAGGTTGGGAGAATTCTTCAAAGCCATTGCTGACTCAAAAAATAGTCTTTCAGATCTATAACGACTCCTAAATAGCACATTCGTTTTCCTCCATCTAATCCTGTGTGAAGGAGTGTCCAAAGCGTGGTCTGCCAGTCCCGACTCGCCATAGTAATAGTAGCGAATGTATCTTTCATGTTCTTCCAGGCGGATGTTCACTGATCTTCCTGTTTGCCGATAATAGGCCAAGTCACAGTCACATGGAACTTCATGCACTCCTGGGTGTGCTAAAGGATGAAGTTTATCCTTTGGTGAGCGGATCAGAGTTGCCAGCTTGACATGAGGCTTGAAGGTGGTGCGAAGGCCATGTTTCAACAATACTTTGGCTATCTTTTCCGATGTACCTCTGATATAGGGAATAGAAATGGTCATGTTGTATTCTTGTGTATTGGGGGGGGGGGGGGGCAGAGTAATGGGCCTGTGTAGTATTTTTTCTATTTTGTAGGGATTGTAGCCGTTGGCTAAGAACGTATGGCGCAGGTACTGGAGTATAGTGGTCAGAGCTGTAAAATGGTAAACAAATAACTGTTTACCATTTCTTGACACATTAGTCACCCGCCTTTCAGATGGATCACTATCTTTTTCTATTTACAGGAAGCCTACACACACAGGAAGATACCTACATAAACAATCACATCATCATCCAGTCCAACAGTATGGCATTTTAAAAACACTTACACACAGAGCCAGAGCCATTTGTTCTAACGATACAGCTCTGACCACTGAACTCCAGTACCTGCGCCATACGTTCTTAGCCAACGGCTACAATCCCTACAAAATAGAAAAAATACTACACAGGCCCATTACTCTGCCCCCCCAATACACAAGAATACAACATGACCATTTCTATTCCCTATATCAGAGGTACATCGGAAAAGATAGCCAAAGTATTGTTGAAACATGGCCTTCGCACCACCTTCAAGCCTCATGTCAAGCTGGCAACTCTGATCCGCTCACCAAAGGATAAACTTCACCCTTTAGCACACCCAGGAGTGTATGAAGTTCCATGTGACTGTGACTTGGCTTATTATCGGCAAACAGGAAGATCAGTGAACATCCGCCTGGAAGAACATGAAAGATACATTCGCTACTATTACTAAGGCAAGTCAGGACTGGCAGACCACGCTTTGGACACTCCTTCACACAGGATTAGATGGAGGAAAACGAATGTGCTATTTAGGAGTCGTTATAGATCTGAAAGACTATTTTTTGAGTCAGCAATGGCTTTGAAGAATTCTCCCAACCTTAACAAATATGTTTGCATTAATTTGCCAAAAATTTGGGAGACGGTTATCCTAAGAAAAACTCTTGGATAACTGCTGCCTTTTTTTTTTTTTTCGTTAGAGGGCGCCAAAAATAGGACTTTAGATCTTTTGTCTTTCTGCAATTATATTGTTTCACTCACTCACTGTCGCGTTTACATGTGTGTTGTGCTCTGATGATGCTGAGTTGAAAATCAGCGAAATATTAGCGTTAATAAAAACATCCTTGTTGATAAAAGTGTTTGTGGTGTTGTTAATACCGTGAAAAATAAGTCATGAATTTTATGGCCATAGTTTTTGATTTTTTTTTCTGTTGATATTATCATACCATAATCTTTGAATATCTCATTTAGATCTAAAATAGGGGGGGTGCTTAAGGGTCAAAGCTGTATAACTGAGAGGAGACCTCCACATAGCCTTTAAAGGAATGCGGAGAACCGACCAGGGCTTCTGACCTAATGTCCAATCTTCACTTTCTCGTGGTGCACTCTATTGGGTATCTACTTGGATACTGAATGAACGAGGATGGGCTGGCAATTTGGGATTTAGCCGACCAAATTGTATTCTTTTTACTTTAACCAAAATAAAAAATGATGGTACGACATGACAAAATTTCATGCCGGCAGGGCGTCGCCCAGTTAAACAAGCCCCCCCCCCGTTGTTTTCGCCAAGGAACCAGGGCGAACAGGGAAAAGTCAGCTACTGGAACAAATCTGAAAACAAACCCCAACTCAACATCACCAGAGTTAAAGATCAGTACTATCAACATAAGAAGCCTGAATGGCAAAGAAATGGAGCTAGCTGAGGAATTAGATAAGTAACAGATCGACATAATAGGTGTGACTGAAACAAAAAAGACAAACTGGTGAGATCTTTCTGAGCAATAAATACAAAATGTTATATTCAGGCAATGACAATCAAGGAAAAGGAGTAGTCATAGTGCTCAACACAAAATATGAAGCTAATCTCGAATGGGAGGCTGTCTCTAGTAGAGTGATGTGGGCAAATATCAGAATGGGGAACTGGACAGTGAGACTTATTTGTGCGTATGGTCCCACAGCAGGTTCTCCACAACTAAGGTAGAAGTGGAGGAATTTTTTGATGCTTTAGAAAAAGCAACTGACACAATGAAAAAGGAAAGTTGGTCCTTGTTGGGGATCTGAATAGCAGAATAGGAAATGAATGTCATATAAAAATATTTTGGGAAAATTTGGAGAAAAGAGCAAAGCCAATAATAATGGCAAATACCTGTTGGATTTCTGCTCAGGACATGGAATGGTTATTACTAACACCATGTTCCAACATAAAAATGTGCACAAATTCACGTGGAGAGAAGAAGCAAGGAATAAGTAAAATCTCATTGATTATGTTATTGTTGATAGTAATGTTTTCTCTCTGGTGCAGGACACCAGAGTGTACAGAGAATTTGAAATTGGAAGTGATCACTATTTAGTCTTGAGCAGGATAAAATTGAATTTCATATTGAAAAGAATAACATGTAAGAAAGTTTTAAAGCAAATAAAAGTTGAGCAGCTCTCAGATGTGAACTGTAGACTAAAATACACAAAGATTATTGAAGAAAAAATGAAAGAGTTTGAGAACAGAAACCAACCCTTGGAGATTCTGTGGCAAGCAATGAAGAAAACCCTGATTGATTCAGCCAGAAAGGCATGTGGTGAAGTTGTCTGCAAAGGTAGAAAAATCAGAACTCCATGGTGGACACAGGAAGTTAAAGAGGTAGTGAAGGAAAAGAAGAAATCATATCAAAAGTTCCTGGCAAATAAGTCAGCTTGTGCTCTTTGAGAATACAGAGACAAATGCAACAATGCTAAACACTGTGTAAAACTAGCTAAACAAACGTCATGGGTGGACTTTGGCAAGAATATAGAAAATAAATATCAAGAAGGTGGCAAAATATTCTGGAGGTTGTTGAAGAAGCATAGAAATGGAGGAAAGAGTGCTGTAAAAGGGGCTAGAGATGATAAAGGTGACATGAAAACAAGAGAAAAAGATATCCTTGAAGTATGGAGTAATTACTTCGAAAAATTGCTAAATGAAACCGGCAGTGATAGCACAGTGATTTAAAAAAAAAAAAAAAAAAAAAAAAAAAAAAAAAAAAAAAAAAAAAAACGCACTCAACAGGCATATAGTCCAGAATACATATCCATACTTGAAATAGAAAAAGCTATCAAAGGCTTGAAATGTGGAAAGGCAGCAGGAGTAGATGATATTCGACCAGAAATGCTGAAGTATGGTGGTATAAGAGTCTTACAGTGGCTGCACTGCATAGTTCAGAAAGCCTGGACAGAGGGATGAATCCCGATGATTGGAGTAGAGCTCTCATAGTATCCATATATAAAAAGGGAAATAAAACTGAATGTGAGAATTACAGAGGTATTTCTCTACTGAGTGTTCCTGGCAAGATCTATGCAAGTATACTTGAGAAACGGTTGAGAAGAATTGTGGAAGAAAAGCTTGGTGAAGAACAAGCTGGATTCAGGCCAAATAGAGGCTGTCAGGATCAGATCTTCACTTTACGACAAATAGTCGAGAAAGCATGGGAATATAACAAAGATCTGTATTTAAGTTTTGTCGATTTGGAAAAGGCATATGACAAGGTGCCAAGAGAGAAGCTATTCAATATGCTACAGTTATGTCAATGGGGCATTATATCAAACAGTACTTAGTCTTTATTTGAGTTGTAAGTCAGCAGTTAGAATTGAAGGAAGTACAGGAAGATTGTTTAATGTTAAATCTGTATGAATCTGGTGTGAGACAAGGATGTACATTATCACCTCTGTTATTCATTATCTATATGGATCGCATTATGAAGGAAATTGGTATTAAACATATCAAAATTGGAGATGTTAATGTCAGCTCTTTGCTTTATGCGGATGATGTTATACTTCTAAATAAATCCGCTACAAGTCTGCAAGATTCTCTGACTAAATTGAATAGCTGTTGTAATAGATATGGTATTGAAGGTCAGCAATAAAAAGACATAGACAATGAAAATAGGCAGAATCATTGAAAATGTCAACTGTGTTGTGAATGGAGCACCTGTGGAACAAGTAAAACATTTCAGCTACTTAGGCATGATTTTTACTGAAAATGGTAAATTAAATATAGAAATAGACAACAGAATCAGCAAAGCTGGTATGGTGGGAACACTAAATTAGCTGTATACAAGA
This sequence comes from Typopeltis vanoorti, assembly GCF_054136105.1. Lineage (NCBI taxonomy): Eukaryota > Metazoa > Arthropoda > Arachnida > Uropygi > Thelyphonidae > Typopeltis > Typopeltis vanoorti. The sequence goes on along the minus strand of NC_143572.1, from coordinate 41,189,760 downwards.
CAGTGTTCAAACCAGTTTTAACTTATGGATCTGAGAGCTGGGTCAGAAGTAAAACACTTGACGAAAGACTAGAGACTGCAGATATGAGAGTCCTGAGACAGATTATAGGTGTGAACACATGGCATCAATGGCAATATCATGTTAAAAACGAGGATATTAGGAAAGAACTTGACATTGTTAACATCCAGGAATGCGTTAGCAGAGCTAATCTCAGGTGGTATGGTCACTTAAACAGAATGGGCGCAGAAAGATTAGCAAAACAAGTGTTCTCTGCCAGGTTGGCAGCAAAACGACCCAGAGGAAGACCAAGATATAGGTGGATTGATACGGTACAAAGTGCCTTAGACGATAGAAATATATGATCTGCTAATGTTGGAGTCTTGACAAGTAACAGACTGATTTGGAGGAAAATTGTAGATGGGAAGTTAGTAATGATGTAATTTTTTTTCATGTAGTACTATCATATCTTGTACACCCCTTGAGGGTACATGGCAGGAATTTGATGATCTAAAATAGCTTTCTGTAAGTTATCTTCAGAATTTGTAATTATTATTTGGTCATCGGCAAAGTGGAGAAAGTTTACTGTAGGAGAAAGTTTAATTCCCTGATGAAAATTTTTATTCCATTTTATTATTTCATTGAAGTAGATATTAAAAAGAGTTGCTGAAATGGGACATCCCTGTTGGACCCCTTTATTTATCTCTCTCGTATATGATAGTTCGTGATTTAATCTTATTTGTATTTGATTATTTTCATATATACTTGATAGCTTATAGGATATTATTTTACTGTGTTAAGTAAGGTATTATTTTACTGTGCTAAGAATAATTGCTTTAATTTCCCAAAATTTTGACCTTCATATTAAGGTCATTGTCTGGAGTGTACTCATATGTAGAGACAAGCTGCATTACAATTCAAACAATATCCTGAAGTGACAATGATTTGTCACTTCAGGATATTTTTAGTGGTGGGAGGAAACCCTACATCAAAACTATTATCCTTTTTTGTTATCAGATTAGTGGTGACCTAAGCAATAATTTAATATTAGTGCTGTTATATTAAGGCTAAGATATTGGAGTACTACAGTCCTAATTATAATTTATAATCAATTCTTAGAATAAAAGGTTATGTGGGTAAAATATGTGCCATCCATATTCTTGGAATTTTTAGACCATCATTATTGTTAAGATTAGGGTTGGTTAGAATTTCATAGGCCTTCTTAAATTTGTGCTCATATGATGTTTTGGTGTGATAATGAACAGATACCTTTCAAGTCAATTCTGTATGGAGTATTCAGGACATGATTCCTTTTTCCAGATAAGAATTGTGTATCCAGTTTCATCTATATTAGGCAAGTTTACAGGTGCATGGAATACAGTACACTCCAGGCTGGGCTAGGGGGAGGGGAGATCCTTGGAAGAGTAGAATAAGTTCTTTAATCTTACAGGAGGTTTAAAGGTTGTATTTGTATAGTATCCCTTATCTAATAAACTGTAGCCATTCCTATATGGCTACAGTTTAGTGTACTCTGTTTTAGGGAAGTATTGTTTATAATCTTTAACTCATGCTCAGGTGCTTGCTCATTGGAGCAACACCTTTAACAAACAAACTGCGTTTGTTTGCGCTGGGCAGTGGTAAGAATTTATATTTATATATTGGCTAGTATGTGTAGGCTTGCTGTAATCAGTGAAGGAAAGATTGCCCAATGGAAGACATGTGATAAGTGTACCTAGGAATGGGAGTTTGTTCTGATTTTCATTTGTGAAATGTGTGCATTTCTGTTTGTTCAAGTGGCTGGTGAAGGTGTCTAGCCTGGTGGCTGTGGGGCCAGATAACAAAAACATCAACATACCTAAACAAACTTTGTGTTTTAAAGCAAAGGAAATCTAGAGCATGTTGCTTAGAAGCTTCTATATACAAGTTAGTAATTGGAGGGGATAAAACAGCAAGCTCATGACCGTGCCTTCTTTTTGCAGATAAAAAAGATATTTTGCCTAACAAAACCACAGTGTTGTAGTATATGGGCAAAGAACTTGTGATCAAGCATGAATTTGTCCTAAAATAATTGTCGATGATTGGGACATTTGTGAAAAGGGCAGATATGTCAAAGTTGACTAATAAATCACTTATCAAGTAAGATGTTCTTAATTTTGTTTACGTGTGTTTTTTATATAGGTGGGGGAATGACCTACCAACTCCTTGAGAGTTGATGCTAGTTTCTTGGCTCGATGATAATTGGGATTGTTGATACTGTGTCTGTGGGCCAGGGAGCAACTGATTTGAGTAATTTTACTGGTTTCTTTTAATCCGATTAGCTGGATTATATTTCGCAATTGAAGTGCTGTTGTGTGAGACTAGTTGATTCATTTTTTGAAGGTAAGTTGTTCGCACTAGAGTTCAGGAGTAGAATAACAGTTGATCAAGTTGCTCATTGTGACATATTGTTTGCATTGTAATATAGCTTGTCTCTTTGTATACTCCAGATGACAACATTAATATGAAGGTCGAAACATTGGGAAGTTAAAGTAATTATTCTTAGCACAATACTAGTCTGCATAATTTATTGAAATGAATGCTGATTACTGTGTAACATTAAAAGAAAGGATTTTAAAAAAATAAAAATTGTTAAATTCCATCCAGCCAGAGTTACTTTGCTTCATTTTAATGGTTTGGGTAACTTTCCTCCTAAAAATGATTCACTTTAAACCAAAACTGAAGTGGAGATTAATTTCAGTAACAATCCCAAATACTAAATTTTATTAAAATTCATCTAGTCAGTGCAAAGTTATTATATGCATATACATACAGATAAAATGAATCAGCTAGGTTTTTATGTATGTCCCAAAACATAATAAATGAACTTAGAAAATTCATCTTAATATGTAATTTGAACTGAAATTTAAGAAAAGATGTTATGGTAATAGATAAGCAGATTTTTTAATGCTGTTATTTGAAAAGTTGGTTATTTACATTGTTTGGTATTTAAGTTGGTTATCAGTCCTAATCTGGAGTAAGTAATTGTATTCTTGAAATTTCCTGTTACATAGGAAAGAGAAAGTTGCATGGAATATTTTATTTTAAGCTATGATTCTTTAATTTTGAAAATAAATGTAATTAGATATATTAAATTTTAATATTATTTGTATATATCTCACACAGCTCTTTTATATTACACTGAATTTTATAGGTGAAAACTAACAACTTAGAAAGTTATAGAGTTCGACCATCAACTGGAATCCTTCATTCTGGACAGAGTGTAGATATATCAGTTTCTTTGACTCTTGGCAAGTATCTGAAATTTGTTTTAAATTTATATCCGCTTACATCTGTATCAGTTTTATGCATATTTTAAAATATCTTGCATATATGCAACATATTTTAAAATCAAGACTGACTTTAATGTTTATTATTCAACAGTAAGCAGTGCTACATCTTTAAAAATTTATGAATTCTAATAGGTAACTAATTTCGCATTCTTTGCAGTGATTGAAAGATCGCATACTTTTGAACTTATAAATTTCATTTCCATAATACTTTATATTTTTGAATACATGTTGTAATTTATTTTTAAGAATATGAAGAAATTGAAAAAAAAAAGTGTTTCAAGTTTTTATAAACTTGAAATACTTGAATCTCGAGTAATTATCTCATTAAGTGAGAATTTAATTCAGTCTGCCATGACTCTAGTTTTAAGTTGAATATTATTCAACACATCTTATTTAGCAGAACTATTCACGTGCCATGTTTGTTTGACATGTTAAATTCAATTGATGAAAGATGAAAGATTTGATGCAAATTTTTGGCCCACCCACGGTACGATGTACTGTACGTTGGTTACTAACACTATACCCATTAAAGGTTACTAATAGCCTTTCATGGATGGGACCATGTAAAAACTGGAGGCACCTAAAAATAGCAAGAAATCGTGTTCATCCCTTCTCTATCTCTTCCTCCCTCCTCTGCGTGTTGCATTATTCAACTAATGTGGATCAAATTTGCAATGTTATTTCTTACATTGCTTATGTCGCTCTGAAAATTTTAGTTCAGTTCAGTTGGACAAAAAGTAGAAGTGGTGTTTGTTAAGAAATGAGGGAGAGGGAATTATCTTTTGTAGACATCTCTGTAGATCATGTCATTCAACCCTATTTGGACAATAACTTTTTCTGACTGCTTAAGGTATCCTCTGGAAAAATTCATCTCCATTACACTAAAATGAAGGGAAGATTATAAGAAGTCACCTCCTCTGCGGATAGTAGCTCTAGATACATCATGTTGTTCATATATGAATGATAAATGTTTTGACATATAGCTATTTCTTATGGTGTTTGAGATCCTCTGGGAAATCTAACCTCTAATCATTTTGACCATATTTCAAATATAGCTGTTTCTTATTGTAATTACAAGTATCCCTGACTATTTTGGCAGCCAAGTTGGACCAAGCTGGTGAAACTCTTTTGACAGGTTATTCCTTCACTGTTTTATTTGCTTCATCTAAAAAGGGAAAAAAAAAAGAATACCCCATAAAAAAAGAATCTCATAAGAAAAAAGTGAGTTTAGTCCTGAAGGAAGCAAAAGCTTATCTGAAGTTGAAAATTAGAATGTCCATTCTTTACAAAAGAATGTCCATTCTTTTGTAAAGAATGTAAATTTCCTCTGCAAGATATACCATAAGATATTACTAATCATTAAAAATGTCAGCGATGTCATCATGAAATTCCCGATATGAACCCTCAAGGGGTATACAGGATATGATAGTACTACATGAAAAACTTTGTTCTTCTTTTCAATATGAAATTCAATTTTATCCAGAAAATTACCCAGAGTAAGAACAAGATGTAGGTGGATTGATACAGTAAAAAGTGCCTTAGATGACAGAAATATAAGATCTGATAATTTTGAAGTCTTGGCAGATAACAGATTGATTTAGAGGAAAATTGTTGATAAGAAGGTGGTAATGATACCATATAACTGTAGCATTTTGAATAGCTTTTCTCTTGGCACCTTGTCATATGCCTTTTGCAGGTCTACAAAACTTAAATACAGATCTTTGTTATATTCCCATGCTTTCTCAACTGTTTGTCGTAAAGTGAAAATCCTGACAGCCTCTGTTTGGCTTGAATTTAGCTTGTTCTTCACCAAGCTTCCCTTCCACAATCCTTCTCGATATACTGTTTCTCAAGTATACTTGCATAAATCTTGCCAGGAACACAGTAGTAGAAATATATTGGTGATTTTCACATTCAGTTTTACTACCCTTTTTATATATGGGTACTATGAGAGTTCTACTCCAATCATCTGGAATTCATTCCTCTGTTCAGACCTTCTGAACCATTCAGTGCAGCAAGACTTTTATACTCTATACTTGAGCATTTCTTGTTGAATATCATCTACTCCAGCTGCCTTGCCACATTTCAGGCTTTTGATGGCTTTTTTTTACTTCAAGTATGGATATGTATTCCTCATTGCATACCTGTTGAGTGTTTTTTTATCACTGTGCTATCACTGCTTGTTTCATTTAGCAGTTTTTCGAAGTAATTACTCCATATATCAAGGATATCTTTTTCTCCAGTTTTCATGCACCTTTATCATCTGTAATTCCTTTTGCAGCACTCTTTCCCCTCTATTTCTGAGCTTTTTCAACAACCTCCATAATATTTTGCTACCTTACTGATATTTATTTTCTGTTTTCTTACCAAAGTCTTTCCATGACTTTTGTTTAGCTAGTTTTACAGTGTTTAGCCTTCCTACATTTGTTTCTGTATTCTCTAAGAGCACAAGCTGACTTATTCACAGGGTATTTGGATATGCTTTCCTCTTTTTCTTCATTACCTCTTTAACTTTCTGCGTCCACCATGGAGTTCTGATTTTTTTTTATCCTTACAGACAACCTCACCACATCTCTCTGGCTGAAACGATCGAACGTTTTTTTTTTTTTTTTTTTTCAGCATTTTTTTGATAATGTTTGTGTATTTTACTCTATAATTAGCATCTGAGAGCTGCTCAACTTTTATTCACTTTAAAACTTTCTTGTTCTTATTTTCAATATGAAATTCAATTTTATCTTGCTCAAGACTAAATGGTGATCACTTCTAATTTGAAATCCTCTGTACAATAACATAGTCAACGAGACTTTTCTTATTCCTTGCATTTTCTCCCATGTGAATTTGTGCACATTTTTATGTTGGAACATTATGTTAGTAATAACCAGTCCATGTCCTGAGCAGAAATCCAACAGATATTTGCCATTATTGTTAGCTTTGTTCTTTTCTCCAAATTTTTGCAAAATATTTTTATATGTCTGACAATCATTTCATATTCTGCTATTCAGATCCCCAACAAGGATCAACTTTTCCTTTTTCATTGTGTCAGTTGCTTTTTCTAAAGCATCAAAAAATTCCTCCACTTCTGCCTTAGTATAACCTTTTGTGGGACCATAGGCAGAAATGTCTTATTGTCCAGTTCTCCGTTCTGATATTTGCCCACATCACTCTACTTGTTACTGCTTGCATTCAAGAAGATTAGCCTCATATTTAGTGTTGAATACAATAGCTACTCTTTCTTTTCCCTGATTGTTATTGCTTGAATATAACATTTTGTATTTATTTCTTATAGAAAGATCTTGCCAATTTTTGCCTTTTTTTGTTTGTCGCCTCTATTATGTCGATCTGGTGCTTATCCAATTCTTCTGCTGGATTCATTTCTTTGCCATTTGGGCTTTTTATGTTGATAGTACTGATGTTGAATTGGGATGTATTTCAGGATTTATTCTAGTAATTGACTTTTTGCTGTTCACCCTGGTTCCCTGGCAAAAACAACTGGGGCCTTGTTTAACCGGGCAGTGCCCCAGCCGGAATGAAACTTTGTAATGTTTTACCGTCATTTTACATTGTGGTTTAAGCGAATAAGAATACAGTTTCTCACCTAAAATACAAATTGCCAGCCCATCCTCGTTCGTTCTGTATCCAGGTAGATGCCTAACAGGATGCATCACAAGAATGTGAGTATTGTACATTAGGTCAGATTCCCTGGTTGTTTTTAAAGGCTATGTGGAGATCTTCTCTCAGTTATACAGCTTTAATCATTAAGCACCCATGTCAGTGATATAGCACTTTTAAATTATAGCTAGATCTCAGCTCTCTCAAACTTGGTTCACTTTGTTACATTCAAAATGTTTTTAATAAGTTTTAAAGTGGCCAAACTGCATAATTCAGAAAGCTTGGTGAATAAATATGATTTTCTGTTAGTGCTTCTATATATAAAGAAGGGAAATAAACTGATCTGGGAATTACAGAATTTTCATCTATCTTAGGCAAGATCTAGGTATGGATTGCTGTTATAAGAATATGGGGGGGGGGGTTGGACACGCTGTTCAAATTTTATTACTATTCACATTTTTTATTTTAATAGCAAATCTGTGTTATTGGAAGACTATAAAAAATAATTTAATTGAGAATTTTATGAAAAATAAATACAAGCAATGATTCAAAGCTATTTCAAACATATATCAGAATTCTAATTAACTATTCTCTCCCAAATTCATAAATACTGATATTATGACTTCTCAAGGACTCATCGACGGAGGTATCACATCATCCATACTAGCTGTCATACTTTCTCTTAAACTCATTCACATTAGATGCACTGACCACTTCAATAGGCAAATTATTCCATCAATTCACTACTCTAGAAAAATCTAACAATTGTCCCTTAAGCTGTAAATAAGAATTTGTCAATAGGAACTGATGAGATATCAGCACGGATGCTAAGATCGTTCAGCTGGACTGACTATTCCTTTGACTAGGCTATATAATTTGAGTCTCAGAAAAGGGAAGATTTTTATAATTTTATTGCACGAGGGCGGTGCAAAGACTGATGTATCCATCTATCTGCCTATCAGTATCTCTAGAGTGGTGGTGCAGATTTTTGGGGGAAAAAAAAAATGTGGGTTAGGGGCTTGCATTCAGATATGGGTTTACAGAGAAACTATTTCACAATGAACACCATGTGTTTTTACTAAGGGATGGACTTGGAGCAACTCTGCTCACATTCTATAATGATGCTACGGTTTAGTTAGACAAGAGGAATGGATATACCATTACTATTTTTTATTTATTTTTTTAATTTGCTAAGGCTTTTGACAGAATACAGCATGGAAATCTGTGAATAAATTGGAGAATATGAGATTGGATAATAAAATATTAGCATGGATGAGAGGATGGCTAACTGACAGATATTACAGGGGATGCGAGTCTGCAAGATTTAAGGTAACTAGTGGTTTACACAAGAATTAGTCCTTGGTCCATTGTTATCCGATCAATACATTAATGACATTAGGAAGAAATTGACAGGAAACATTCAGCAAATAGCTGTATGTCATACATATCAGGAATACTGCTGATATGTAGTACTTGGAGAATGATTTGAATAGACTGGAATTGTGGGCATGTGAAAATTACTGTCAGTTCCATGTTAATAAATGTAGTCATGCACAGCATGATACAATGTCATTACATTAGCGAACAAATTAATCCAAACAAGCCAAATTTTCGTCAACTTTTGATAGTTTGGTTTTTGTTTCAGTTCACAGTAATTTTGGTTTTGCTTTCAGTTTATTATTTTTGGTTTTGGCTTTAGATCTTATTTTCATTGAATTTTGCATGTTTTAACTCTTTCCACAATGTTTATTAATAGTATTGTGCATTTTTTGTGCATGCCAACCTGGTTGGCCGAGTGGTTAGCATATTTGCTATATGCATTCATGATCCAAAAATAAATTACCAATGAGTGTGGTGTTGGTTTGGGTACCATTAATGAGATTTTAAAGATTTAGGGAGACAGGTATCTTTTCTCCTGACAAATGGAAAATGTGGACGAAAAAAGAAAACACTACACTTACTCAAGATCATTTACTACTTAGTAAAAGCAAAATGAATCCCAGATTGTCTGTTGTAGACTTAAATAGACTTAGCAGCTAGAGGATTAATATTTCTTCTATGACAGTCTGTTGAAGATTGTTGGAAGCAGGAAAGCCTGCCCATATACCAAAAAAAGAAAAAACTGTTGATTGAACGCTATGCAGAAAAAGAAGCTCCAGTGTGCAAAAGTGCACAAAGATTGGACTGTTGAGAAGTGGAAGGTGATATTCTCGGATAATAGCCATTTTTTGTCCAAAGAGAGAGAGTGAGTTCCTTATGTTTGCAAATCAACAGCTGAGAAGACTTCTCATCTTCAACAAGCTCTTAAACTCCCAGCTAAAAAGATGTTCTTGGGTTGTTTTGCATATCTTACTATTTACATATCTTACTACTGGATTGCTTGTGCCTGTTGATGGTATAATGAAAAGTGACCAATACATAAAAATATTGGAGAAAAGAGTGGTCTCACAGATCTAGAATGACAAAGAACTCATCTCCCAACAGGATCTTGCTCCATGCCACACTTCAAAAAATGTGAAAGAAATTCCTCAAAATCAGAGCATCCAGTTGCTTCAGTGATGACCAAGTAACTCTCCTGACATTAACCTAATAGAAAATTTGTGGCCATGGTGAAAAAAAGACATGGAAAATTAGTTATCCTTTGTATCAATTAAATTGATACAAAGGATAACTTAATACAATCCATACTTTTATAAGTATGATTTCGAGATACAGAAATAAGAAAAATGTGTTTTACGTTGGTAGAGTCCATGCCTAAGCAAATTAATGAATGTATTAGAAAAACAGTGGAGCACATATAAATTATTGGGTAAAATTGGAATTTAAACATTAAAATATTTCTTTAAAATGTGAGTAAAAATAAATCTTGATCAACTAACACCTTTTATTCCCTTAAAGAAATAGGCGAGGCCTTTATACCTTATCTAGCTTTTGGAGACTGAGTAGGCAGTTCTGTGTTCAGATTAATTTTTGCTACTGTATATATATTGGGGTGAGGGGATGATGCTAGGGATCTTGAAGTTGAACTGAACAAGCTAGGGATCTTGGAGTTTTAAAAGACCATAACAAAATAGCAAAGATTACAAATACAACTCTGAGGATAATTGGAATGCTGAAACAAACTTTGACATATGAAGATCAGAAAGTCATTTTGCCTCTTTATAAGGCCTTGATAAGACTTCACTTGGACTATTCTGTGCAAGTCTGGTCTTCTGGTTTCAGTTGTGATTTTGATAAAGTAGGAGAGAGAGAGAGAGAGACAGTTGAAAGGAGTGTGTTACAAATTATTAGCAGGATTGTGGAATACTAATTATGAAGACAGATCGAGAATTCGTAGACTGCAGACTCTAGCAAACAGGAGAAAGAAGGGTAACATGATTGAGGCTTATATCCTTCTAAAAGAGTTATACAGGTTACCAATAGATAAAATTTTATTTTATGGAGGGTAGTGAAGTTAAAAATTAATATTGTCAAGAAGGGGGTGAGAGCTAGATTTTTCTCTCGTGAAGTGATTGGAATGGATTGGCATCGGATATTGTGTGTACAAGTTGCGTGAATGAGTTCAAGAACAGGGAGTCGCTAATTAAGGGAAGCCAAATCTACTACATGACTTCCCTTAATGAGTCTCTGACTCCTTGGAGGTCTCTCTTAATAATAATGAAAAATTTCATCAGATGATATCATATAATGTCCCATTCAGAAGTTTATAGACCTCAATTATCTCGCCCTTCTTTTTCCTGTTAACCAAAATTTGCAGTCCACATACTCTCATTCTGTCCTCGTGATCTGCATTCCGTAATCCCGATATAATCTTTGTAATTCTTCTTTGCACCCTTTCCACAGCTTCTTTATCACCTTTGAACCCAGGAGACTAAATCTGTGCAATGTAGCCCAGGTGCAGTCTTATTGAGGCCTTATAGAGAGGCAAAATAACTTCTACAAGGCCTCAATAACACTGATATGATAGTGAACTTTGAGATATCCTTATATCTCAAGGTTCACTTCAATATCGCAATTATCCTCTGAGTTGTATTTGCGTTATTTGTCCTTTGAACTTCAACTCTCTATTCACCATAACTCTTAAGATATCAAGTTTTGTCATTACTCCAAATATAATCCCACCAATATAATATGCTGTTAGATATCACATCATGCTAAAGTGCATACCTTTACTCTTACTAACATTGAATTGATAGCCATTATCATTTACCCACAGTTTATTCAATTCACCCTGTAAATGCTGCATATCTTGATTGCTCTCTCTAACTTTGCATCATTGGCAAACAACTGAAGATCTCCTGTCAGTCCCTTTCCAATATCATTAATGTATAAAATGAACAACAATGGTTCAAGGACTAATCTGCGAGACACAACACTGGTCACGTTAAATCTGGCAGATTCACATTCCCATATCTCTTTTTGATACCTGTCCATGAGTCACCCATTTATCCAATCCAGTAGTTTTTATTCCAATCCTGTATTATCTAGTTTATGCAAAAGCTGTTCATGTGGTATCTAAGGTCACCATGAAGCATAAACCTTTCGTGCTCTCACAAAACAGCATGCGTGAAGCATAGCTATTGTTCATTTGATCTTTATGCTTTCCAAATTTAAAAGTATATTAATTGATAAATTAAATTATTCAAAGTTATCCTACAATTAAGATGAGTGCTGTTGCTCTATGCACTCTTAAAACTTTCATATATCAATAAAAATGTAATCATACAGTCAAATTGATGTGAATTTTGTAGTTAAAGTTGCATAAGCAACACCACAGTACATACAACCTAAATGGATACACAATGCCACTGATGTGTGTGTGTGTTATATATTGAGTTTGCAAATGCTGTTATAACTTGAACAGTGCATAAACCTTTAATCTATCAGTAAATAATTTACAGCTTTCACTGCCACTGTTCACTATTCACTCCAAATCCATCTTCAAGCTGGCAATGCTGAGGTACCATTTCTTGCAAGCTGTTCTCTCAAGCACCTGACCATAATTTGAAGTCCATTGAAGGCCAGTATAGCGTGAGAGTGCTTTGGCTAAATGTTTGGCTAATTGGTATGTGGAAGAATCAATGCCATCCACTATGGGACGTAATGGCACATTTTGTTTGTATTTTTGGAAGTCCATATATTTGGTGGGGGGGGGGGGGTGTCTAGAATTGCAGACATATAAATACAAAATATAAACAAAATGTGCCATTATCTTCCATAGTGGATGGCATTGATTCCCCCACATACAAATTAGCCAAACATCTAGCCAAAGCGCTCGCACACTATACTGACAATGCACCATCACACATATAAAAAAAAAAAAAAAAAAAAAAACTCTGCCTACTTCAAAGCCAGTAAAGAAAACCTCTCACTCCAACATACTGACGTAATGGTCAGTTTTGAAGTCTCCTCCCTATTCACAAATGTTCCACTCAAGGAAACCTTAGAGCTCATCAAAGCCAAATTTCCCTGCGATATCTCAGCCCTATTTCAGTTCACAATGAACTCAGGCTATTTCGTTTGACAAGGAAAATTCTACAAAAAGATAGAGGAAACAGCCATGGGTTCACCACTCTCCCCACCCCTGGTCAACTTCTTTATGGAGACTTTTGAACAGAAAGCCTTAAACTCAGACCCACAAAACATCACTGTTTGGCTTCGCTACGTTGATGATGTATTCGCTATTTGGCCACATGGCTCCGATACATTTCACACACACACACACACACACACACACACACTTAAACAGTCAACACCCCAGAATCCAGTTCACCTTGGAAAAAGAGGAAAACAACGGTCTCTCTTTGTCTTGACATTCTAATCATTTGCCAGCCTGATGGATCCTTGGTTTTCTCTGTTTACAGAGAACCCACCATACTGGCAGATACATTCACCAGCAACCCCCCCCCCCCCCACACACACACACAACAATATGGGGTTATAAAAACACTATTTAACAGAGCAAAATTAATTTGTTCAGATGACAATGCCCTAACCACTGAACTAAACCACATCTTTAACACTTTCTTAGCCAATGACTACAACCACCAAAAAATATTAAAAACAGCTAACCATACCCCCCCCCCCCCCTTCATAACAAAGATTACACTAAATTCATCACCATTCCCTATATCTTTGGCACCTCTGAAAAGTTGACCAAAATCTTTTAAAAATATGACTACTTCTTGTTACAAACTATATAATAGATTGGCATCCCTTATCTGCTCCACCAAAGACCTACCTGAGGTATACCAGGTCCCTTGCAGCTGTAAACTGTCCTACTTTGGCGCCAAACAAGCAAGACAGCAAATGTCAGGATTTTGGAATACAGAGTACATCAGATTTCACCAGTACTGCCACTCTGGGCTTGCAGACCATGCTCTGGATACCTGCCACATAATACGTTGGAAGAAAGCCACGTTAATACATCGCAGCAAATTTGAATATGAAAGATTGTTCGTGGAATTAGTCTCAGCTCTAAAAAAAAAAAAAAAACTTTCCAAACCTCGACAAATTTGGGAAGCTTGTATCTTGAGAACTTCAGCCCAACAGCCAAGACAACCCAATATAGCCTGCTAGGGAGCACCTTTAGCACTCTAGGAACAACAGTAGTTTTCTCTCTTCTGTCTCATTTGCTTTTTGTAGTGCCTGCCTGCATGTGTCATAGTTGTATTTTCCCATGAAGATGGCAATGTGACATTGCCAAAATATAGGAGGTATTTATTAAAGTTTATTTTAATTAATATTCCAGTATACGTTATAAATTCCTTAAATAATTTAATAGTCAGGCTTGTACATTGGTAACACATATCTACAAGAATTACGAACATACTGTGAGTACTCATTTGTTTAAGAAATCTCTGAAGAATTGAAGTTAGAACAAGAGCAAGACATTTCTTTCATATGTTTTATTCCTGAAAGAAATAGAAAAGCATTTATTTTAAATGTTGGTTTATTTAATTTAAATTGAAGAAAAACATGCCAATTGAAGAGATTCTCTTAACGATGTAAATAGTATGTTATTCTGTGCACATTGTGAATTCATCATAATAATCAGAATACATGAAAGGAGTAGTACATATCTTACTGCTAATTATAAAAATATTATTTTAACCATAATACAAAATGATGGCATCACAGAATTTCATGCCAGATGGTGTGTGTGCCCAGGTAAACAAGACACTGTTGAGTTTGTCAGGAAATTGTAGCAAATAATGAAAAGCTACTGGAAAAAATCCTAACTGAACATCAGAAGAGTTAAAGATCGGCACCATCAGCATAAGAATCATGAACAGAAAAGAAATGGAACTAGCAGAAGAATTAGATAAGCCAAATTGACATAACGGGTATTAACAGGTAAACAAAGAAGACAAAATTCGGTAAAATCTTTCTAAGCAACAAATGCAAGATGTTATATTCAAGTCAGAGAAAATGAGTTGCTGTAACACTAAAATATGAGAATAATTCAACACTAAATATGAGAATAATTGTCTTTAATGAAAGCCATATAATTAAGTGATGTGGGAAAATATCAGAATGGGGAATTGAACAGTGAGATATATTTGTCTATGGTCTGACAGAAGGTTCTTCTAAAGTAGAATTTTTCAAGGCATTAGAAAAGGCAGCTGACAAAACAAAAAAGGAAAAGTTAGTCCTTGTTGGAGATCTAAACAGCAGAGTAGGAATTATCAAACATATAGAAATATTTTGGAAAAAAGAGCTTAGCTGATAATAATGGTGTCTGCTGAATTTCTTTTCAGGAGTAGTTATTACTAACACTATGTTCCAATGTAAAATTGTGCATAAATTCACATGGAGAGAAGATGCAAGGAATAAGAAAAGTCTCAATGACTATGCTATTGTCAACAGTGTTGTTTTCCTGCGGGTTTATGATACAAAAGTATACAGAGATTTGAAATAGGAAGTGATCACCATTTAGTGTTGAGCAGGATAAAATTGAACTTCATATTGAGAAGAAGGGTATGTAAGAAAGTATTGAAATGAATCAAAATTGAACAGCTTTCAGAGGTGAACTGTAGGCTCAAATACACAAACTTTATTCAAGAAAGAATGAAAGGGTTTAAAAACAAGACCCAAACTTTGTGTGTGTATATAGCTGGAGAGTTGAGACATTTCAGAGATCTAGACCAAATTGCAAATGGTGCTGATTGCAGTTTCTAGCAGTGAAGATGGAAACACCAAATTGTATGTATAAATTAATGTGATCTACAGCCAACTAAATTAAAACTATACTAAAGTTTTTAGCCAGTCTAGAAATTGTAATTGCTTTTAATTTTTAATGATATTTTAATTTTGTATAATGGTGGCATCATTGAGTACTGTCTTCTTTTGATATTTTATAAACTTGATTTATGTTAGATTTGACTGTCTTTGTTCCACTAGTCTAGATCTGTTTTTCATTTAATAGATTGATAGCATTTACCATATTTTTACAAGTGTTTCTTAACATCAAAATAAAAATTAATAGTAAAAGTAAGAAAAAAAAGTACAGAAATTCTAGGAATTAGATAAATTCAAGGAAAATAACTGTCACCATTGTCTTTTTCCATGTACAGGCTTTTATTACTATTAGTAAAATTCGCATTTACTTTTACCGATGAGTACCAGGCTAACGTTGGATTATTTACCCAAGATTAATTGCAAGAACAAGAAATATCATGCACATAGGCTAATAGATTATGCAAATGACTATTCAGAAAGTACTAAACCTCATGTATTATAATCGCAAAGTTCAATTAGTCTTCTCCCCCTTCCTAAATCAAAAATAACCCAACACTGTATGACAAATAATAAATTTAGTTTAATCCTTTATCTAATGTGTAAGCAAACAAAGTTTGCACCTGAAGTATCTTCAGGACTGAGGCAACTTATGGTAAAGTTCGACCAAGCTCTTAACACTCCTTGTCTTAGTATCTCCCATAAGGCAAAGCACATCTCCTTGTGGACATGTATAATGCTACGCATTAAGGGAAGGGCCACTACCCAGACCGGTTTTGACCTTTATATATATAGGTCTCATCAGTGGGAGCCAGACCCAGAGGTGGTGATACTAAGGTGGAAGCAATGGAGAAGTCATATTTACCTATACAAGTTGCCAAAAGGTGTCGCCCTTCCCTTAATACATAGCATTATACATGTCTGCAAGGAAGATGTGCTTTGCATTATGGGAGATACTAAGACAAGGAGTGATGAGAGCTTGATCCAACTTTACCATGAGTTGCCTCAGTCCTGAAGATACTTTAGGTGCAAACTTTATTTGTTTACACTTGGATAAAGGATTAAACTAAATTTATTATATTATTAAATTCTTAAGGAATTGAACAATGTAGCTACGAATATAAATTAAATTATACTTTAATAAATATTTCCGATATTTCGGCAATGTCACATCACGTTGCCATCTTCAAAAGGAACTTACAAAAAAAAAAGGAACGTGCACGTAGGCAATACAACACAGTAACTGATACTGTGTTGTATTGTTGTGATAATAATGTTACTGTGTTGTACTGCCTACGTGCACGTGCCTTTTTTTGCAAGTTCCTTTTGAAGATGGCAACGTGACGTTGCCGAAATATCGGAAATATTTATTAAAGTATAATTTAATTTATATTCATAGCTATGTTGTTCAATTCCTTAAGTAATTTAATAATGCATAACCAACATATAAGCCTGCCTACGTAAATTTATTATAGTCTAACCAAGTGAAAAAAAACTTTCAACTGTATGACAAAATTAAAACAGCTTTTAGCCTGTTTTGATGTCACTGTCCTACATAGTTACAAATATGTATCAAAGACATGATTATTCCACTTTAATTCCTTTTTTTTGCTGATGGCCTCTTGAATATTTTGTTTGGCAAGACATTTTTATCTTCTGAAAGAAATCACAGCCCTGGTCAATCTACTGTCATATTACTATAAGGAGAAAGGCTATCACAATATACTATTTTGAGTTCAAGTGTGATCTTTTTATTTTTTATTACTGTCCACAAAATTATCATTCAGTATATTATTAAATTTGATTTATTTATTCTGTTCCCAGTTTTTTCTTTTGATTAAAAAAAAAATACTTTTTTTAAACAGAAGAGAGAATGTGAAGTTGGTGGTTTATTTACTTTTTCTTTAGGACATTCATGTCAGCAAACAGATAAATTCTTGATAATGATAATGCCTTTGAAAGACGGTGAACTTACCCTTACAGAACTAGGACACAGGTGGAAGACATGCCCACGTGAACATATAATTGAACATAAGTATATATATATTTTTTTAACTCTTGTAGTTCATAAAACTTAATGGAAGTTTTTTCACTTGGCTATGCTACTAATTATATATTTGGTTTAATCTTTGATCCAAGTGTAAGCAAACAAAGTTTACACCTGAAGTAGTCCTGAAAAAATTCAGGCACAAACTTTGTTTGCTTACACTTGGATAAAGGATTAAACTAAATATATAATTCATAAAACTTAGTTTATTTTTTATTTATTTATTTATTTTTTTGGAAAATAAAATTTATTTTAGATATTATTTTTATTTTAGACTATATGACTACTGAAGGTTTTTTATTTTATTATTATATTTTTATTTTTATAAAGCTCTATTTACTAATCAGTATAAAATAGCTTGCTTATTGTTGGAAGTTTATTTTCCACTTGGTTAGACTGTAATAAATTTAGTTTAATCCTTTATCTAAGTGTAAGCAGACAAAGTTTGCACCTGAAGTATCTTCAGGAGTGAGGCAACTCGTAGTAAAGGTGGACCAAGCTCTCATCACTCCTTGTCTCAGTATTTCCCATAATGCAAAGCTTATCTCCTTGCAGACATGTATAATGCTATGCATTAAGGGAAGGGCCACCACCTAGACCTGTTTCGACTTTTGACAAAACCAGTCTGGGTAGTGACACTCTAGGTCTTTTGATGCTCCCACTGATAAGACCTCAATAAAGGTCTTGTCAGTGGGAGCCAGACCCAGAAGTGGGTCTGGCTCCCACTCTGATACTAAGGCAGAAGCAATGGAGAGGTCATATTTACCTATACGAGTTGCCAAAAAGTGTACCACCTTATTATTAAATTTCTCTGTATTTAGAGAAAGATGTTGGAAGTTTATTTTCCACTTGGTTAGACTATAATAAATTTAGTTTAATCCTTTATCCAAGTGTAAGCAAACAAAGTTTGCGCCTGAAGTATCTTTGGGACTGAGGCTACTCGTAGTAAAGGTGGACCAAGCTCTTATCATGATGAGAGCTTGGGCTCCCAGCGACGAGACCTCAAAAGTCAAAACCAGTCTGGGGAGTGACCCTTCCCTTAATGCATAGCATTATGAGATTCTGAGACAAGGAGTGATGAGAGCTTGGTCCACTTTTACTAAGAGTTGCTTCAGTTCTGAAAATACTTCAGTGCAAACTTTGTTTGCTTACACTTGGATAAAGGATTAAACTAAATTTATTATAGTTTGCTTATTGTGTTTAGGAGCACCCTAAGTTTTGAACTTTCTGGCTTAGACTTATAATTTAGTCATTAAAACTATTACAAATAAGAAAATTGTATTGTTACATTAAATTAACAATAGATCATATATATTGAAAACATAACTTGAAACTATGTACAGCTGAAATTGCAATTCACATTTTCAGAGAAAACTATTCCCCAGATTCAGAAAGCCACTATCCTACACTTTCAAAATAACAAAATGAAGTTACAGATATCAGAAACTATAGGCGTAAAGCTAATGGCATCTCGATAAATATTCATTCCGTAGAATTTGGAAAATTGGAAGCCCCATATTAGAATTACTCCCAGGTTTCACCCAATAAAAAATGACTAGCAATTTGTAGCCTATTTTAGTGAACTCTACCACCTTTTTTCACTTTTCATTCCATAGGAGTGTGCTCTTCATAATTCTGAAGGTGCTGCATTGAATGACACAAACGCCGTAATTATGAGATTATTATTTTTTTTTTAATTTATTCATCCATTTCTGGTGTTTTAAATTATATCTCCAAGTATTCTTAACCTTTATTTTTTGATCTTTTAAGATTTATTGTGTTTTTTTAATTCATTTTTAACTTATTCTTTTATGACCCATTCAGTTCCCTCCTTAAGTCTTTAAGATATTTTTTATCTAGATATTGTCTCAGTTAAATTATCAGGTCTTTGAGAATAGAAGTATGAAGCATTGCATTTCCACTCTAAATATAATTTCAAGGTATGTTTTTAAAATATCTATTGTAATTGAATGTAACTTAATGCAATTATTCATATTTTTAATGAATAAATCGCATATCTAAGCCAGTAAGTTCAAAACTTAGGGGTCTTCTTAAACACAATAAGTGCACTATATGATAGTCATTATTTTTTATATTAATTTTCCACATTTTTGATTTTACTCCACTCATCCTCCCATGGAAGGGTACAAAACTTATAGTATATCAATGTTTCTTAAACAGCCTTTAGAGAAAACAGTGTGAAGTGAAAAAGATTAGAGGATGGAAGTAGATGAAATCAGGTGGAGGGATTCACTTTGATGCTGGGCTGTAGAATGATACTAATTAGTTGCTGCATACATTTTTCTAGGTTTCAAGAAAATTCTGCATATCATCAAGAATTTTTAGGGATTGTTGTGCATCACTCCAAATGTTGAGAACAATACTCGGAAATCAAATGGAATTGGGATTTGTATAGGATTAATTGCAGTACAGGTTGGAAGTAGAGTCGTGATGGAGGTTAAGACTACTATGAATGTGGTATGTTTTGTGCCAGAAAAGCTAGGTATAAGTTACTTGCATCAGAGATAATCTTTCTTGCAAAAAATGTGTTTAGTTTGGTTTAATTTTTGAATTTAAAAATTTTTAAAGCATTGAATTTAAGAAGGCTATCCTTACCTCACTAAAGAATGACAAGGAGGCCAGTGTTTAAGGCATTGGTTATGAAAGACAGTTAAGCCCAAAATACTTAAGCAATACAAGGTTTGTTAAAGGAATGGAATATACCTTAATCAGGAAAACTATGAATAGTGGGAAGTCAGTGAGAGAAGGTCATTTATGTATAGGAGGAAGAATGTGGATGCAAGTACAGAGTTCTGCATTACTTTGGCATTGGTGAGGAAATTAGCAGAGAAGCTGGCAATACAGCTGCAGAGGATGGAAAGATAGTTTGATTAGTAAGTCTATCCTGAATCTGATCTCTTTCCTGGTATGTCAAGAGTAACTACACTGATTTATTTGAACCTTTCCATAACTTGTGTCCAAAGGTAGGTAATGTTGGCTGGGAGATCTGTAGATCAAGAGTGAGGCATAATCTATATTGGTAGGCAGGAAATGTTTGGCTTCTAGAAGGTGAGGTTTCTTGGGGTGATCTCAATTATTTTATAGGAAACTTAGGACAGTGTGGTGATAGTTTTATGGTTGACTTATTTTTTTTTGCTTTCATGCTGTATGGTAGATGATAGATTGTAAACAAATTGGATGGGTAGTAATTCTAGAGCATAACTTGTATAAATGTACCCTCAGAATCATTTCTTAATATTGTTTAGTAGGAGGTGGTTTTCTGTAATTTTCTGTAATCATCACTGCTTAAGTTGAAGGGAAAGAAAATGATGTCAGGAGTTCAGCATTATCTTTGATGTTATGATAGTAACATCTATATGTGAGAGTAGTAGATACATGGCAGAATGGAAATTGTACCCAGCAGCCTTAGTGAGGGATTAATTGTTTAATTGTGCAGGTTTATTACACTTTGCTCTTTCAAAGTTATGGTTTGAGTTACCAGGAGGAGAACTAATATCTATAAGATATTTGGATGGAAAACTAGTTAGGGAAAAGGCCAAGGACATTGAGAGAGATAGTATTACTTCCAAACCTCCATGCCACGAAGCCCAAAGACAAGACTCATTGCAGGATGTTGAACACTCGCAGACCACAATAACTATCATATTGCTTTGAATACATTCAATGTTGGAGCATTCACAACCCACTCTGGCAGCACATTTCACTCATTCACCATCTGTCAAGCCACAAATATCCTTTTCACTTCCTTACTCATGTGACCTTTGTATGGTTTCCAGGCATAACCT
Organism: Typopeltis vanoorti; assembly: GCF_054136105.1. Classification (NCBI taxonomy): domain Eukaryota; kingdom Metazoa; phylum Arthropoda; class Arachnida; order Uropygi; family Thelyphonidae; genus Typopeltis; species Typopeltis vanoorti. Next base: position 41,168,734 of record NC_143572.1, on the reverse strand, counting down.
CTTGCTCGTGCATCATCCATTATCCTATGAAATAATTGGAACCTATCAGAAACATGACTTCTCTCACCCCTCCTCCCATCTGCCAACTTCTGGAGACCACATTCCCTCAATCTGTTCTCATTCAATATTCAAAATTCCTGAGACAGTCTTAGTTATTTACCTCTGCACTCTCTGTAGCCAGGCGACCACATCTGTGCACAGAAATCCAAATAAGTTCTGATTAGTACTTTATACAGCAGAATCATCATCTTCTTATCCATACATGTCAGCATTTTTCTGGATAACCCTTACAACTTTCACAACATGTCTCATGAACTTCGGTTCCATGTTCACCAAGATCCCTTGCTTTCTCCACCTCCTGAAGCACAGTTCCTCTAATTTGGTAAACTGCATTCCACCATCTCTAGTCAAAGTACATAACTACACACAGCAACACTGAAATGATATCCCCATTCTTCAGCCCAAAACACTAACTTATTCAAATCCTCTTGTAACAACAATGCATCCTAATTTAGCATCATCAAGCAATAACTGAATATCTCCTTTCATATCATTGATATATCAGGTAAACAGTGGTCCCAGAACAAAACCCTCTGATACTGCACCCAAACACAACTTGCTGGCTCTTATTAGTCAACCATTCTAGCAATCAAATTACCAAATGATTACCCATCCATATCCCACTCAGTTTCAACAATAGTTTATCATATGGTATATTCAAATGTTTTATCAAAATTCAGATAAATCACTGTATAAGCATCTCTGTCTAGTACTCTAGTCATTCTGTTATAAAATGTAACTAAGTTACTAAAGTATAACCTCTCCTTAACAAACCCATGCTTCTTTCCTAAAAGATTTCCATTCTCATTAATTCAAGTTTGTATTCTGTTCTCTAGCCAGCATCTAACACTTTCACCACTACACTTGATATACACACTGGCCTATAGTTTGACACTACTGACCTAGATTTCTCCCTCATGCAATGGCACTATTTTTTCCTCCACTCTCTTGGGATTCCTGTTACTAGATGTCTGTTGAACAACCAAGTCAAGGGCACTACCATCTCTTTTGCACATTCCCGTAATACATATTGTGATATCCCATCCAGTCCCACAGCCTTATTAACAGCAAAGTTACTTAATATTGTAAACATTTCTCATTCTGAAACTGTCAGTCTTCTGTCCTCCTTCCTATTACTATTCTGCAGTACTCTTACCTCTCGCCTTCCCCTTTCATCTACAGCAAATACACCAACAAAATACTCATTGACCTTTCCCTTTATCTTCAGCAGATGTGACTCATGTTCCATCTTCAGCAGCTAAAGTCAGTCTTTCTTATTGCTTCAGCAAATCTCCTTTCATATGCCAATTTCTCTTTCCTTATTATGTGGTCTTCACCCTATACTACTCATGCTGCTGAGGGGATACCCTGTTCTTTGTCTCCTCCATAATGTTCTAATTCGCAGAAGCTCCTGCTTAATTTCATGATCCATGCATTTCACTCCTAGTTTATTTATCCTATGAACTGTAGGAATACAATTTTACATTGCCATAATTGATTCTGGAGCAACTACCTGGTACTACAGTAATCCCTCAATTAATGCGCTTCCAATTAGTGCATCATTTTTTTTTTCTATACCTAAATTTGATTAGTGTGCCTACATATATCTTAAAAATAAATGTTACAGATTTAAAAAAATTTTCTAACTATACATTTTTATGGCTAACTATTTTAAAAAATCACTCACCAGGACGAAATAATTTAGTTATCAGTTTAAAACATTTTACAAAGTTATTTTTAATGGCATACTATATTATTTTTGTGTACACTATGTTCCAAATTTACCACCAAAATTTATGTCTTCTGATAATTACATAGCATTTTGATAATCATATCTCGTGCCTCCTTTGCAATTGTTTTCCTTAGTTTTTTATTTATTTATTTTTATTTTAACGGTATTTTCCCAACCTTTTAATCATAAGTAAAAGAATTAGTGAGCAGAAAAGTGGAAGTGTGAAAAAGATTTGAAAAGTAATCTCATTGGAAGAAAAACTTGAAATGATAAAGTAAAAAGAACAAGGCAAGTACAGAGCAAATATAGGACAAGAACACTACTGAATACAAAGAGAAAGGTAAGGCTGCTTCAAGTTCATCATGTATGCATTCGAAATCAAAGTATTGTAATTATTGAATTGGAGAGACTTCTTTCTATATAGATCGCAGATTGTAACCAAAAACAGATCTGCTAAGCACTGACCTTGTTAAATCAAAAGCATTGTCTCTTTGCAACCTTGAAAGAAAGGGCTATCTATCAATGATGGAAAAGAAGAATTCCAAGCTAGTGCTGGGTGGTTTGAACATTTCAAAAATAGAAATAGCCTACATAATGTTCTAATCACAGGTGAAGCTGCAAGTGCAGATAAGGAAGCGGCTGCAAATTATCCAGAGAGTTTGAAGAAAATTGTGGAAGAAGGGGGCTATTATGACCAACAAATATTTAATGTTGATGAAACTGGCCTTTTTTTTGGAAGCGAATGCCTCCCAAGACTTTTCTGGCCAAATCAGAGAAATCTCAGTCTGGTTATAAAGTCGCAAAGTTGAATGAAATTACTGCTAGCAATATGCGAGCCATTTGGAAGCACATTCTTCCACATTGCAAATGATTTCAGAGGGTTTTCAAATGAATATAAGTTAATTGAATCTCATTCTGAGAAATTGAGTGATTCTGACCTGCTAAATTTAGATGCACAGCAGGAAGATCCTGAAGAATATGAAGAAAATTTAATCACTGACAAGCCCAAAGAGATTTCACAGAAACAATCTGAAAATATTTTTCGTACAATCTAAGTTTTTAAGCAGCAATGCTTAGAGCTGATACTGTTGAAGAGAGAAGCAGTAAATTTGCAGAAGAGTAGAAAAGGGCAATAGGGCTATACCATCAATTGTATGAATAAAAAAGAAACAGAATGCCCACCAAACTATGTTAGCTCAATTCTTTGTTAAGAAGTAGAATAATAAATGTATATTCTGAATATATTTGTATTGTCTTTCAGCTTCATGGTTTTCTTTTAACCAAGCCTGAGACCTTAATTCTTTTATTTAAAAAAATAAAAAAATTAAGGGTCAAAAAAGAAATTTGAGGAACAAATTATACTTTTTCCCATAAGTTATTATATTCGATTAGTGCTTTTCGATTAATGTGCCTGTTTTAAAGAATGCATTAGGCACATTAATCGAGGGGATTGCTGTACTTATTTCTCTCCCCTTTAACTGATCAAGCCACTGCATACTACCAGTCTGTTTCCTTATTTTATCATACCCCCCCCCCCCACTGTGTAATTCCCTATATCTTTCTTATTCTGTGGAGCTTGAACCTGCCAGCCACTCTCCCACGTCAAAACCACATAATCATTCTACCCAATTGGTGGCATCATGGCGATGTCTTCTGTTATTACTGTCTGAGACATTGTTAAATCCAACACTAAAGTTCCAGAAGTTGCTTCAACTTATGCTGCATAAGTTGTCCTTGAGTAGTTCAAAGAATTCAATCTCCTCACTTATTTGCTGCTCCCATAGTTAGTCACCTATTATTATCACTTTCTTGTTGCTTATTATTCACATCCGTCTGAACATTTCAGAATTATGTTTGTGCTAACCCTACACGAGTTGGCCTGGAAGCCATTAACATTATTATTTCCTTCAAGTTCCATATTGATAGGACACAACTCCTCTGAAATCGTCAGTAATACCCCACCTCCTCTTATCTTTTCTGTCTTTTTGAAAAATACTCTATAACTAGCATATGTCGTTCTCCATTTAACCATATCTCATTGACACCAATGATTTATGGCCTAACTGTATCAAGGCCACAAACTCTGCATCCTTATTCCTAATACTCAATGCATTAATGTATAAGCATAGTGTTTTTCTCTGGCTCTTCCTTCTTTCCCACAATTCCTTATCCCATCATCATCATTCAAGTCCTTTAAGGCCATCCCTACGCTCCTGTCTTGTCTTCCTTTTGCCCATTATCTCACATTAATTCTAGTATCTTATTTACAGTCCACCCATCTAGTTTTAGTTTCCCAGGGGGGGAGAGAAGGAAGATTGATCACCCCAGTAAGCAAAATGGTGAAATGGGATTAGTCATCTGTATAGTTGGCATTTTATCTAGCTTTAGTGGGAGATTCTGTATGTTGCACATAGCAACCCCCATTAAGTTACAATTGTAGTTACAAGTATAGCTTCTATTAAAACACTCAAGGAATTGAACAGCATAGTTAAGAATATAAATTATACTTTAATAAATATTTCCGATATTTCAGCAATGTGACGTTGCTGAAATATCAGAAATATTTATTAAAGTATAATTTAATTTATATTCTTAACTAAGCTGTTCAATTCCTTTAAGTGTTTTAATAATGCATAACCAACATATAAGTCTGTCTACGAAAATCAAGTATAGCTTCTCTCATAAAGAATGTGAAATTTGATATACGAGTCAAATCTAGATAAATGGGAGTGTTTTTTACATTCCTTGCAGGTTCTACTTGTGTGTCCTATTACTAGGTATCTACTAACCAAATTGTATTCTGTATTCACCTAAACGATATGCAAATATGGTGGTACCAGGTGATCACGTGTTATGTTGGCCAAGCTTTCACATTGTTAATCCTTTCTTTTAATGTTACACGGTGATCAGCATTCATTTTTGAAATTATGGATTCTACAACCGTGTTAGAATAACTCTTTTTATTATCCCGATGTTTTGATCTTCACATCAAGATCATCATCTGGAGCATACGTAAATATACAAGACAAGCTGCGTTACATTTCAAAAACCGTAAGCTAGAGAAACAGTGATTTGATCACATGCTACTCACTGTCATGACCTCTAGTGGGAAAAAAAAAAGTTAATTTAATTTTTGATTACATGAATAAATATTCTTTCCTACAGATGGTTTTCCTTCCAGTAACAGTGATGTCCTATTTCTATTATTACAATTGTTTTTGATTTTTAAAAAAAAAAAAAAAATTATAAATTACAACATGAATAAACTTTCTTATAGATTTTTTTTTTTTTCTTCCTTGACAGTGATGTCCTATTTTTCCGTATTAAAGTTGTTGTTATGGATTTTCTAGAGTCCTGTTTATAGTTGTTCTTGGAGAGGAAAGATTCGTGGGATGAATATATGCCTTCCATATGTATGGGATTTTTAGACCATCATTATTGTTTAGATTGGGGTGGTTGATAATGTCTCACAAACTTCCTTAAATTTGCTTTCATACCATGTTTTGGTGTGATGTAGACAACTAGTGCTTTTCCAGTCAATTCTATGTACGGTGTTCAGAGCATGATCAGAAAGGCCAGCTTCACCATAATTATTATATTTGATGTGTCGTTTATGTTCTTTTTTTTTGTCTGAACGGAATTGTGCGTCCTGTTTCTCCTATGTATGGTATGTTGCAGGTGCAGTAAATACAGTATACTCCAGGGTGGGTCAGCAGAGGGAGGGGGTCTTTGGATGAGTTGAGTAAGCTTTTTAATTTTGCAGGAGGTTTAAAGGTGGCTTTGAGTTTGTATTTTTGTAGTACTCTGTTTATTTTGTCTATAATAAAGAGTTATTCTAACACGGTTGTAGAATCCATAATTTCAAAAATGAATTTCACATGTTTAAAGCCACCACTTTTCATCAGGTCAGCTGCTAGGACAATCTCAAGGTCAACAGAGTTGAGGCACCATCAACATAAGGGAGATTTACTCAAAATTAAATGGGTCTAACAGATGAATTGCAGAAATACCATGTTGACATGATTGAATGAACTTTGAAAACAGATGATATACTTATAAATAATGACTGTTATACTTCTGCAGTAGTGATCAACAGTGGTTATAGAATTTAATGCTAAGCTTGAAGATAAACTTCATTGTGGCCAGAAGTTTCTAGTCGAGCAACATGGGCAAATTTCAAACATGGATAATTGGATAATGATAGATACTTTTGTAGTGTGTTCTCATATACATATTTAGAAGTATATCATCTGTTTTCAAAATTCTTCATCCAATCATGTTAACATGGTATTTCTGTAATTCATCTGTTAGATCCATCTTATTTGCCAGCGTGGTTGGCCGATTGGTTAGCGTATCTGCTCTCCTGCCAAAAGGCTGTGGGTTCGAATCCTGCCGTGGGCATGGATGTTTGTGATTTGTCTTGGAAGTGGTGGTGGTGATGGCAGTAGATAGTGTTGGTGTAATTGGGGTTATTTGTGGTTGGTGGATTTGAGTGGTGGAGACAGAGTTGTAGATTAGGGGCCTTCCCTTGGTGAGTCTTTGGACTCCTTTGAAGTGTCACATAATAATAAAAGATTATAGTAGAGAAGAAAAAAGAGAAATATTAGAGAAAAATTGAGGTATTAGAAATAACTTGACATAAAGGAAAAGTAGGCTCTTCTATAGACCTAAACAGCAGGGTAGGAAATAAATCCCAGTAATGTAGAAATGTGTTGGGAAAATTTGAAGAAAAGAGCAAAGCTAATAACATGCAAGTAGCTGCTGATATTTTGGTCTTACATAGGCTAGCCATTAGTAACACTATGGTATGTCCTAAAAATATGCATAAATTCACATGGAAAGAACTACAGAACTGCCACACCAATATCATAATTGGAGTGGCAGTTCTGTAGTTGCCATAATAAAAAAAAGTGTTGGCTACACCTTTTGGCAACTCCTATAGGTGGGGATGACCTCTCATTGCTTCTGCCTTGGTGTCTCCACTACTGAACCTGGCTCCCACTGACGAGACTTCAATGACGGGCCACTACCCATACCACTACCGGTATGGGTAGTGGCCCTTACCTTAATGCATAGCATTACACACCGCATGGAGATGTGCTTTGCATTATGGGAGATACTGAGATAGGAGTGATGATAGCTTTCTCCACCTTTGCCACGAGTTCCCTTGGTGTTGCACCACCTTAGCTCAGTCCTGAAGATATTTTCAGGCACAAACTTTGTTTGTTCACACTTGGATAAAGGATTAAAACTAAACTTATTATAGTCTAACCAAGTGAAAAATAAACTCTCCCAGTCATGATGCTGACCTTTTTCATTCTTTCTCTTTTTCTGTGCTTCTCCTGTTTCATTTTTGTTCTGTTCTCCACCTTACCATCACTGGGATCCAGTGTCCTGCCACCATGTTTGCTATGTTGCCTGACAAAGTGGACTTCCAGAGGGGGGGGGGACCTAGGAGATACACCAGCTGGCTAGTTTCTCTAGGACTACTTGCCTAGTAGAAGCATGGATCAAAGTAATTCAAGATGGACTAGCCAGCTGGTATATCTCCTTTTCCATGATTCAGGGACAGAGCTCGAGGCTTGTTGCAGTGTTGGTATGTCAGAGATAATCCTGGCATTTCATTGCTGAGTGCATTTATTGCTGGCCCTGATAGTGGACACCCATATGTGACTCATTGGTGGGTGTGATCTTTGGTACCAAACCAAAAATCTCTGAGCATAAATCTTTCATGCCAAAATTATTCAGATGGCCTCATAAGCTCCAACAAGTACGTATAGGTACAACATCTGTAACAAAAATAAGAAGTAGAAGATGTCTGATATGTATAAATGCACCATTTCCATAATTCACACAGTAGGTGAATGGCTGAGATAGTGAAAATTGCCTTTTATTCAGAGGATTTTGAAGGTTCTTAAAAAAAAGTTTTGATGATATTCTTATGGAAACATCATGTCAGCACCATTCAGAACTACTGTGAGCATCATCTATGTGAGGAATATCAGTTATGGTAAACCCCTCAAAAAAAAAAGAAAAAACTACTTTAGAGGAGTTTATATTGGAATGGGATTTCTTTAATGTTCCAGATGAAGAGATGTTCAGTTTAAAAATCAGGGAATGACAGGTATGAGTTGCTTCCTGATTAGCAAGGATGTTGATCTAGTTCCAGCCAAGAATTTCATCCTTACCTGTGACTTATCCAGCATTATAAAAGAAGGATATCTGAACTGCCCTGCTAATTCTACATTCCTATGCTTTAAATGTCAGAAATGTAAGCATGTTCAAACTGCTTGTTATAGTGCTATGATCTGTGCTCAGTGTGGTAGTAAAGAGCATGATGATAATTTGCACTCTGCAAGAAAACTTAAATTTATCAACTGTGAGGAAGACTATCTAGCTTATTCCCAAGCATGCCAAATTCAGATGGATGACAGAGATACAAGAGATTAAGACTGAACAGAAAAAGTTTTTTTTTTTCTTTCCCACTTGGTTAGACTATAATAAATTTAGTTAATCCTTTATTCAAGTGTAAGCAAACAAAGTTTGCACCTAAAGTACCTTCAGGACTGAGGCAAGTTGTGGTAAAGGTAGACCAAGCTCTCATTACTCCTTGTCTTGTTATCTCCCATAACAAAGCACATCTCCTTGTGGATGTGTATAATACTATGCATTAAGGGAAAGGCCACTACCCAGACTGATCTCGACCTTTATTGAGGTCTCGTCAGTGGGAGCCAGACCCAGAGGTGGTGATACCAAGATGGAAGAAATGGAGAATTCATCTTTACCTATACGAGTTGCCAAAAGGTGTCTCACCTTAGTATTAAATTACTCTGGATTTAGAGAAATATGTTGGAAGTTTTTTTTTTTTCTTTTTTCCACCTGGTTAGACTATAATAAATTTAGTTAATCCTTTATCCAAGTGTAAGCAAACGAAGTTTGCACCTGAAGTATCTTCAGGACTGAGGCAACCCACCTTTACCACAAGTTACCTCAGTCTTGCAAACTTTGTTTGCTTACACTTGGATAAAGGATTAACTAAATTGATCGTATCAGGATGCAAAGAGGAAGCCAGCCACTAGGACACCTTTTTTTTTCTCTGAAATCCTCTCTTGCTGAGGTGAAGAGAATATCAAAAGAGAAAAGGTCAAGAGGATATCAATTAAGAAAATTTCAAAGCAACACAAACCTGTACATCTATTGCACCATCCAATAATTTCAGCATACCTTAACTTATCTTGAATGCTTCTCTTTGGAATGAATAAATTATGCAAGCTATTTCAGCCTCACTCCTGAAAGAAATCTTAAAATGATTCCATTAATCTATCATGACAAGAGTTACCCAATAAACAAAACCCCACAGTGACAAAAGGGATACTTCTTTAACCACTGCATCTAAAGTAGACATCAGAACTCACTGTGGTATTCAGTTATGTAAAAATTTCTCCAGATGAAGGAATGAATACCAGCTGTACTTTCCAAGATCAACTGAAAAACACAAGTCAGACTAAGGCAAGTTCTTAGCTACTCATGAATTCTGCAGAAGGAACTTGATATCGAGTTTCTTCTGCAGAAACAAAAATCTATTTCTGTCTGCAGGAGACATTTAAAACCCAATGAAAAACCCACCTTAAGTCATTTCACCATAATTTATAAAGACAATTGGAGATGGACCTGCTTGTCCATCTCCAATTAATGAAGAATTAATTGGAGATGGATTTACTATCCATCTCCAATATGAATAGTATTTCATATTGGAGATGTTACTATCCTAGTGGCAATTACATATCTTTTCAGCATATACAACTTAATACTGCTCTGGAAGCTTATAGTCATCTGCCTCTCAGTGGGATTTCTTATTGTACAGTATGTTCCATATGTTTTTCACCAAGTTCTGAGTTAGCTCAGATCAATCTTGATAATCTTATATTGCAATTGCCTCCATCCATATTTATGTGAGACTTAAATGGATTCAGCACTCTGTGGGATAAATAATGCCACATGAATGGGTTGTTGGATGTATGCTTGATGATGTGCTCTTTCTTTCGCTTCATAATGCATGCAGTACCTTCTTTCATATACCTACCTGCTTGTATTCTGCAATAGATCTTAGTCTTCTTCCCATTATTCTTCCACTGCTCATGTGGGACATCAAAGTGAACATACAGGAAACAATCACTTTCCTATGCTTTCCAGTATATCCAATGCAAAAGCAGAAAATTGACTAAGCTGAAATATTTTTTTGAATCTTGCAAAATTTAATCCCAAGGCAGTTAGCCCAACACATATTAACAATGCAGTGATGCATTTAACATTCTATTGACTTGACCATTCAGCAGTAACTGCAATTCCAAAAACATCATCTCATTATTATCTGAAAAGATGATTGAAAAGAGCATGGGGTATATTTTGGATGGAAGAATAATTTTGGTGAATGCAAATGATAGGGAGGTAATTGAAGTGGGTGAAATAGTTGAATTACTAAGTCAGCATTTTGCAAGGGTATGTCATCCAGGTGGAGATCTTGTAGTAACAAGAGAGGCAAGGGCTTATGTGGAAATAGGGATAGCTGAACTGGAGGCATTTATAAAATATTACAGAATCTTGATGTGAATGCAGCTATGGGATTAGATGGTGTAAGAGAGTTCTTATATTACAAGCAAGTGCTAAGGAACTGTCAGTGCCTCTGACCACAATGTTTAATTTGGCTCAGCTCTGGGTTGGTTTCAAGGAAAGGTGGGAAAAAGGGAAAAATGGTTCCTTTTGCATGAAGAAGGCTCCAAGAATGAGGTAGCATATTACCAACTGATCAGCATCTCAGGAGTGGTGGTCAAGGTATTGGAGAAGTTGGTTAAAGAAAAATTCTTGGAATGGGATTGTGAAGGCTAGGTAACTTACTCACCTTTTATAATACAATAACAGCTGAGTTAGATAGAGGTAATGGCTATATGGTGATTATTGCTAGACTGCAAAGACTTTTGGCAAGATGCTGCATAAAATTCTGATAAATAAATTGCAGCAAATGGGGATGGATATGAAGCTTGTGAAGTGGATAAGAGAGTGGTTGATGGAGAGATGTTTATTCAGGAATATAGTACAGCAGAAGGCATGTGACTAGTGGCATGCCACAGGACTCTGTACTTGGCCCACTACTAATTAATTTGTACATTAATGATATAGAAAATTATCTGAAAGGAAATATTGTTTGCCAATGATGCTAACTTGGGTAGAGCAATAGTCAATAAAGATGTTCAAATTGTGCAGGATGATTTAAATAGACTGGTGGCATAGGCAAAGGAGAATGGATGTCAGTTTAATGTGGCAAAGTGTAAGGTTATGCATTTCGGGGTGAAACAATTACCAGCTGTGTATCATAGTGATGGAACTGTACTGAAAAAAAAATGAAGCCAGAAATTTTGAGAATGTTGGTGGATAGGGAGTTGAAGTTTACAGGGTATATTGCAAAAGTAGCTCATTGGATTACTTGGTTACTGGAGAACACCCTGATGAGCAGAAATAAGCAGATTGTTGTACCTCTTTATAAGGCCTTGATAAGATATCTTTGACTACTGTGCACAGATTTGGTCGCCTGGATTCCTTGTGAATGAGGAGAGGAGGATGAGACAGAAAGGGTCCAGGAGCAAGTGACCAAGATGGTGGCAGGTGTCTATGGAACGTACCTTATGTAGACAGAATTTAGATTTGTGAATTACAGAAATTAGTGATAGGTAGAAAAGGGGTGATATGATTGAGAGAGATAAATTACTGAAAGGTTTACAGGATTAATACAGAGGACATTTCTCAGAACAGGTCTGGTGGTGGGAGAACTAAGGATCATCTTTGGAAATTGAGCAAGAGTGTGAGGACTAGAATTTTGCTTGGAGAGTGATGAGTGTGTGGAATTAGTTTCCAGAGTCTGTTATGAGTGCCCTGACTGACTTCAAAGCAAAGTATGATAGATATTGCATGAATATTGGATAGTGCTTGGCATAATATTTAAGGCCTCCCCTCGATGAGTCCACTGACTCCATGGAGTTTTTCATGTAATAATAATAACACAAGAAATATTTCAGAAATACCTGCCACATCAATTCTCATAGCTTTTAAGCATGTTACTTGAGACAGTTTCAAAAGTCTTTGATTTTACATCACTTATCAGTCACATGACCAGTGTGATGAAGAATAGGTACATAATGTACCATTCATGCTACTCTTGAACAAAATTGCTGAGCCCAAAGCAGTTCTAGACAATTTTAGCAAGCTTTGCAAGAATGTTTCCTTGGAATAAACAATAACCATTAGTTATCCAGATATATATGGACCTTAGTTTTTCACAGAGAAACTTGAAAGGCTAGGTATATCAGTTGCCTGTCTCTGAATCAACTTTGCAGTTTCCATCATACAGGAGGAATTTTTCACTTGAATTGCAGAGTAGCTGGTTGATCATGGAGCATTAGTAGATAAAATTCTGTAAGTTTGTTTCATTTTGTTTCATGTTTGTATCTGTCGAGAATAAACCAGTTTATCATATGTCATTTATAATTATTCTTTACTTAGAGTAATTCCTTCTTTATTCTGTGTCAATCACTTATGTGAGAAATGTTTTGTTAATGTGCTAGTATAATCTTAGTAGCCTAATTAAAAAATATTCTGTGGTTTGTAAATATTGTGTGTGTGTGTATATATATATATATATATATATATATATATATATATGCAGGAATTTTTTTTATTCTGTATAAGTACAGTCATCTCACTGTAGCAAATGCCGTTATAACACGCCATAACAAAAGACCAAAAGGTTTTGTCCAAAGTCTCAAAGGGAAAGTGCTATTCTAAAAAAATAAATAAAAATACGCCTTAGCAACTATTTCTGTGATCCCTACACGTTTATTATGGTGAGAGTCAATTATTCATAAATTATATATACAAATCACAAATAGTTTTTTAGATCAGGAATAACACATTTGCAAAAATTATTCTTCACATAGTAAAATAACAGACATAGCCATTATACTTATTATTTGCTTCCAGTCTATTATTTACATCACACCAAGGAATCGAAGGATTTTTTAAAACACTGAACAACATGCAACCAAATCTTGAAATAAAGCATAAAAGTAAAATATTGAGCTTTTTTTTAAAGGAGGGGAATACCACGTGCAGTGGTCTCAGTTTCTACATATATTCATAAATTTTTCAGTTTGACTTACTTATTTTAACTTACTGATCTCGTTTTCTTATTAAGTTTCCTATTAATTTTCAGATATTGGTTTCAATTTCACTTGGAATTGTATATTTATATGTCATAGACTTCATTTCTGTTTTCATAAATTTTTGTGTCATATGCTATAAACCACAGTGATGTTTAACGGATGAAAATTTTCCAGTAGTTCCAATAAACTAACTATAGCCTTTTTTAAAACAAAGACTACAAAGTATTAAAAAAAAAACCAGTCTAAATGAGTTTCCTTTGTTTATCATCACTCATATACTAGATCGGGTTTTTGCAGAGTAGAATCATGAACTTCTGTAATTATGTGATAAGAATTCAGCCAATTAGCAGGTGATCCCAGAATTAGTGGTTAAGGGGCTCTGTGAAATTAAATCGGTCATTTTTTTTTGACATATCTGTACCAAAAGTAAGAAATGTGATTCTTAGGTATTATATTTTGATTTTATTGAATAAACTAGTGATCTTGGAAAAGTTACTGATGACTTTAGATTATTCGGTCCATGTTATGCAATTTAAGAACAAGATGAGTTTATTACTACTGACTTGTTTATAGTGATCAGGTACCTTTTTTCTCCCTAGGCTACAGTGTATAACAGAGAATCCTTCTGCAACACATAATTTTGAATTACAAAATTCCTTGAACAACATCAATAGTGCCTTAACAAATCTAAGATCTAAGGTAAGATGCATTTTATAATTTTGTTGCAATATTTTAATCCTGTGTATGGTGTGTATGGAGAGTATAAAACGCACATAGTGGAATGAGGTTTATCTGAAAGGTACCTTAAGGACAATACTATTATGAGAGTCTAACAGCTGAAATTGTTGTGCTATTTTTTTTATCACTAAGTATGTTAGTGATATGTTATACTCAATGCAGTTGGGTATGTTAGTATACCCAACTGCATTGAGTATACTAATATACTATACATTCAATGCAGCCCTTATAGATGTGCTGCCACTGGTAGATGGTATCAGTGGTCATATTTAAAATGAAGACAGGAAGAAATTTAACATTGTTAACATTCAGGAATGTGTGAGTATGGTCACTTAAACAGAATGAAAGAAAACCTGTTTGCAAAACAGTTATTTAACACCAAGATGGTAGGGAAAAGACCAAGTGGAAGAACAGGTCTAGGTGGGTTGATTCAGTCAGAAGTGCCTTAGAAGCATGAAATATTAGATATAGTATTGGAGTGCTGACAAGTAATAAACTAATTTGGAGGAAAATTGTTGTTAGGAGATTAATAATGTAAACTTGTGTTTATAGCAACCTGACCACCCCCTTGAGAGTACATATAAGGAAATTGATTTGATATTTCTAATATCTTCATCTTTAATATGGTTGTACCATCAAAATCATCAGTTATTTATTAATTTTCTTCAGAACAATTGGATTTGTGACCACCAAAATCTTTGCTGCTTTAATATTTTTGATTTCTTACCAAGACAGTACATCAGTACAATTGGCATGCAGAAAGTTGAGAAAAATGAAGCTCGTTAATATGGAATAATTATGTTCAAGTCATATTCTGCAGATAATATTCTTTAGCAAATGCATAAGATGAGAGACAGTTCTAAAAGACAGCAGCATTAGTCCCTCCATAGCACAATTGGAAGAATGTCAGGACACTTGCTCTTTGGTTGGAAAAGACAAGTTTGATTTCATCGTGATTAGAGAAATCCTTAACAAGTGTTTTCAATTGAAGATGATCTTTCATACAGAGGCAGTAAAGTTTTTACATGAAACTAGTTTTTGGGAGAAATTGGATAGCTGCTTACACATGCTATAACAAATTTAGAGCAGCAGAAAATGAAGTATCTGAAGAGTGTGAAATGAATTTTTGAGAGAAGGGTTATTAATCAGTCTAATTGCTCTCCTAAGTCAAGCACTCTTGGAGTTCTAAAGTATCCATCCTAAACATGAGAACAGTATTTGAAGGTTAGATGTGATTTTTTTCTCAAGAGTTTATGGTTGTTCAAAAGTAAAAGTATTCTATGAAGGTGATATTTCTGATATGTTTATGCTAGGAAAGATCAGAGGTAAGAGCTAACCCAGGAAGAGAAACCTCATCTTGCATAGTCTTTGTGTCTCGTCAAAAGTAACATTGGTAGAAAGTTCTTTTTTTGCATGAAATGAGGTAGGATCAAATTTTACTAGCATTAAAATTAACAAGATTATCAGAATTGTATTGGAACTGAAAATTGGTTTAGAAGTTTGCCAAATGAGAGAGCAGAGGCAGTGTACTCTCATCAACAAATCTATATATTGGATTTGTAGTAAAGTCATTGATATGCAGACATTGATTTCGAAATTTGAGGGTAAAGATCCATCCACCATCATCTAATGTGTGCGATTAGAGAGAAAGTTGGTAGTTGGTAATTAGTTTATGGAATTAACAACGCATATAAAGTATATTAATTAAAGATAACTTTAATAAATAACTTCTATATTTCGGCAATGTCACGTTGCCATCTTCAGGAACATAAAGATATGGTATGTGCACACAGGCACTAACAAAAGCAAATGAGGAAGAAAGCAAGAAACTAATATTGTTCCTAAAGTCCTAATAGTGCCCTCTGGTGGGCTAATTTGGTTGACTTGGCAGTAGGGCTGAAGTTCTCAAAATGTAAGTCTCCCAAATTTGGGGTAGTTTCATGCACCCAAATTTGTTGAGGTTAGGAACGTTTTTTAGAGCTGCTGAAGATTCCTTGAATAATCTCTCATATTTAAACTTGCTGCGGTGTATTATTTTTGTATAATAATATATTTAGAGAAAGTTAGCAACCCAGATGCCAAACTTAGAAAACAGGCCATAAAATTGAATTTACTTAATAGGCCTTTGTGTTAGATCTTATCAAATCACTTAGCGGTATCAGGAGCAGCCCCTTAAGTTTATTCTATATATTTCCATGACATTTGACAACAGATAAATGGTATATGCAAAAAGATCCCATGTTGTCTGACAGTGACAGAATTTCTATATTGGCAGTTTGTTTGTTGAGTTTTCCAGGTAGCATAGTAGTTGGCTGTTTTTGTTACTTAAGAAAGAGTTGAATGAGTAATTAGAAAAGTAATCTGACAATGATTTATTACCCTTTTTTGGATATTGGTTAATTTCTATCTCTATTCATCAGTAGATAGGCAAACTGGAGGAGCTCAGAATATTGAGAAATATCATTGTGAATACAGCAGTAGGATTGGATGGGATATTGGCTAATGTGTATCTTGTACAAGAATGTGCATGATCTCATTACAAACTGTTTATTGAAGTCTTAAGTCTGATAAGGTTCTGAGGAATTGAAAAGAGGACAAGATAGTTAGATTACATAGAGGAGGCTTCAAGACAGAAGTATCAATTACATACTGATTAGTATTGCATGAATGGTGGTTAAGGTATTGGAAAGTTTGATGAAAGGTAGAATTCAGGAATGGATAGATAGGGATGTGATTCTCTATGGGAGGCAGTACAGAAAGTATGTCCTATCTTAGTAATTTACTTTTTATCATAGTGTGACAGTTGAATTTATCACCATATTTGCAATATGCACTTTCAGGGAATGAGCAGGTATTATGATAGTGCCACATGGAAAGTTTACATCATTGCCATCTTGTACCAACAATTGGATCATGCAATCCAATTGTTAGTACAAGTTATGCATTATGCATAACTTGACCTAGCGCCAAATTGATGTTTTGGAGATTAGTTTGTCATCTGACGTATAGTGATGTAACCTACCTATGAAATAATAGAGACCGAGCAGGAGTCTATATTTTCAGTTTTATTTCAAAGAGCTAACTGCCAAATGGAATAAGTTCCTTTTGACCTATTTGGCACTTGGTCAAGTGATGCATAACATGGTCCAATTGTTTTTCCAATCTGACACCTCAACAACTGCATATCCTCCACCTGGATGATACATACTTGCAAAGTGATCACTCATTAATGATTTTCCTGCATCAGCATTCATTAAAGTTATCTTTCTATAATCATTTTTTCCCTCTCACTCACTGCACAGCAAATTTCTAGAATTTCCTTTGGCCTGCTCAACTAATTTATTCTTATAATCTGATTTTGTTCTCTTTACCATGCTAGTCAACTTTTTGCCTGTACTTTATAATGCTCATGGGCATGCTGATCACCTTTTTTATTATATTCTCTCCATGTTTTGCAGCTCCTGCTTAATGATGTTACTCATCCATTTAACTCCCACATGGCTTTTTCTCCTGACCGAAGTCTGATAGTACTTCAAATACTCCTCCCCCAATCATTTCCCATGCATTATTCACATTATCCTCCAAGCTGCATCCTAAATTTGTTGTAATCACTGTCTGCAGATGAACCCCCCTTCTTCTGATGCCATCACCAGATTCAATACTCTCTAATCCCTTGTATCTTCCTCACATGCTGTTTTAGGTAATTATCTCTCAATAGCTGCATAAGCTCCATTTTCACTGAGTTAATTTGATAGTGCATATCTGTATCGCCTTTTTCAACCTTGCTGGCCTATAACAGCAACCAACTTATATTTTGTAATACAGTAATCCCTCGATTAATGCACCCCCGATTAGTGAGTCTTTTTTTTTTTTTTTTCAATACCCAAATTCGATTAGTGTTCCTATATACATCTTAAAAATAAATGTTAGATTTTAAAAATTTTCTATCTATACATTTTTATGGCTAACTATTTTAAAAAATCACTCACCAGTATGAAATATTTAGTTACCGATTTAAAACATTTTACAAAGTTCTTCTCTTTTATGATCATTGTAGTTTTTAAAGTGGTAACTATTTTGCTTGTATAACAGTTGGGAAATTTTATCTATAAAACATGTGATTTTGCATGTTGACGACCAATTCGTATGTCCTTCATTTCTTTCTCCCCTTCAATGATAATCCAAGAGTTAATTAAATCTCATTCTGAAGAATTGAGTGATTCCGACCTGCTAAATTTAGATGCACAGTGGGAAGATCCCAAGGAATATGAAGAAAATTTAACCACTGATAGTGAGCCAAAAGAGATTTCACAGAAACAATTTGAAAATATTTTTCGTACAATTTAAGTTTTTAACTTAGATTGTACGAAACTCCCTTTAGCAAATTCATCAAAGATAATACCACTGTTGTGAACCCAATTCTGGAGCTTGTTCTCACCAGCCTCTCCAACACTTTAACACAATTGACACACAGATAGGCCTATAATCTGATGCTTGAGTTCTGTCACCTCCTTTACGGAATGGTGCAATCTTGCCTTCCTTCCTTCCACTCCTTTGGAACTTGACCCAGTGCAAGACTCGTATTAATCAAATATGCCAACTCCCTGGTACAGTCCTTCAAAATATGTTGCTCATATTTTATACCTCTTGTTCACTGTCTCTCCTCATCATCAACTGCTCTTGAACTCTCCATGAATGATATCACAAGAATGAAAGGTCTTTATGAACTGCTCATTAAATATCTCAACTATATCCTCTGCAGCAGTTATTCTTGTACCATTTTCTCCAATCAATGTCATCCTTCCATAATCTTTTTTTTATTTTATTTTTTTATTTTTAATTTGCTGGTTACTTATCAAAAGAACTCTCTAAGATTTTTTTTTTGTTGCTGTTTCATTAACTGCTGCTCATACTTCACTTTTGCTACCTTTACCAACCAAGTCACTCTCCTTGCCTGTTCTTTGTAATCCTCATGGAATTGATAAATACTACTCCTCTTAGGTTGCCTCCATAATGCCCTTTTCCTCTGTATCGCTTGCTTAATCTCTTCATTCATCTCATTGTGGCTTTATTGTTCTTCTGTGCTATATTCAATCCATTAAATCTAATAATGAGTTATCCCTTCATGTTTGTTTTATGGCATTATCATTAATCTTTGATTGTATACATAAATCTATTTTTGGATGGGGAAAGGTTGGATGTTTCCAACTTTGTTTTTTGCATCATTGAAGCTCTTCCACTGGGCTGTTGATCATAAATGCTTGTTTGGTTTTCATGGAAGTCAGATGCCTACCATGAAATTTTGCTGCAGTCGTCTGCACCTTCTCTACAAACTTCATGTAAAGTTTTGTGAATCTAGAATTATATATAATGTAAAGTTTCAGTTCTGATGTACAGGTGCTGGTCACTTCATAGTATTCAACATGAGTGAAATTGTTCCTCCATTTTGAAATTTTATTTTGAGGAATGAGAACCAGAAAGAAAACAAGTGTATAATATTTTTTACTTGAGCCTTGCTTACTATTCACACTAGTTGGAAACTAGTACACCATCCCACTGGCCATTCATGCTTGATGTGCAGAATTTTTGAAATGACCCACATAGAAACAAATGCACAGAATCAATTGCTCTGTTCATATTGTAGTAAATTTTCAATACACACGCACACTTTTTTTTGTTTTAAATAAAAGCTATCCAAAGGCAGAAACATTAAGTACAAATGATTCCAGACTTTAGACTTTCTTTTATGACTATATATGACATATGAATAAATGACTATATTCTGTTTAGCAATGCAGATATTTCAACAAACAGAAATATTCTACATAAATACATGCAACTTGCAAGCCTACTTCTAAATAAAACCAAGTCTCTTTTTGTTATGTACAGTTTTGTTACTCTTTAGCAGTACTCCTATAAACTAAAATAATGATATTAATTTAGAAAATACAGCATAAAACAAAACATTTGACTGAATTTGGCAAAAATCAGTATTTCAGTAGTAATCTATAATTTTTCTGTGCTAAGTTTTTTTAAATAATTTCAGTGATGATAGGTTTTGGCAAGAAGCTTCAGGGTTTTGTATTCTGTATTATGTACTGTCTTGAATTGATTTTATTACTTTAGTTTTAAAATATCAGAAGTGGTGAGCCTAAACTTTCAAGCATTCTCAAGTATTAAGGCAAAGGTACCTTAATGTCATTAATATGTCTAGTGTGGTTCTTTGTAAATGTTTTGAAAGTTTATTTTTCACTTGGTTAGAGTATAATAAATTTAGTTTAATCCTTTATCCAAGTGTGAGCAAACAAAGTTTGCACCTGAAAGTATCTTCAGGACTGAGGTAAGGTGGTACAACACCAGGGCACTCCTTGCAAAGGTGGAGCAAGCTACCAACACTCCTATCTCTGCATCTCCCATAATGCAAAACACATCTCCTTGCAGATATGTCTAATGTTATGCATTAAGGGAAGGGCCACAACCCAGACTAGTTTCAACCTTTATTGAGGTCTCTTCAGTGGGAGCCAGGCCCAAGTGGAGATACCAGGCAGAAGCATTAGCAGGTCATTTCACTGAAGAGATCTCAATAAAGGTTGAAACTACTCTGGGTTGTGGCCCTTCCCTTAATGCATAACATTAGACATATCCACAAGGAGATGTGTTTTGCATTATGGGAGATACTGAGATAGGAATGTTGGTAGCTTGCTCCACCTTTGCAAGGAGTGCTCTGGTGTTGTTACCACCTTATCTCAGTCCTGAAGGTACTTCCAGGTGCAAATTTTGTTTGCTCACACTTGGATAAAGGATTAAACTAAATTTATTATGTAAATGTTTTGTTTTTCTTAGTCAAGAACTAAAAAATAAGTATGTAATGTATATTATATAGAAACGTTTTTTCTTTCATTTGAAATATTGAGCATTACATTGATGTACTGACAGATGCCAAAAGATTGCTTTCTCTCTCTCTCTCTCTCTCTCTCTATATATATATATATATATATATATATATATTTTTTTTTTTTTTTTTTTTTTTTTTTTTTTTTTACCCTTAATGGGGAAAAAAATATTATTCTGCCCTGTACAATGAGATTTTTTAGGGAACAGAAGCTGTCACCGAAAGTATTTAATTTTTAACCTGTCATTCATGTATTAATGTTTGCCTACTGCTTAAAAATGTAGAAAACATTTTTTAATCAGAATTTATCCCTGAATCTGAATTTCCAGTTTTCATAAAATAAATTAATGGATATGCTAGAATTTAGTTTCCTAAGAATTTTTGTTTAATTTTGTTCCTAACTATGTTTTGTTTTAAACATATATGTTTGTTAGGGTGGTTTTTCTGTTTGAGTAACAAGTTTCTGGGATTTTAAAAAAAATTGTAATTTTCTTATCTAGAACTGGTTAAACTTTCTTATTAGAATAAGGTATAATGAATCTGAAGTCATCCTTTCACTGATAAATCTTTCATGAGCAGTTACATACAGTGAAATCACTTATCCACAGTGTGCATTTGAGTTTTGATTTTGTTGAGTTATTACATGTTTATTTTTTCCTAGCTACCTACAGTTACCATTTAGCTTTTTACTATTTGTATATTTTACTGTTGCTTCCAATTCTTTTTCAGATAGAACAAATTGAGGCTGTGCAGAAAACTACCCAACAGAAACAAAAATTGGCACTTTATCTCTTATACTTTCTGTGTATTGTGTCTGTTTTCTATCTAATACAGTATATGAACATAGATTTCTTTTTTTTTAATAACCATTGTCATTCAGAAGGGCATTCCTGAATTGTATGTATAATTCTAAACATGAGACTTTCATTGGTTTTGATAAATTAAAAGATTGCAGGCATAACTTCAGAATCACATGATCAAATATTTCCTATGACTTACATTATCAACGAAGAAAATGAAAAGCTATTACTGAAAGTATGTTTTGGAAAGGTGATTATTATAAATATGTATATATCTTATGCATATATATATTTTTTATAGTGAAGAGAATATTGTATTATAAGTAATTATATTTTATGTACATCTAAGACTTTGCCATTATTCAGAGTTAATTTCATGTATATTACATAAAGACAATCTAATTCTTATTTTAGTGGAAAATGTTTAAGTTCTACTACTTAGTTAAACAACAACAAAAAAAAAAAAAAAAAAAGTGGGGAGGGGGATATAGCATGTGTACTAACCAATTTGGGTTACTTCTGATCCATGCTTAGTTGTGGTCTAATTAATGATTAATTTGGAGGATGCAATCTGTAAGCATGAATGAATAATGTTCCTTTCAAAATCAATGTGATATATACTCAGTAATATATTATTTACTAAGTGATAGATATTACTATCTTATTTATTGCTAAACAGTGATATTGCAGTGTGTGTAAAATAAAAAACATAAAATTGAAGGCTTTAAAATGAAATATAAAAAAATCCTAGAATGTTTAATTTAGTAAGTTTTCTGACCTTTTTTTTAACGTGTATTTTTCACAGAAAGAGTGTTAGTTACAATGCTGCAACAGGCTGCAGATCCTTTTAGGTGCTAATTACAAAAAAAAATACCCTCAAAGTTTCCTTTATTACATTTCTAATATATGGCCAGCAAAATAGTAAGATCATGATAACACGTTCTTTTGCCTGCTTCTGGTGCTAATTATAATATTAGTTACATAAATGTATAAAAAAAAATGATGGTACACTTCTTGAGAATTCGTTGGCTTTTTTTTTTTTATTTTGCTAAGTATATTTATTCATTCTATAAAATATATATATATATACACTATCCACTATAACAAACTACTCCTATGATCCTGGGAGTTTGCTATAGTGAGTTACATGTATTTAAAAAAAAAAAAATGAAAGGAATATCATAGGCACAGAATTTGTGGTTACAAACACATTAGTATCTTATCTTAAAGTATTGATATATTAATGCTTCCATTTCTTCTCAGATATTACCATTTTCTGCATTATATAATAAAATGGTATATGTCTGGATAGCAATGCTGATTCATAACAAGCTATTCTGAATCAGCATTGCTATCCAGACAAATACCATTTTATTATACTGTAATGCAGAAATTCAAAAGTAACACTGTTAGTATAATTATCAATTATTATTCTAAGTTGTCTTCATAGTTTGTCATAATCATCTGCTTTGTAATTGTACATATACCCTTAGCTGAAAACACTACATATCTGGCAATCCTCAGATCAAGACCACATGATTGCCTTTCCCAATTGGGGACAGGGCTACCTTGGTTAATGCGAAGACCAGATTAATACTCAAACTCCAAGTCCTCTCTACACGTATTGTCTTGGGGGGGGGGTAATTATCTCTTAGCAACTGTATAAATTCCATTTCCTTCTTGCTTTGTGACTGTTTCCATATTTGAAGTTGCTCATAATATTCACCATGCACTCATGCTAATTTATCAATGCATGCAATCCACAGTTCTCCTTCTATCCCATGGATTATAGCAATAACTAACTACAGTAATCTAAAATTTTCTGACCTTCAAAACAACAACCCTTCAGTTAACCAACCCTTGCATGTCAATTGACTTCTCTGTGGAGCACCAGGTGATAGTATTCAGTTATTTGAGGCTGCTGTTCTAATTACTGAAGGGTCAGATAAATGGTAGATTATTGTGTGTGTTTACACAGTAATTTCAGTTAATTGGTCCACCAATTAATCGGGGCAGCAGTTTTATTGGGACAAGTCTGGAAGAACAAAATGAGAATATAACATGAATTTGCTTTAAGTATAATTTCTGGAAAATTCCCATGCTACTCCTCTTAAACACTATTAATATAATTAACAGGCTATTTTAGCCTGTTTTTGTTTAGGAGTATCCCTTATATTTAATACATTGGCTAACATAACTTAAAAGGGGTATATATATATTTTAGGGCATTATGGGCAAGTATAGAAGGCAATTATGGCAGAATAAAAAATATGGAAAAATTATGTACATACCTTGTTTTTGGTTTAAAGATGCCTTCTAAATCCAAGCTCTTGTTGAAAGGTTGTATGTAAACGGAGGGGGGGGGGAGAACATGGGGATGTGCTTGAGACACGGGAAATAAGTTTGGGGACCCAGGTTACTATTAATAATATATATATATATATATATATATATATATTATTTTGTTGTGGGGGGAAGGAAAAGAAGGGGAAGGGTATCCTTATATTCTGAGTTATGTTAGCCAATGTATTAAATATAAGGGACACTCCTAAACAAAAACAGGCTAAAATAGCCATTAATTATATTAATGAATTTGCTTCTTTTATTTGGAACATAATACTGTTTAATTGGGCCAGCCAGTAACCTGTACCACATGGAGTGTTAGAAAAAATTACATGATATTGATTCAAAAATTGAGTGCTTATGACACCTACAGTACTAATGAAAGTTATTTTATTGTGCTACATTGGATGGTTTCCTGTCCTTTTGTGTTATCCACATACAAGTTAGTCTTCTGTATTGTACTCTGATGTTGCTGTGTCACATAATGTTAAAATTACTAAACTTTTATTCAGTTTATTTCTTAATGCTGTTTTTCATTGCACTATGTTCCCATTTCACAAAAAAAAAAAAAAAATTGGGGTTATTTAATATAGTAATACCTTGATTTTCCAACCACAACAAGAGAACAATTTGCTGGAAATAATTGAAAGATTGGATTGAAGGGAAGATATAATTCATGTTGGAGGTTTAATGGAATATTATCAACACTGAGAAAGGATTAAAACTAATTTTAATAATTCCAAGTTCCAATATTTTGTCTCCTTCACAGAGGATCAGATAATTGAGAGATTGCACTTTTTAATTAACGTGATAAAAACATCGAAGTATTAGCTTCAACAAATTGCTGGTAGTTTCTGAAATTCTTTTATTAAATAAACTTAGTTTTCCACTCTGAATGGTTATGTTGATAGTAAACTGGTTATTTGCTTCCTCTCTTGCTTGTGTTATTTGTAACATTTTCACCTAATAATAATTTTACATTAATTTATGTAGAAGCATATTCTTCAGTCATAATCAGTAGTTGGTTTAGAAAGTTTGTATAGTTTCTTTATAGCTCATATTTTATATTCATTCATACTTGAATATATAGCTATTTTACAAATCGCATTTCATGTTTTTTTTTTTTTTTTTTTTTGTAGTTTCATATATTTTATTGATATACATAGTTTATTTTTGATTGTTTAGTTTATTTTGATATTTAAATATTGTTTTGTTTTCATAAATGCATGTTTTAATTGAAATTAATTTAGTGACTTATTTGTACTTCTAATTCTGAAATCATTCTTAAATCTGAATAGGTTTTAGAATTCTAATTATTAAAAATTGAGAATTTTATGTCTGTATATTCACTTATAATTGCACATTGATTCTAAATTTCTTCTTTAGGAGATTTATAAAATATTCTGGAATATAATATAGCAAAATACATTAATTTTCATTATCATCCATAGCCTGCTTTTCTTGTTTGCAAGTTAATTGATCTTGCAAATTCTGAATTTTTAAATGGTTTCAGTTTTGCAAGCACATTTTATAACATATCTAAAAGTAGCGCTTCAATTTTGATATAACCTATAATTTCTATGCATTACTGACATGAAATAGAACATGTTCAGCTGTGTAAATAATTTTAAAATGTAAGGTCTTAGTATTTGGTGATGATGGAAATTATACACATGCAATTTTTTTTTTTTTTTAAAGAAATTTCACTTTGAGAAGATTATTTTGTTTCATTCCCATTTATTTTGTTTTAGATGGGGATTACATTAACCTAGTGTGACCATTTAGAAATAGATTTATCAAACATTTCATTTCGCTTGATAATTTTATAATGTAAAGATTTCAGGTTCTACATTTTCTAGCATGGCGTGTTTAGTCCACTTGCAGAAATAGCAGTTACTAATGTATTGACTACTTTCTTCCTAGATTGAAAATCAGCATTCATTTTACTTTCTATTAAGGACAAATTTGATTCTTTGTCCCTATCTGCATTTTCATGCACAGAAATGTCTGGTTTTGTAAACCACATAATCCAAATATTTACAGGATCTGGGAAAAGATTCAAAAGATCTATTCTTGATACAAATTATTGCCTCTGTATCCAGATTTTAGGAAACTACTAACTTCAAATGTATTCATTCCTTCCTTTCTTTCTTCTCTCATTTGTTTCTTTGGACTAGAATTGTCAAGATCAAGCAGCATTGCCACTAAGTGTGAAATGTGAATGCATGCCATTCTAACGTTTATAGTATAAAGCACTGAAAGATAATTATCTGATACAGAACCAAAATAGTAGCATAATTTTAAAATATTAATTTTCATAATTTTAAAATATTGCATAATTCCAATTAATTTGATCTTTACTTGCTTACATTAATTTTGTAACATAAATTATAACATTACTTATGTTAATTATCAGTCAATAACATAAGAGAACTATTCTGTTGTCTGAGTCGTCATATTTTTCTGCAGACAGTTCTTTTATGTAGTGAAGCATATATAAGATTATAGATAAAAATAATCTTCTGTTCAGTTAGAATTACAGTTAAGTATTGAGAAATACAAATCATGCATATTTTAACTGATAGAAATTGTCATTAATTATCAGTTGTAATCCAGTTCTCACACTTAATTTGCAACAGAATGAATATCAAATAAGCTTGTTCCTAGGCATATGAAATCATATCATGTTCATTTGGATGTTAGAAAATTGGCTTTTTTCAGTTTAATGTTTTCTATGCATATATATTTGCTGAGATGTTGTTAATATCTAATTGAACTTTAATTCCACCCCCTTTTTTTTTTAATTAACTGATTTCAGTGCAAAATTTAGTAGCAACAAGGAATTCTTGTCTCCATAGCTATGGAAATTTCTTTCTCTTGCATATCTTCTGTTCTTTGCCAGTTTTCATTTATTCGTAGCTGTGGCATTCTGATATCCTGAGTGCTTCTTCCAGAATTTTCCTCTTCTATTATACTAATGATCTCTTGACTTTCTTATTGGTCAAAGTACCACATTGGTCACTTTTCCCACCATTTAATTCTTGGTACTCTTTACTAACTCAGACTTCCACTCCTCAGGTGTTTTGGCAAAGTTCATGTCATTTGCAGGAAGACCAGTGCTCCAACCATATGGAGTACCACTCTTCATGCAAGTTTCCTTTACCATTGGAAGCCTGCATCTTATGTGTTTTTCACTTCTAGCATCTGCTATTATTAAATTCACTAGATATTTAAAACTTTAAATATGGTATCTTGTTTCACTGCTGAGAAATTTTGCCAGAAAAGGTTACAGCACTTTGATAGAAAACTTTTTTTTGGATAAAGGAGTTTTTAGATGTCATCTTGTAAAATAAAATAAAAAAAGTTTCAGTATCAAAATAAAAACATACCTCTGTGTTTTACCTTACAGTTCCATAGTCATTTTAATGATTTCTTCATAATAAATGGGACACATCACTGTTTTCCATATGAATTTACAAATTGGTTAGTTATTAACAATGTACTTAATAATATGATATGTACTGCTTCTACCTCACTATAAACAATGCAAATACTACCCATCTGTCAACTTACGAGCAGTTTTCTAATACACTCAGCTCTCATAGCAAACTCACTCACTATAGTCTCTATAGCAGATCATTCATTTGAACAATATTTCTTTGACTTCTAGCATCTGCTATTATTAAATTCACTAGATATTTAAAACTTTAAATATGGTATCTTGTTTCACTGCTGAGAAATTTTGCCAGAATAGGTTACAGCATTTCAATAGAAAACTTTTTTATTCCTGTGAATTGCTTTAATGAAAGTAGACTATAATTCTTTAAAGCAATATCTGTGTTAGTGCTAATAGTTTTTTAGAGATCCATTCCTGTTTTTACAATACAGTTGTCGTCTTCTTACTATGTTTAATTGTGGCAAAAAAAACTTCATGGCAAGTGAATTTTATAATCAGTGAACAATGGGACCCAGTCCTCTCCATATAAAATTATCTAAATTACTTCTTATGCCTGTTAAAAAAATATGGGTGTTTTAATAGAACATCTGTAAATAAACAGATGTGTTCTTTTCCTTTTCAGGAAACATAATGTGAATTAGCACTTTAATGAACAATTAATGAAAAATTTAAATGATTTTTTTTTTTTTTTTTGAAACCATTTCAAAAAAAAAAAAATACTTAGCTATCCATTGCATTTTAATACAATGGATAGCTAAGTATTGCACAAAATTTAGTGTAAAAAAACAGCCATATGTTCACTTTTCTTTTTCAACTTTCATAGAGTTTAATATTCAAATCAGTAAACTTTTTAGATTCACTAGCATCCCTTTTTGTGTTGCATTGTACAATAATTAGGTAAACAAAATTATATTGAATCACTAAAATTTGCTTTTATTAGTGGGAGAGGGTACCAAAATCCCAAAACAGGCAAATCTGTATATACTCAGAGTGCAAACTTTGATATGCACTCATGACACAAAATGTTTTCTTGTATGCCATTTTCACTACCTGCATGATATATCTTTCTGTCTTTCATATAATATAAAAAGTTTATTTCTTTTTTTTTAATTGGAAATAAATCTAATACTAAAATATGCAATAAATGGGTAAAATGGTGGACTTTTGGAGAAAAAAAATATACATTGAGCACACATTTTTGTTTAATATTTATTTTATGGCATGACATTTAGTTCAGTGATTTACCCTCACTTACATACTTGTCACTGATAAGCAGTAAAAACAATTAAGGATTTAACTTGTGTGTGTGTGTTCCAAAAGAACAATCATGGTAAGCAGACACCTGCTATGCTGTAATCTGTATGTATTATTTTTATGTAATCTGTATGTGCTTTAAATATTAACACTGTAGGGCACCTTGAAACTTATATATAAAAAAAGAGCTTATTTTGCTTCACTACCATGTAAAATTAAGCTGTTTTCATTAGTTTAGAATTTCAAATTGACAAATCGCCTATCATTACATGGATTTCATTGCTCTTCAATAATCAAAATATAGACCCTCAGTATTGTATGATTTATTTTAAATTGTTTTATTTTTGCTTATATGTATATCTCTCAGAAGCTGCTATGTATATATATTTGTTAACATCTGAAGAAGACCAGTTTCGAAGTATTATGTAAAGATTATCTCAGGGCTCTTAATGGGAAATAAGTGAGCTTTCATTCTAGTTGTAATTATAGTGA
Organism: Typopeltis vanoorti; assembly: GCF_054136105.1. Classification (NCBI taxonomy): domain Eukaryota; kingdom Metazoa; phylum Arthropoda; class Arachnida; order Uropygi; family Thelyphonidae; genus Typopeltis; species Typopeltis vanoorti. The sequence continues at coordinate 41,139,753 of NC_143572.1, read as the reverse complement.
TATTAATTTTGCTATTACAACACTTATTCAGAATTTAAAGATATATACAATCTTCTAAATCTGTTTTCAAAACCTATTTTAGTTTCAAAACAGCCCATTTCCTTCCTCCTGTTTTTGTCATGCTAATTTATACAGCTGTAATACAGTTCTTGTAATTTAGTGGCTGTTCTTGCTTCATCTGATCATACCATACTATTCTATTGATCTCTAGAAAAACTAGTATATTTAAAAAAAAAAGTATGCCAGCAGTTACACTATTAATTTTGTTTGTATTTTTGTATTAGATTTCAAGTTTAACTGTTGTGTACAATAAGTTCAACAGAGATTGCTTGCATTGGCAATGATCCTTACAAGCTGTTTAAATAATTTAAGTGCACTTGCTTATTCATAGTATCCAGTTTAGCTGATAGTTCCAAGCAGCGACTATTCTACCTTTATTAAAATATTTCTGTTGACGGGCATTATAACACAAGTAGAATATCCTTGCTTAAGAAAAAGCAGTGTCTGCAGACTTTCCATCTCATTATATTATTCAGAGACTGCTATAAAAACATTTATACGTTTATAGTCTGATCTTAAAAATTTGCAGATAGTACTTTTTTTTTCCTCCTCTAAAAAGCTATGATATATAATTTATACAGTGGTATCTCGCTAGTCCGAACCCTCCAGTAATCCGAACTGTGGTTTGAAAGAAAAAAAGTTTTATTTATTACGTACCATTTTGTGTACTATTATTTTTATTTAATTATTTATTTTATTATTATTACAATACAGTATAACTACAGTGATATGCAAAAAGTGGAAAATCAAAACGTACATAATTTGGTTAAAAATATAAATCCAGATGTTGAAATTTCACAAACAGATGCTACAGAATGGATTACAGGTAGAACTGAAAGTGAATTTGAAATCAGATCGGATACTGACATTATAAATATGACGCTACAGAATGAATTAGAAGATGATGACGACGATAAAGAACTCGAAGAAAAAAAGTAAAACGCGAAGAGGCAGTTGCAGTTTTAATGTGTATGAATGGGCTAAGCAGAATATGTTGTTCCACAAAATGCGGCTGTGAGAAGCATTCGGAAAAATTTTTGCTTCCAAGAAGCAAAAGAAAATCGGTGACTTTTTTACAAAGAAATAAATTCTTTCGTGCGTTATTTTGTGAAACGTTTTTTGTGTTGTGCACAAAAAAAGTGATATTTTTTATGCAAATTAAGTTATGTACTGAACGATGCAATTTTATTAAATCGGAATCCTCAACAATACAGGTACATACAAACTAAATTTTTTACTAAAATAAACTTGTGTACTGTATTATTTTTTAAGTTTTACATTACAGTGCAGTAACTTTTTTCTATCAGTTACTTCATTTATTTACAGAATTAAATTGACATACCATTATAATCTGATTTATTTTTGTCTTAAACGCTAGTTATTGTCTCTTGGGGGTTAAATTCTCTGATCTGAATGAGCACAATTTTTATTAGTTCAGATTAGCGAGATACCACTGTACTTGATATATACTTTCCATTATATAATATATAATGGAAAATAAATTATTTAATAGTTATTAAATGTTTGTGAAATTTGACTTTTTAAGATAACATTACAACATCTGGCCTAGTTGGCTGATTGAATAATGTACCTACTCTCCAATCCTGGGTTCAAATCCCAGTGTAAGCATGGATGTTTGTGAATGTCTTTATTCTTGGTGTGGGACTACGATCCCTGTTCATTAGCAGCCTGGAAAAAGATTCCTGTTTAGTATCTCAAGCAGAGTTTCTGAATTATCTGCCCTTAGCTACCTATGGTGCTAATATTAAATGTACCATGACAAAAAAAAAAAAAAAAAAAAAAAAAAAAAAAAAAACCTGTACTTATCAGAACAACTATCTAGAACTCTAAACTGGCAGCTGCAAGTATGTCTTCATGATTGTAAGTTGTATGATAAAATCCTGGAAATATATCATAGCCATTTCACTCTAAATATATTTTAGAATTTTATCATAGAAATATATCTTCCTGGAATATTTAACAAATTAATTCAAAAGGTGCGATATTGGAAAAATACTTTTTACTAAACATTGTAGAACAAAATCCTGAAAGAACAGATCCTGTAGAATAAGGTCTATGATTGTGCATGTTTACCACCTGTTTGGCAAGATACTCATTGTTGGTCCTATTATAACAGAGAATACTGTGATATGGCACTTCACAGGCCAGATAGTCAGCATGCTAAATTTCAGAACAAAAGAAACACATATCTCTATCATATATTTTACTATAATGGTAGGTCCATGGTCATTGTGAATACAGTACTTAGTATGTATTGGAGCACAAGTTTTTTTTTAATTAGTCATTTTTACAAAATGAAGATTTATACATAGTTCATGTGCAGTATTACTATCTTGTCAAATTAATAGTTATAATCATTTGCGGCAATTGTTTAATGATAAATTAATAAAGAAATGTGGTATACTGCAGAAATGTTAAACATTATCATTTGCTTTTTTAATGCTTTTGCTTTATGTTATTCCAATATTTCGAAAAAAAACTTGCACATTAATTACATCCAGTGAAATATTTATCTTTTGTAAAGATTTCTTCATGGGTAAATTATTGTAAATGCAGTTGCTTATCTCTTTTGTCTTCATTTCATATACTGAAGACGTCCAAAGACATAATTGAAATAAATTTCCCCATTTTTCAATGCTTGATCTATCCTAAAAGTTTTGTCCTAAATATGTGCTCAGCAAGATTTTAAGTTTGGAATGTGCTTTAGATTTGTATTTGTGATTTCAAATTTTATAAGTATTCAAGATACAGCTCTAAAGCATGATGCTTATGAATAATTTGCAGACTGGAGTTCTGAGAGTATGTAATGATTAATGAACTTGAATCATTTGTACTTTAGTATAAGCAATTTGTTGTGTGTGTTGTTTAAATATTGAAGATTGTATAAATTTAAGAGTCTTATATAGGAAATGAATAATGCAAAAGTCAGTTTACAATAATAAAGTGCAGCAGGTAAAATTTAAATAAACTTCCTTTGTAATAAAAGAAATAAATAAAATTTTTATTTTTAAAATCCAGTTCTTGATTATTGAAGGGGAAACATTATTATCAAATGATTTTATTATAAAAAGAGATGAGCACTGCATATTTTAAAGTGCAAGTTACTGATAGGCAGTAGTACTGTGCTAAATTTTTTTATTGTAAAAGTATAATTGAGTACTTTTACACTTGATAATAGTAACTAACAAGTGAGTTTGAAATACATTGCTCAAATACATTTACTACCTTGTATAAATTACTGTGATTTATTTGTACTGATAGATGTTTGTAAATTGCTTATTGAAAACAGTTTTGTCTATATTTTTGCAAGTTTTATATTAAAATTTTAAATCAACAGTTGGTTATGAGCTCTATTTCTTTTATTTTATAGGAGTATTGACACATTTTTAATTTTGCAGAAGGAAATTGCATGAATAATTCTGAAATATGTAGTAGTATACTGTGATTAAGAAAATACAGTATTAGTCATAATCTTGTCATTTAGATTATGCTACATGGTTTAAATGTAGTGGAGGAATAATAATTCTACTTCACTACGATGGTTGCAAATTGATCTGATATAGGAAAAAATACAATTCTCGCCCATAATACTAATGTGCTATGAATTTATAACTTTTTACGGATGGGATTTGCATTACAAATAAATGTTAAAACCTATTTCTTTAATATAAGATGTCATTGCCACCTTAGCATGCTAATAGAGAATGAGTTTGCCCATCGATATTATCTAGGGGAGATACTTATGTTAAATAGAAAATGATTTAAATGTTTCCAACCACTCTTTTTTATAGAAATATTTATACAGAAAACAAAATATGAAACCGATGCAAAATTTTCTTATGAAAAGCGTATAAAGATTGAGTGCAAAGTTTTTAATAAGATAAGTTGCACTACATTTTATTGTTGCAGAAAACTACAGGACTACTGCATTTCCTGTCAATGGGAAGTTTCGGTAGATAAGTGCATAAATTGAGTTCTCAAATTTGCGTGGAATGACTTAAATGCTGAGCTTGTCTTTCATTTTATTTGTCTGTATTAACCACCCAGCAAGTCACAGTAGATGAAATATATCAGCTGTCTTAGACATCATATACGTATAAAATTTCCATGGTACTTTAATTCCATTGGGTACATTTTAGATCCACATTTTCATGGCAGACAAATACATTGTCTGGTAAGGTAGTTATTATGTGTTAATACCTTATTGTACAGACAAGAATGAGGATGCATGTATGGAAATATTCTCTCCCCTCCCTTCTAAACCAGTATTTTTTTAACCCTTTTGTTGGCTTCACCATCTCTTGTCATATCACAAGCAAATTTAACATGACAGCTGGTTCCAGATGCATTGCAAGTTAATTTAAACGATGACTTCTTGAGTTGTTTCATATAGTTCAAAAATAGCCTCATCCATATTAGATGCAAAGTATATAAACACACCAAAATTAAATAGATCGAATTCCCAAATTGCATTCACTTGATGCTTGGTAATGTGGAGATCCATTACTTTGTGTTAAATGCTGTCTTGATATTGTGTTTTGTGGGATATTTGTTTTCTTAATGTTAAGCACCTATTTTGAAAATGTTTATTACTGTTATAAAGTTATCTTAATAAAATTTTTTAAATTCTATTTCAAAATAATTTTAAATTCTAGTCTAACAAGACTAATCATGTCCTATTAGAATATATACTACTGCAGTTCATGAAATTATTAGTTTAAATCACTTTTCATCAATCTACTTGCTTTATTTTGTGTCTACTTCATGAAAGATTGTAAACCTTAGTACATTAGTATTGTAAGTTAAGGACTTCTAAGTTATTTAAAAAAAATAAATTAAATAATATAAAATACAGGGTGATCAAAATTCAAGTATCCCTGTTTTAAGGCCTTGTGGAGTGCCATTCAGTGATCCAAATGCTGCAAAACTTTGAAGCAGTATCTGAGAAGGCAAAATAGTAGTTCTAAAATTCACTACCAGGGGTGTTGCAAACACCAAATGCATGGAATTTGCATGTAATGCAATTTGGCAGGTCTCAGGAGGGTCTCAAAAGATGCTCGCCAGATTTCCCCCTTCATTCTGCCTATTAATATCATCCACAGTGATGGCACTAACCTTTCCCCCTATGTGTTTTGCTCGTGAAGCTATACTACCTAAACAACTGCATTGCTGTTCTCTGACGAATGATTAGTTGTTCTGGAGAAATAGGTTCATTGGGGTTAGACCTGGAAGAGGTCCCAAACCAATCAGTTCACAGGTGCATGAAGTTGCTACTGCTGTTGTGGAGCAGGCCATGAATACTGACATTGGTTCCTGCAGTACTGTTGCTGTTATCAAGACGTATGGATGTGCCTTATACAACTATCTGGAAAATCTCTACATTTCTATCCATTCTAGACAACTCTTAACACAAGCATTGCACCTGCAGGACATTGAAAGTTGGATGCTACGTGGCCATGGATTTTGTGGGGAGATGAGGCTGACTTTCACCTGAAAGGAATTGTGAATATGAATACCCATAGTTGCCGGGTATGGGCTATGCAAAACCTGCATGCAATCCAACAAATTCCTTTACGTTTACCCAAAGTTATTGTTTGGCATGGTTTATAGCTACATTTATCATCGGGTCATTCTTTAGAGGACATTTGTCAGTTGTGTCCAGTAACTTGCCCAATTACTGATAAGAGTTATCGCAATATAATAAACAATTTTGTACCAGAGCTACAGCAGTGTCTGCATGGATTCAGTAATTTTCATGCAGGATGGGGACCCTCCACACATCGGTCGATCTGTATAGGAGGTTATTCGAGAAATTTCACCGAAGCTAGAATGATCGGCTGTGCATTACCCACTGCATGGCACCTCATTCACCTGATCTTGACATCCCTGTGACTTCTTGACCTCTGGCTTTGGGAATTTCTCAAAGACAGGGTTTATCGGAATCATCCTGATAACTTGCCACTGCTGAAAGACAGCATGACACACCATGTGCATTCTGCCATTGAAAACTGAAAATGATGTGATTTTTGGCATACTAGAAAGGGCAGCCCAATAAACAGTATTTCCTGTGAATAAAAATGTACTATTTATGCTTGCGTTCACTTTTCTCTTTACAAAATACATAGAAAATTAGTCGGGTCAGTTCAGCTAATACCCTTTTATTTCCGTATAGGGAGTAGGCGAGACCATTTTAGCCCTATCTAACGTTTTGGCCCAAGGCTATCATTGATTTAATCGCGCACAGTAAAGAGATGTCTAGTGATAGCCTTGGACCAGCTATCTGACTGGCTACCGGTGGAGATTGAAATGCCTACTCAGTCTCCAAAAAACGTTGGATAGGGCTAAAATACTGTTATCTCGTGATCTCTAACAATACTTTTAATGTCTGAAAATAAGTGTGGGTTCGACGGTAGAGTTTTTCTTGAGTTTACAGGAATGAAAAACCTGTTTGCCCATGCCAGAAATCAACTAACTTGGGAAACAGAAAGGTTTGGAAAATGTCCTTGTAGTTGCTGACTACAAAGGTAGGCAATAATGACCATTTCATTTTTTTTTTTTTTTTTTTTTTTTTTTTTTTTTTTTTTTTTTTTAATTTAAGAGCTGCACTCAAAAAAAAACACCTGATCCATGGGTGCTCCATAAAATAAAATAAAAATAAAGCTTTGCAGTTGAGTGCAAATGCTACTTCCACAGCTACACAGAAATGACTAACTAACTGAAAATTACTAAAAGTGAATTTTGGAACTACTTTTTCCCTCACTTCGGATATCGCTTCTGCAATGCGCACAATGTATTCCTTTGCAGTTTCGCAGCATTTGGATCACTGGGTGGTGGCATTCCACAAGGCTTAAAAAAAAAAGGATACTTTAATTTTGATGGCCCTGCGTGTGTGTGTGTGTGTGTGTGTGTGTGTGTGTATATATATATACATACACACACTAAAATAAAGACCCAAAAGGCTTCAGTTTTGGCGATGCAAAATTTATAAAAAAGAAGGGGATATTAAATCCAATATTATTTCAAAGTCGAATATAGAAACTAAATTTCGTATGAAATTTGACCAGGGAATACATTCGCCGGTGTTTGAGTTGCCCAAATAGGTGACGACTGCTATCAAGCGTCCGTCACATATTATATTCGCCTCCTATTGGTCCATTTTGATGAGGTTTCACTGGCCTGATAGCTGTTTCGAACTTATCGGTTTATACTTGGAGACCTGGCACCCATTAGGTCCGACTAGAGGAACTCGCGAATGTATTCCCATAGGCTCTCTGGTCAAATTTCATACGAAACTTAGTTTCTGTATTCGACTGAAATAATATTGGATTTAATATCGACTTCATTTTTATAAATTTTGCATCACCGAACTGAAGCCTTTTGGCTCTTTATTTTAGTATATACACAAGGCGATCCAAAGTAAAGTATCTTTTTTAGGCCTTGTGACACACCACCACCCAGTGATCCAGATGCTGTGAAACTGTGAAGGAATACATTGTGCGACTTGCGGAAGCGATATCCGAAGTGAGTGAAAAAAGTAGTTCAAAAATTCACTTTTAGTAATTTCTGTATAGCTCAGTGGAAGTGGCATTTGCGCTCGGGCGTCGGAAGCAGGCATGCGAGCGACGCTACGAAGGGGGCGCCACCGCTGGGGCACGGTTCATAAGTTCATTTTTAAGAAACAAAATTTTTATCAAAAACAAAAATAAATCTTAGAATGATCAATATTAAAATAAATAAGGCCGGATACACCGAATAAAAATTTTAAAAAATTGTATATTGATGCCGCTTTGATCAGCCGGCTGTTGACAATTTTGCAGCAAGAGCAGGTTAAATGTTGTATCTATTGCAGTCTATCTAAAGTGAAACAGTGAACGGTTTTTATGCGCAGAAACGAATTTTCCTACAAAACATTTGTTGCTAGTTAACCATTCAATATGGTACGCAAAATGAAATATTGGAAACTTTAAGTAATACAATTTTATTTTCAATTCGAAAATCAATATTATTCCATAATTTTAGACTGCACACCTGATGCAAGTAAAACAGAACAAATGACCATTATTCCCTTTGTTTCCTGTGACAATGGAATTGTCAAGATCAGGGAAAACATTTTAGATTTTTGCAGATATATCAGATTCCACAGGACGTGGTTTATGTGCAACAATAATGGAAAAATGAAACATTCCCTTTGAAGACATGCGAGGCCAGGAGTATGACAATGGGGTAGATATGAAAGGAAAAAAATATGGGCTCCAAAATTTCTTTTGAACAAAAATCCCCGTAGCTTTACTGTAGCATTTTATGTGCCATGTGCTGCTCATACTCTAAATTTAATCATTAACGATGCAGCCAAAGTGAATGCAGATACAATTAGTTTCTTTGCAATTATTCTAGAAATATACGATTTCTTTTCATTCTCTTACAAACGTTGGGCAATCCTTTTAAAGTTCGTAAAAAAATTAACATTGAAACCGCCATCAGAAACGCGATGAGAATGTAAAATTAATGCAATCCGCCTTCTACGATATCAGTTAGGAGAAATTTATTATGCACTTTTTGAAATTTTAAATAATGAAAATTTTAATAAAGAAATTCAACATGAAGCACAAACATTATGTGCTAAAATAAAGGACTACAAATGTATTTACTCTCTTATAACTTGGCATTAATTAACAGAATAAACCCTGTGAGTAAAATGTTTGAAGACAAAAATATGAACATTATACTTGCTTTAGAATCTATCGAAAACTTAAAAATATTCTTACAAGAGTATCGATCAGATACAAATTTTAAAGAAGTTCTAAAAACGGCAAAAGAACTGAGAAGAGATGGATGGAGAATAAGAATTTAAAACTGGTACAGAAGTTCGACGACGAAAGAAGACACGACAATTTGATTACGAGCATCATCACGAAACGCCACAATCGCCAGAAGATAAATTTAGAGTGAATGTGTTTTATACACTTCTAGACGATGCAATGTGTTCGTTAATAGAACGTTTTGAACAACTAAAAACATGATAATTTCAATTTCTTGTATAGATTACTACAAATTAATAACGAAGATTCATGAAAAAATTGTGAAGATTTAGAGATTCTCTTGAAGGACGGCAACAATAAAGACATAAATGCAATAGAACGACGAGTTATGTGCTTTCCGGGATATTTTTCGGAAGAATAATTTAAATATTCAAAACCCTTTCGATATTCTTAATTTTATTGTGTCCAATAATTTATCTTTCCCTAACTTTTCAATTGCTTTAAGAATACTATTAACCCTACCTGTTAGTGTAGCGAGCAGTGAACGTTCCTTTTCCAGGTTGAAATTGATTAAAACCTACTTAAGAACAAGTATGTCACAAAAAAGGCTTGTTAGTTTTGCATTAATAGCTATTGAAAATAACGTGTGCGGAATTAGACGTTAAGACCATTATTTCTAATTTTGTGAATATGAAATCAAAAACCCTAAAATTTTAATAAAAAAAAAATTTCAACTATGTTTATGTAATTTAATTTATTTTCTGTTATTCTGTAAAGTTATTTTTTTGAATACTTATATTAAATGTTCTAATTTCTGAATTATTTTCTCATCTATCTTGAGTTTCTTTTATTTACCTAAAGGATAGTTCCACTTATAAAATTTATTAACATTTTTTTTTACAAGTTACTAAGAATTTCGTAACTTGTAAAATGCACGAATTTTTTAAACTTTAGTTCAAATAAATTTTAACTTTAATTAAAGTTCATTTTAATTTTGTTAGCGATTCGGGTCGGAGAGAAGGCTATAATCCCTGTATCATTATATTCAACGATTAAAGTAAAGTGGCTTTATCAAAAATTTGCTTCAACGTTTGAGAATTTTTTTAATATTCGGGTTTTTAACGATTATCCGGCCCCCGGTTCGTTATATTTAGCGAACCAACGTGTGGCTGTTCTATCAGAATTTACTTAAGAAATTTCAAATAATTAAAATTTCTATTATCCACACACGCCCTGATTGTTACAAAGGCTCTTAGATAGAAATTGCATGCGAGCGACAAAAACCCTAGCGCCGATTCTGTTTGCACTCCACGACGCTTGACTGCAAAGCTTTATTTTTATTTTATTTTTTTTTTATGGAGCACCCTTGGATCAGAAGGTGATTTTTGAGTGCAGCTCTTTTAAATTTAAAAAAAAAAAAAAAAAAATGATCATTATTGCCTACCTTTTGTAGTCGCCGACTACAAGATCATTTTCTAAGCCTTTTTTCGGCTGTTTCCCAAGTTAGTTGATTTCTGACACTGGCAAACAGGTTTTTTTTTAAATTTTGCATCCCCGAACTGAAACATTTTGGTTATTTATTTTAGTGAATACTTTCACGCACCGACCGAAAGTTCGCTTTCGGCAAATACCTCTCCAACGTTTCCAGTTCCTTAGTATTGCAAGAGAGTTTTTGCTCTCTTTAAGGTTTCTGCCTGGTCTCTGAAGATGAACCAATAAGTTCGAAACAGCTGTCAGGCCAGTGAAACCTTATCAAAATGGACCAATAGGAGGCGAATATACGGACGCTTGATAGCCGTCGTCGTCGCCTATTAGGTCCGGCTAGGGAAACTCGTAAACGCCGACGAATGTATTCCCGTAAGCTCTCTAGTTAAATTTCAAACTTTTACACGAAACTTTTATAGTTTCTGTATTCGGATTTGAAATAATGTTGGATTTAATATCCACTTAATTTTTATAAATCCTGTGTATATTTTTTATATAAAGTTGTAGATTTTTAATCTTTGAGACTCTTGACTTTCAATCTTTACAAGTTTTACGGTGATATTTATTAACATCATTCATTACTGAATTGTTCATATTTCATCTTTTAATTATATCTTTTAATATTGTTATGCTTTATAAAGATCGTAATTGTCAAATTCAGCAAAGGTAGACCTTTTTTTAAAAAATTTAAAATGAGCTGTAGTAAAAAAAAAAAGTTCTGATTCAGGGGCGCTCCATAAAAAAAATAAAGCTGTGCTTCTCTCTATATCGATAATTATAAAAGGAACTACGTGAGCCATAAATTCAAAGATAATATAGTCCTAATAACTCTGAATTTTTATTAGAAAATATTTCCAGTACTACGCTTTTTTTTTTGTCTAAATTATATGAAATTTAAGTACCTGTACGTAATAATAATCTTAAAGTGAAAAAAAAAAAAAAAAAAGCAAGGATTCACCGCTGGAGGGCATTCTACTCCGTTCCAGATATCTCACCGTCTCCTCTACAACAACGAAATTACTACTGTCCATCTACCGCCCATCACCGCCAATATTTTATATCTGTAAATTTCCTGTGTTCTTATGGACGATTTGTCTATACCAGTATCGAAAATATGCTATACTATATTTAACACTATAATGCAAGATGCTAAACCGATAGTAGTAAATAGAAATACATAGTTGTAACATCAAAATAAAGCGTAAATGTAATGTGATCGTTAGGCTTCTTTATCCAGTTCTAATAAAAGTTCTGCATCAAATTTGTTCCGGTATTTTGATTTGAACGAGTTGTCAGTTGAAAACGCTCTCTCACATATAAATATCTGTAGCTAAAAATAACAGCTGGATTTTCACATGATGGCTATTCTTTTTTTTAATCGAAGCCAAAAATCTTAAATTTTGGCAGCAGATGACACATTTTGCTGACGTGGATAGTCATCTTTAAGAAATGAAAAACCAAATTTAATATAATCTTCATTATATTTCCTCTTTTAATATTCGTTTTCAAGCTAGTCTTTTGAACCGATTTATGAAATGAAATATTTGCGAGTTTTGATCAGTTCAATGAATTTACGAGTTTTTTGAAGGTCATCCTGGGAAATTTGACGGATGATTTTCGGTTCCATGCTCTTCATTGACTCGTATTTCAACGTTTTTTTTTATGCTTCAGGTCTTCAACTAATGGCCGTAATGGTTTTAAAGTTCAAAAATACCGATTGAACGGTGTCATACATATCCACTCAGATCGCGCACATGTTCGTACGTAAGGGCGCATGACTCGAATCGCAACCAAATTTAAATTTTAACTGAACTTCATAAATAAATATTAAACTTGTAGTTTACAGAAATATACTTGTGTAAATCGAAGTAGATGCGATTACAGAAAAAAAAAATTAGTACGAACCTTCACAAACTAGTGGGGTTCGTGAACCAACCGTTGAGAAGTTTGCGGTTACTTTTATTCTGAATATCAACTGTATACCAGTCACAAATTCAACTGGTCAAATGCTGTTTGCGCTTTACGAGTGGTTCCTCCTGAAAACCCTCGATTCAGAAATCACAAAATTAAAAAAAAAAAAAAAGTCATCACACCACTCTCACAGAAATACCCCTCCCCCATGGTCTGTTCTTCAAAATTGGCACGAGACATTCTTAACTTCTAAATTTATTATCGTCCATTCAAAGTTGAACTCCAAAACACACACATAATGTGATCAGTACAAAGTACAGACAATGAGGATGACCTGTATGGTAAGGAAGGCCAAAGCTAATTATGAGAGGAAGCTAGCTGATGAGTCCAAAAGAAATCCTAAGTAGTTCATTTTAAAGCCATCCTTCCTAAGAAATGATGGCTTAAAAAAAGTGTTGATGGTAAGGAAGTAACAGAAGCAAATCCAATAGTTGAGTTACTTAGTGATCATTTTACAAAAGTGCACCATCTTGATTGTGACATTGCAATGCCGAATGTGTCACTGATAGAGTCTAGAGATTGAAGAAATGTCTGTAATATACTAAGCCTTAATGATGATGCTGACACTAGGGTTTGATGATATATCGGCCCACGTGTTACGAGAATGCACAAGAGAATAAGCACCTCCTCTGACCAACTTGTTCAATATAATATAAGCCCCACTTCTAGTAGAGTTTCAAAAGAGGGGACGGGAATAATTCCACTGCATAAGAGAAGCTCTAAGACGTAGCAAATTATAAGCTGATTAGTATATTAGGAGTAGTGTTATCGTTTTGGAGAAATTGATAAAAATTAGAATTCGGGACAGAGTGGACAGAAATATGATACTTTATAAGGGGCAACATGGTTTTGTGAAGGATAGGTCTTAATTACTTCCTAAAATAAAGTAACAGTGGAGTTGGATAAAGGAAATCCTTACTCTATGATACTACTGGACTTTGCAAAGGCATTTGATGAGATTCCACCTGGAACTTTGTTGCATGAATTGGAGCAAATAAGAATGGATCCGAAGCTGGTGATTTGGATTAGAGGGTGGCTGATGGACAAATATCAAAGAGTAATTTATCTAGGAGCTGAGTCCAGGAGAAGGCAGTGGTGTGGTCAGTACTTGGTCTGCTGTTGTTTAATTTGTACATTAATGATATTGGAAATATTTGAAAGGAAATACCGACTTTTGATGATGGTGTAAAATTAGAATGAGGTGATAGTCAATGAAACTGATGTAAATATCTTGCAGGATGAGTTAAATGTGATGGTAGTATGGCAAAGGTAATGGTCGATAAGGCTGTCAGTTTAATGTGGCTAAGTGTAAGGTGATGCATTTCGGGAGGATGAGATCACATGCTGCATACTATACTATATTAATGGAACTGCAAGAAGTTGAAGGGACATGGGGGTTATTGTGGACAGAGAACTCAAATTTAGAGAACATATTGCAAAAGTTGCCAAAATAGTACATCAGGTTACATGGTGCTTGTAACATTGACAAGCAGGAATAGGAAAGTTATCGTTTCACTTAAGGCATTAATAAGGCCACATCTGTACTATTGTACACAGATCTGGTCACCTGGATTCCTTTACGATAAAGAAGTGAAGATCCAGAGGCGAGTGACAAAGATTGTCTATTTCCTAAAGATTGAAGGTCTGTGGGCCCCAAAAACTAGCTGATAGTAATAAGATAGGGTTTCTGTATAATGCAGGAAGGGAGAGAACGATGGGTCATCCCTGGAAATTGTAAGAGTGTTAGAACTAAATATTTTAGTTGGAGGGTGCTGAATGTGTGGAATGCGTTGCCAGAGGTGATTGCGAGTGCTTCGTCTGTGAATGAGTTTAAGAAGTATGATAGGTATTGCGTGAAAATTATTTAATGTCTCAATGGAGGGTCTCCTGCAATGAGTTTAATGACTCCGTGGAGACTGTTATAATAATAATTATTAATACTATATATATAGTATACGAAATCGTAATTGTAGTAGGTACGAACGACTTAACGGGCAATAAGTTCTGTATGAGAGAGGACATGACAGGGTTGTTGGAAGAAGAGTGAGAAAGTGAAAATCGTCAGTATTTTACCTCATTTATGATGGCTGGCGATTCGATGCATAGGCTGTGTAGAAGGAATGGATCAGAAGTTTTAAATGTGTGGAGTGAGTTTGAAGGCAGATTGGATTCGTATAAAAGCAATGGCCTACACCTGAATGTGTTTTCCATCAGGAGTGTAGAAAAACTAATAACTGGGATGAGACCTAACACGGAATCACGGAAAGTAAATTATAAAGGGAGGAATGGTGTGAATGTGAGTATCAGAGCGACAATAATGGGAATGGGCTTTGTCATGGAAATGTTGACGAGGAGAAAACAATTTCGGGTTTGTGTTCGTCCGGTTCGGACCCATCAAATGTGTGCAAAGATGTCTACATGTGTAAGGCATTAGAAAAGAATAGAGATCTGCAAGTTGTCCAACTGTGTCAGGCAGACTGCAGACAAGGCAATACAAAAGAACAAACAGGTACATTACTATGTCTGTACACGAATGCTAGGAGTATCAGAAACAAAGGGATTGAGTTTGTTGCCTTAGTCAATATGTTGCGACCTCAGATTGTAGGTATTAGTGATACTTGGCTATCAGAATCAGCCCTACTAACTGGTATCGAGTGTGAAGGGTGCAGTATTTTTAGGTAGGAGAGGAGGAGGCATGCTGCTAATGATATCGGATGACTTGAATCCAGTCAGAGTTGAAACCTATGATTATAGTATTACTAACAATATATGTTGCAGTGAGTTTGAAACCATCTGGTGTGAGGTGGAATTTAACAAGATCAATTACATAGTGGGTGTTGTTACACACCTAGTGATGCATTTCTTCGTCAGTTACTAGTGACGAAGAAATGCATCACCGAATAGAAAAGATGAGCGCGAAAAGAGTAATCATAATGAGAGACTTTAATTCTCCAAATATTGATTGGGTAGCAGTAGAATCTCGTGAGAAGAATGAAAATGCATTTATTGAGCTGTTGCCGGACCACTTC
This sequence comes from Typopeltis vanoorti, assembly GCF_054136105.1. Classification (NCBI taxonomy): domain Eukaryota; kingdom Metazoa; phylum Arthropoda; class Arachnida; order Uropygi; family Thelyphonidae; genus Typopeltis; species Typopeltis vanoorti. The sequence goes on along the minus strand of NC_143572.1, from coordinate 41,124,428 downwards.
CTCAAGCAGCATGTGATAGAAGGAACTCGGGGTCAAACAGAAGAGTATTATATTTGATTATAGTGTCAGAGGGAGTTTCAGTTAAAGACAACTCTTCTGCCTCCAGTTGGTGACAGTGATCATGCGGTATTCACTCGGGAAATGACTAAGTTTATGAATATTCCATTCAGAAAAGGTTACATACTGAAATACAAAGCAGGAATTTATGACCAACTGAGGAGTACACTGAGTTCAATGGAATGGGATCGGTTGCTGGGTGAAAAGAATATCGACAGTGCATGGGAAGTATTTAAGGAATACTTAAATGATGCGATATCAGAATGTGTCCCTAGAGTTTGAAGAATAAATAAAGTAGGACTCAATGGATGAGTAATCTTATTAAGCAAGAGATTCGTAAGAAAAGGACGATGTGGAAAGAATACCATGTGCATAAGGATGACGTCCGTTATGAAAGTTATAAGCAGTAACCTAGAATAATTATAACTGTTGTATACGGAAATCAAAGTTTGGGTATGAAAAGAAACTGCGTGCTAAAGATAACCCACAAGAATTCTATCGATATGCTGTAAGGAAAAGAAAGAATGAATACGAAAGAATAGCTCTTCTAAATCCTTATGGCATAAGGGTTACAATTGCAAAAGAGGCTGTTCAGTTAATGAGTGGCCATTTTGTTAAAAGATATAAACCTGTTGAAGCAACATTTCAACAGCTTTATATCTTCACCAGATGAAGAAACGCAAATTAGAGTTGTTGCACAAATTGAATAGGAATTCAGATAGGCACTGATTGGACATCAGCTCGTGTGCTAAAGGAGTATTCACCAAAGCTGACCATTCCTTTTTACCAGGCTGTTTATTATGAGTCTCAGAACAAGGACAATTACGCAGGAATAGAAGGAATGTATGGCAATTCCATTGCACAAGGGTGGTGCAAAGACGGATGAATCAAACTATCGACCAATTAATTATACCCTAACCTGTTAAAAGATAAGCATCGGCTACATTATATTGTTAATGTGAGAGAGAAATTTGACAAATATGTTTCCTGAAACCGGATCTCTCTCTCTCTCAATAATTACAATAATTTCAAAGGTCACAAATACAGGAACATCCCTTATATTTATTTAAACGAGTCTACAATAGTAATTTGTCATTCTGTTACTGCAAATATCCACAGTTTCATGTGAATTACTTGACAGGATCTAAATGGCAACTTCGGTTTGGTTCTCTGTCGTTATGTAACTGGAATATCAGAAAGCATGGCCTTCATAATCATTTCTTTTAACTGCATTTCGAGAGTATAGGATTTAGCTACGGCTGCAGGGGCATCGTCTTGCTCAAAATAGGACATCACGTTGAAAAAGAAACCCAGCCACAATCAGAAACTGCACATAACACAGTTGTAAGTAACTTTACCCACTTTATAAAATCTTAAACATTTCTGATCGCTATAGCAACAATGATTTTCACTTTAAAAAAAATAAAAATAAATAAAATAAAAAAATTCTTTTTTTTTATTATCGTTTTGAATATATATTTAGGATATTCCTAACAATATATAACTGAAATTAAGATGTTTATATATTAGAATATCTTCATACCTATTTCGAGTTCCATTTCCTTTTCATTCATTCTTTTTTTTTTTTTTTCAATTTCATTAAAATAATATTTCTGTTTAGTTTTTATCATTTCATGAAAAAGAAATTAATTTATTCTAAATATATATATATATATATATAGTTATCAACAGGAAAACTTTCCTTGACAGAGGCTACGTATATGCGATATTACTTTTCAAAAGCCTATTCCGTTTTTATTTCGTGTGCAGATTTTTTTCCGACCTTTTTCAACCTACTTACAGCCTTGTGATATCACTAATATGTAATTATTTCGCATTATTAACATGCAATATTAATTACATATTAATTGCCAGTGAGATTGGAAAAAAATCTGCACGCTTTGCTTTTTGTAAATTTTCTTTTTAAAAATAAAATTGAATAAATTTAAGCGACTTTTTATTATTTTTTGTTTGTTATTTATAATTACATTTTTAAAGGGAATAAATGAGAATAATAATAATAAACAAAAATAATTCGCATACATTACAAATAATATTTACGATCTGAATTGTTTTTAATTATTAATAATAAAATGAATTTATTGTTGCTGTTGTTGTAAATTGACACATTTTTTTATTTTTTATTTTTATTTATAATCGAGTGCCTAACGAACACTAGGACTTAATAATAATGAAAAATGAAACACTTTTCTAAAAAAAATAAATAAATGAAGTGCGTAATTTTGAATATATATGAAATCAAAGTAATAAAAAGTAAGTTTATAAAGAAAAACATTTCTTGCGAAGAGATTTTAATATCTTGTCAATGGCTCCTTTCCTATTCTTATCATACATCCGTATAATAAGAATAGGAAAGATAGGGGTGGGGGAAAGCTGGAAATAAAAATAATCAAACTGGAATATCCAATAGGAGTTACCTATTCTTAGTCCCCCTCGGTGATTCTTTGTCTTCTTCATGAAATTCATTGACAGCTATTTCTGCTTGAAATAATGTGGTCGATACCTCTTGGTAGAAAACCCTTTCAAGAGTGTGGGGAACGACAGCTTCGACATTCCACTGTTACAAGATGGGTGTGCGACTCAGTCCTAAAGATGACGTCTCGTATCGACAACGCTAAGCGAATGACAACGTTAGCCGTCGTGTATCTTAACGTCAATCCCCGTTTACTTAATACAGATTTTTAAAACGGACGCAATATGCGTGCGAACAAGTGGTCTCGATACGACCGCCATCCGTTGGCCAGCGGATTCTCCCTCTGTTTCTTTCGACATGCAAAGCATCGAATGCCCCAGATTCGATAATCGCCCATCGGAACTATCCCTTGAAGGATAGTTCACTGGGACGCCCGACCATCACACACGGCCGGCGTAACACAACTTCTTTCCGCCTTCGGCTGGGAACGATTCCATCATCCCCTATGTAGTCCTGAAAGCGACTTTCATCTGTTCAAACATCTGAAATCTTTCCTTGGTGGCCGTCGGTTTCAGGCCGACGACGAGGTCAAAGAAAAAGTCAATACGTGGTTTGCGTCACAGGCGGCAACCTTCTACGAAGAAGATGTACAACTCTTGGCGCCCCGTGATGATAAGTGCCTGAACAATTACGGAAATTATGCAGAAAAGTAGTGAAAGATGTCTACTTTAATTTCCGATAAAGTTTTTTTGTAAGTATATTTTTGTTTCTCTGACAGCTCATCGGAACTTACTTACTTTCTGGACGCCCCTCGTATATATATATATATATATATATATATATATATATATATATATATATATTATAAACATTATTTTTAATCAGTTAGGAAATCTAATGACCTTTTTTAGTTATCTCACATTAGCAATAGGTGGCGCCTTTTGGAATTGTCAGTTATTGTTTGATTCGCTTTTCGCATGTATCGAAGATGCCTTTGATACTTAGGCGAAAATTACACTACTAAAATAATATTTTACGTGAGTTTATTCTGTATTAGAATTTAAACTTAATTACAAGAAATTAGAAAACTGAATAAGATATTCATATACCTTTTTAATCAAACTCATCATTTTCATCGTTAATTTTACATAACTGAGAAGTGAAATAAATCACATGAAGAAGAACGCAAAATAATTATAATAACAGAGTTACACATTATCTGGGTTTGGTTTGGCAATTTGGGAGAACAGTTTTCTTCTAGCTTTACTTATTGCAGCATTTCTAAAATGGCCTTTGCCATGTAAAAATCCTCTAATGTGACAACTTGCCTTTCATTTATTTCGCAAATAAAATTGGCCATGCTTAAGACCATTGTTACGTATGCTTCTGTGGCTTCATGGAGTGCTGTTATTGCTCTGCTTTGGTATAGCAGGTTTGGATTTTCTCTGGTTCCAATTTCCCTGACAAAACGTTGAAAAGGTGCTCTTTGTATAGAGAGCTCAACATTTTGCTCTATGTTTACGGGTTGCTCTTGTCTCCCACGCCGGACCTTATTTTCTTTTGATTTAGTTGTTTCATTACGAGCCATCGTTTCCACCAGTTCTATCTGCAGATTAGAGAAACTTATTAAGCATAAGAAATTGATTAAATTTAAAAGGAATTAGCAGTTTTATCATTAATTTTTTCCCTTTGTTACGAAATAAATTAGATTCTTGTTTTAATCCTTTACCCAAGGAAAACAAGTAAAGCCGTGAAGTATCTTCACGACTACGTGAAGACTAATAAAGACTTCTGATCAATTGCCTTAATGTCATAAATGCAACAACATACTTTCTTTCAGATGCGGGTAGAAGGACCCTTCCCATAATGCATAGCAATATACTCATCTGAAAGGAAATGTGTGGAGCATTGTGGAATACTAATGCGGTTGATGTGAAGTTAACAGCCTGTATATGCAAATAGCCAGTCGTGAAGATACTTGTGTCCAAAGGCTTTAAGTAATCAAACACTGCCTCCTAAGTGTTTGATTGCTTAAGCCTTAAGGAATCAGTCTACGAAAATTTGAAATTTAAGCTTTAACCAGCTAATCGTTTTTATTTAAATTAAGGGGATATTTAATCCCACATTACTTCAAAGCCAAATAAGAAACTCTAAGATAGAAATCAAAGAATTTCATGCCGAACATAGCAAGCTATAAAAGTTCCGCGAGTCCAAGCGTGAGCAAACACCTGGGTAGTACAATACCGGGCAGCGTTTATGGGCGATTTTCTCTTACTTTCTAGTTCAAAAAATAAAAATAAACAATAATCATAAAAATACCTGAGTAGATTGGTCTAAATAGAGGCTCAAATATAGAGGCTCATAAATCACGTAAGTGACAACTGAAGGTGGCAATTATGTTATAGCACACGTAACAATGCCAAAAAAAATTTTTTTTTTAATAATTGCATAATTCTAAACAATTAATGTGAGGTATAATTGTTGATTGGACAGTTACGCTGCTCAAAGAATTAAAGTAAATTCATCATTTCATTGGATTATTGTTCGATAGTAATAATGGACGAAATAAAATGCAGCATTTTTGAAATTGATTTTTATACCACAAGTTTTTTTTTTAATTTTAAAGAAAAAGTTATTATTATTAAAATCTCTATGGAGTCAAGAAATTCATCGTGGGAGGTCCCACTCTTACACATACAGTTTATCATATAGCGACTTAAATATGTTCGCTCACTGCGCACTCACCACATTCTCGGGCAATACATTCCAGTCACTCACCACGCAAAACACCTGCTCCTCATCCCTTAGCTCACACTCTCCTTATACAGCTTGTAAGGATGACCTCTTGTTCTTTCACTCATGCAAAACCTCCCCGACATTAAACTTGTAATAACCTTGTAGCAGCTTTTGCCAATTTTTTCAAATCACATTTTCTCGATCTGTCTTCATACTCAACATTCCAAAGATCAGAAACCACCTTAATCAATCCTCTCTGAACTTTTCCAATACATCGTCATCTTTTTAAAAACCAAGCAACCAAATCTTTCGGTTGTGTGCAAAATAATCCATATGTGGCTTTATAAAAGCCTTATGCAAAGGAAATATAACATCCTTACTTCTACAAATCAGAATTTTAGCAACATGTTACCGAAATTTTAGGTCCTTATCCGCAATCTCCAAGATATTTCCACGTGCTATACATCCCATCTCTGCTTCCCAAATTTCAAAACCTTATACTTTAAAACATTGAATTGACATCCCACTGATTTATTCATTCAACCAGTGTATTCAAGTCCTCTTGCAAAGCCACAGCATCCGCTCTACTCCTGATAGCTCCTAAAGTTTGCATTATCTGCAAATAACTTCATATCACGATTCATACCTCTCCTAACATCGCTTATGTACAAATTAAACAGCAATGGACCCAAATCAGACCCCTTGGGGTAGACTCCTAGTAATTTTCCTCTTCTTGGATATCACTCATCCAATTTAATTACCAGATTGTCATGTGGCGATTTATCAAACGCCTTTGCAAAATCTAAATATACCACTATATATGCAATACCCTTGTCCAACGCATTTGTCCCTTTATTATAAAAAGCAAGCAGACCGTTAAAGCACGATCTTCTTTTAGTAAATCCATGCTTGCCGCCAAAGAGTATTTTTCTGTTGTCAACCCAATTCCGAATCTTGGTCCTAACTAATTTCTCTAATACCTTAACCACAACTCCAGACAGACTGGCCTATAATTCAAAGCCGTAGTCTTATCTCCTCCCTCATGAATCGGAACAGTTTTACCCTCTTTCTACTCCTTTGGAACAGGGCCCATGGCATATCATGTTAAAAAGATATGTTAAAACTGTCGGTAACTTCCAGGAACATTTTCTCAAAACGTATGGTGAAATAGCATCATTCAGCCTTATTTATATCAATTCCTCATATTCCTTCTGCTCACTTACCAACAGTTCCTCCTCTTCCTTTCCCACGCCATTCAAGTTTTGGATGATATCACATTCACAATGAAATACTTTTATAAATTATTCATTAAATACCTCAACTATATCCTCGTAGTGGTTATCATTCCTCCATTTTCACCAATCAATGCAATGCTTCCATAGTCATTGTCTCTTCTACTGGTCACATATCAAAAAAATTCCCTAGGATTTTTAGCTAACTGCTGCCCAGACTGCATTTTTGCTACCAAGCAATTGACCTTCCTCGCCAGCTCTTTGTATCTCTTGGTTCATCCATTTAACACCTGCTCTATTTATCCTCTTGACCTTTGGAATGTATTCTGATACTGCCTCCACCAAAGTTTTTGAGTAGGGCCCAAGCAGCATTCATATCCTTCCCATCCAGTTCCTCTATCCAATTTTGTGCCACAAGCTGGTCCGTGAGTTTTTCATAATTACCAATAAATAATAAAATAAAATTATTTATTTTTCATAAAAAGATTCATAATTTTTTCTGTATATTGTTATTTGCATTTACATTTCAATACTGTTTTTATATATTATGTATTTAGTACAGATATTTTACATGCAATTAAGTAATAATGATAATAATTCCATATGAATATCAGAGTTTGTTAGTATACAGCGTATGATGATCAGCCTGTTTTCTACCCATTACAGGATGAAGGCCTCTCCCATTACGGGAGGGTTGGGTCTTATTCTCCCATGGTGACCTAGTCCGTCTTGGGAGAGTGTATTTATACTTAGATGAATGAATGAAGATGGAAAAACAATCACGAACATCATTGCCTAACTGGGATTCGAACCAGCAGCCTCTTGGTTGGAGAGCGGATACACTATTAAAACATTTTAGTTACATTTTTTATCACAACAAAAATTCAGTTCACAGGTTGCTATGTTCGTTTATGATAGACTTGTTTGTTTGTTCGGGTGGCCTTTCTGCTGTCTTCTTCGAAGTTGAGCTTATCTGAGGAACGTTAATAATAATAATAATAATAATAATAATAATAATAATAATAATAATAATAATAATATAAAAAAGTGATATCCTTTTATACGCTTATAAATTATTCGACCTTTTTTTTAATTGTTACAATACGTACAAGTTAAATTTTGTTTTACACCAGAGAGCAGCTATGAAGACGTGCATATGACTGGTGCAGGATTAACAAAAGGTCGCGCGACCCAAGGACAAAGACAACCGACAATGGTTGAATTGAAATGCTAATTCTCTTCAACCGAATTCCATAACATATGAAACTGTCATAACAACATTCATTATATATTTCTTAGTTTTAACACGTTCACGACGGGGTGTCGTTTATCGTTCTGACGAACTTCTCTTTATCAGTGGGCTCAACTCACACTAGGTTTCAACTTTTGGTTGAATTATATTGCTGGTTAGAAATTTATTTGAAGTTAGCCTTTGTGATCTGTCATAATGACATCCAGAATTTCAAATGCAATAAAACAAACACTTATTTCATGTAACTGAAAAATTGGAGAACAGTTTTTAGTTAGATACTATGTTTCCGATGCAACATGTGGTTTTTCTCGAGTCTATACAGTGTAGTTTCTGTGAGAGGGGTGATGTGATTCATTAGTTAGCGCCGTTTTTATTCCAGCTGTCTCTAATTGCACTATCTGTTGAGGAATATATTACACAGACAGACTGCAAAAGCCTCCAATCAGGGATTCAATAAAACTACGTGATTTTCTTGCATCTGCAATATAATGGCTGTTGGGGAGGGCGTGTTGTTAACCGCAGGGAGCGAGTTACTATCACCTCGACATGAACATGTTTAAACATTTTTTGTGTGCGAGGCATATGCAACACTTTTTAATGTATTTTTTCGTAAAGTAAAATCAGGGGTGCCAGTTATAAGCGAGGCGAGTCCTTTTCGAGTAAATATGGTAAGCGTTTCGCCGACAAGTTGACATCTCCTTCTGCTGTTTTTCCCCTTGCTCAGCTAACTTCGATGGTGAGTTATAATGCATAAATATTTTTCTCACTACTGTTTTTTTTTTTTTTCAAATCGACATAATGAAAATCAAATTAATAATACAATAATGAATTTTACATTGAATAACATTATAAATTTATATATAAATAAATATTAAAAATAAAATAAAATATTTTCTATAAAATTATAAATAATTATTTATAAAATATTATAATTAAATATATATATTATAAATTTATAAATAAATAAATTAAGCTAGATTTATTTTCTATTAATTTTTCCCCCTATTAAAAACTGCCTTGCACGTCAACAACTCGATTTGTAAATTTTTGGCACGCGCATATAAAAAGGTTCGCTATCACTGATATAGAGCATGTAGGCTGAAAAGCAAATAAGGCAATGGGGTGGCTATACCGGTTACTGAACCGTGGTATTCGGGCTCAAAAGAAAAAAATAAAATAAATAAAATAAAAATCCATTGAAAAAGGAACAGATCAATAATCAACACGAGTTCCCCATGACCTAATAATAATAATAATAATAATAAAAATTCATTATACTAATTATGTAAACATTAAAAAAGTAACATTAGCAGAATAATTATTTCCCGTAAACATTCACGTACTTTAATCAATTTATTTGGCCTATCTAAAACCATGTCCCTAGTATTTTTCTGCAATTTTTCAATATGATCTTATTATTTTTATGTTTTCCATAAAACTGCCTGAAGTATTATCCAAATTAAATATTGCATAAATAATATTAGTAATAGTAATGATAGATAGATGAGGAGATGAAGGCATGCTGAGGTGGTGTAATCCCACTGACTTCGAAGAAAGAGAAATCTTTTATGAAGAGAGCGGGATTTATAGATAATATTTAGGATGTTTAGTGCTTTTTATTGATAGATTGTAGGCGTTGAATATTTCAGCTTCTGTGATTTATGGGTAATAATAATCATATTATTATTAGACGTTTGAACCATAAATATTATTGTGCGATTTCTAACAGCTATTCCTAAAAGGTTCAAAAGCTAGTTTAACAATCAACTAAAAGAGAACGTCAGCCCTAGAAGTGTTTGATGGTGTTAGAGCAATAATATCCTATTTCATTGTTTTACAGCCATCCATAGTTAAAACGTCAGTTGACAGTTGGAGGCCTTACAGTGCAGGACGACATATTTATGTACACAAGGAAACGGAACACATCTACAGTACCACATCTTTCCAGCTAACCTCTCAGGTATGTTGAAACATTATAGCTTTTATTTGTAAAGCATGGTCTCTGTAAACGATAGTGAACCTTATTTGAATTGGATTCATTATCGAAGTTTTTTTTTTTTCTCCATAGGCACAAAAATTAATTTTTAGGATCACTGGTGTTAGCATTAAAATTATATATATATAAAGATCAGTCATTCTTCTACATTCTTTAATTAAGAATTATTAGGTTTTATCCATTTTATGAAATGCAATTTCTTGTCCTTTTTCCAATTAAAAACGTGTCGCTGGTCCCCAACTTTTCAACAGTTTATCCCCCCCCCCCCTCCCTTTTCTGAATATTTTTTATAGCTATATTATCCGTATATTACGTTTGTGTACTTTTTTTAACTCGCTATTGTTTGCTTTTTACTTTTTTTTTCCGAAATGTATAAATTTAGTTCTATTTCATTTTAATTTATATTTATAATTTTAATAATTAACCAGTCCTCCCTAAACAGACATTGTTTTTAAACAAATATCGACCGAGGTGACCACTCAGCAAAAATATTTTGCACCAACTTATGCAGAAAAAACGTAATAAATCTGGGAAAAAAAAAAAACTAAATTTGTATGTAGCATTTTATAAATAATGTAACATTAAATTTTCAGTTATTTAATATGCTATTTACATATATACAGGGGTTCCCATTCACAAGAAAAACACTGAAAGTATTTATTCATTATTTTTAGCAGATTTTGCTAAATTCATTAACTCTTCAGAAATAGTAAAATCTGTAGCTGATGAATGTTTCAATTTTTCTTTTGTCAAAAGGAGTTCATTCATCAAGGGAGTTTGCAGTTGATTTCTTATTTTATTCTTATTTATTGTCACAAAAATACAGGACTTCAAACCCACTGTACTGAACAGACACCTACTTCAAATCAAACTGCGACTGCGAGCAATGAATTGAAATTCGTTCAACATCGATGATATCCAGTGGTGAGCTATGGAAATTCTAACAAGGAGCTCGCATCGTCCAGCAAAAAAAAAAAAGGCTAATTTAGCCCTTATAATACTTATATTGCGACTTTGTAGAGCTTCTGACAGATATGATAATTCCTGTAGGATATCAATCATTAATGCTAGATATTTTAAAAATTCCAAATTGAGAAGTCGGTTTGAAAAGCCTTTATATTTATCGTTCGGTGCAAAATGCTTGCATAAAGCTGGCTAATTTCTCCACACAGCAAGAGCCGTTCGTGGTCCAAACACACGGCCGATCTTTAAAATTTCGATACCAAGGTCTTTTGCAATCGTATTTAATTCTCGTTGATTGATGATAAAAAGCATATAATTTATCCATAAATATTTCAAAATGATTTATTTCTTTAATGTTTTTTATCGAATCGTCTAATGCTAATTGTAAACGATGAGCTACGCAATGCCAAATCACAATGTTGGGAAATCTTTGTAGAAGTTTGATTGCAACACCTGATTGGTTTCCTAACAATACACGAGCTCCATCAGAACAAAATGCAATGAGACGATTTTTTAAATAGTTATCAGAAAATCCACATGAATTTAAAGTAGCAATTATAGTAGCACGTATACATTGTGCGGTGGTAATTTCTAGTTCCACAAGATTATTAAAGAAGAAGAACAAGCGGTTCGCAAATTTAAGAAAAATCTAACAAAGGGCCCGCGCGAGTCCCTTATAGTTCACCACTGATTATATCTCATTGTTGAGGTTTGAAATTTAAACATCTGTTTAAATATCCTGACAATTCCGTTGTTGTGTGCTAAGTTTTAAATGTGGAGCAAAAATTTTAATAATTGGATCCAAATTACGCTGTGCATCAATAAAAGGTGGTTACTCATTAAAATATTTAATTTTTCCCCTTGTTTTCATTGCTGTAATGATCTTATAACGCGCGAGAGATGTTTGAATAGCGAAGAATATATTTTCATTGGCTAATGCCAGTCGGATTGCGTGGGTATGGGATCAGAGGAGGGGGGAGGAGAAGGTTAGCGAACAGTGAGAGGGGGAAGAGAAATCATTCTTGTGTCACTGAATGTGACATATAGGGAGGTAGGAGAAGAGAAAAATATTAAACTCATGTCTAACTCTCATGTTGTTGTTGTTGTTATTATTATTATTATTATTCGGAAGGGAAAAAAGAACTAGATGAGCGTACTAGAACACTCAAAATTTATAAAAAGTACTTAAAAAGTACTACAATAGATCTAGTACGAAAGTACTAGTGGTGGTCATACTGATACCGATATTCCGACTAAATTTTTCGTTAAAAATAGAATCGCTCTTCAATTTTTAAATAGGTGTATCCTGTTTATTATAAAATTTTAATATGTATTTTTTTTAATTTTAAATAAATTTAAAAATTTCCAATGTAAATATCAATTACAATATAATTATTTATTTAATTTACTTGACAATTTCCCATATCACTTATTGAAAAGGTTTCATTCTTATTTTAAAGATTTCACATATAACTTATCATTTGTATATCCATTAAAAGAAATTCGGGTGCAGATTTTTAATTAATTTTTATCAGTTCAGCACTTTTAATTCCTTTTGGTATTTTTCGAACAAATCTCGAAATCTTAGTAAAAAAAATAATAATTTAGGTAACTGATGTTTCTCATTCCTGAAAGATTGCTATCGCCTTAAAGATATATTCAATCATCACAATCATCCTTGCTAGGGATCGCCAGACGGATGAACATCGTCATTAGGAATCTCTGGAATTCGGAGAAGTATCTTAGATAAACATAATTATTTTTTAAAAAATAATGATTACAGTGTTTTATATGAATTTGAATGCTGCACGTGAATGGACCTGGAAAAATTACTTATTAGGGTGAAATCTAATGCACAAGAGTCGAGGACTTTAGGTCATAAAGATGGGGGAGTGTACGTATGTAAAACTATGGTATGCGAACGCGATAATGATATGAATGACTTTGAACATAGTTATGTATATAGCGAAGGGACGGAAGTGTACGCTTTGGGTTCGCACACCGTTTCAGTGGGAGGGAAAAGAGAAAGTTATCCAGCAAGACCGTGCTGATTGTAAATCTGACTATATGAAAAGACAGATGGTAATTTATTATATCCATACACAGAGCCTAGGAACATTAGGAACAAAGGGGATGAGTTCGTCGCTTTATTGGACACGTTGCGGCCTAAGATTGTTGGTATTCGGGAAACTTTAGGGTTACATGCTGAACTAGTTGTAACCCTAAGGTTACAACTAGTTCAGCATGTTGTAATGAGAAAGACATCCACAATGCACGCGAATTTTTGAAAAAGTGCCTAAATGACGCTGAATCTGAATGTATTTCTAGAGTTCGAGGAATAAATAAGGTGGGCGGTTAAATGGATGTAGAACCGTATTAAACAAGCGATCCATAAGAAGAAGATGATGTGGAAGGAATATCCCTAGAATAGTGAGAGGAGATATGAAACACATCAATCGCAGGCCAGAAAAGTTACCAGTATTGTGAGGAAAAGATAAATCGAATTATGAAAAGAAATCGGATGATGCTGACTGTATCAAAGTCCAAAAGAATTTTATGCCGCAAAATGAAAGAAACAATAAATGTGGAAGAATAACTTTATTCAATGCAGATGCTGTTATGTCAGAAGCAGATGGGATTGTTCAATTAAGGAGTGCCCATTTTGCTGAAATATATCAACCAATTGTAAGTAACATGGTGCACAGTAGTACTACTACATTGAACGAAGAGACAGAGGTGCATGAGAAGGAGGTTCTAGTGATGTTATGTTACCTGGATAAGAATTAAACAATAGAAACAGATGAGATATCAGCACGCGTGCTAATAGATGCTACTGATATTCGGCACTTACTGAATGATTTCGATATGTTGGAAACTTGGGAAAATGATAATGGGTACAGGTTCAATGATAGTAAGTATTGTACTTTGGATTGATGAGATTTCCATCGGTTTATTAGCGGAGGTATGCTAGAATAAATTGAAGAGATTAGAGATCTTGATATGATGGTGGATAAGAATTTGAACTTCAAAGTTCATCTGGCAAAAATTGCAAATACAACTCAGAAGATAATTGCGATGTTGAAGCGAACCTTGACATATAAAGATAAGGGAATCATTTTGCCTCTTCACAAGGTCTTGATAAGACCGCACTTGGACTACTGTGTGTAGGTTTGGTCTCCTGGGTTCAGAGGAGATAAAGAAGCTGTGGAAAGGGGGAAAAGAAAAGTACAAAGATTACATCGGGAGTATGGTATGTAGATGATGAGGAGAGATTGAAAGTGTGTGTACTACAGCTGTGGTTAACAGGAGAAAGAGGAATGCTGTGATAAAGGTCTATACATTTTTGAATGGGTTTTATATCATCTCATGAAATTCTTCATTATATGGATATGGGAAGAGAACAGGATGCATCCATGGAAGTTAAGTTTGTTCACAATTAAGAAAGTGGAAAGAGCTAGATTTTTTCTCACAGAAAACTGAGTGAGTGGAACAGTATGCTCCTTGATGACTACTAATTAGATCAAAAAGATCTCAACGCAACAAAAATATGAATGCGAACCACAAATTTTACTTTTGACTCTCTCGATGCATGGAAACTATACACAGTACAAACAAGAGGACACTCCATCCTGCATATTAATGTCATAAGCATTAGAAAACATTGGTTAATGTTACTGGCTTATCTGAAGAATAACACCGGTGTTATTGATGTATTGGTCCAAACAGAAGTATCCGTCACTAGTGATGAAGCAACTGTCTTCCAAATTCCAGGCTTTCAACAACATAGATCCTGCCGACAAACAAAAAGAGGGGGTGGAATATTAATATTTACAACATAAAGTAATATCAAAAGAAACTCTTTATAAGTTTGCGCATGTTGAAATGTTTTATATCGAAATCATTAATACCGCCAATCGACAGAATCCCATAATACTAAATGCTATTTACAGGCCACCAAACTTAAACGTGATAAAAAAGCCAGCAATTGAGTTCCTGCAAGAATTCTTGCAGGAACTCAATTGCTGGCTTTCACGTCAAGAATTATGCTTAACTGAATACCTAATTATAATCGATGATATAAACATAATATTGCAAACGAAAACCATAATAACACTGTACAATTCTTAGATATGCTATGTATAACCTAATACCAACCGTAACATCATATAGTAGAGAAGAAATAGTCGGAAATGTTATTACTGCTTCTTGCTTAGATCATATAAACATTCGGTCACCACCAGATAGTTAAGTACAAAGTAGTAGTAGACCATTACATCACGGCTCTTAACTTGCACTAAGACAATATCTGTGCAATGTGCTCCACATATGAAACGCAACACAAAACAATAATATATGAAGAAATAGTCAACCACGAAATAAGAAAAATCGACTGGAAACAGATGGCATTACCAGATTCAATAGATACTTTACACAACAACAACATTAAACTCGCATTGGAGGAAATATATAAGAAAGCTAGAAAGGGGAACCTATGGAAACAATTCAAACGATATCCAATTAAAGCAGCTTTGAAAACCGAATATAAGATAACGAAGAATTGCCTTAAAACGCAAATAAGAAATGCAAAAAAGAAATTACTAGAGACAAATTACCCTCCACACAAACTAACATGAAACAATCCTGGCTCTGATCAATGAGATGATAGATTGTGCTCCCAACACTATCGGCTCTGAAACCATAAAACACAGCTTCATGAAAGACGCAAAACCTATCCAACGACTAGCAAATGACTTTAACCAATACTTTGAAGACTCTATCCAAGAACTATAGAGAAAGATCTCTTCAATTACAAAACGTGTGGTCCACTCGAACCACAAGCAAAACAGACATTATGGTTCCCAACCATAAAAGAAGCAAAACTTCTCTCTGTAATACATCAAATCAAACCAAACCAAACAAAGGCCCAGGAATCGACTGCATCAGACAAGGCTATCAAGCAACACGCAACTAGCCTAGGCGCGATCTTACTAAAATTAATAAATAAAATATTTAAAACCAGATAAATACCAAGTATGTTAAATACTGCTATAATCACACCCATACAAACATGGAAAAAGGAATTAAACACCAATTACAGACCCATAGCAACACTATCCAATTAACAATCAAATTATGGAGCTGATCGTACTAAGAAAACTCGCAACATATACAGAAAACTTTCATATTATCGCTAGTACGGCTTTCAGAAAAATAAGGGAACAACATCTCGCTTGGATGATTTTGCAGACAATTAATACCGCCTTAGATAAAAATAAAATTGTCATGGTAGTCTTTATCGATTTGACTATGGCATTTTTGACACATCAACTTTATTAGAAAAACTAAGACATGTTGGAATAGATGGGCCTCTGTACACGTAGTTTAGAAACTACCTTCAAAATAGAAAGCATATCACACGCATCGGGTCAAACCGCAGTAGAGAGCTACCAGCAACATGTGGAGTGCCACAGGGAGCTGTATTCTCCCCAACTCTATTCAACATCCATATTGTTATTATTATCATTATTAAGAGAGACCCCCAGGGAGTCAGAGACTCATCGAGGGAAGCGACATACTACACACACCAGCTATCATATTTTATCCTGAATTTATTCACACTGCTTGCACTTACAACATTCAATGGCAATCCATTCCAATTATGCACCACCCTCTGAGAGAAAAATCTAGCACTTATCCCCTTCTTAGCGGCATTCATTCTCAGCTTCCAAGGGCTCTCTCTTGTCTTTTCCCCAACGTCCATAAACTGAAAAATTCCATCAACTGAAATCCTGTATGACCCCTTCAGAAATTTGTAAGTTTCAATCATATCACCCCTCTTTTTCCTGTTTGCTAGTGTCTGCAGTCTACAAATTCTCAATCTGTCTTCATACTCAGTATTCCACAATCCTCATATCATTTTAACACTCTTCAATATATTAGAATCACAACGGAAACCTGCAGACCAGACCTGCGCACAATAGTCCAAGTGAGGTCTTATCAAGGCCTTGTAAAGAGGCAAAATGACTTCCTTATCTTTACATGTGAACGATATTAATCAGCTACCTCTCAAAGGCAAGATATACCAATCCGCAGACGATACAGCTATAACATCCATTCATAATAATGCAAGCATAGCCCAAACAAATATAGAACATGACATAACGAGATCTCGTAAATCTGCTCATTGACTAGCTCACCAAAAACTCCACTCACCTAAACTCTGATAAGACAAAATTAATTCTATTCAGAAATCCACTGAGTCAACCAGTTGATAATATGTATATAACCATCCAACATCCATTCTCCAACATAAAAAAAACACACAGAACAGTACAACCCGAAACAATACGATACCTTGGAATTTACTTGGATGCAGATATGAACTGGAATAGCCACATAAACCATCTACACAACAAACTCCGAACAATAAGTGGCAACTCTACAGGTTAAAAGACATAGTTCCTATACTCCTAAAAACACTAATATACAAAGCACTATGCCAAAATATACTAAGATACGCAATAACAACGTATGCTTTCTGTGCACCCTACAAATTAAATAGATTAATACAATACAAAATGACAAAACTGATCTTTTGGGAAGAAAGAGCAAATAACGACTTTACATATACTGCAATGTCAGAACACAAAATACTGACAGCAAAACATTTATGTCACTATGCAGCCTTGCTAAAACATTATTTCGATGCCAACTACAGGACAGTCAGAAATACATACCGTATAACAAGACCTCAGACTACTAATTATATCACATATAAATACAATAATCACTACGGAAAGGCCACGCGAAACTTTTACATCCCAGACATGATAAACAAATTACCTTTTGAATACCTTACAAACTACAATAGCCTGAAAAGAGCTCTAAGGACATACTACGAACAAGAAATACGCACCCAAAATACCATACAAACTTAACGAAACACAATATATTCGTTCAGGCTTCCAGTTCAGCGACGCATCAATAAAGTTAGTGTGTGTGTGTGTGTGTGTGTGTGTGTGTGTGTGTGTGTGTGTGTGTGTGTGTGTGTGTGTGTGTGTGTGTGTGTGTGTGTGTGTGTGTGTGTGTGTGTGTGTGTGTGTGTGTGTGTGTGTGTGTGTGTGTGTGAATTTCGCATCCCAAGGTGGTGAATAATCGATCAAACATCAGCTTACTTCCAAAACAGCAATCCAGCCAATAAACAATAACTAACCGGTGTCATCCTCACAGTGGCGACCGGTGAACATTTTAAGTGGAGGTGCTGCATATGCAAAAAAAAAAATAAATAATAAAATAAAATAAAATAATAATAATAATAATAATAATAATAATAATAAATAAAGAAAAATAAATAAATAAATTTTCTTAATCAGTAACGAATTTATTAATAAATAAATTTACATAATAAAAATTGCTTTATTAAAAATATTTTATCCTCACCACGAACAAACACCAATAATAAAAATTTAATATCAACAGCAGTGACAAGCGCAAACGAATATCGGCGTTAGATCGCAGTGCATTTGTTTCGCGTAACGATAATTGAAAAAATATAATTCTTTTCATATTTTCAACAGTGACACTCATCATAATTCACCCTTGTATCTATAATAAATAAATAAATAAATAATTATATGTTATTTTAACAAAATAAAATAAGATTTACAAAAAATAGTTCACCACGAACACGCACCAATAATGAACGTTTCTTGTCTCACAGAAATAAGGCGCGCAAGCTTATGATACACTGCCCAAGCGGCAGTGTATCTAATGACGTAACGTGCAATGACGACCGCTAAGGAATATCGGCGTTAGATCGCAGTGCATTTGTTTCGTAACCTAAAGCATTAATCGAACAATTCCAATTATTAACTATTCAATCACTGTCGAAATTTAAGCTGTAACTTTTAACATGTTGTACTGCATTAATATAATGTTGTAAGCATTGTTATTATTTATAAACACAAACAAAATTTAATTTTTTTATTTTTTCCTTGGGGATACTGCAGTGTCGCAGTGCTTATGTACGGGCCGCCACTGCATCCTCATATAATGTGTGTGTGTGTGTGTGTGTAGAAAATTTTTTACCCTGAGTATATACTATGTTAAAGATACCAAGCAATTTTTAAGCTAGGTTTTAATCCTTTTTCCCAAGTAAAAAAAAAAACAGACAAGTAAATCAAGTTTGCGCCTGAACATAGTTCAGGACTGAGGGAACTTGTAGTAAAGGTGGAGTAAGCTCTGATCACTTTCCTTGGTATTTCCCCTAATACAAAGTACATTCCCTTGCGGAGATGTATGATGCTATGCATTAATGGCAAGGGCCACTACCCAGACCGGTTTTGACTTTGATTGAGATCTCGTCAGTGGGAGCCAGACCCAAAAATGCCAAGGTTGAAGTGAAGCAGAGCTTATATATTTTATCTAAACAAGTTGCCACAAGGTGCTTTGACCTTATTAAATAAAAATCTCAAGATGACAGTAAGATGTAGAAATTTTTCTTTTTTTTAACCTTGGGTATATACTATGTTAAAGATACCAAGAATTTTATAAGCTAGGTTTTAATCCTTTTTCCCAAGTAAGCCAAAAGACAAGTAAGTCAAGTTTTAGATTTTCTTTCAGTTGAGACAGTTGTAGGGCTCCTCCCGCGATGAGTCTTCGGACTCCTTGGAGGTGTGAGGAATAATAATAATAATAATAATAATAATAATAATAATAACATCCCATCTTATTCTCCAGTCAACCAATCCCTCGAACTCTTCTCATAGGGAACATTCCACAGGTCACTCACCATCTTGGTCACTCGCATCGAAATCCTCTCCACCGCTTACTCATCGCCAAGAAACCCAGGGCACCATATTGAGCACAATAATTCAGATGTGAGCATATCAAGGCTTCATAAAGAGGAATAACAACCTTATCTCCTCATGTTAACGAATTCTTCAATAGCTAAGTAAACTCATGGACTACCTGAGCAACATTAGCAATATGTTCTCTAAACCTTAATTCTTTTTCTACCACCACCCTTAAATCTCTAACTTCATTTATTTCCTGGAGTATCGTTACATCAGTGTGATACACAGCTAGTAACCTGTTTATCCATAAATGCATAACTATTCATTTCTCCACATTGAACTAACACACATCATATTTTGCCCATATTGACAGCCTACTTAAGTCGTCTTGCGAGCTCTCCACATCGCCTTGATTAATTATACTCTACCTAATTCCACATAATCAGCAAACAACTGAATATTTCTTTTTATGGTATTGCTTTTTAATTTCCTATATCATTTATGTATAAATGAAACATCAATGGTTCCAGAACCGAACCTTGCGCCGCACCATTAGTCACCTGCCTTCTCTTATTCTGCTCCTCCATATACTTACTACTTCTTGATATCTGTCCAGCAGCCACCCTCTTATCCACTTAATCAGTGCCATATCCATCCCCACTTGTTCTAATTTGCATGAGAGTTCCATGTGATATTCTATCAAATGCCTTTGGAAAATCATCGTATAGCCATTTCCTTTATCAAACTTTGCTGTTATTCTATTATAAAAAGTTAACAAAATACTAAGCATGACCGCCCCTTCACAAAGCCATGTTGATCCTCATACTATCATATTATTATCTACCAATTCTTGAATTCTCTTTTTGACCTTTTTTTCTAGTATTTTTACCACCATGCCTGGGAAACTGATTTCTATAATTTGCTACTGTAATCTTAGAACCTCCCTTGTGCAAGGAAATTATTTCGGCCTCTTTCCACTCCCTTGGATCTCTACCAGAGCTGAGACTTAAAGAGCCTAGTCAAAGGCATTGCCAGTTCCCTTGCACATTCTCTAAAAACCCTAGCTCATATCCCATGTAGTCCTACAGCTTTACATTGAGATTCTACAATATCCTAAGAACCTCCAATTCATCCACTCTGTTCCCACATCAGTGTCTCTCACATAGGTTAAAGCAGTAACCGTACTAGGATGTATACTCTTGAAAAGTGGTCACTCAACTATTTAATCTGCTTTTTTGTCTCCTCGTGACCATCATCACTCATTAAGGTTAATCTTTCATAGTCATTCTTGCTCTTATTTGCCACATAACGAAAGGACTCTTTGGGATTTTCTTTATCCTACTTGGCTCGATTCTTCTCAGAATCTGATTTGCCTTCCTTGCCATGCTGGTCACTTTTCTTGCTCGAGCCTTGTACTGTTCATGAGCTTGCTGGTCGCCTTTCTCTTTGTATATCCTCCACAGCATTTTCTTCTTCTGCAGCTCGTGCTTAATGATATTATTACTCATCCATCTAACTCCTACCCGAATAACCCTCCTTACCATAGGTACGCAATTTAATACTGCTTCCTCTAGACGACCTATAACTATATCACATGCACTAATAACATTCTTATCGTGCAGTGTTTTATGCCATAATACACACATATAAGCTTCTTCCTAAGCTTATCATAATCACCTTACTTGTAGTTCCACAAATACCCTTTCTTGATAGAGTATTCCTAATGTTTTACAATCTCCCAAGTCTAGACTGCATGGCCACGTTCCCAATTGGGGCTATGTGGTCACCTTGGTTATGGATAGCTCCTCTGATCCGATGACCAGGTCCAATACTCTACCACCCCTGGTCCCCTCCATCGCATACTGCCTTAATTTCATGTATTTCATCCACATATCTTTCTTACTGAATCACTTTTAGCATCCGTCTGTCAGTTTCATGTGAACCTAAATGCTAATGAATTTCCGAAATGGAATTAATCCACTTGAGATACCCAAGTAAAAGCAGATTACGCTTTTCGCAAACAGTAGCTATATAAAACCACTTATAGTGAGTTAAATCTCATGTTCAATGTTTTCTGTAAGAATTGATGATTTTACATAATATTCCATTTTATAGTTTCTTCATAGAAATAGAATTAAAATGTATTTCGTTTCTGGGTGGTCTCTTGTTTTTCAAACAAAACATCATTATTTCTTGATATATCTGATATATCATTAATTATTCAAACTAGATGTCTCGAACTTCAACACAGAGGTCTCGAAAAGTTTTCAGTTTTCTATTTCATTTATTTCTCAGATATTCTACTCGTTTTTCGTTTATGATTCCTGTCAGAAGTTTGAAGAGAAAATCGGCCAGAAATAATATCGAAATGCAGCTAGTCCAGAGGGCCAAATTTGTGCTATTTTCTCTCATTCGTACCTATTTGCTCTCTGTAGAAGCAATAACTCTGTACGCTTGCCTTTTATTTATTTATTCATTAGTTATATTCGAAATATCAGCCAGCTTACTAAAAATATACATATTGAGAACGATGTACGAAACATTTGTGTTATTCAAAGGAATCTAGCCAGCATATCAACCTACCTCTGAAATTAAGAACAAATTACTGTTTAAATGAACACACACTTTTTCTTGGTATTTTACCATTTTTGCAATCATCATATATACACTCTTTTTGTTGACCTACATCAAAAATAGCTTTGGAGACCTAAAGCTATTTTTGATGATGCAACGAGAGGTGGAGTAATCAAGACTGCGGCTGATATAGAGTATTGTTGAATGATTTGAAGAGGTTGGAATTGTGAGCAGGAGAAAATGGTCATCGGTTTAAATGTACGGTCATGCACTTTGGTGTGATCAAATGTATTATATTAGAGGGATTAAGTTAGAAGAAACTGTTCAAGCTAGGAAACCAGGGTATGTAGAAGTTGGAGTTCAAGGGTCATATAGCAAAAATGTAAATACAACACAGAATAATTGCGTTGCTGAAATAAAGTTTGCCATATAAAGACAAGGAAGTCATTTTGCAGTTTAAAAGACCATCACATGAACTCACTTGGAAAACTGCATGCAGGTGTTGTCTGATCGTTTCCGTGGTGATTCTGATACAGTGGCGAGCGAGAGTGCAAAGGAGGGTGACAAAAATTATTTGGATTGTGGAACAGTCATTATGAATACAGATTGAGAATTTGCAGACTTCAGACACTATCAAAAAGAAGAAAGAGGGAAGATATGATTGAGACCTTGAAATTTATTAAAAGGCTTTACAGAATTTAATTAACTCCATTTTTCATTTAATGAAGTGTGAAGAAAGAACGCAAGGGCATCCTTAGAAGTTGGAAATGAATGCTACCAAGAAGGGAGATGAGGGTAGATTTTTCTATCAGAGAGTGGTGCGTGATAGGAATGGATTGACATCAGATGTATTTGCAAACACAGTGAATAAATTCGAGAACAGGTATCACAAATTACGCAAATAGGATGACTTTCATCGAAAGGTTCCGGATTTCTTTTGAAGCCGCTATTCAAGCGATGCAGAGGTTCTATAATGGACGCAAGTGGATAAAACCAGCCTCGTTATAACCAACATCGCACATTCGAATAGTGGAGTGGAAAAATGGAGAAAAGGAGCATGCTATAGGTACCTTGGCGTGAAATATTTCTTAGTGTTTAAGATTAAGAACTGCTCCGCTATTCAAGCGATGCAGAGGTTCTATAATGGACGCAAGTGGATAAAACCAGCCTCGTTATAACCAACATCGCACATTCGAATAGTGGAGTGGAAAAATGGAGAAAAGGAGCATGCTATAGGTACCTTGGTGTGAAATATTTCTTAGTGTTTAAGATTAAGAACTGCTCCGCTATTGAAGCGATGCAGAGGTTCTATAATGGACGCAAGTGGATAAAACCAGCCTCGTTATAACCAACATCGCACATTCGAATAGTGGAGTGGAAAAATGGAGAAAAGGAGCATGCTATAGGTACCTTGGTGTGAAATATTTCTTAGTGTTTAAGATTAAGAACTGCTCCGCTATTCAAGCGATGCAGAGGTTCTATAATGGACGCAAGTGGATAAAACCAGCCTCGTTATAACCAACATCGCACATTCGAATAGTGGAGTGGAAAAATGGAGAAAAGGAGCATGCTATAGGTACCTTGGCGTGAAATATTTCTTAGTGTTTAAGATTAAGAACTGCTCCGCTATTCAAGCGATGCAGAGGTTCTATAATGGACGCAAGTGGATAAAACCAGCCTCGTTATAACCAACATCGCAAATTCGAATAGTGGAGTGGAAAAATGGAGAAAAGGAGCATGCTGTAGGTACCTTGGTGTGAAATATTTCTTAGTGTTTAAGATTAAGAACTGCTCCGCTACTCAAGCGATGCAGAGGTTCTATAATGGACGCAAGTGGATAAAACCAGCCTCGTTATAACCAACACCGCAAATTCGAATAGTGGAGTGGAAAAATGGAGAAAAGGAGCATGCTATAGGTACCTTGGTGTGAAATATTTCTTAGTGTTTAAGATTAAGAACTGCTCCGCTATTCAAGCGATGCAGAGGTTCTATAATGGACGCAAGTGGATAAAACCAGCCTCGTTATAACCAACATCGCAAATTCGAATAGTGGAGTGGAAAAATGGAGAAAAGGAGCATGCTATAGGTACCTTGGCATGAAATATTTCTTAGTGTTTAAGATTAAGAACTGCTCCGCTATTCAAGCGATGCAGAGGTTCTATAATGGACGCAAGTGGATAAAACCAGCCTCGTTATAACCAACACCGCAAATTCGAATAGTGGAGTGGAAAAATGGAGAAAAGGAGCATGCTATAGGAACCTTGGCGTGAAATATTTCTCAGTGTTTAAGATTAAGAACTGCTCCGCTATTCAAGCGATGCAGAGGTTCTATAATGGACGCAAGTGGATAAAACCAGCCTCGTTATAACCAACACCGCAAATTCGAATAGTGGAGTGGAAAAATGGAGAAAAGCAGCATGCTATAGGTACCTTGGTGTGAAATATTTCTTAGTGTTTAAGATTAAGAACTGCTCCGCTATTCAAGCGATGCAGAGGTTCTATAATGGACGCAAGTGGATAAAACCAGCCTCGTTATAACCAACATCGCAAATTCGAATAGTGGAGTGGAAAAATGGAGAAAAGGAGCATGCTATAGGTACCTTGGTGTGAAATATTTCTTAGTGTTTAAGATTAAGAACTGCTCCGCTATTCAAGCGATGCAGAGGTTCTATAATGGACGCAAGTGGATAAAACCAGCCTCGTTATAACCAACATCGCAAATTCGAATAGTGGAGTGGAAAAATGGAGAAAAGGAGCATGCTATAGGTACCTTGGTGTGAAATATTTCTTAGTGTTTAAGATTAAGAACTGCTCCGCTATTCAAGCGATGCAGAGGTTCTATAATGGACGCAAGTGGATAAAACCAGCCTCGTTATAACCAACATCGCAAATTCGAATAGTGGAGTGGAAAAATGGAGAAAAGGAGCATGCTATAGGTACCTTGGTGTGAAATATTTCTTAGTGTTTAAGATTAAGAACTGCTCCGCTATTCAAGCGATGCAGAGGTTCTATAATGGACGCAAGTGGATAAAACCAGCCTCGTTATAACCAACATCGCAAATTCGAATAGTGGAGTGGAAAAATGGAGAAAAGGAGCATGCTATAGGTACCTTGGTGTGAAATATTTCTTAGTGTTTAAGATTAAGAACTGCTCCGCTATTCAAGCGATGCAGAGGTTCTATAATGGACGCAAGTGGATAAAACCAGCCTCGTTATAACCAACATCGCAAATTCGAATAGTGGAGTGGAAAAATGGAGAAAAGGAGCATGCTATAGGTACCTTGGTGTGAAATATTTCTTAGTGTTTAAGATTAAGAACTGCTCCGCTATTCAAGCGATGCAGAGGTTCTATAATGGACGCAAGTGGATAAAACCAGCCTCGTTATAACCAACATCGCAAATTCGAATAGTGGAGTGGAAAAATGGAGAAAAGGAGCATGCTATAGGTACCTTGGCATGAAATATTTCTTAGTGTTTAAGATTAAGAACTGCTCCGCTATTCAAGCGATGCAGAGGTTCTATAATGGACGCAAGTGGATAAAACCAGCCTCGTTATAACCAACATCGCAAATTCGAATAGTGGAGTGGAAAAATGGAGAAAAGGAGCATGCTATAGGTACCTTGGTGTGAAATATTTCTTAGTGTTTAAGATTAAGAACTGCTCCGCTATTCAAGCGATGCAGAGGTTCTATAATGGACGCAAGTGGATAAAACCAGCCTCGTTATAACCAACATCGCAAATTCGAATAGTGGAGTGGAAAAATGGAGAAAAGGAGCATGCTATAGGTACCTTGGTGTGAAATATTTCTTAGTGTTTAAGATTAAGAACTGCTCCGCTATTCAAGCGATGCAGAGGTTCTATAATGGATGCAAGTGGATAAAACCAGCCTCGTTATAACCAACATCGCAAATTCGAATAGTGGAGTGGAAAAATGGAGAAAAGGAGCATGCTATAGGTACCTTGGTGTGAAATATTTCTTAGTGTTTAAGATTAAGAACTGCTCCGCTATTCAAGCGATGCAGAGGTTCTATAATGGACGCAAGTGGATATCCAGCCTCGTTATTACCAACATCGCAAATTCGAATAGTGGAGTGGAAAAATGGAGAAAAGGAGCATGCTATAGGTACCTTGGTGTGAAATATTTCTTAGTGTTTAAGATTAAGAACTGCTCCGCTATTCAAGCGATGCAGAGGTTCTATAATGGACGCAAGTGGAAAAAACCAGCCTCGTTATAACCAACATCGCAAATTCGAATAGTGGAGTGGAAAAATGGAGAAAAGGAGCATGCTATAGGTACCTTGGCATGAAATATTTCTTAGTGTTTAAGATTAAGAACTGCTCCGCTATTCAAGCGATGCAGAGGTTCTATAATGGACGCAAGTGGATAAAACCAGCCTCGTTATAACCAACATCGCAAATTCGAATAGTGGAGTGGAAAAATGGAGAAAAGGAGCATGCTATAGGTACCTTGGTGTGAAATATTTCTTAGTGTTTAAGATTAAGAACTGCTCCGCTATTCAAGCGATGCAGAGGTTCTATAATGGACGCAAGTGGATAAAACCAGCCTCGTTATAACCAACACCGCAAATTCGAATAGTGGAGTGGAAAAATGGAGAAAAGGAGCATGCTATAGGTACCTTGGTGTGAAATATTTCTTAGTGTTTAAGATTAAGAACTGCTCCACTATTCAAGCGATGCAGAGGTTCTATAATGGACGCAAGTGGATAAAACCAGCCTCGTTATAACCAACATCGCAAATTCGAATAGTGGAGTGGAAAAATGGAGAAAAGGAGCATGCTATAGCTACCTTGGTGTGAAATATTTCATAGTGTTTAAGATTAAGAACTGCTCCGCTATTCAAGCGATGCAGAGGTTCTATAATGGACGCAAGTGGATAAAACCAGCCTCGTTATAACCAACATCGCAAATTCGAATAGTGGAGTGGAAAAATGGAGAAAAGGAGCATGCTATAGGTACCTTGGTGTGAAATATTTCATAGTGTTTAAGATTAAGAACTGCTCCGCTATTCAAGCGATGCAGAGGTTCTATAATGGACGCAAGTGGATAAAACCAGCCTCGTTATAACCAACATCGCAAATTCGAATAGTGGAGTGGAAAAATGGAGAAAAGGAGCATGCTATAGGTACCTTGGCATGAAATATTTCTTAGTGTTTAAGATTAAGAACTGCTCCGCTATTCAAGCGATGCAGAGGTTCTATAATGGACGCAAGTGGATAAAACCAGCCTCGTTATAACCAACATCGCAAATTCGAATAGTGGAGTGGAAAAATGGAGAAAAGGAGCATGCTATAGGTACCTTGGTGTGAAATATTTCTTAGTGTTTAAGATTAAGAACTGCTCCGCTATTCAAGCGATGCAGAGGTTCTATAATGGACGCAAGTGGATAAAACCAGCCTCGTTATAACCAACATCGCAAATTCGAATAGTGGAGTGGAAAAATGGAGAAAAGGAGCATGCTATAGGTACCTTGGCGTGAAATATTTCTTAGTGTTTAAGATTAAGAACTGCTCCGCTATTCAAGCGATGCAGAGGTTCTATAATGGACGCAAGTGGATAAAACCAGCCTCGTTATAACCAACATCGCAAATTCGAATAGTGGAGTGGAAAAATGGAGAAAAGGAGCATGCTATAGGTACCTTGGCATGAAATATTTCTTAGTGTTTAAGATTAAGAACTGCTCCACTATTCAAGCGATGCAGAGGTTCTATAATGCACGCAAGTGGATAAAACCAGCCTCGTTATAACCAACATCGCAAATTCGAATAGTGGAGTGGAAAAATGCAGAAAAGGAGCATGCTATAGGTACCTTGGTGTGAAATATTTCTTAGTGTTTAAGATTAAGAACTGCTCCGCTATTCAAGCGATGCAGAGGTTCTATAATGGACACAAGTGGATAAAACCAGCCTCGTTATAACCAACATCGCAAATTCGAATAGTGGAGTGGAAAAATGGAGAAAAGTAGCATGCTATAGGTACCTTGGCGTGAAATATTTCTTAGTGTTTAAGATTAAGAACTGCTCCGCTATTCAAGCGATGCAGAGGTTCTATAATGGACGCAAGTGGATAAAACCAGCCTCGTTATAACCAACATCGCAAATTCGAATAGTGGAGTGGAAAAATGGAGAAAAGGAGCAATCTATAGGTACCTTGGTGTGAAATATTTCTTAGTGTTTAAGATTAAGAACTGCTCCGCTATTCAAACGATGCAGAGGTTCTATAATGGACGCAAGTGGATAAAACCAGCCTCATTATAATCAACATCGCACATTCGAATAGTGGAGTGGAAAAATGGAGAAAAGGAGCATGCTATAGGTACCTTCGCGTGAAATATTTCTTAGTGTTTAAGATTAAGAACTTCTCCGCTATTCAAGCGATGCAGAGGTTCTATAATGGACGCAAGTGGATAAAACCAGCCTCTTTATAACCAACATCGCAAATTCGAATAGTGGAGTGGAAAAATGGAGAAAAGGAGCATGCTGTAGGTACCTTGGTGTGAAATATTTCTTAGTGTTTAAGATTAAGAACTGCTCCGCTATTCAAGCGATGCAGAGGTTCTATAATGGACGCAAGTGGATAAAACCAGCCTCGTTATAACCAACATCGCAAATGCGAATAGTGGAGTGGAAAAATGGAGAAAAGGAGCATGCTATAGGTACCTTGGCGTGAAATATTTCTTAGTGTTTAAGATTAAGAACTGCTCCGCTATTCAAGCGATGCAGAGGTTCTATAATGGACGCAAGTGGATAAAACCAGCCTCGTTATAACCAACATCGCAAATTCGAATAGTGGAGTGGAAAAATGGAGAAAAGGAGCATGCTATAGGTACCTTGGCGTGAAATATTTCTTAGTGTTTAAGATTAAGAACTGCTCCGCTATTCAAGCGATGCAGAGGTTCTATAATGGACGCAAGTGGATAAAACCAGCCTCGTTATAACCAACATCGCAAATTCGAATAGTGGAGTGGAAAATGGAGAAAAGGAGCATGCTATAGGTACCTTGGCATGAAATATTTCTTATTGTTGAAGATTAAGAACTGCTCCGCTATTCAAGCGATGCAGAGGTTCTATAATGGACGCAAGTGGATAAAACCAGCCTCGTTGTAACCAACATCGCAAATTCGAATAGTGGAGTGGAAAAATGGAGAAAAGGAGCTGCTATAGGTACCTTGGTGTGAAATATTTCTTAGTGTTTAAGATTAAGAACTGCTCCGCTATTCAAGCGATGCAGAGGTTCTATAATGGACGCAAGTGGATAAAACCAGCCTCGTTATAACCAACATCGCAAATTCGAATAGTGGAGTGGAAAAATGGAGAAAAGGAGCATGCTATAGGTACCTTGGTGTGAAATATTTCTTAGTGTTTAAGATTAAGAACTGCTCCGCTATTCAAGCGATGCAGAGGTTCTATAATGGACGCAAGTGGATAAAACCAGCCTCGTTATAACCAACATCGCAAATTCGAATAGTGGAGTGGAAAAATGGAGAAAAGAAGCATGCTATAGGTACCTTGGCTTGAAATATTTCTTAGTGTTTAAGATTAATAACTGCTCCGCTATTCAAGCGATGCAGAGGTTCTATAATGGACGCAAGTGGATAAAACCAGCCTCGTTATAACCAACTTCGCAAATTCGAATAGTGGAGTGGAAAAATGGAGAAAAGGAGCATGCTATAGGTACCTTGGTGTGAAATATTTCTTAGTGTTTAAGATTAAGAACTGCTCCGCTATTCAAGCGATGCAGAGGTTCTATAATGGACGCAAGTGGATAAAACCAGCCTCGTTATAACCAACATCGCAAATTCGAATAGTGGAGTGGAAAAATGGAGAAAAGAAGCATGCTATAGGTACCTTGGTGTGAAATATTTCTTAGTGTTTAAGATTATGAACTGCTCCGCTATTCAAGCGATGCAGAGGTTCTATAATGGACGCAAGTGGATAAAACCAGCCTCGTTATAACCAACATCGCAAATTCGAATAGTGGAGTGGAAAAATGGAGAAAAGGAGCATGCTATAGGTACCTTGGTGTGAAATATTTCTTAGTGTTTAAGATTAAGAACTGCTCCGCTATTCAAGCGATGCAGAGGTTCTATAATGGACGCAAGTGGATAAAACCAGCCTCGTTATAACCAACATCGCAAATTCGAATAGTGGAGTGGAAAAATGGAGAAAAGGAGCATGCTATAGGTACCTTGGCGTGAAATATTTCTTAGTGTTTAAGATTAAGAACTGCTCCGCTATTCAAGCGATGCAGAGGTTCTATAATGGACGCAAGTGGATAAAACCAGCCTCCTTATAACCAACATCGCAAATTCGAATAGTGGAGTGGAAAAATGGAGAAAAGGAGCATGGTGTAGGTACCTTGGCGTGAAATATTTCTTAGTGTTTAAGATTAAGAACTGCTCCGCTATTCAAGTGATGTAGAGGTTCTATAATGGGCGCAAGTGGATAAAACCAGCCTCGTTATAACCAACATCGCAAATTCGAATATTGGATTGGGGAAATAAAGTAAACACGCAGCTTGCTATAGGTGTATAAACGTTAAAGATTTGTTTATATTTAAATTCAGAATCGTTCTGCTGTCCATGTAATACAGAATTTCCACAATGGGAAGAAATGTGGTAAAAAAAGTAAAAAGGAGGATTATCGAAGTGTATTATTACTGGTTATCCTTTTCTTGGAAAACCTATGGTGAATACTATTTCTGAACATTACAACCTGTTATTTGAACGAATGAACTTATGAAAATTTGTGTTATTGCATATTTTTCGAGTGGAAAGCGGATAAATATTGAAATTTTCGATTTGTGCTCCCACGTTTCACCTTTTACGTTTGGTTCGTTTCGCTTTATTTCTGACACGAGATAGTTATGACATTTACGATTGAGAACGTGATAACTATCGATTATTTATGTGATTATTTTCTTGTTATATCCATTGCAGGTGAATGTGGTTCTGATAAAGGACATTGTTTAAGACCAGGGCGAACCAGAGTTTTATTCACGCTTTACTTTTGACATGGGCGATGTATTGACGTCGCGTTGTTGTATTTTCTAGTATGGGTAGTTTTGTTGTACACAGAGATGTGTAGACTGCCGTCAAGCTGTTTTTTATTGAGTGCATTCAGAAATGGGAAACACTTGTTTTCTTCTATTTGAAGGGTAAATTTAATTCTAGGATGTAAATTAAGTTTCACTCGAAATTCATGAAAATAAATGTTCCGGACATCAAATAAATCACCAGCGTATCTAAACCTGGTAGAAAAGAGTTTAAGAATATGTTGTTTATAATATTCCGTGGAATAGACGGCTAAATTTGGATAAGTAGTTGAAACCGTAGCAGTTCCTTAAATTTATTTCAAAGGAAAGTTTTATTTTAGACCAAAAAGTTGGTTATCTGTAGCCTGGTGATTTCTTCTCTTTTTTGACGAACTGTCAAAAAGCGAATACTTGTTGAATACTTTGAAGGCCATAGTTGGTTATTACTTGCATTATCCTCTCCTTTCAACTTCTTAGGTGTAACGTCATTCAAACTGAAAGGTTGAACTCCAGAGCAGCAGCTAATATCATTTCAAATAAACATCTGGTAACCGTAAATATATTTTAAAAATATTATGGAATGTGGATTAGAATACCTTGAAATTAATTTAAAAGAGCAATCACACCATGAAATTTTTTACAGCACTATTCGTAACATGAATTACTTGGATGCGTGCAGATTGGTATTTTTGTGTTCTTTGTTCGTGGATGGAATAACTTCGTATAAGATGCGCCCTCTAAAATAAAATGGAATAAAAATTCGGAAAAACCATTATTCATTTCCTGATGCACCCACATCATATCACTTAGTATGGAGGATGAATAAAGTACTTTATGCATTGAAGTTCGGAGAGATGGGTTTCAAGGTAATAGTGGACATTTTTCGAGAAACAAGACTATCACGCAAGAGTCAGGGACTTCAATTCAGTACGATATACGACGGCTTTGAAATGCATCAAGCAATAATACCAATAATCCCGCTTCTTATTTTCCGCTGAGTTTCAAATGCGGGAAAAATGAATGAGACTTTCAAATACTTATGGATATTCATCAGGACTCCTTTCCTCTCTTCTCGTTGGTTGCAAAAGTATATGTACTACGCAGCAGGAAAGTCAAATTCTGTGATTTGTAGCGTAAAGAAGGTCGAATTAAGCTCAGTTGGTTTCGATTGTTGAGAACTACCCAGATTTCAATCCAATCCAGGAGGAGAAGAACTTTCGTAATGGATTTTCAGCTGATAGTGAGTTAGCTGATCTTATACGGAACGCGGAGTAGGGGATTTTCGTCCTGGAAACTCCGGTTTTTCTCTCGAAATTCTATGAACAGAAATGATATCTAACGAATACAAGATTGTCAGTATTAACCAAGAGATATTTTTATCCAACAAAACATGAAAAACAGGCTTATCATAGAGTAGAGAGGACCATTTGAAAAAGGAAAATTCAGTGGAAGACTTGAAGATGCAAATTTCCTTATCTTAGTCACTGCGACTAATAATACTACACAGGCGTCCAAAACCCAAGGACGAATTATATTTTTATCTGTATATGAAAAGATTTTTATTACTAAAGTTAAAAATGGACATACATTATTCCCAGTATAATAATACATTATATTACACAAAAATGTGTTATAAATTCCGTACCATTTAAATTGCAATACGGTTTTGTCAAAAGTTACAAATTTCCTAAGGACGTAGTTAAGGAAGTAATATACAGTGCTTACAGAAAACTTTGCGGAGAGACATTACAGCATGGAATATACCCACCCCAAACTGCAATGCAGCTCTCACAACGTCGTACCATGCTTAGAACCAAGTGATTCAGGAGTTCTCGAGGCAAATTGGCCCACTCCTCTTTCAGAGCAAGGAAAGACGCCTCGATTGTATTCTGAAGGGAAATCGAACAGCAATGCGTCTCCCTATTGTGTCCCAAACGTGTTCTGTGGGAATGAAATCTGGGAAGCGCTGGCCACTCGATTCGATTAATATCCTCGGTCTCCAGAAGTATCTCCACTGCTGGTATACAATGTGGTGTAGCAATGTCATCCATAAAAATGAATTCTTCGCCTACATGATGTTGAAGAACTTCATTGCAATATGGTTCACCAGTTATAGTCCATTCTTTTAGCACTCGTAGCTCGGTGCGTCCATTAAGCATTCCTCCCCACACGATGACCCAAGCACCTCTGTATTTGTCCCATTCAAGGACATTCACGGGATGGTAGGAAGTATCCGAAGGAAGAAGACCAGATCAAGTGTCGTCTAGAATGGAGGAAAGAAAATACCACAGTAAACGTGCTCTACGAGGAGTTACGGATAAAGGGACGCAAATTACAGGCCTTCGAGCGCATAGGACTACTTCTTGCCACAGTTTGTCGAGATACCTGCGTCCCTGTGCTTGAATGGAGCCGATTTGCAAGCGGACCTGCTCTGCTGCATCGATTACGTTTTGCTGCTATACTCAAACATCTGTCGTCGTGCTCCGTCGAGCGAGGGTGACCATTTTTGCAAATGTCTGGAACTGGTCTGAAACGATGTCCAGAGCCTGGATACAATGCTATGTGAGATTCAAAACTCTCTGGCAATATCAGTAATTCTGCGTCCTTCTTCGAGCTTCCAATAATTCTTCCTCGCGTAAAATCATCTGATGATGTCTTTGAGACATTACAAGGCATTCAAGTTTGCAACTTTATTCCTTCACGAAGGCCTCGTTCAACCACAATTCGCTTAGCGCAACCTTTTGTCTTTTATCCTGCTGAGCGCTACGACGTGATCTCTTTGCACGCGATTCGAAAATCTGAATGTGTACCCGCTTTCTACTCGAAATCGTCAGTTATACAAATGGCACAAGCTTTTTCGTCTGAATTTGCTGTTGTAATCTTCATAAACAGTGTTCGTCCGTAGGTTTTGGACATCAGTGTATGTGTATTCAATGCGTTCTGCCAGTTTACAATAATAACGACGAATCTACTAAACATAAGTCATAATATGCCTCTTACTAACCTACAAAGTAGATGGAAACTCACCTTACAATAAGGTAGAAATAGGTTCAAGATGTGTATATACTCTTCTTTAAGTTTCAAACGTCATGAAGGACTACAAGATGATGTTATTCATGCGCACCTGCACTTGCTGTGACAACTCGTTTACCTTATTCACAAAAGGAAAAATCAAACTGTGAATGTATTAAAGAAAAGTTAGAGTTCTACAAACCTTTTAGCAGTTTTGAATATCATAATGCTTGTTATGTATGACTTCAGATAGTAAGTGAACTTATAATCGTGGAATAGGCCTACTGGGGATACCACGTTAAAAAAAAACGCGCCTAATACTCTACCTCAAAGGTGGTGTGGAAAAGAGTACACTTGCTTCTTCGTTATGCATAACTCCCTTCGAAACAGTTTCTGGCTAATTTTGTCGTCTTTCATTATAAAGAGTTGGAAATTTACCACAAAGGCGTCATCCCTACATAATTTTTAGAATATTTTTCAAAATATTTATATATCAGAGAAATAGTAACAGTTTTCCAGTATATGATTTGTATATATATATATATATATATATATTTTATTTTTTTTTTTTTTTTCCAGATCTGAAAACAATATCAGTTTCGGCCTGGGTTGCGTGCAGAGAGGATTATATTAAACCGTATCATTTCTGCCATTATACCAGGAAAATTTCTATCTTCATGAATAGTTCTTTCATTTTTTTAAATTTAGACTTCGACTACAGAGGGAGTGATTGGCTTTCATTCCTATCCAATAATTGTGTAATATCTAATAACTGTTATTTATCATTTCTATAATTTAGGAAGTACCATATCCAAGACAAAAAATTCTAAAAATAATTCTACGCTAGAATTATCCGGATTACCAACTTTGGCTTTAAAAAAATGATGAACAGATTACATGGAAGAATGTAATCCTCCATTTGCATCATAGTTGCTCCTATTTTGTTTTTGATTTCTGTCATGCTAATCTTTGTCATTTTGTTTGTTTTGATACAGGTAGTTTAGCCTATACGTTTTTGTTTACGTAATCTTCTCCCTTCTTCGTATAATTTGGAATCATCTATATCAGGACTGTCCAACCTTAGGTAATCCGAAGGCCACATAAAAAAAAAAAAGATTTATTCGAGGGCCGCATTCAGAATAATAAATACAGTACGTATATTATATACGTTGGAACAAAACAGTGCAAGAACGCTTCTTTGACACATCTAATATTTGAAAAACACGTGGGTATACATTGATACAAAAAAACACCAAATAAAATTATCAACATCGGGATTATCGATTAGTGATAGAATTAAAATATCTAATACGCATTCGATTCAAATTGTTATTTTATCTTTTCGCTGATGAAAATCAAAACCCTCAGGCAGGCCGTACAAAATCGCACCGCGGGCGCCTTGTTTTGGACAGCCCTGTTCTATGTTAAACATAAATTCAGAAAAATTGCTTACTATATCCACTGACGTATCAAGAAATGTTGTTGCATTAGGTGAACTTATGGCTTCCGATTTCCAAATGTTAGCTGAGGAGATACTCTTGCTTCCTTTGACAATAAAGGAACTGTTAAAAAAACTAAAACTTGATGTGGATTATTATCCGTCGCCAAGTACTTCTCAACACGTGCCTGTAAACTTAAATTTTGTAAAATTAAATCTGTGGTTTGTACTTTTAGTACAGTAATTTTCCTTTCCCAACTCATTACCACTATTTTACATTAAGATAGGCACTGAACAAAAGCGTCAGTATTTAAAAACAGCTATTTTAAAAACAAAGGGTACAATTTATAGAAATGGGTTTAAAATGGGTACACAAGTGGAAAAAGGTTGCGAACCACTGTCCTAGGGGAAAAATTCTCTTGTATATCATTATCCTCCATGGAGACCCTGGGATCCCTGATAATAACGATAATTATGTTATTAGCAACAGCATTCCAAGAAATCCTGAACGGTTTACATAATTATTTGGAAAATGTTTGGAACTTTGTTGAAAAATATCCATAAACTGGCCCGAAATGAACTCAGAACTGCTGGCACAGACTAAGCAGATCAAATTAATATTCCCATCATTACCAAAATTACGTTCTAGAAAACGCCATGCTCCTTTTTCTGATACCAGACTGATTAGGAAGGAAGATGCCATGCAATTAAATTTGTCACGCTTTAGGGTCGCCAATAAGTAATAGGGCCGTTACCGGAACAAGTCACCACAATTTTATTTTTTAAATTTTCATTAATGGTTTTTGATGCTATTAATTTATTGCTTATTATGTTCTGGGCATACATTGCGCACATATTATTTTCTTCTAATATTTTTTTTCTGGTTAAATGTGGATTCTCTGATGGCCATATTACGTTTAAGCCCTGTATACTATTGGGTAAAATGCAACAGGAGGAAAGTTCAGATATCCCTTCATTGCCATCCATATTCCACCTTCGGATTTACCGAATTTTCTTCTTTCTTGTTTATTCTTTCTGATTCATTTATTTTCTTCAACAGAAAAGTAAGAAAAAAAAAAAGATTTCTCATAAAATACATTTATTTCATTTATTTCAAATTACCATGTCAATGATATTATTTTTCGAATAACATAGGATTTTTTTTTTTTTTTTTTTTTTTATAAATTAGCAATTAATTAACTAACATTTTGCTTCTACCGAACCGAAAATGCCCGTAGTCATTCTCATGTTCGTCGTCTTTTCGGAGTCTGGAAACCGTCCAGTCGTCCATCTCAAAATCGTTGAGACCCAAGTCTGACAAAACCTGATCATCGTTTCCAGATTTCACAATAGAGGGCGATGCATATTTTGATTCTTGATGTTTTGTGAATACATCCTGCACAGAATACGGGAACTTGAACTTGCTTCTATCTCGTATTCGTGGTTTGTCAGTAGCAGCCGGACGGCTGTTTACGATTGCAGACGAACATATCAAGAAAACAGCTATGACGATCATAACCTGTAAATGAAAATGATCGAATTTAGTGGAATTTGAAGTGACTTGTTTAACTCATTAAAGTGCTGAGTTTTGATTTCAGAACAGTAAACTTTGGGCTCTTTTTTGTACTTTTTATTTGTAATTTTCTGCTAATTTTATTTGCATCGGAGCATAACAAGCTATTCAAACATTATCAGACTACCTATAATTTAACACAGCCGATATTGATGTCAGTGTTTTTGTTGTTAGCGTAAATATCGTATATTTACATTTCTACTTTTAACGGATACTTGGCAAGTAGGTTTTTTTTTTTTTTTTTAATATAATGAATAACACATTTGCTGTTTATCTTCAAGTCTTGTTTGGAGAATTGTTAGTTATCGTAAAGTTGCCGTTTTGACAATAAAGGTCTAATTTTCCAAAATATTAAACTTAATCACTCTTTTGAGGGTTAATAAATATGATATATAGCCTTTGCTATGCCAGGAAGAGAACATCTTGTGTGTTAATTCACTATGAGGCGGGGGGGGGAGGGGATTTGAAGGGTTTTTCTTATGGATTTGGCGTAATGTGTGTGTACTTCTGCTGTATCATCGGTGATGGAGTCGGCACTCAGGTATGTTAAATTAATATTTGGATTTTTCGTTAGTAGTAATAAGTAAATTTCAAAATATTAATATTGATCAAATATTATTTAAAATTGTTATATACTAAAAACATAAGTTTTATAGTAACGAATAATCAGCTGTATTAATTAAAATTATTATACCTGAAACGAATAAAATAGACAATGCCAGCAAGTTACTATTTTTTTTTCCTGCTAGATTTAAGTTTAAAACAAATATTCTAATTGTTTTAAACTTAATTCTAAGTATATTTTTAGTGCAAATTTGAAAATCTGCAAAGAGATGGCCTGCCGGCATGCTTTGGATTGTATAGAACTTAAGAGACGAAGTAAGGGTAAAAAAAAAAAAAAAAAAAAAAAAAAAAAAAAAAAAAAAGAATTAATTCCAGAACAATCTTGAGAGCTGATATTTTGAGTTTCTCAAAGAACTAATTGAATTGAGAATACAAATAGTCGGGTATGTGTTACGTGGATATACTTTTTTCCTTGTTCATTATTATTATTTTCATTTTCTGGTTCTTCATCGTAAAGAACCAGAAATGTATGGACGGGATTCGAATAAAAGTGTTTAATTTCAAAAGAAGGATATCGATTTGTCCTTTTTAGTATACACAATAAAGACAGCACCTTTATATTGCGATTCCCCTATTCCTTTTCTTTACATATAACAGTTTGGTTTGTTAGTTGGTTGAAGACTCACGTGACGTATACGTCGTCAAGGACGGAATAGGCGACGTGATGAATGCCCGTCTATACTTCCGAAGGGTCTGTGTTCGCGTTCCAAAAATATGCTGACCACTCATATTTTTAACCTCCAAGCACGTTAAGTTAAATGGTTCAGGCTATGGAAATCGGAAAAACATGCAAGACTCCTGAAATTGTAATTCTTAATTTAAAAAAAAAAAAAAAAGAAGCAGGGAGATAAATAAAAATGAAAGAAATAGGAGATACTTTAGGTTTCTCAACGCATTCCCCCCTCCCTTAATTATACAGATTCCTTTTTATCTAAACTCGTAACGTTTCTTTGTTTTCACGATAAACTTCCCACAATGAAAAGCATGACGCGATTTACATCATGTACCGCGTGAACTCATTCACTGACAATACGCTCTCCACTTTCTAAGCAAAAAATAATTGCTACTCTTCACTCAACTTGCAGGAGACGGCATTTTGATTAATTGTCACTCGATAATTGCACCACTTCTTTTCTACTCAAGTGATCAAATGCAAGCATAAAATGCAGTCTATAAAAGATTTACAAGAACCCGTTAGTATTTTTTTAAAATTTTTTTTCCCCTCACATTGACGATCCTGTGTGTAGTTCTGTTCACTTTTGCAATATAGCTTTTGAACTTCAAATCTGTGTATCTTCACTCCCTAAGCTAAATCCGTAGTTTCAATTTCTTGTTGTATACAGTCTCATCAATAATCCATAGCTTGTAATATGCTCCATTAAACGTTTTTTTAATATGTTCCATTGTTTAACTGTACACGCTGCCACATTGAACTGCAATCATTAATTTGCCGGCAACCTCAGTATTTAAACCGTCCTATAGGATCTCGACATTACTTATTTACTATTATGCTCTTTCTAGTTTACCATCAACACAAATAGATGGATATTACTACTGTCATTAATGTACAAATGAAACAGCACCTGATAAGTCCCGAGTCCTAGTCGCCTGCTTTCCAATCCTGCTCTACCATATGCTATCTTTGATGTCGGTCTGTCTGGTTTCTTATTTTCTTATCTGTGTTATCAGATTCATATCCATTCCATACTTGTTCTATTTCCATTTGCTCGAGTTTATTTACGTAGCAGATTTCTGTGCCGTATCCTGTTAAATGCTTTTGCAAAATCCAACAAATTATTGTAAAGTATGGATAAAAGTAAAAGCCGTGATCATTCCTACTGTGCAAGTAGGAATAATCGTAGTTGCAAAAAAAAAATAAAATAAAATAATAATAATAAATATAAATAAAAATAAATAAATCCCCCCCCCTAGAATTTAGCGAGAAACAAAGTCCCACGTAGGTGTTTGTTTTCTGGCAGTAGACTCCGTTCCAATAATGACCAGCGCTTGTCAGCAACTTCTCCTAGTACTGGATCCATATTTTTCGGGGCCCTGTGCAAGGTACGAATGGGGGTCCCAAATTTCTTGTAAAAAACGCTTGTTTTGGTATAACTACTAACATTCCAAACCTGCTTCTCTTCCGTTTTTATTTCATCCATCTCTTTTTCTCTTCTGGAACACCTTCCTCATGAAGTGTTCTCCATCAACTACATCTTCAATTCTTGAGGAAAAATGTCAAATTTCTGTCCCAAGAAGGGCCGGTTTGTCTGTTTTAAGGGACGAAAAACCCGATTTTCCCGGGAGAAAAAACTCCACCTTCGTATGAGACTGGATAACTCACCTTCAGTCGAAAGAGTTCCTCACGTCATAGATGGGAATCGAGTCGAGGTCGTTCCGAACAAAGGGGCTTCGTCTATACCGACTGAGCTACGGAGGCTCGAACCTTTCGTGTGTGTGTGTGTGTATAATTGCCATCCTAGTTAGCGGAGTAGACATCATTCCTGCTCTTTAACAAATTTCAGTTGAAAGTTGAATATTGGTGTGAATGTCGTAAAGGTGGGAGACGAATTTCATCATCTGGTGTGAGGCTACCACCTTGTTTATTGGAGGCCTGAAGTGACTTAAAAAGTTTCATTTTTTGGTCCTTAGAGCAGTAGATTCAGATGATCTAATCCATCTCCCACCCAGAGTATTAAATGCACTGCAGGTTTCTAGCATTTCGTAGGAAGGATTAACATTAAAACATTTTCAGATTTTCTCCATCGCACACCCATACCTTACACTTTCCTGCAAATTTTCAATTAAGCACTCTCGGTTAACATTTTGATCTATCCATCTACAATACAAATCAATAACTTGTGCATTCATATACTGTATTTATTTATTGATTGATTAACAATAATACAGTGAAACCAAATAGAATAATTCAAGCTATAATACAAGAAAGAAGCAAAATATGGTGTAATATTGTAATACTAAACGACCATCCTCGTCGAGACTGGAACAAGTTTAGTCTACATAGTGCTAAGTACTATAAGAAAACATTCTACCAGCGTGCAGTATAGTTAGGTATATGATTTTATAAAACCAGACTGTGGTTGCTAAAGTTAGTCTACGGAAAACGTAATAACATTACCAAGTTTGAAAAGGGCTTCATCGTTGAAGCTCGAATTTTGGATACCTATATCTAAGGCAGATATATTGTTGGTTTCTTACAGTAATTCAAGTGGTGCAAACAGACGAAATCGCCTCCCGACGAAAAATAAATAAATAAATAATAATATATATATATATATATATATATTTATATATAAAAGAACTCAGAAATCGGATCGATGCTCGTGGTGAGGAAAAAATGCAATGATTTGTATGGGCAATCGACAGGTGATGTAGCCATAGGTCGCCATGCGATATCAAAACCTCAAGAACAACATCCCAGAGATGATGATAATGAGCCACTCGAATGTGTATGGGATTCTGGAGCACGCTCACAAGATTGCTTAATCCCTTAACCAAAGATCTTTGGAGAAAGGAGTCGATATAATGTCAGATATGCTGATTAGACACTAAAAAGCGAGGAAAGAAGTGTGCATTTCCGATATGTCATGGTTTCTGTTTTAGCATGCAGTGGATGGCAGCAAACAATGGACCTCTCCTATGATTACCACCATCCGGAGAGGTAGAGGTGGTGCTATTGGGTGTTTGGTCAGAATTGGATCTCTGTTGTGTATCAAGTGCACTCTGCCGGATTACGTGATACCCACCAGAAGATCACATACGCTATCCTAGAGTGTTCTAGGATGATACTGTTTCAAATCACCTACCCTGTGCTGCAAGTAGTGTTCAGGAAACATACAAAGACATATTTAATCTTGAATAAATAGCAAATTCATGGAATTTGAATCCAGTCGACCGTGCTGATAAATATAGATACAGTACTTCATCCCGTTTCTTTCCAATCAGGCACTGTGGGATGACTTTCACACAAGGCTACAGCTCCTCTTTAGGCATAATGGAATCATTGCTCCATCTGACACAAACCATCATCTTGCTAAAGGAGGCCGGTGGCCTTATATCGAAACTAAACTCTTCATACTCGTATTTCTATGCAAAACCAAGAGGTACAGTGTCCCCTTTCAGGTAGAACTCTTACTGGGCTGTAATCCTGTGGCCTTTAACTCTGTCATCGTGCTTGTAGGGAGTTTAAGTACTGGGAGCATTGTTGAGGTCACTTGTAGCCAGTGGTCCGGATGCTCAAAACGAAAATATCCGTGTCTTTATCACTTATTACTACTGCTAACCATGGAGCTCCTCTACTCATTGTGCTCATTTCCACTCAACTCATTAAATGCAAGTTTGTTAATTCTATATGTTTTCAGACCGATCTGCATATTATTCGGGATGGAAACCAAGAGAATCCAGGAAGAAAATCCTTGCCACTTCCATATGAGACCGGCTAACTCACCTTCATGTATATACCCTCTTATAAAGTTTTCTACATCATAAGATTCGAACCCTGAGAACACACACAATATACAAGTCTGATTTCTTTAGTTGCCTCGGATGTAATTCCAAGAAAAATATGTAAAGGTATCTTTCCGACTGTAGTGCCGAGAAAATGTTCGACTGTTATTCGTTTACGCTCTTTTCTTCTTTCTCTCGCTCATACCGAGTTTATTTTTT
Source organism: Typopeltis vanoorti (assembly GCF_054136105.1). Taxonomy (NCBI): domain Eukaryota; kingdom Metazoa; phylum Arthropoda; class Arachnida; order Uropygi; family Thelyphonidae; genus Typopeltis; species Typopeltis vanoorti. The sequence continues at coordinate 41,082,007 of NC_143572.1, read as the reverse complement.
ATGCAACCAAGTATGAACCACACATTTAAGTTAAATAATGCACATTTGTCTTCTTCATTCAACGTGTCTTTGAAATGCGAGATCTGATTTTGTTGTTGTTTAATGTGACTCTCACCCACTTGCAAAAACCCATATTATATGCATTACTATCTTGGGTAAGTCCAGCCTATCATGAGAACTAGCATGGATTGGCGAGGGTCTCAAGAAAGATCCGAGGTCCAGGACACAGTAGAACCTGATGGGATTGGCCGTGTTGGTTAATGAAATACAAGCATATTGACATTGGTTGTCTTGATAACTTTAATTAAATTTTGTAATTAACAAAATGAGAAACGTTAATTGCGATGTCAGTATTCAAAAACGTGCTTATTGTTTGAGATAAGGAATATTAATATATCAAAATTAATCTTTCAACTCATTTGATATCTTTAAATATCTGATCCGATCCTGTGGCTTCCTCTCTTTGAGAGGGTTGCAGCTGATTACTAGGGAGATAGACGCAAGATGGTTTCCCCGTTGCTTTCCTTGCCGTAATTATGACTGCAGCCTGTGTGTTTATGGGTCCAGTTTGTGGGATGAAAAATTCCAGATAAACTGGCGGAAAAAAATCTTGCTGTCCACGCCCGGCTAACTTGGTGATGGTTGAGGAAGATCCTTCAGCTCCTCACCTCTCCGACGAGGAGAATCGAACCTGGGACACTCCTTCCCCCCAGCATAAGATCGCGAAGCGCAAAGCCACTAGACTAACCACGCAGACCCTTAAATATCATTAATGTCAATTATAGCCATAATTTTTGAAATAAGAGTTTTACATTGACTAGATTAAATACATTTATTTCCGAGAAAGAGATTATATGGCACGTGTAAACTTTTAGTTACTCTGAAACATCACAACAACGTAAGGTTTTAGTATAAGGAAAATCCGAAATAAACTATCCAGAAAGCTTAGCCTACTGTTCATAAAAGAGGTAATTTAGTAGATGTTTCGAAATAAGCGTTTATTTCTTGAGAAGTTACAACTTTTTTACTTTCATTCCAGGCGACGTTAAGTGGCTAGACAAATTAAATTTAATGGCGTCATGCATTGCTAACAACATTTTTCGCTGATACTGTTGAAATGTTCAGATGCTACGTAATTTACCTAATCTCTCTCTCTCTCTCTCTTTTTTCTTGCTCACACAGTCATGCCACTTATCATTAATTATCAACTAATTTAAGAAATGTATCTTCCGGTGTTCATAAGTGTTGTTCATTTGCTGAAATTGAAAAAGTTTTCTTTAAAAGTGTAACTTTTTAGCTCCCAAACTGCTTTGGAAAGTGCTAATTGAGCCAGTCAAAGAATATAAAATATTAATGCGTCTGCATCGCTTGAAGAGCATTAATTAGAACTTCAAATTGTTTACTGTTAAGTTAACCGAAAGATAAAATATAAATATTTTCATATTAAAAAAAAATAAATAAATAAAACAATGACGGAAGTGTTGCTAAGTAAAACACGTTAACAAAGTGGTTGCTAAACCACAATTAATAGGTTTAGGAGTTTCATTATGGCGTGTTTGAATCGGCCCTAATAAATGCAGAAATTAAGAGCATTAAGTGTTTTTTTTTTTTTTTTTTTTTTTTGCATTTACATTTAGGGCTTTTCTAAAGTATTTTTAAAAGCATGTCTTTTGCATTTAAATTTAGCGTTTTTCTAAAGCTAATGTTATGTTATGCGGAATTATTTGAGAGTTGTGGTACAGTTTGGAGTAACAAGAGTAGTAACTGGAAACGAAGAGATGGTGCATAACAAAAGACTGACGATCTTATGCTTTACATGAGTAGGAATAATATATTTTCTTGGGAATATAATTTACATGTTCAAGTTAGTAAATAAACTGAACTGTGCCGAAGTTATATGCAAAATAACTAACTTTTCTTCAGTTGTTTAAAATAGGTCTTAACGTTAACTCTGTCGAAAGAGTCCATCGTTCCAGTCCTTTGCCTAAGATGGTCCCATCGCAACGGTATCGCCAAAACGAAAATGGCAAGTTTTAGGTCAGTTGAATATTTCTGAAGTGGCTGTTAAATTCTTGGAAAAGTTGGTTAGTGACAAAATTCAGGAGTGGGCAGATGATATCAGACTTTATGCAGTAATAAATGACTGTGAATGGATGGGCAATCTTGTCTAATTACTAATTCATATGGACTTTATCATACTATGACAATCGAATTGGACAATGACAGCGACTACACGGTAATATTATCGGACCTTGTTAAGCAGTGTTTCTCAAAGTGTGGTACGCGAACCCGCGAGGGTACGTGAAAGGTCTTCAGGGGGTATGTGGCAATTTTCTGCTATGCATCATTAACGCATGGAATCATTACTAAGAAAAAAGAATTAATTTAAACATATATATTTCTTAATAAATTATATGTATTGAGGGGGAAAAAAAAATATATATATATACAGCAATCCCTCGATTAGTGCGTCTAATGCGTTCTTTAAAACAGGCGCATTAATCGAAAACACACTAATCGAATATAATAACCTATGGGAAAAAGTATAATTCGTTCCTCAGATTTCTTTTTTGACCCTTAATTTTTTTTATAAAATAATTAGGGTATGTCGCAGGGCCTAGTTAAAGGAAAACCATGAAGCTGAAAGACAATAAAACATATTTAGAATATAAATGTATTATTCTGCTTCTTAACAGAGAATTGAGCTAACGTAGTTTGGCGGGCATTCTGTTTCTTTTTTTCATACAACTGACGGTATGGCCCTATTGGCTCTTCTGAAAATTTTACTGGTTCTCTCTTCACCAGGGTCAGTTTCTAAGCATTCTCGTTTAAAAACTTCGATTGTTCGAAAACTATTTTCAAATTGTTTCTGTGAAACCTCTTTGGGCTTGTCAGTGATTAAATTTTCTTCATATTCTTCGGGATCTTCCAGCTGTGCATCTAAATTTAGTGAGTTGGAATCACTCAATTTCTCGGAATGAGATTTAATTAACTTAGATTCATTTGAAAAGCCTCTAAAATCATTTGCACAATGTGGAAGAATGTGCTTCCAAACGGCTCGCAGATTGCTAGCAGTAATTTCATTCGACTTTGCGACTTTATAACCAGGCTGAGATTTCTCTGATTTGGCTAGAAAAGTCTTTGAAGGCATTCGCTTCCAAAAAAAGGCCGGTTTCATCGACATTAAATATTTGTTGATCACAATAGTTTCCTTCTTACACAATTTTCTTCAAAATCTCTGGATATCTCCTTATCTGCACTTGTAGCTTCGCCTGTGATTAGAACATTATGTAGGCTATTTCTCTCTTTGAAAAGCTCAAATCACCCAGCACTAACGTGGAATTCTTCTTCTTTTCCATCATTGAGAGCGCCCTTTCTTTCCAGGTTAAAAAGAGACTTTGGATTTAATAAGGCCAGTGTTTAGCGGGATCTGTTTTTGGTTACAATCTTTGATTCATGTAAAAAGAAATCTCTCTAATTCAATCATTATAATATTTTCATTTCGAGTGCATGCAGGATGAACTTGAAGCAGCCTTACCTTTCTCTTTATATTCAGCAGTTGATTCACCCATTTTTGTGTTCTTGTCCTATCTTTGCTCTGAACTCGACTTGTACATTTTTCTTTATTATTTCAAGTTTTTCTTCCAATCGGATTACTTTTCGAATCATTTTTACACTTCTATTTTTTGCTCACTAATTCTTTTACTCATGATTAAAGGTTAGAAAAATAATTTAAAATAAAAAAGTAAGGAAAACAATTGCACGAGATGTGATCAGCAAAATGGTATGTAAACAGACGACATAAATTTTGGCGGTAAATTTGGAACATGGATAGTGTGCATGGTAATAATGTAGCATGCCATTAAAAATAACTTTTAAAATGTTTCAAATCGGTAACTATATTATTTCATCCTGTGAGGGATTTTTTTAAATAGTTACTCATAAAAAATGTATAGATCGAAAATTTTTAAAATTGTAACATTTATTTCTAAGATGTATATAGGCGCACTAATCTAATTTGAGAGGTGCACTAATCGAATTTGGGTATCGAAAAAAATGACGCACTAATCGAAAACGCACTAATCGAGAGACATTAATCGAGGGATTGCTGTATATAAAAAAAACCAGCTAACGCCTTTTTATTCCCGTATAGGGAGTAGACGAGGCCGTTTAGTCCTATCTAACTTTTGGAGACTGAGTGGGGCAGTTCAATCTCCACTGGTACTCAATTAGAGATAGCTGGCCCAAGCCTATCACTAATTAAGCGGCTAGCAGTGAAGAGAATGGCTCAAGAAGTGCCGCCATCTCGTTGTTCTTAACCCTAACACTCGTATTTAATGTCTGAAATAATGTGGGTTCTACGGTCGATTTTCTTGAGTTTACTGGACGAAAAACCGAGTTTCCGGGAGAAAAAACCCGCTTGCCCGTGCCAGAGATCGACTAACTAGAGAACCGGTCGAAAAAAGGCTTAGAAAAATTTCGTCTAGTCACCGACTAAACACACACACACACACACACACACACACACACACACACACACACACACACACACACACACACACACACACACACACATCTATATATGTTAAATTATATTACGTATGAATTCTTCTACTCAAATTCCGAGTTATTAACTATCGCCTCCTACGAGTTACTATCGCAGGGGGAGATAATAACTCGCTCCCTGCGGTAAACAACACGCCCTCCACAACAGCTACTATACTGCAGATGCACGAAAAACAATTAGTTTTATTATGTCTCTGAATAAGGTACAGAGACATTTGCAGGCTGTGTAATATATTTCTCAACAAATACTGCAATTAGAGACAACTGGGATGAAAGCCGCGCTAAATAAAAAATCACGTCCCAGCCCACAGAACTGCTCTATATACTGAAGTGAAACCATATGTTGCCGGTGCAACATATGGTTTTGTTTTACACCCCCCCCCTCGTGAACGTGTTAAAACGAAGAAATATATAGTTATTGTGTTTCAGATATTATGCAATTCAGTTGAAGAGAATTAGCATTTCAACTCAGTTGTTGAAATGAGATCCAACTCAATTGTCGGCCTGCTTTTGTCTTCGGATCGCGCGATCTTTTGTTAATACCGCACTAATCATATGCACGTCTTCATAGCTGCTCTATCTCTATTGGTCTACCATTGCTGTTCATTTATCGCTCTGCTTTCACTTGTCATTAGTCATTTGTGAAGGATTGTTCATTACGTATCTCAAGTCTTGTAAATTACTGGTAATTTTTGCTTGAAATAATGGGAAAGAAGATGACGTTATTTGGGTAGATGACTTTGACGATGCACACAAGGAAACCGCTCTCGAGGCAGGAAGTAGTGATGGTGAATAGGAGCTTCTTGGTAAGTCATACCCATTTTCATTTTTTTTCTGAAAACTTTAGTTTCCGATAATCCCCGCATATATCTTGCACCACAATTTTTTTGCTTTAAGTTTTTTTTTTTTTTTTTGGGGGGGGGTGGAATGCTAGTTATAGTCGAGTAAATACGGTAATTTTTTTAGCTTTCAAATTCTTAAGTATGGATCATTGGTTAAAGACTGGATTTATAAAACGCACAAAAGAGAGCAAATATAGCAGATACAAGTAGCTGTAAGCAACAAGAAAAAGTTGATATTGTATCCCTCTCGTTGATGATAAATTATTTAAATTAAGTAAAAATTTATAGTATCTTTATAAATTTGTTCTATTAAAAATAACTCATATTTTTTGTTTATAAGTACATCTAAATTCAAATAAAATAGCCATTTACAATGAAACATACTTATTTATTTATTATTATTATTATTATTATTATTATTATTATTATTATTATTTTGATAAGGGAGTACTTGGAAATAATGAAAATTTAAGAAGGGGTATACGGATATCTGAAGTTTGAGAAACACTTTTGTAAAGGATATGGATAAATGGACCAGAGGGTGGCTGACATATTGAGATTTATAGAAAAATGAGTCACGGAAAACGAACGTGACAAGTGGGGTGTCATCTTCATTGTCCTCTGTTCTTTATCCACCGCTATCTCTTTTGTATATTAACGACATTTTCGAGGGAGATATGAAGTAGTTTGCTGATGCTTAAAGGTTATGACTGAGAACGATAAGAAATGATTCTGAAATGGCATTACTTCGGTATGAATTGAACAGATCAATAACGTAGGCGAAAGAGAAACGATGTAATTTAATTTTGCGAAGTTTAATGTTTTGTTTCGTATGAAGAGATTGCCGGTTCATGTCAGATACATAAGCATGTATCTGATATGAATAGCAGCATTACTACTGGTGTTCTCGTGATACTGTAGTAATCATACGGCTTCACAATTACGGCATATTAATTAAGAAATTTAACTGTAATGCCATTGTATCGTCCGTGAATGAATTTATCTTCACTTTGTAATATTTCTCCTGGACTTTAATTCTCATTCAAGAATACTGACCTTGAAAGCATATGAAGTCGATTATATAGTAGTAAACTTGAAAAGGAACAGATCGTCATATAGTTGAACCAGTCATGATATTTGCATGAAAATGTGCTAAAAGACATGCCACCTTTTAGATGACATGTCTTTTAGGTGAGTTTTTTTTTTTCGGGTGGGGAGATTCCTATCGTGTCCGAGTACGGGGATAATAACGCAGCTACAAAAGTTTGGCTGCAGAACAACCAGAAATCATTCAACAATTTCCCTCTAGACTCGTCACCTTCATCTGTGTTTAATTGTAATCCGATGTGTGTATACACACACAAACTCGGAGGAGAAAACACTGACGGTAAATAACTTAATTTAAATAAGTCTCGACCGATTACGCTTGCCTAGAGAGATTATTTTTATACGACACGTATTTCGTTACTTTCAGTAATGAAAAATATTTACGAGATATTCGCAACATGTCATACGTAAGCAATCAATGGGTTAATTATCCTTATCGTGCTGCGCAAGTTTGTATCAAATGCTTCTGTTCACTTAAAACTATTTGAATTCATCTGTCATTTACTGGGCCGTTTCCATTTCAGATTATCAGGTAAACATCTCTAGAACACCCGCACGATTTGTTTCAGATCGCCCTTTGATTGGATATGATACACTGCGAGTATTAAGCTTGATTTTGTTGGAGCATGTTTAGGAAACAATTTCATCATATTAATTATTTGACGATTGGAGAATAGCAACAACTAACAAAGTTAAAATACGGAAATTAGTTTTTTTTTTAAATTTAATTTAATTTTTTATGTAATACATTTTATATGCCGATAGTTTTAAAGTGCGACATTTTCAGATATCTTCTTTATAACTTATTTGGAATTTTTTGGTAATTCAGAAAAACTAGTCCATATTTTTACATATTGGCCGATGCATTATTGCTATGTTTTTACGATGTTTATATTCAGCAGCTCTGTTGTGACATTCTAAAATATGATAAATAATTGAATCGAACATGATTAAAAATAAGTGCAAGTTGTCGAGCTCACCCGGAATATACCAAAGGATTATTTCGCTATTTAATAATCAATTAATTAATTAATTTACAATTAATTTAATCTAATAGGTAGGCTTACGTGTTGGACTTTATTCATAACTAATTTTAACAGTATTACGACACTGAACGAACTGAATTATAAAAAGATGTTTATTAACTGGCTTATATTTCAAAGCAGCATCTTCAGAGCAAAATAATATGTGACATTTTTGCACCACTATTCCTTATGTCCGAGGTACTATTATTATTATTATTATTATTATTATTATTATTATTATTATTATTATTATTAAGAGAGACCTCCAGGGAGTCGGAAACTCATCGAGGGAGGCCACATACTACACACACACCAGCTATCATAGTTATTCTTGAATTCATTCACACTGCTCCCACTGACAACATCCAATGGCAATCCATTCCCATCAATCACCACCTTCTGAGAGAAAAATCTAGCCCTCACACCCTTCTTGGCGGGCTTTATTCTCAGCTTCCAAGGATGCCCCCTCGTCCTTTCCCCACCCTCCATAAATTGAAAAATCCCATCAATTGAAATCTTGTATGACCCTTTCAGCAGTTTGTAAGTCTCAATCATATCTCCCCTCTTTCTCCTGTTTGCTAGTGTCTGTCTACAAATTCCCCATCTGTCTTCATAATCAGTATTCCACAATCCTGATATCATTTTTAACACTCTCCATTGCTCTCTCTCTCTCCAATATATCAGAATCACAAGAAACCAGGAGACTAGACCTGCGCACAATAGTCCAAATGAGGTCAAGGCCTTGTAAAGAAGCAAAATAATATCCTACTATTCGTTTCAGAATTGCAATTATCTTTTGAGTTGTATTTGCAATCTTTGCCACATGGCCCCCTAAACTTCAACTTCCTATCTATTAACACTCCAAGATCCCTAGTCTAATCAGTTTCTTCTAGCCTAAACCCACCAATATAATATGACATTAGATATCTAATCATGCCCAAGTGAATGACTTTATTTACTGACATTGAACTGACACCCATTTTCCCATGCCCACAATTCCAGTCAATTCAAACCATTCTGCAAAGACTGCATATCAGTAGCATTCCTGATTACCCTACCTATCTTTGCATCATCAACAAATAACTGTATGTCACTTGTATACCAGAAAAGATAGCCAAAGTACTAATAAAGTATAACCTTTACACCACATTCAAACCATATGTTAAATTAGCAACTCTGATCCGCTCTGCTAAGTATAAATTTCATACCCTAGCATATCGTGTAATGTATGAAGTTCCATGTGACTATGACATAGTCTACTATGGACAGACGGGAAGTTCTGTTAACATCTGCCTTGGAGAACATCAAAAATACATTCGCTACAGGTCAGGAAGATTTTTTGAGTCGGCCATGGCTATGAAGCATTCTCTTAGCCTTAAGAAGTATGGCTATATTAATTTGCCCAAAATTTGGGAGACTGTGATCTTAAGATTACAATCTTAATGTAAGGTTACTATAGGAAGATTTGGATCGGCTACTGTTGCGGGAAGGAGATTGTGGATATCTTGGCAGTGTCAGAGTGTGAGGGTTTTGCATTTCGGACAAAGGAGATGGAATGCAGAGTGCTATATCAGTGGACTGAACTGCAAGAGGTGGAGGAAGCGAAGGATTTGAAGATGATTGTAGATAGAGGATTGAAATTCAAGGAACACGTAACCAAGGTAGCGAAGAAGTTACCGAGGATTGCTGAAAATGAAAGGGACATTAGTAAGTCGCGATAAAGATGCAGTCGTGCTATTATGTAATAAACAAAATGATTAGACCATACTTGAACTTCCGTGTACAGATTGTCTCATGGATTTAAGAGAGATTGAGACGAAGAAACAAAGGATCCAAAAGTGAATAGCTAAGATGATTTCTGGACTATAGAATGTTGACTATGATAACAGATTAAGTGATTGTGGGTTACAGCATACGTCAGACAGCGGTGAGGTGGGGCGGGGATATGATAGAGAAATAAGTTGGTAAGGGGTTTTATAGGATAGATACAGGAGAAAGTTTTAAGTACATAGTAGGAAGGGAAAGAACAAGAAGTCATTTATGAAAGATGAAGGGTTCGGTCAACAGGGGAGTGAGAATTTTTTTTTTTTTCTTATAGCGAGTGGAGTATATTACTAGAGAGAGAGAGAGAATGGCGATCGCAACATCGGTGAATGAATTTAAGTAGTTACACGACTGGCATTGTGCGAGTGCGATGATTTATCCTTGTAAGTGGTTGTTTTAGATTTTAAGTGCAAATGTAATGTAAATAAACTGATTGACGAGTGGAACTCCCACGATGGATCTTGCACCATGCTGAAGCGCTAGTATAATAATAATAATAATGATAACATATTCGTTGACTATGACAAACTGATTATTGTATTTACCAGCCCATATTCTGTCTTGATTTCCTTCACTCTCGCTAATCATTTAAGCGTAGGAAGAGTTTGACTGACTCATCTTTGTCAGTTAAATTATATACAAACTTTCCTTGCTTTTCCTCCCCTTTTTATTTTTTTAAATCTCTTTTCCATTTTTAAGAATTAATTGCGAATGTTGTTACTCGATTGTATTTCATTTTTTTATTACTTCAGTAATTGACTCGGCAAATTCGTTCCCAAGAGTATTTAATTTGTTTCAATACTGCATAGTCAGTAAAGGGTGTTATCTGTTTTATACTCTTTGGACCCCCCCCCCCTTGTGAATTTAAATGAAACTACGTTGCATTTTGTCTGCGAGAGTTGCCTTTGTTGCGTATCAACGATTAAATCACAACTATAGCAGTTTTCTTGATCCATAAAAATTAATCACTTCGATGTTAACATCATTTTTATTTCATAAAACTCCCAGATCAATTATGAACCACAGTTGAAGCAACGTAGAAATAAATTAACTTCACTGATGAAGCTGTGTTGTGTGGTAGTATTCGTGACACTAAATACCACACATTTCCGTACCAATTCATGGAGCAAGGAAGTATTTGCGGTGACTCGCCTTTAAGCATGTTGGTGGTGGATTTTATCCAGTGTTAATCCATTCAACAGGGGATAAAACTGTATTTAAAGATCAGTTTTACTGACAAAGCTTTTTTTCTTGAATAATGATTACTTTTTGAAAGATTATGCTAATTTATAAATCACATCTGCAGGAATGATTATCATCATTCTCTGATGACACACAACTGCTTATCGGAAGCCCTGCAATGGCTTGAAGTACGAAATACCTATCAGGTCTTTAGAGCATGAATCTCATTGTTACTTTAACCACTGATAGTACTAAATGTGCTACGCTTTTACAACTTTTCGTGGGTGGAACTTCATAAAAATAAGTGGCATAATTTTCTGCGATTGTTTTCCATATTTTACGAGTTTACACAGTGCATCTACATTACATCTACAGGACAGATTACTTTATTCATATCGACTCGTTTTACTGACTTTGGGGTCAATTCTCTCAGGATAAGTACTACACAAAAAGATGTTAAATATACCGAGCATTCTGCTTCTTTAACTTCTTTCCATCTCCTGCTGGATATAGGCCTCCTCCTTAACTTTCCAGTTCTATTTGTTTTTAGCCAATGTTCGCCATCTCATATCAAATCTTTTGTAACTCATCCGTCCATCTTCTTCTTTGGAGACATTTCCTTCTCTTTCCATCCACACACCGCTTCATTCTGTCCACCTTTCGTCTGGCAATCTACTTAATATGGCCAACCTATCTCCATTTGCATGCTTTACAACACTTTACAATCTTATACTTCTTACACAATATCTTCTACTTCTTACACAATATCTTCTACTAATAGAATATGAAATACTAATTCCAGTATTTCATATTCTATTCCTTTTGTTACGTGGAGCACATTCTTCTCTTTAAGGCTCTTTGGGCCACACACAACCTGTCTTCCTGTTGTTTAGTTGTTTTCCATGACTCACTTCGATAGGTAAACACTTGCAAAATGCATTATTAAAGAACTTTCTTTTTAGACACATATGTAAATCTCTGAACCGATAATCTTTATACAGCCAAAATGCTTTGTTTTTTCCTTGTGTTTCTCCTGCTGATCTTGTTTTCCTTAAAATTAACTAATTGACCAAGATAAATATAGTCCTCCACAATTTCAATACGATTATCTGTTCCTTTCAATTAGATTTGATCTGAATTTGTCATCGGTTTGGTTCTAGTTAGATTAATCTTAACTTTTTCTGCTATTTCAGAATACTAAGAAAACAGGTTATCAAGCATTAACTACATTTAATTTTGTGTATTTTAAGCAGATCACAAAGCCCAGCGAAACTAGTCGGTATAAATGAATTGACATTGTGCTGCAGATATAAAATCACATATCTCGATCAGGTAATGAGAATTTCGATATGTCATGGCAAGCATTATCAGTTTTCAAGTGTGGACCGTGGTAAATATTTCATCCAACCATATCTTTGCATAAAGTAATCTAAACCCATATTTTAACTGTCTATCACACTTTACTTCGCTAATCTGTAAAACTGATGGAATATTTAATTATGGCGAATATATGCAGTGGGTAAGATAAAAAAATCTTTATGCAGAGAATGACAGCGCTTTCTTTATAGTAATAATAATAAAAAAAAAAAAACCAGCAAAGATTGAAAGGCTTTGAGCTGAAAGTGATGGTCATTCCAAAGCAGAGTAGCCCTTTTCTTTAGACTCAAGTTTTGCTTTCACGCTGTAAGAGACATGATGATATGCAAGATTTGGCTCCTGCAACGATGCTTACGTAGACCAATCAGGACTGACTGTTGTTAGTTTTCAAGAAAAAAAAAAAAAAAGAACACATCGTGGTATGGTTCATTAAAAAATGCTCTGCTAATTCAAAGGGTGTCTTTACTTAGTTTCTTATAACCGCTACCATTGCGGTTATAAGAACCTGCGTAATTATGACCGCAATGGTAGCGGTTATAAGGATCAGTTTAAAGTATTAAAATGGTTTAAATTAAGGCAGCTCGCGTGCCAATTTAAACTGATGTGTGGATCGCTTTATTTTAAAAAAAGTCATAGGTTATTAAGCCAATATCTAAGACGCTTCAATGGTAACTTACGTACTCTGGGGGAGTTTGCATATTTTAATTACTGACATTTTAATCACTTTTTTGCAGATTGGAATTAAAATTAAAATATTGTAATTGAAAAGTGTATCTATTCCTCGTAACAAGACCAGGACGTTGGCTTTGGTAAATGGTGCTCTCAATTTAAAAAGAGTAGTATATCTGGTACTCGTGTTTTTAGTGAAATTGTGACACAGAGTAATAATTGAATAATAACAGTTTAATTGCCAACAACACTTTTTTTTCCTTGTGTTACGTTTCAATAAAATTAACTAAGTATTTATTCAATTCTGTTCACCCTCACCTCACTATTAACCAGAATCTTAATGGTCAGCTGAGGTCAACTGGACCAATAAGATTCCAATGAAATGTGTATCTTGGTATTTGAAAACAATAAACAAAGTAACACTTCCTCGCGTCATTTGCAATCCATAGCATTTAGAGAACGTATTTTGCTTCAATATATATTTTACACTTTAACTTAATACGATAACGTATTGTCGTTCAGTTTGATTCTAATGAATCGAGAAGAATCAGTGCTAGTGTTTTTAAAAACACTAACACTTTCCAAAGTTTTTAAGGTTCAGTGATGTTTATTCTATATTAAACTCACCCAGTAAATACTGCGACTCTGTGGAAACATTGTAATACAGATACATAAAAAAAATGCTGTCCCTTACCTTTGGATGACGAGAGGATACCAATTATTCTATCTACTTCTCCGTGCAGTTAGAAGTGCGTAATCAGTTAATCCATTGGAATCAGTTTTTATTCAAGAAGAATCACGTGACGGTGTTGATGAGAGCATGCGGTTAGCCAACGGATTGGAAATGCTCCGTTCTGTTCTGTGTGGTGGCATTCGCTTTGTTACTAGGGCAACGGAGGTGGGTGTTATCGCGAATTTTAAGTTGCTTTGTTAACACTGGCTTACGCAAGAAAAGACATTTGAAGTGATGTTTATTTGAAGAGAGACTTCACTCTTCCAAAATACTTTCCTTCTCAAATCAATAATAATAATAAAGCTGGTATATTACCGATATTAAAAGAAGTATGTATTCATTGTGCACACCCTGAGATCATTATTTCATTCTCGGCTCTTTTTTTTTTTTTTGAGTTAAACCTATTTTATTTTTAAACATTTAGGATAACTATTTGCAGTTTGTGATAATTATCCCCCCCAACTAGAGTGCATTTGCATTTTGTCGGAGGACAGACAACTGCTGCCGAGATTATTGCAAATTCATATACGTTTTTAATCCTAAAAGTAAGAATAATTGACCTTATAACTCAGTCTCCATAGCGCAGAAGATAACGACGATGCCTTCTGGTTGTAATGACCTAAGTTCGAATCCTATTTACGAGGCGAAGAAATCAGGATTACAACTGATCAGAAGAACACACACACACACAGTTAATACACCACGTGTTAATATGATGTGCTGGCCTCGCAACCTTTAGCCGTAATTCTGAAACAATCCAACTTATAGAGCTCTCTCACGATATTCACCGAATAATATTAATATAGAGTAGAAAACACGAAGGTAGCAGTTGTCGGTGGTGTGGTTATTCTTGTGTCACTTTCGTATACTCACGCCGGACATCGCAGCAATCTTCAGACGATGATAAGCCAAGCACCGATTTCCAAAATGTAGGGCTAAGGTGCTTTACCGTCCTGTCCTATTTAGGGAATAAAAAGACTTCGTATGTTTCTTTATTTATATTTATTTTATAACTTTAATATACACACAGGTGAGTGTATGTGAGGCGGGAGTTAATAGATAAAAAATAAGATTATAATTTAATTTCATTATTTTGTTTACCTTTTGTATACTGCTAGTTAGTTGTCTGTCGGACATCACTATTATTTGTTAAATTGCTTAAAAAATAAGTTTCTACTGAGAATGGAGAGATTGGGTTAAATGAGCTTATGTAACAAACATGTGAGTTGTAAATTGGGCGGGAGGGGAATCAGTCATTCAGCTAGATCTTTCTACCCTGACCTGGATCACATTTTGGGACTGGTGTTTGTTAAAGTGAAAGGCGTTATAGTTATAAGGAGTTACAATCTAAAGATAAAAGAAATGACAGATGCATGTTGTGCACCCACGCAGTGAGTAGCAATTCTTTCTTCTCATTCCAAGGTAAACAGAAGCATTTTTTTTTTTTTTTTTGCTTCTTTGGCATCGTATAAATCTTCACTTGTGTTTCAATACGTGGTTGCATTGTCTCGTCGATCATCTGAGCAAACAATTTTATTTTTTTTTTTAATTTCTTCTGCATTTTCTCCTGTTTACATAAATTTCTTTCTTTCACTGATATCAAATATTATCCATAGTTTTATTGCTACCAGTATTCACCACCACTCTCCATTTGACAAACCTCGAAGCGCTCAGATATTCGACCAGACAAGATTCTTCATAACCAGTGCCTTGATAGCTGATATCCAATCCTTTCCATATTTCAGTGTCTAGTCGTGTCAATCGGTAACAACAGGGCCGACGGAAGCGGGCATGCGGTGCATGCGGGCGCCGCCGCTAGGGAACGGTTCATAAGTTAATTTTTAAGAAACAAAATTTTTATCATAAAAACAAAATAATTCTTAGAATGATCAATATTAAAATAAATGAGGCCGTATACACTGAATAAAAAAATTTTAAAAAATGTATATGGCCGCCTCTTTGATCAGCCGGCTGTTTACAATTTTGCAGCTAGAGCAGGCTAAATGCTTGCCTGCAGAATGTTGTGTCTACTGCAGTCTATCTAAAGTGAAACGGTGAACAGTTTTTATGCGCAGAAACGAATTTTCGCACAAAACATTTGTTGCTAGTTAACCAGTCATACGGTACGCATCTCAGTAGGCTACTGAAAGTAGCGCGGTGCGGACTATTATTTCGTCTCTGTGTCGTGTTGTGTAATAATTTCTTGTGGGTATAAAATAAAAAAGGAATCAAAAATTTAAAAAAAAAGTTATCCGGTGCACAAAATCGTAAGCGTCATGCTGCGAAAGAAGCAGATATTAAGAAACAAACTGGGGCTCTTAATAAATTTGTTAAAATATTAAAATATTCTGATGCAGATTGTAACCAACTCGATACATCAGAAATCAGAGTCGAAGAACCGTGCACATCATCCAGTTAGCATGAAGGTACTATTGCAACTATTGAACAAGATAATTGAACATGATTTAAGTGAAAAATAGTTAGGATTTAGTCAACTAAAACAAGATTTAGTTGTAGTTGACCACGAAACTAACACATTGTTAGTCTCTGTGAATTTAGAAGATCCAGGTGAACGGGGAAATATTGATGAAAAATTACGAGTTGTTTTAAATGAAGTGGGGCCTGTTCAAAAGAAAAATATAATATATCCCAGAGATACATATGGTCGTAAATTTGGCGACACGTATTATAATAGAAAAATGGAAAACGGGAGCTCGTGCCAAGAACATGGCTCATTTATTCCGAAACTTTAAATTCTGTTTTTTGCTTTTGTTGCAAACTTGTCGCACCTACTGAATCAACTGAATCACCCACTGATTCTTGTAGAAGGTTATAACAATTGGAGAAATGTAAGTACAACTTTACATAGCCATGAGACTAGTTTAACTCACATGAAAAATTTCTTAAAATGGAAGGAACTTGATAAAAATTAAAAAAAAAAAAAAACTACTATTGATTTCCAGACTCAAAGCATGTATGAAATGGAAAAGAAACATTGGACGAGTGTTTTAGAACGCTTGATTGAAAATGTAAAATTCGTTGGTAGCCGAAATTTAGCTTTTCGCAGATCATCTGATAAATTATATGAAAGAAATAACGGCATTTTTTTAAAATTAGTCGAACTCTTTGGGAAGTTTGATCCCGTTATGGAAAATCATGTTGAAAGGGCCCTACAACGAAACAATAGAGTACGCTGTTTCAGTAAAGACAATCAAAATGAAATATTGGAAACTTTAAGTAACGCAATCAGGGATATTTTATTATCAATTCTAAAATTTAAATATTATTCCATAATTTTAGACTGCACACCTGATGCAAGTAAAACAGAACAAATGACCGTTATTATTTGCTTTGTTTCCTGTGACAATGGAATTGTCAAGATCAGGGAAAACGTTTTAGGTTTTGCAGATATATCAGATTCCACAGGACGTGGTTTATGTCCAACAATAATGGAACAACTGGAAAAATGGAACATTCCCATTGAAGACATGCGAGGTCAAGGGTATGACAATGAGGCAAATATGGGCTCACAAAATTTGCTTTTGAACAAAAATCCTCTAGCTTTTTACGTGCCATGTACTGCTCATACTCTAAATTTAATCATTAGCGATGCAGCCAAAGTGAATGCAGATACAATTAGTTTCTTTGCAGTTATTCAAGAAATATACAATTCTTTTCATTTTCTTACAAACGTTGGACAATCCTTTTAAAGTTCGTAAAAAAATTAACATTCAAACAGCCATCAGAAACGCAATGGAAAATAAAATAAATGCAATCCGCCCTCTACGATATCAGTTAGGAGAGATTTATGATGCACTTTTTGAAATTTTAAATAATGAAAATTTTAATAAAGAAACTCAGCATGAAGCACAAACATTATGTGCTAAAATAAAGGACTACAAATTTACTTGCTCTCTTATAACTTGATATGGTTTATTTAACAGAATAAACCCTGTGAGTAAAATGTTTCAAGACAAAAATATGAACATTACACTTGCTTTAGAATCTATAGAAAACTTAAAAATATTCTTACAAGAGTATCGATCAGATACAAATTTTAAAGAAGTTCTAAAAACGGCAAAATAACTGAGTGAAGAGGTGGATGGAGAACAAGAATTTATAACTGGTACGGAAGTTCGACGACGAAAGAAGACACGACAATTTGACTACGAGCATCATGACGAAACGCCACAATCGCCAGAAGATAAATTTATAGTGAATGTGTTTTATACACTTCTAGACGTTGCAATGTGTTCGTTAATAGAACGTTTTGAACAACTAAAAGATATGATAATTTCAATTTCTTGTATAGATTACTACAAATTAATAACGAAGATTTACGAAAAATTTGTGACGATTTACAGATTCTCTTGAAGGACTGCGACAATAAAAACGTAAATGCAATAGAACTATATGACGAGTTATGTGCTTTCCGGGATATTTTTCGGAAGGATAATTTAAATATTCAAAAGCCCTTTCGATATTCTTAATTTTATCGTGTACAATAATTTATCTTTCCCTAACTTTTCAATTGCTTTAAGAATACTATTAATCTTAACTGTTATTGTAGCGAGCGGTGAACGTTCCTTTTCCAAGTTGAAATTGATTAAAACCTACTTAAGAACAAGTATGTCACAAAAAAGGCTTGTTAGTTTGGCGTTAATAGCTATTGAAAATGATATATGTGCGGAATTAGATGTTAAGACCATTATTTCTAATTTTGTGAATATGAAATCAAAAACCTTAAAATTTAATAAAAAAATTGCAAGTATATTTATGTAAGTTAATTTATTTTCTGTTATTTTGAAAGATATTATTTTTTGAATACTTATATGAAATGTTCTAATTATTTCTGAATTCTTTTATTTTCTCATCTATCTTGAGTTTCTTTTAATTTCCTAAAAGATAGTTCCACTTATAAAAATTATTACAAGTTACTAAGAATTTAGTAACTTGTAAAATGCAAGAATTTTTTAAACTTTAGTTCAAATAAATTTTAACTTTAATTAAAATTCATTTTAATTTTGTTAGCGATTCGGTCGGTGAGAAGGCCCGAATATAATCCCTGTATCATTATATTCAAACGATTAAAATGAATTGACTTTGTCAAAATTTGCATTAACTTTTAAGAATTTTTTGAATATTCGGGTTTTTAACGATTATCCTGCCTAGTCAACACTCCCGGTTCGTTACATTTAGCGAACCAACGTGTGGCTGTTCTGTCAAAATTTATTTAAGAAATTTCAAATAATTTAAATTTTTATTATCGTAAAAGAACCACACACTCCCGGATCGTTACAGGGGCGCTTAGATAGAAATTGTATGCGGACGTCAAAGACCCTAGCGCCGGCTCTGGGTAACAGATCACAGTTTGTCTTATTTCGTGCAAGAAAGATCACACTTGACCTTCCTCATCTTTGATAATACCCAAATTGTTACACACGGTTTTATCTCCTTTAGTATCGTTTACACGTCTAACTTATCTAGGCTTAAGCACATCACATTCACAGACTCCCACGCTTCCAGAAAATTAGCTGTCCTTTTCTGCTCAAGGCGTCATTTTTCGCTAACTTTTCAATTCCACATCCACCCTTAGAATGTTCTTCTCACATTTAGAGTAGCGTACCAAAAACCTCAAAAAAAAAAGTCTTCATACTTCCCAGAAGAGGGCAATCCGGTTAATTGAAGGAGTACTTTTCGCATACCATCTCCAGTCACTTTCTAGACGTCCTATTTCTGCATTATGCCTCCTAATTTCATGTGCCCCTGTTCCAGTGAACTGGCTTCCACCATTTCTCTAATTTCCCTTAAGGCTATAAACACACAAGCAACTGCTGATCAACAGTTGCTGGCTGACCAGCTTCTAACCTTCAGAACCAGTTTCTTGTATTTCTCTTCGTTCGTTCCATCTACTTTGGCTTGGATCAGTCTTCCTTGCACCGTTTTCCCCAAGGACTACAACTTGCAGGTGTTCAAAAACAAAGCAAAATGTCCATTCCTTCTTGCAGATTCTTGTGGGTGATATTAAAATAGAAACTGATATAAAAATTTGCAAGTTCAAAACGATTCTAAAATTATATATAGCGACAATTCTTCTCTTTACTGGAAATTTAATAATATAACATTTAATAATTTAATAAAATTTGAATATTTAGTTGGATGTATACTAGAATATGTATACGCCATTTTGCTTAGACATACATGCCTAAGCTGGGACAAGCGTGTCTACTGCAGGATCAATCGGTAGCACTCGCGCATCTCGATATGTACTGCATTGTGCCCTATGGGTGTGTATCTCAGAACCTCGTAATAAGGAAATGTTCACTCGACCCATTCAGCTCGGCAAACTGCACGGAAACCGGCATGCATTTCAAATGAAATCTCTTCTCTCGGTCGCAAAGGCAGTCAACTTCGAAACGTAAACACAAAAGAGTGTCGCTAATCATTGCAGTCCAATAGAATCACTACTCATCTTCAGTAGTAATAAACTCAGCATTGCAAAAACAAAACAAGATATTTATTAAGTTGCATATTTCACTGGATTTCAAATCGTGTGCTTATCATAGTCATAGTGGTGGAAATAATTTAAATGTAATATTTCGGCGCCCTCTATTGTTAGTAAAAAGCTTACAAGTTGTCAAATAATAATAAAATAATCACAAGCACTAAAAATGTTTGGCAATACAACGAAGCCATACTTGTTGAGGTCTAGAAAGTGTTTCATTACTGCTGCAAAAACCAAAATAATCTCCCCTGTTTGTAGCTCCCCCCCACCATACTTTCCCAATTTGATCCTATGTGATGATATATCGAAAATGTCCTCTGGAAATCTTAACTTGCCATAATATTGATGGCGAATGTATTTCTTATGTTCTCTACGGCATATATTTATCTCCGTCTGTAGTACCAAGTATTACTGCATAGGACACTTTGTGTTGGTTGTGATAGAGGATGGAGTTTATCCTTTGGTGAACCGATGAAGGTTGTTAGATTGATGTGGTTTCAGCATACCCTGGAGATTATACTTATTTAGCAATTTGCCTGTATTTTCATGTGGTCCCTGGATATAAGGAATTCGAATTCTTCTGTTTTGGTCTATGTGTTAGAAGAGGCGGTATGAGTTGGGGATAAACTATTTTATCTGTGTTGTAGTGGTTGTAGCACTGACTAAAAATGTATGGTTAACATAGCTAAGTTCTTTGGCGAGGGCTGTTATTTAAACAGAATAGTGGTCGATAGATGTTTTCATTTGTTTGGTTATAGCTATTGCAGTTTGTTTTCGATCTGGCTAATATCCTAATTACAAACCTTCCACCACAATTAAAAATAATAGCCATAAAAGTTTAATAACAATAAGAAGATTATTATAACCAAAGTGGTAAGGGTTATGCTGCTGTCATAATGCATCAAACAGAATAAAGAAGAAAAAACAACAACAACGCATAATCTAAAAGATCCTTCTACTCACAGAACACAACCTCACTGTTGCAGTTTAAGATCTCATTTTTACACAAAGTTACAGAACTTCTTAAAAATCCGTTTACCCTGAAAAGATAAAGTTGTCTCGCTCTGAAGAATCGATGCAGCTTTTAACAAAGTAGGATGAAATGTTGAATAACAGAGAAAGGACCATGGCTAGGACGTACCCCGTAAGCGACGCGCAGTTCTGTCGCCCGAGGACTGTGAGAAGTGGGCTAGGGCTACTGAACCAAGGACGGGTTCGGCTAAAGAAGCGAGTCCAACAGAAATAGAGTGTGTGTGTAAAGTAAGAATCGGGTCGCTGAATGTGGGTACGATGAATGAGAAGAGTAGGGAGATAGTGAACATGATGAGAAGAAGGAAGCTGAAGATCTTGTGCGTGCAGGAGACAAGGTGGAAGGGCAATAAAGCAAAGGAATTGGCAGAGGGATATAAACTGTTTTATAGCGGTGTGAATGAGAAGGGAAGAAACGGAGTTGGAATTATCATCGATAAGGAGCTGAAGGGTGGAGTCTGCGAGGTGTGCCGGAAGAATGATCGGATTATGAGCGTTAAGCTTGAGATGGGAGGAAGTGTGGCTACTATAGTGTGTGGCTACGCCCCACAAGTAGGTTGTGATGAGGAGGAGAAAGAGACATTCTGGAGAGAACTTGACCAAGTAGTAATGGGAATCCCTGATGGTGAGAGAGTGATCGTCGGAGCAGATCTGAATGGGCATGTAGGAAGGCGACGAAGCGGTGAAGAAAGGGTACATGGGGGTTGGAGTAGTGGTGAAAGAAATGAAGAAGGTAAAAGCATCATAGAATATGCTGTGGCCTTCGATCTGGCTATAGCTAACACGTGGTTCAAGAAGAGAGTTGGGCATCTGATAACCTATAAGAGCGGAGATAGAATGAGTCAGATTGACTATATTATGTGCCGGAAACATCTGAAGGAGGTTAAAAACTAAAGTTATTAATGGAGAAAGTGTAGCGGCACAGCACAGGTTGGTTGTGGTAGACTGCGATATAAAAGGGGAAAAGAAGAATCGACGGAAATGGCGGATACAGAGGAGAATAAAGTGGTGGAAATTGGAAGAGGAAGGCCCAAGGAATAAGTTTCAAGAAAAGGTATTGAAAGAAATGAAGTTACCAGAGGATGTGGAAGAATGGTGGGACATTAATAGTCGGAATATTAGAAAAATTGGCGAAGAGGTGCTTGGTATAACATCAGGAAAGGACCGCCTGAGGATAAGGAGGCATGGTGGTGGAATGAGGAGGTGCAGTTGGAGATCAAGGAAAAGAAAGAGGCAAAGAAAAAATGGGACATGACTGGAACTAGAGTGGACAAGGAGGCATATAGATTAGCGAAGAAAAATGCAAAGAGAGCTGTGGCAAGGGCGAAAGCGAGGGCGGTTGATGAGGTTTATGAAGAACTGGAGAGAAACGGTGGTGAAGCTCAGTTGTTGAGAATAGCGAAAGCCAGAGATAAGGCCTCGAAAGACATAACATCAGTCAAGCAGATAAAGGATGCCTCAGGAGTAGTATTACAAGAGGAGGACAAAATCAGAGGAAGATGGAAAGAATATTTCCGTAAACTACTAAATGAGGAGAATCCGAGAGAGAGAGAGAGGTGTGAGGATGGAGAGGCAAACGAGATACCTGTGAAAGACATAAGTAGAGAGGAAGTGGATTGGGTACTGAGAAAAATGAAGAATGGAAAGGCTGTAGGGGCAGACAAGATACCTGAGGAAGTGTGGAAAAGTTTGGGTAGTGAGGGCGTGGATATGTTATGGGATCTGATGAGGAAAATAGCCCAACAGGAAAAGATACCAGAGGAATGGAGGAAAAGTATTCTCGTCCCAATCTACAAAGGAAGAGGAGATGTTCAAGACTGTGGCAACTATAGAGGGATCAAGCTGATGTCACACACATTGAAGATATGGGAAAGAGTAATTGAAGGGAGGATACGACAGGAAACGAAAATTGGTGAGGAGCAGTTTGGATTTATGCCAGGAAGAGGGACAACGGATGCGATATTTGCGCTAAGGCGATTGATGGAGAAATATAGAGAGATGCAAGTGGAGCTGCACATGGCGTTTATAGACCTGGAAAAGGCATACGACAGAGTGGCCAGGTAGGAGGTATGGAGGTGTATGAGGAAGAAGGGGGTGTCGGAGAAGTACGTGAGGTTGGTGAAGGAGATGTATGAGGGAACAGAAACTCAGGTCAGGTCTAGTGTCGGCATGAGAGAAGGGTTCCCCATTGTCGTAGGGCTACACCAAGGGTCAGTTCTGAGCCCCTACCTCTTTGACCTGGTCATGGATGTACTAGTGGAGGATGTCAAGATGGAGGCACCATGGGGCATGCTGTTTGCCGACGAAATTGTTCTATGCGAATCATCCCGAGAGAAGCTTGAAAATACCCTGGAAGAGTGGATAAAGCTATTGGAAGAGAGAGGCATGAAAATTAACCGGGAGAAGACTGAATATATGTCAACGGGGAGTGACGAGGATATGATCATACGACTTCAGGGTGAAAGGCTAATGTCAGGGAAGAAATTCAACTACCTTGGGTCGGTCGTCGAGAGGAATGGTAACCTGGATGAGGAAATACAGCACCGAATAACATGCGGCTGGATGAACTGGAGGAAGATGAGCGGGGTCCTGTACGATAAGAGAGTGAGTTGTAAAAGGAAAGGAAATCTGTATAAGATGGTGGTGAGGCCGGCGATACTTCATGGTGCGAAGACGTGGCCTATAACAAAGGCACAGGAGAGGAAGATGGAGGTAGCGGAGATGCAGATGTTGAGATGGATGAGTGGTGTGACAAAGGACGGGATAAGGAATGACTACATCAGAGGGACGGGTAAGGTGGGACTAATTAGCAAGAAGATACAAGAAAGTAGGCTGAGTTAGTTCGAACATGTAGAGAGGAAGGCTGAGGAGTATGTTGGTAAACGAGTGGAGTATATGGAGTTGGAGGGAAGGAGGAAAAGAGGCAGGCCCAAGCTCAGGTGGAGGGCTAAGGTGACAGAGGATCTTAGGGAGAAAGGATGGAGTCCGAAGGACGCCCTGGACCGGGGAACTTGGAAGAGGAAGGGTTAAAGATCGATGCGCCGATCCCGTTTAACATGGGATAAGGCAGAGTGAAAGAAGAAGAAGAATGTATTAACCTCACGGCCTTCGTTGTCTTCACGATGTCCTAATCACGCAGACCAGTTTCTAATTTGCTTCTTTAGCTTCTGTTTCAACATTTTAATAGTTTCTTATTTTGATGAAAACACAGTTTCCTTCAATGTCACATTGAAGACTTGAAGGAAACTGTGAAAACACAGTTTTTTCCTTCAAGATTTCCAAGGTTTTGGAGAGAAAAAAAAAAGAATTCCTTGTAATTAGTTTATAAGAAACTGAATACTAATTAGTATGCTACGTTTTCACAGAGGGCATACATTTAGTATGCAGTAACCATTTATTATGTTCGAGTTAAAAGATTTTCTCTGTATTAAAGCTGATAACTTATCAGTTTAATTAAAGCAACATCGATTTTATCAAGGAGGAAAACTGTGACGAAAATGAAAATTACCATTTTTTTTCACTCATTATTATTATTATTTTTTTTTTTTTCAAAATGCCTTTTGTTACCTGAACGTCGAAGAGATAAAATAGCAAGTGAACATCTGTCCATATCATACAGACCATCATCTGTGTTTAAATGGCGAGAAACACGGGACAACGTAAAAAATATTGTAATTAATACTTTTGTTTGTCCTTCAGAATGTGACATTGAGAGATTACACTAAAATCAACGATGCTTTTACCCTTTAACATGTTTATTGCCAATCACGCGATATCGCGCGACGAGACTTCTCACCGAATGGCCGATCACGCGTTATCGCGTGGGCGTCGCTGACTAAATAAAAAATAAAAAAAAAAATTGGCCACCACACGAAATTCCAATTTTCAGCTTGGCAATGAAAGTGTTAAATCATATTCTTCGAACTGATAATTTCTAATGGCCTTTATTTTCTTTCGCATATCCTCTGTTGTCAAATGTGGTTCTTTTACGATGCCATTTACTTTAGTTTAGTTTTCTGTATTATTTAAATACATAAATCATTCAAATAAATTTCGGATTCAGTTCTGAAATATAATGAGGGAACAGAGACTGAATAACTTCTTCTTCTTTTCTTTTCTTTTTTTTTTTTTTTGTCAAAAAAGATATCTTTATTCTTACCATCTTTGCAAAAATTTCCTCCGCATTCAGATTTGGTATCACTACGAGCCTTACGTTTGATAACTTGAACTTTCTGGCCATGTATTTATCTAATGAAACGTCTGTATAAACGAACCCGATTTCTTTATCCTTTCCAAGTTTTGAACCGTCTGTTTAGAGTCGAATGGCGTCAACTAATACCTCGTCATTGAGTCTTCTATAACATTTTTGCTCTACACACGCACGCACACACACACACACACACACACACACACACACACACACACACACACACACACACACACACACACACACACACACACACACACACACACACACACACACACAGAGTACTGTTAATTATTTATTTTGAATAGCGATATTTATCTTTACGACGACTTCATCAAACACATTTCACTATACGGTATTAGGTAGTAGCGGCTGAGACTTTTCTTAATCATTGTAAAATATTTAGAATGAAATTTGTGGTACTTGAGTGGAAGTGAGAGTGATGAGGGGTATTTCAAATAATGACAGGAGAGATATTCAGAAGAAAGAAATTTTCCAAATACATTTGTATTTGGAATGGTATCGCGTTGATATATACTAATACGTGAAGCTTAAAGAACAAGCCACCACCGTGGTTTACGAACTCTTAAAATAGCTGAAGAAATTAAGCCGTATACCGTACCGATTTCTCGACTTAACGAGGACCTTCTTCACTAAAAAACACACGTATTAACCACAGTAATCACTATTTAATCCGTAAATATTTCATCCCAAGTATCTTGGGACATCATCATCAGTACAGTAGTTCAAACAATACTAGGAATAACATACAGTTAGGGCAAATGATTACAATGGAATCTCAATATGCGTGCAGTAATGTGTAATTGAAGTAAATTCAATATAACTGAAAAAAAAAAAACATATATATATATATAAAGATTATTTTACACAATTTTGACAATTTCCCATACTCGAGGAATAGTAAGAACGTCGTTGCGGTTTAAATGTGGTCTGTGTAGTAGGGCTTCAGCACTTTCTTTATATAAACGTTCATGTTTATATAAAGATCTGTGTAAAAGTTTCGACTTCTCCCAATGGATCCTATGGTTTGGATTTTCAACTCCGTGTTGGGAGAGACCAGATTTCTGCGGTTTGAAAAGACGAATGTGGTCTTGATGTTCCGAGATGCGTTTCTAAACAGACCTACCTGTCTGACCAAAGTAAGACAATTTTCAGGAGCATGGGATCTCATAAATGCCAAGTAACATCAGAGGTGTGAGTTTGTCCTTCGGAGAAGGTAACAAGTCATAGATTTGGTTGATAGGTTTGTAAATAGTGGCAAAATTGTATTTCTTCATAATTTTTGAAAGACGTTCGGAGGTGATTCTTTAAAAGCACATGCGTTGCTAGTAGCAGTGGTCGATTATTCCGTACATCCTATTTTAAAATATTTCATAAAATAAATCATTATTTGTTTATATTTTGTTATTAGATCTGAATTACCCATGGAAGACAGAAGTACAGGGTGGCCATGAATTAACTTTCCCTCTTTGAAGGTATCTGTAGCTAAAACTAATACACGGAATGCGACCACATTTTGTATTGAGACGTATGAAGGCATGGGGAGATGAATTCCGCGAAAAAAATATTTAGTACCAAAAGTCGCCGATAGGGAAAATGTTGACGCTGGCAGAGCCGAAAGCAGTCAAATATTTGCAGTAAACGCAGGTAAAAAGGATTATGGAAATTTTACTGTGCATACGTGACAGCAGCGCCACCAATTTCACTTAAAAAGGGATTGGGAACATTCAGGCAGTTATTCGAATGACTGACGAATTGTGCTCAATATGGGTCCTACCTTACCTCAGCGTGCTTTCTTGTTAAGTCGTTTTACCTTAAACAGTGCAATGCCGTAGAGGCCCTTCGGGAATTTAGAAGGCTTCATAACCTGCGTACAGGTCCTATGTCAGCTGTAGCACAGAGTTATGATTAAGAAGTTTGAAGAAACTGGATCACTAGGAGTTAGACCTGGAAGCGAACGGAAAGCAGTGCAAGAAGAGACAGTAACAGACGTTGCTATTGAGGTGTTCGACGACACAGGGACCAGTACTGGTCCAAGCGCTCGTGCCATAGCTCGCAAACTTGATATGGCTTTTGGTACAGTCTGGAAAATCTTACGGAAAATGCTTCACTTCTAACCGTATAAGTTCAGTCGTGTGCAAGCACTAACTACCGCAGATTATGATAAGAGCATGACCTTCGTGCTGACGTTTCTTGCTCGAATGGGGGTCGACAATGACTGGCCTTGGAGAATGTTGTGGGTGATGAGGCTCATTTTTATCTGAATGGGTCAGTCAACACTCACAACTGCAGAATTTGGGCATCTGAACATCCCCAAGCGATCCAGCAAGTACCAGTGCATTCTCCAAAAGTAACCGTGTGGTGTGGCTTCACAGCCGATTTCATAATAGGACCATACTTTTTTGAGCGTATTACCCTTACAGGTCCTGTAACCATTAATGGAAAGATTTATCGACGAATGCTGGAAAATTTTGTCATTCCTGCATTGCAGCAAAGACAGTGTTTTGACTCCATCATTTTTATGCAGGATGGAGCATGTCCACGAATTGAACGTTCAGTACAGCGCCTTTTACGCCAGCATTTCAGTAATGAGAGGGTTATCAGTCAGTTCTTTCCGATGGCATGGCCGCCTCGATCCCCGGACATCACTCCATGTGACTTTTAGCTGTGGGGGTATTTGAAATCCGTTGTGTATGTTGGTGGCGTTCCCAACTTTCAAGAACGTTCCCAACGTTCTTGAAAGAGAACATAAAACGGGCTGTTATGAACATCCAATCCGACTCCTTACGCTCAGCTGTAGAGCATGTCGCACACCGGATGCAATTTGTTGTACACAAGAAAGGTCAGCACATTGAAAATCGTGTATGTGGTCCAGAGGACCCTGATTCTGATGAATAAAACATTATTTCCTGTGAGTTCAACCACTACATTAATTTCTGTGTCTCTCGCAAGTTGTTGTTTTAGTTTAATTATTATTATTATCATTGTAAATCGCCACGTATCAAGCGGGAATGAATAACGCGGCTGTCTCTTACACCGTCGAAATGTTATTATTCCATTTTACTGCTTTTAATGTAATTATCCGCTTGTTTTCAGTTCCACCAGAAATTTCCCCTGTCGGCGACCTTTGGTACTAAATCTTTTTTTCGCGGAAATCTTCTCCCATGCCTTCAAAAGTCTCCATGTAAAATTTGGTCTCATTCCGTTTATTGGTTTTAGCTACAGATGCCTCCAAAGAGGGAAAGTTATTTTATGGCCACCCTGTACTTCTCGGAGAAAATCCTACACAGTGCAGTTCAAGCTTGAAGTGGTAGAAGTAGCAAAGGAAAAAGGAAATCGTGAAGCTGGTAGATTGTTAAGTGTTGGAGAAAGTAGTGTTCGTGAATGGCGAAAGGCTGAAACAGTCCTGAAATATTTACATACGAGGAAACGTGCTATGAGGTTTAGAAGGTGCTTGTGGCCAACCATAGGGAAAAAAACTGTTTGATTGGATTGTTAGTGAAAGAGCTAAAGGTATGAGAATATCAACTGTCCGTGTGTTGCAGGAATCGAAAAGAATTGCGCAAAACGATATTTCAAGGTCTACCCATCTTGGGTTTTGGATTTATGAAGAGAAACAATTTAAGTGTGCGCTCCTCCGTTAGTGTTGGACAAAAATTGCCGTGCGACTGGGAAGCGAAAGTAGCTAAATTTAGTTTGGTTCTGAGAGAAAACTTGTGTGGGGTTGATGCTTGTCACTTTGGGAATATGGATGAAGTTCCCGTAAGTTTTGACATGCCTAGTTCTAGGACTGTGAATCTGAAGGGAGCAAAAAAGGTTTCAGTTGCTACAACAGGGCACGAAAAGTCTACCTTTGCTGTGGTTCTCTGTGTAACTGCAGATGGCTCCAAACTGCCACCGATGGTGATTTTCAAAAGAAAGATTGTTCCAAAAGGTTGTGATTCCAAAGATATTATTGTTACTGCTAATGATTAAGGTTGAATAAATTCCAAGGTAATTTCATAACCTTGGTTGGAGAATGTGTGGCAAAAGAGAAAAATGACATTTTTCATCCCAGAATTTTTGTTAGTGTTGGATTCGTGTAGGGCACACACAACAGCAGAAGTTAAAACAATTGTAACTATTCCAAATTGGCCCTCATTCCAGGTGGTTTAACAAAACAAATTCCAATCCCTTGATCTTTCAGGAAATAAACCCTTCAAAGACAATTTACAGGCTAAGTGGGAAGACTGGATGATGAATGGCATCCATGAATATAACAAAGCAATGCAGATGAAAAGAACGTCATATAAAGATATACTTACGAGGATTGTAGAAAGTTGGGCTGCTGTAAGTGAAAACTGTGTTAGAAATGGTTTCATTAAAGCACAAGGGAATGCAGTGGTGTCCGGTGACAATGATTATGAAGCCGAAGAAATACCAAACGGAATTTTTAACGAATTGATTCTTTCAATATTGAGTCTGATTTAGACTCAATTTAGACTTTTTTGTATAGATAACGCGCGCATTATCTATCGAAAAATACGCGGTACTTTCATATCAATAGTTTTCTTCCAATTATATTATTTGCGGTATGTCTTCAGTATCAGAGTCTTGCCCCGAGTCTTAGCTCTGCTCACACATTGTTGAATGTCAAGTTCTAACATCTTCAGTTATGATTTTAATATTGATCTCATTTGTTCACTGCTCGTATTTGTCAGACCTCCCAATTCTCATTTTTGTGATCTCTAGTCTTTTATCACTTTTATTTGTGTGTTTTTTTTTTCTACCTCAGCTCTTAGATCTATAAGTTAAACTGGTCTGAACTTTGTTTCGTACATCTTAGTTTAGTGCTTTAGCTAATTTCTCAATCTTAGTCTATTTATATGGACTCATCTGACTCCCATACGGGAGTCAGATGAGTCCATACCATACATCCAGAATATCTTCAGATTTTACCAAAAAACTGAAGATATAAGGATGTGTTTGGATCACTGATTTCTTTCAGTACCCTTTCCTTCATTTCTAAAATTTTTCGATCACCTGAAGAGAATTTTGCCACTTTGGTGATATTTATCTTCTATATTCATACTGAAGTCTTCTCAGACTCTGACTTAGCTATTTTTACACATGGCTTAGCTTAGCTTTCTTGCATTTTTTCTTTGTATTCTTTTGAAGCGGCTGTTGATACTTGCCGCAAACTTTCAACATGCCTTTACCAGATCTTTACCAGGTCTTCGTTTATATATTCCTAAGGCCGCCGTAAAATGAAGATTTTTTTTTTATATTTGGACAAATTCACTACATTCCATACTTGTTGAAACTATCGACGTTTTCTTTAGGTTTTGACACCGTGTCTCTAAGTTTTGGTTCTGTTTTTAAAGCTATTTCATGTGATCTCCACCAACATTTCTATATACCAGTCTGCAGTTAACTTGCGAAAGCTTCTTTATTTCTTTTTAATGATTTCTTACATATGTTTCTGTTCGGTATGATCTTCATTTTTATCCTACTCCTTAAACTAAATGCAGATAATTTTATAATTCATATCGCCTGTATACGTTTGGCTTCTGAACCTGTCTGAAAAGAGCTGTCACCTAATAACTATCACATACTGAAAAAGAATTTTCTTAGTTTATGTTCTATTCATATGTGTGCGTGTATTCTTCATACTGGACTGTGGTGTTAATAATGAACAATCCGTATTCTAAGTAGCACATTATACATATACAAGAACCCGTCCTTGAATGCGTTTAAATGAGTTGAATTTTAAAAAATGATATATATTTAATAACATACTGATTTTGAATTTGACTTATAATGTGATTGATTGGTTGATTGTTTTGGATTTACGGCCGAAGCAACTAAAGCTATGATGTCATTGTATTAGGTCTGTACGTTGTGTTTGTTCTTATGACCTATTTGTCTTGTGGGAAGGAAACTGTGCAGCCTCCATGAGACCTGAGACCTGCTACCTTCACTTTGGTTTAAAATTCCTTATAAAGGTCCTTCTTTTCCTAGATAGGATTGGAACCCAGGACTTTCCAACTAAAGGACATCGTTGATTGCTGTAATGTGTTCCGTAATTCCATCTTGTAAGTCCGACTTCTCTTTTTGTTTTGATATTGGTAATTCCACAGTAAAACTAATTTAAAACAACGAAGAAATAATACCGATGAGTTGCGTTACATATCTAGATAAGAATCAAATTCTGGAGGTTATAAACTGCATGAGGTAATTCGCTGTTTTAAACAAATGAAAATTTTGTTTCATTGCCATCTAACGTTCTTTTCTTTTGGCTATTTGCACAATTGATCCTCAAATTAACATATTTTGAAATATGCACAAATAGCGTGTTACCTACAAGCTAGTAAGGTAACTTTCCTTCTACGCTTAAATACTACAGAATAAAAAAAAAAAAAAGTCAAACGATGCTGTTTTCTTTATTTTAGGGAAATGCTCACCTTGAAGTGAAGGTCATCCGCTGTCAGCAGTTGACGTAAACAAGTATCCAAAAGTTAGAAATACCTTGATATTATCGTATTAAGAATTAGAAGGTCATCTGTATCTTTTCGACTGAAGTTGCTCTTAATCAATCTCAAGTGGAAATGGCTAAGTTTTATTTTTCTTTCTCTTTCACAGAAGATAGATTGGCCTGTGACTACACTCATTTGGCAGATATAATAATTGACTACACTGCCTTACCTGCGTCAATGTCAACTGTAAATGACTGCATTAAGCTCATTTCCTCAGAGCGAATTATTGCGATCCATTTTAGAGGTCATGAGTACTCTATGTCCAGCTAATAAGGACCCTAATGTCAATTATTTCACACCACATTGATATCTGCGGTGCACACACTTTAGCCGAAATTTCACTACATTGATCAGTCCGTCATAATAGTAGCGAGCGTTTCATTGACGAAACCACATATTTATCACTCTCTTGACTTTATTATCTTCAACCAAGTGATGTCAGATTTGTTCAGTTTGGAGAAAGTATGAGTCGAATGAACCATGTCTGGACCAACCGAGAATTGTTTTCATATTAGCAGCTATGGAGTGACAGCTGCTAATATTAGAACACATTTTTCAAGTGCTGTAACGCTTGACTTCACATGTAACGCTTACAGTTAACAGCAGTACCACTAAACACGTGCATTTTAAATTTGTTACACCATTTACGGTCCAGAGAGCAACACGAATGTCTTTGTCAGCAGAGGCTGGGTTTTGAATTTTTTTTTTCGGGGGGGGGGGGTTAAGGAACTTCGAGGATTGTATTCCATATTTTCTTTCTCTCTTGATTTCCTGATGCTAATAATGTCCAAGAATTCTTTGCATCGTACCATATGGCAAAAGCAAAATTTGTCAGAAAATGTTCATTCCTTCTTCGATGAGCATTCAGATTCGCTCGCATAATTATCGGTTTCGCAATTACCGTCTCCACTTAGTACTTGGTCACATGCCATTCTCTTCGTTTGCTCTTCTGGTTCTAACGATGATTCTCCAGATTGCTCCACCATTGCAATCAGGGTCGCGCCAACCCGAGGGTGCAAAGGATGCACCACAACAGGGCGACAACTTTGATGCGGCGGAAAGAAACAAATATCAAATATTTATTTTATGTAGCTAATATCTAATTTGGATTATACAATGCAGTATAATCATTAATAGTAATAATATTCATTTCTTGGTATATCCTACATCGTAAAATGTTTTTAAGGGTAGGCCGATAAAAGAGTGCACCCAGGCGGCAAATACCCTCGCGGTCCTGATTGCAATTGCAGTGAGAGAGAGAGAGAGAGAGAGAGAGAGAGAGAGATACGTCATTGTTTTCACCTATGTTGACTAGCAGTCAAATTCCGTATAGCAAGTCCAAGGTTTTGCATAGCTGATCCAGTCGACGGTTACACATCACGGTTTGCTAATGAATGTCAATCAGTGGTTCCGAAATCCAATGGTTGCATGCTGTGTTATTTGCTACCATTTTTTAAACCGTGATGTTACATTGCTGCAACTCAAAGACACGAAATGGCAGAGTTACCATCACACCAAATTGCAGAAAGCTCATAAACCATCCATTTTTCTTGTCCATCCGAGACAGGAGGAGTTCTTTAGGGAACGCGATCCTTCTCGGATGGATTAGAGGTTTTAGGTAGTTTAATGCATCCTGATTGCATTCATCTCCTGTGTTAACTGGAAGGGTTTGGAGAACGAAAAACCAGAGATTCTGGGAGGTAAAACTCTGCCAATTCCCTATGAGACCAGCGAACTCACCTTCAGTTGGAAAGCTGTATACTAAAGATTCTCCGCAGGCATGGTGGAGACCATAACATGTCAGTTTGGAAAAAAAAAACCAATACCATCAATCAAATGCTTTGGAAATATCAAGAACGACCACGAGATTCTAAATCTTCCCATGGTGTGTGTCCAGAAGGAGTAAAGGTAGCATGGTGGAGGTTTTCCGTAGAACGAGAATGGCAGAATCCATATTGGTGATCACTAATTAACGGATGGATTTCTATATAACGAAGTTGGTTCTCGATTTAATAAGGTTATTCTATAACTATAAAAGAATCTTATTAAATCACCCAAAGGGTGATTATGAGATGTTTATGCAGATTAGATTAACAAGTAATCGGCCTAAACAAATGCTTTATACAGATTATGATTGTAGTTGGTTTCTTTTATAGAAAGATTCATTGTATTGGAAGCAGGAAAGAAACAGAAAAGAAGAAAGCGAACTTCCCAATGCCTTAGGAATTGCTACTTAACAAAGCAAGGATGACGGGGAAAAACGAGTATCAGATGTTAGAATTTTTGATCGCATCTCAAAATGGTGCTTTGAGGTTTCGTTTTTCCCCCTGGATGCTAATAGCAATTGGCTATAGTTGTGTCTGTTTGAAATTATGTTCGAAGCATAACTGATCTGTTAACTACGTTTGTTCTTCTGATCGCTTTGTCTGTTGGTCCCAACGTTGGGTAGTTAGGAATCGGAGTGTACCTGTTTGTTTCATTAAAGATGGAGAATAATAATACGTCGAACAACAAAACAGGAAACTAATTTGTTGGCCGAGTGGTTAGCGTATCCGCTCTCCAGCCAAGGCTGTAGGTTCGAATCCCGCCATAGGCATGGATGTTTGTGATTATCTGTGAAAATTCTAGTGGTGGTCGGCGGTAGATGGCGTTAGTATAGATGATAAAGTTGTTGTGGTTGGTGGAGTTGGAGAGTAGAAGCCCTCCCTCGATGAGTCTTTGGACTCCCTGTAGGAGTTAAGTAATAATGAGTGGCAACTTGCAGATAAACCTCCAAGGGATTGGATGGGACGGATGGTAGTGAAATATCGAAGTATATTTGAAAACAAGAATATCAGACAGCAATCCCGAAAGTCACGGAAGCTGTATTAACAGGAGGCGATCAGCATTTACAGAAAGTTTAGTTTGGTTGGATCTAAATTATAGCTGAATGAACGACGATGAAGGCAGTATTTTATGTCTATTAATTACATTATCTTTTTTGGATATATGAAAGGCCTTTACATAAAATCATCTGACTCACCTTTAGTTTAAAAAATCTCAAATAGATGTGTTTTGAATTATGTGAGATACTGAGATAGGAGTGATGTTACCTTGGTCCACCTTTGCTACGAATTGTCTGGTGTTGTACTACCTTACCCTAGTCCTGAAGATATTTTCAGGCGCAAACTTTGTTTGCTCACACTTGGATAAAGGATTAAACTAAATTTATTAAAAAAAACTCAAATTTTTTTTGCTTTGTAGTCAGAATTCGAATCCAGGTCTTTTCATTCAGGGAATATCGTAGTTTCAATTGAGCATATTTGCAGAAAGAACATGATTTACTTGCTAGGCAAATGAAATGAGGAAAATGAGATAGAACCTGAAAGGAAACTAACATAATAATAAAAACGAAATAAAATGAGTAATGGAGATGCTGATAGGATGATAATAGCAAAAGATAAAGATGAAATATTTGATGAATATTTTGTCAAAAGGGGAATACTATCGAATGTAAAAGTAGAAGGGATTGCAAAGTCCAACTCTACCTCCTTGTGGTGCACCCTGGAGGGGGGGGGGGAATCCTAACCATTATCAAGGTCCAAGTCTGATAATGTCTATAGGTCCTAGTCCACTAACAGAGCTCTGGTGAACAATTTAGAACCTTAGTCAGAAGAAATGTATATCCGACTACAGCAACGATGCTATTACTGCTACAACAAACGGGCCCCCAGTCGTGCGCGGCCCACACTCACCTTTTTAAAGCGGCGGTAAGGCACTGAGTGAGGCCAGGGTTGCTAAGAATCTCGGAGATAAGGCAGGCCGCCTATCAGAAAATGGCAATCGGTACCCTCAATATTCGAACTTTGCCAAGAGACTACAGAATAGATTTATTAATCAAAGAACTAACTAATATCAACTTAGATAGCCTGCTAGTTAATGAAACAAAAAGTTTGAAAGAACTGACAGCAAGTTGGTACAATGGCTCACAGACACTCCTTGGAGCATACTCATGCATGTTAAATCTAAGCTCACTAAGTCGATCCTTTCTTGTAACATCATATCTGAAAGAATAGGTGTACTCCTAATTGGAATAGAGAACAATATAACAATAAAATTAATATCCCGCTACGCTCCAACATCTGTAGCAGATAATCAAGAAATATATAATTTTTACATGAATCTTGAACAGGCATTAAATTACAAGTCAACATACATATTCGTGAAGACTTTAATGCCAAAATAGGACGCGGAAAACAAAACGAAAAGTTTATATGTCCAAATGTTTCCGGAGAAAGAAATAGAAGGAGAGAGAGAGAGAGATTAGCCGAAGTCGCTGCAGCTGAAGAACTCTACCATGAACACGTTTATCCAACAAACGCCGAGGAAGAATGTGGACTTGGCAATCACCAAATGGAGGCACAAAAAATGAAATTGACTACATTTTAACAGACTCTAAAAGACTAATACAAAATGTTGGTGCAATAGGCGAAACATACTTCAACATACATTCTGACCACAGACTCCTCAGAGCCATTATAAGAATAGACCAAAAAAAAGATCAACATATCAGGGCAACATCAAACCGCAAAAGACAACCCAAACAAATAGACTACCACAAGTTGGAAGTGCATAGAGGAGACTGAATGAACTATTAAGAACTGTTACATAAATGATGACTATATTGACTTTATTAATAAATTCAACGAGTGCAAGAAAAAAATCAGAAACGTCTGTGAAACAAAAGAAAAGAGAACGACTCTCACCTCAAACTATAGAACTACTGAAAAAGAGAAAAGAACTGAAGAAATCTATAAAAAAAATTCTAGAATACAAAATTATCTGTAAGTTACTCAGGAAAAGAATTCCAGAATACTACAAAGAGAAGCAATGTAGGCAAAAACCAGTCTGAAAAAAATGGAGAAAGACTTGAATTTCAAACAGTCAATTCCATCTGCTTTACAGGATCAAAATGGAGAAAAACGTACTAATAGATAAAGGATGGAAGGAATTCTGCAAAATTTTTATAAAGATCTCCATGCAACTAAGTGCCAAGTTTCAGAAGCTTCATTCCAAAACCAAACAATATACTAGATGTACTTCCAGAAGAAATAGAACATGCCCTTAAGAAAATAAGTAAAGGTAAAGCTTCAGGACTTGATCATGTTAAGGCTGAAGAATAATCAACAAGGTGGACCAATTATTTTCAAAACCTCGTCTGGCAGATTCACAGAGTACTTCAAATAAAGAAAGATTCTAGAGGAATTGAAGACCTCAAAAACCATGCTTCTATTAAAAAAGGGAACAAGGAAAACATAAAAAACTATAGTCTAATCTATCTACTCTCTCACATATATAAAATCATGAACAGAGTAATACTGAACAGAATCCAAAACACACTCGAAGACAACTCCAGTGGAGAGCAGGCAGGATTCAGAAGAGACTTCTCCACAATAGATCATATCCAGGTCATTTCACAACTAATAGAAAACTGTAGAGAATACCGAGTCATTCTATGTTTCCCTCTTTATTCATTTTAAAAACGCATTTGATAATATAGAACACAATGCAGTCATCAGTGCCTTACTGAAAACAAATGTTGATCCTACTTACATCCACATAATAAAAGAAATTAACAAAAATCAGACCACACAAATAACCCTGTTTGATCAACCTATAAATGTAGATATACAGAGAGGGAGTTCGCCAGGGCGATGTGATCTCCCCAAATCTATTCACCAGCACATTAGAACATATTCTAAAAAAAACTGACAAAAAGACACACTTACTGATCCAAATCTTAACATCTTTGCGAAGGCAAAACTATTTTAATAGTGACATTCTTCGATCATTCACATACGGATCGGAAACATGGAACACAACAAGAAAAGAAAAGAAAAAGAGACTATATACGCAGGATTTGTAATATTAGCAAAATCGAACATGTTAGAAATACGGAATTAACAGAGAGAGAGAGAGAGAGATGAGGTGTAAAAGATGTGGTAACTGCAGTACATGAAAGCAAGATGAGATGGGCAGACCGCATAGCCATATTCAGGGATATCAAATAAACTATAGAATACTCAATTGGCAACCGAGAATAAACAGAAAACCAGGAAGGTTATTACCTACAAGATAGGAAGATCCACTAGTATAGAGACTGAGTATAACATGGAAGAGAGAGGCTCAAGATCGAGATTGTTGGAGGCATTTTTGTGATCTGCACTTATTGAGAAATTCTGAATGAAACACAGGTCCATCAAGGTAATAAGAGAAGAAGAAGAAGAAGAAGAAGAAGAGAGAGATGACGTATAAGAAGCTGAAATGTTTGAAGCACTTAAAGATTTGGTAGTATATTGTGTTATGGCTAGGGACTACAAACTGGCTGTACTTATCTGCCCTCTCTTCACTGGATGCCCGTTCAAAATTAGTGATAATTTTAGACCAGCTAACAGTAGAATTTCATTGCCTCTCAGGCTCCAAAAAGTTAGGTAGGCTAAAACGTCTTCCGTTACTCCCTGTGGGAATAAAGGCGTTAACGGATTTTTTTTCTTTTGAAAATGAAACTGAATGATTTTTTTTATTTTCTCTGAATTTTCATAAGTAGTTTATTTAAGTTATTTCAAAAACGATGTAAAAAATCAAGAAGCGATGAAAAAATCAAAATCAAGAAACCACAGAAGCGAGAGCTGTTGCTGGCAGATTGCCAAGAGGAGTTAATTCATGTTGAAGGATAGAAAGGAATAAGGAGACGCACAAATTCATCACCAACACGAGAAATCACGTGCTTTATACGTAAAATTTTCCAGCTGTTGTTGAAGCAAATATTTACCATTTTAAAAACTAGAATTTTCATAAAAGAAGAGATAATTTTCCAACGTGTAATAATAAACACTCATCACACGAAACGCATTGATTACCTATTATCGGAATGGATTCACCTACTTCTGATATGCGCAGAAGTGTGGAGGGGTCTCGCGTCTATGGTCGCACATTAACGAAATCTCTCTCTTTGTGTGTGTGTGTTTGATGCACCGCGCTATTTTGATATTTAAACTCATCCACAAAAGATTGTTAACCCAGTTGACATTTTTAGAACTGTGGGTGACTAGGTGTTGGCTATTCCATAAATTATGTTTTAGAGATAAGCATGGGCCTTTTTTCAAACCATTTCAGGCCTCCTGTATGCAGGGTGAATGAGTTGAAAAGTCTAATCACCTCAAAACTTTCTCAAACATCCAATCCACAATACAGTGAGATTCGAACCCAGACCCTATTGTTTGTGAATGAAAACACTTGACTCGGCTGGCTAGTACGTATGAAATTACAAGACATAACTGTAAATCCCAGTTAAAGAAACATAAAGAAACTCTGGTAAGGCTTATTCTATTTAATTCAGCAAAAAAAAAAAAAAAAAAAAAAAAAAAAACATTTAGCAGTACTCTTGCTGATTGTGTTTATAAATCCAGAAAAATGCATACCAGGAGGACGATCTCATAAATACAATGACAAGTATGTTAGAGTGACAGTTCGGATAATGAATAGCTAATTCATCAATTTGGATTATAATGATTTGATGGTTTCCTTATTACCTTGACAGCCTTAGTTAAAACTCTTTGTTGTTGTTTTCCCTGAATTTCCATAAGTAGTTTATTTAAGTTATTTCAAAAACGAATGAAAAAAATTCAATACTAATAATAATACGACATTAATTTACGTTGTGTTTTGGCTTCGAAAGTAGTTAACTAATATCAGGCATAATATCAAATAACCATTTTTATTGTTGTAATTTGTACACCCCTTAAATTTATTTTTAGTGTGGCTGTCATTACAGTCATGTATATAATAACTAAAAGAGACATAAAGATGGCAAGTGCTTAAAATCTGAGAAAAGGATGAGAAAAAAGTACTAGATAAAACTTGCCATAAAACCGTATTTATGATGTTGATAAAGATTACGTATGTATTAAAATGATAAGCACAACAAAAGGATATTTATAGATGAACTATTTATAATCAGTAAGAAATTATACAAATAAATAAATGTTTAGAGTATGTCTTAAATTATTTAAATTTGTGTGATTTCTGTTTGTCAAACACAAATCAACAGATACAATTCCCAACAAAATTAACAAAACATGTTTCGCATGAACATTTTATTTTTAACAGTGTCTCCGAACGCGAATATTTGATGTAACAGGCATTCTAGAATCCCAAATTTCGAGTATCCAATAGAAATATTTCTCTACCGCTCAACATGTTCGTACATAATTCAAATTATTCGTGCCTATAGAAACAGAGGTATTGAGATCGCATTATTTCCTTTTCTTTTTCTTCTTGCATGTTTGTGGTTTCGCCACATCTCTGTTTACCCTCTAGATGGCAGGCCGTTGGACGTGTCTATCTTCACGTTGCTGATAGAGACACCATAGCTACTCAGAGATACTGAGAACAGATGTTATCGAATTCTGTGTGCGACTTTGTAGGGGTGCAGTTGACACAGATTTCTTTTCATGCAGCTACTACTCCATAGAGTGGTGGAGGAGTATCTTCAAACTGAAGATATCCAACGAATGCCGTCGCCGGCACAATCACCAGATTTAAATCCAATCGAACATGTGTGGAACAACCTTGGGTGTCACATTGCACGCCGACAGCCATCACCTCGATCACTTGGTGAACTAAAGTCTGCTCTGGTGGAAGAATGGGATTTATTGCTACAGAATCATACAAAAAAAAAAAAGATATAAAATTGATAAAAACCGAATCTCACCCAGGCTACAAAATGTACCGACCTTACGTGGGTCGAAGCCACATAAAATAAATAAATAAAAAAGAATTTGTACTATTTTTAAACAACCATACATTGTAGTCATTTGTAAATACTTCATGGGAGAGGGTGTTCCACATAACTGAGATGAATGGAATCAGAGCCGGTTTTATCATTTGGTGAACTAGGCAATCGCCTGGGGACGCTAAGACTTCAGGGTGCCAGATTTTGCTATATAGTTCGGGGGAAAATTACAACCTTCGAAAAAAATTAGTAAAACCTTGATTAATAATAAAAACTGAAATAAGTCAAGCCATCCTGGTACTCGCTGATGGTCCGACATTATTTTCGCCTTTCTCTATTTCTTTATTTATTATTTTTATAAATATCCATATGTGTAGGTGTACGTGTGCTTGTGTGAGTATGACAATATATATATAGAGAGACAATGTATAGGGGCGCCTAAATTTTCTTTGCCTAGGGTCATCAAATACTCTCGGATCGGCCCTGAATAGAATGAAAGATGACTCTGGGAGTGGCATATTCTGTGAGTATGCAGTTCGGCTGTAATTGGGCAACGAGTTCCTGCAGGTTTGTTACTTCAAGCATGAGAGCAATATTCCAGGGTTAGGCGAATTTGAGATTTATGCAGAATAAGTAACTCGTCAGAAATGACGAAACGGCTTGAGAAAAAAAAAAAGATTCCAATTTTTTTTTGGAAGCTGAGGATGCTATAGAAGTGATGTAATTATTGCCAGGAAAGGTTTGGAGTTAAAGTCAATCCAAGAGGAGAGACTGGTCTTGAATGTTATGATCTTGACTTACTTTTAATAAATTAAGTCGAGAAGATCTGAGGTCTTTTTTTGACAGAAAACACATAAAACTGTGTTTTGGAAACATTCAACTGACTAGATTATTTTCAACGGTATTAAGGATACTTATTACAGATGACTTGAACTTTGAGATCCATTGCAAGGCTTGCTAGATAAGTGGATAGTGCTTAGGAAGAAGGTGAATGAAATGACAGAGCCTTGAGGGATACTTGCATTAACAGGAAATTCTGGAGAGAGAGAGAGAGAGAGAGAGAGAGAGAGAGAGAGCACCTTTCACCATTACACATAGTAGTCGATCTAAAAGAAAACTAGCAATCCCGTTACAAGAACGAAATCAGTCCATGTGATAGTAATTTCTGTAGAAGTCCTCGATTCCAGATCCTATCAAATGTCGTGGAAACGTCAAACGCAACAGCAGAGGTTTCTTCGAATCTTTTCTTGGTACGTATCTAGAGGGGGGGGGGGAATGTAGACTAGGAGATCCTCTGTAGACTTGAATGGCGAAAACCATCCTAGTGGTCACTAATTTGCTGACAGTTCTCCAGGTGTTGAAGTTCACTGTTGATAACTTTCTGTATTACTTTGGACAAAACTGAAGTGAAAGCAATAGCTTAATGGTAGGCAATCACATTTTTTTCCTTTTTTTTTAAAAGAAATTGGTTATGTACACTTAGAATTGTTGCTGTTAAATTTACAAAGAAGATGACTTTGCTTTTGGGAATTTGAATTGAACGAAATCGGGTATCAAAGATAAGAAGTCAAAGAGGTCAGAATGATTTTCAGAATACGACAATGGCAAAGGCAAACTGATGGATGACACAAAATGTGACGAAATTTTAAGCCACAGAAGGTCAAAAAGAGGAGATTCTAGATTAAGCATTGTCTGGCAAGGAATATCGGATCGCGCACAAGCCCAATATGATTTCTTCTCCTCTCCCTTGTAGGGTAGAAGGAATCATATAGGGTGTACTGTGCACAATTAAGATGGGTTGTGAATGTTGTGGCAGAGATTTGAGGTTCTGTCAGAAATAGAAGATCTTTGGATGTCTGAAGTGATTCTACGCGTTTAAGTTAGCATTGAAGCCACGAATTTTGATGAAGTGGATATGGAAGTTTTTTGTAAATTTTTTTGGGGGAGGGGATTTTTCAGGGAGGTTTATTTTTTTAAACTTTAACCGCGGAGACTAACATTTTAAAGGTTTACTCTCATTCTGTTGTTTCAAAGATGAAGAGAAAAAAAAGAAGTGGAACATGCTGCGGGAGTAAGTAGACTCTTGGACGAGTCGCCGATACAGAGAACATCGAATCTCCAAATCATAACGTGGCGACAGTGTCCCCACACACCATTACACTGCCACTCTCTTACTTAACTATTGAACCTTATATTCTTGTTCATTTTCACATATTTAAAAGGACCAGCTTCTTTATTCGAACAGATTTCAGATAATACTAAATTATGAGTTGATCAAAATTTAATATTTCGATCTTTCTGACTACATCAAATTACAGTCAAATCTATTTGTTTTTACTGAATGTTTGCTTCAAACATTCCGTTTTTATATCTTCCTTTTATATTCTTGTTTTTCATACGGTTTTGGCATTGATTTGCCGCTTGTTCACTGTATTTTTTTCTCAAAACTTCCATATGTATTGTCTCTAGTCTTGAAACAAGTGTTTCATCCCAAACTCAGCTCTGTAATCAGTAAGTTAAAATTGGTTTGTACACTTGTCTCGTACACTACTAGCTTGGTATTTTAATTGATTTCTCTCTTGTTCAATATTTATTCAGTTGGCTTCCAAACATACTAGAATTGATTATTACATTATCTCTTTCCATATTTAATTTACTGTCTTCACTAAAATTATCCATAATAGCTGACACGTGTAATCTGTTTAATAAATTCACTGCTGAGAATGCAGTTGATGTTTTTCTTGTTCGCTTTCGCAGTTCATTGCTCCTTTTCAATACCAAATTTGTCACGTTGATTATTTAGTTTGCCTCAAGACTCATGGAGATTTGCAGCAAATTTAATTAAAACATTTCCTAAAATATCCTGTTTGAATATCAGGCTTAATATCATTTTTCATTAATAACGCATAGATTATAAATATCTATTATGAAACAAAGTGGAGATAGCATGTCTTACGCCAGCTTTGGCATTACACCATGACATTTATCTTCTGTATTCTTTCCAAAATCTGTCCATAAACCATATTTGTTAACACTTTAATTATAGCTTCAGATTTTCAACGTATGATTGTTTATGTGTGAGTTACGTTTACACAATATAGATTTCATTTTTTAAAGAGTTTTTCCCGCTGATGCCTTATCGTATGCTCTTTTGCGTAAATACTGATCCTTCTTATATTTCTTTGATTTTTTTTACTTTTTTTTTTAACTGTACGTTATAAATCTGAATGTTGACAAACAGCTGGTTGGCCTTACTCCCAATTCGTTTTCACTCGTTTTTCCGTAATTCATATTCAGATTTATTTTATCTTGTTTCAAGTAGCTGGATTCCGTAATATCATCCCTGCAAAATGTTTTTGTACTGCCATATTTCAACATTTCAGATCTGATATCGTCTACATTAGCGGCTGCGTTTCCATTACAGGTTTTGATGATTCTTTTTCTATCTCCAATATCACGCATTTGAATGAATTCTTCCTACGAGCTGCGACCTTGTAGGAAGACTGGTCGCGCCTACGAGGTGCGACCAGTCTTCGAAATGGAAGCGTCCTTGGAACAGCGTTATGCGATTAAATTTTGTGTGCGTTTGCAAAAATCGGCATCGGACACTTTTAACATGATACGCGAAGCTTTCCACGA
The DNA here is from genome assembly GCF_054136105.1 of Typopeltis vanoorti. Lineage (NCBI taxonomy): Eukaryota > Metazoa > Arthropoda > Arachnida > Uropygi > Thelyphonidae > Typopeltis > Typopeltis vanoorti. Next base: position 41,037,993 of record NC_143572.1, on the reverse strand, counting down.
TGAAGCAATGTCGAGGGCAAGTGTTTTTCGCTGGCATAAAACTTTTAAGGAAGGAAGGCAAAATGTGGAAGATCTTGAACGTGAGGGAAGACCTTCAACGTCCGTCACAGAGACAATGATCAGCACAGCAGCGATTATCATCAAGCACGTCAAAAGGAAGCGTCCATTGCTGAAGAATGGCTTCTTATTGCACCACGATAATGCAAGGTCACACATTGCTGGTTGTGTAGTGGACGTTTTGCAGAAGAACAACACAGATATCCTACCACACCCTCCATACACTCCTGATCTCGCACCGTGCGATTTCTGGCTGTTTCCTCAGCTCAAGAAACCACTAAGAGGCCGCCATTTCGAAAGCAACAAAGCATGTGTAAAAGCTGCGGAGGCGGTTTTGAAAGAACTCTCAAAAAACGGACTCTCACATGTGTTTAAGAAGTGGACGCAACGTTGGGACAAATGCATCGCGTCTCACAGTAGTTACATTGAAAAAGACCATGTAAATGATGATGATTAAAAGTAATCTGTTTTCTGTATAAATATTGTCTTGTTACTTATTGAACAGCCTACGTATATTTGAATATATAATTTATATTTGAGTCTTGTTCAACTCTGATTCTTTTTAAAAGTGTAATGCATTTTTCTTTTGAATGAGATCATTTTTAACCTCTGCTCAATACAGAGTATGACCACTCTCTTTTTCCCTATTCCTTGTATAGGCTTGTATCATGGAGCAATCTGAATACATCATTATCAGTAATAGCATAATTGATAAGACTTTTCTTGATCTATGCGTGTTTTATGTATTTCTCTCCGTGTGAATTTATGCACATTTGTATTATAATAAAAACGATGTTTTTTCCAAAATGCTCGAAACATTAGTCTATTAATCTGCTCTTTACGATTCCAATAATCTATTTTTATAAGACTATTACACTTTTTTTATAAAATCTTTATCAAGTAGCTTTATTTTTATCCTCCTACATGTTTCGCCAATCTGTTTCTATTGGCATCCTCAGGGAATACAAATCAGTAAGCACAAAATGAAGGTTACAGACTAGGTTATAACCGATGGTTCTAAATCATACAAAAATTGGTATTGTGCGTGGCAATGTGCGTGTCTCGTTAACGTGATTTATTCGTGATGACTCATGACGTAATTGTTATGAAAGTTCATTTCTTTGATATTTAATGATCTGATAAAAGTTTTCCAAATTTCTGGTAAAATTAGACCTTGATTCTTGTTTTACGGACGACTGTAGCTGCTTCCTTAAAGGTTCTTGAATGGTAGTTATCTTCTATGTATGGCATAAGGCTCTTATCCCACTCAATGTGATGGTTAGTAGAGGCAAAGTGGCATGAAAGGCCTGAAATGTCTTGTCTGTTATTTCTGACATATCCTATGTGTTCTTTCTTTCTTTCTTTCTGGAGTATATAATATACCTTGCTCATGTGGTATTAGTTACGTAGGTCAGACCTCTAGAAGCTTTGAAAAGAGAAAGAAAGAACACATAGGATATGTCAGAAATAACAGACAAGACATTTCAGGCCTTTCATGCCACTTTGCCTCTACTAACCATCACATTGAGTGGGATAAGAGCCTTATGCCATACATAGAAGATAACTACCATTCAAGAACCTTTAAGGAAGCAGCTACAGTCGTCCGTAAAACAAGAATCAAGGTCTAATTTTACCAGAAATTTGGAAAACTTTTATCAGATCATTAAATATCAAAGAAATGAACTTTCATAACAATTACGTCATGAGTCATCACGAATAAATCACGTTAACGAGACACGCACATTGCCACGCACAATACCAATTTTTGTATGATTTAGAACCATCGGTTATAACCTAGTCTGTAACCTTCATTTTGTGCTTACTGATTTGTATTCCCTGAGGATGCCAATAGAAACAGATTGGCGAAACATGTAGGAGGATAAAAATAAAGCTACTTGATAAAGATTTTATAAAAAAGTGTAATAGTCTTATGAATAATTGTCAAGAAAAAATTCAACATAATCTATTTTTATTTTCTTTATATCAGCTGTCCACTCCAGTGACTTGAAAAATTCCACTGCTCCTTGTCTACTGACAATTTCATTGATATAATGCCCATGAATAAGTCCCATTGTCAAATTTCTGATTTAGTACTATAGATATTTTTACCCTTTTCCCATTTCCTGCTGTCCGAATAAATCTTGTTATTTAAAAGCATCGCATCTATTTTGGTCTTCGTATCCTTAACACCAATCATGTTGATATGCTGTTTTCCCAGTTCCTCTTCTACTTCTACTTCCTTCACATTAATCTTCTTATGTTGAATGCGCCAATCTTCAGTCAGGTATGTTGTTGGTGACATTTTAATATCTCTTTTCACTGTTCTCTCTTGTTTGTTCCCTAGAAAAATAGCGGGACCTTATATAACGTCTGGCATGATTTTTAATGTTGCACCATCATAATGCCATGCAGTTTCAGCTAACACAGAAATACCATTTTTTGGCTAACTTAAATTTTCAGCCCATCTTCGTTCATTGATCATCAGGACGGGTATCTAATAGATTGTACCATACAAAAAATGGGGCGCAGACATTTGAGAATCTCTCCAGTTCCTCTTTTCTGTATGTGTCTTTATTTTAAAAATTGCAGATCTTATGTTCAACTTAACCAAATAATGTAATATTAATTGAAAAACAAGCTCTCCTAACTACATTTTTCAATGTTTGTATTCTAGCAGTGCTCGATCTTTCTTGATCCAAATAATGAGAGGTACCTGCTGATATTAAGCACTAGCTAGGCAGTAATATTACTGGTCTTTAGAGCTCTCTAAAATCAATGAAATAGAAGAAAGAAACCCTTAGCCCACCCACAGTACAAATGTACTCTAAGTTTACAAATAAGCCTTTTGTAGGTGGGAGCCACATAAATAAAATTACTAATAAATTTCTCATTCTGTTATTCACCACTCTCTTCCGCAATTTCGAAGAATTGTCCCTAGTTCTTGTCCGTTTCACTTATTCTACGATTTGAAAAATATCTTCTATATCCATTATGTAAATACCTTTCAAGAAGTTAAACGTTTCACTCATATTATCCCTTTGTCTCTTATCTACCAAACTTTGCAAATTATATCAAAACATCACGTCAAATTACATGGTTGTTGAAGAACACACTGACAAGCAGGGATAAGGAAGTTATTGTTCCACTTCATAAGGCATTAATAAGACCGCATTTGGACTATTGCGCACAGATCTGGTCACCTGGATTTCTTGGCGATGAAGAAATGGTGGAAAGGATTCAGAGGCTAGTTACAAAGATTGTTGCAGGTCTGTGGGATGTTCCCTACGAGGATAGATTGAAGATCTATGGGCTCCAAAAACTAGCTGATAAACGTAGGAGAGGAGTATGATAGAAGCATATAAATTATTAAAGGGATTTTACAGGATTGATACTGATGACATTTTTAAGACCAGTGCAGGAAGGGAGAGAACGAGGGGCCATCACTGGAGATTGTATAAGAGTGTGGTTAACAAGGGCGTTAGGACTAGATTTTTTGCTTGGAGGGTTGTGAATGAGTGGAATGCGTTGCCATAGGTGGTTGTGAATGCTTCGTCTGTGAATGAATTTAAGAAGTATGATAGGTATTGTGTGAAGAACTGTTAGTTTGTCAATGTAGGGTCTCCCGCGATGAGTCTTTATAATAATAATAATATGCTATGATGACACAATTGGACTTCATACGTTCTTAACAATTTCGATGTCTATCCGGATGAGATATCGTTTATATAGGATCCAAATTTAATTTAATTTTTACACTGCTACCTAGACATTATCTTGATTTTAATATTTCTATTCCCTATCGTTTCAAAAAGTACATAAAAAAAGAAATAACAACGAAAGGACAGCAATAAAGAAAATTCAACCATGGAAATACACTGCATGCAAACCAGCGTCGACATATTCCAGAATAGCCAGAGCATCATTATAATAGATTTATATTAATAAATAAATAAAATAAAATAAAATAACGTCCTTCAGAAGCTCTACCCCCTTAAAACAGATAAAATATTATCCCATTTTTGAGTCAAACAAAATACCTTTTATGTAGCAATTTACGTAGCGGGAAAAAAAAAAAAAAGAATGATTATCATGAAATTTTTAAAGGATGTTTTCAAGAATTCATCCTACGAAAGACTGTGAGAGTACATATTTAATGTTAGTAAATATAAAGTTAGCTAATCCGAATCCAAACGGTTTGATAAACGTATCGTTTTTGATCAAACACGATACGTTTTTCAAGCCGCTTTAGGACCCCAAATAATTGGCGTGGTCGCCGTTCATCGGCAACCTTGCCAATTATTGGGGATTCTAAATCTCTCAGCTAAAGACATTCATTTCGAATATGAATTCTAACCCAGTCTTTTGATTGAATAGCTCAAATAGTACTATTCGCTGGACCAACCAGTCTTGCAGTTGATTTAGTGAGAGAAATTAAAAACTGCAGCGCATCGGTGGTGATTTTTCTCAGGTTTTTTACAAACTTATGGCAATGTTGTTTTTTCGCCCTTGTATTGTATTTTCATTCTCATTGGGGGTATAGGGTAGTTATCGACAACAAAAGACAACCATTATATAATAAGTATTGGCTGGATTTTTCCGATTACTGATGAAGCAGCTAAGGTTATGAAGTCATTGTATTAATTGTTCCTGTTAACAGTGTGTTCTTTGCGCCGGTTTATCTGTTTTCAGGGTTGAAAAATGCGAGTTTGCCAAATGGAAAACCCAACTCCCTATCTCCAGCGTATGAGATGGTATCAGTGTTTCATTGAATAAATAAAATGCAGATATACTGATAAACTGCACTAACGCTAAAGATATTCGTGGCATGTACATGAGTACCATAATAATAATATGCTATGGTGACACAGTTGGACTTCATACGTCCTTCACAATTTCGATGTCTATCCCAATGAGATATCTTTTATATAGGATCCACAATACATTAAGAATACAAATACATTAAGGATAGAATATTAACTTCCAATTACAATATATATATTTTTTTTTGAAATACTGTGCCAAGAGATGTGTTTCTATTCTATATTCACTACAGATACTCATGTTCTATATTTGTACTTGGTTGGAATAGTAAATGTAATACAAACTGGCTTATTAAGCAAAATTAACAAAAACTACCTCAGAGCTAAAAATATCAATCAACTCTCTTTGATTGATATTTTTGGCTTTTTTTTTCCCCCCATAAATGAGCACTGAAGAATGTTAACGATATATCAGTTTGCTGCAAGAATTTTGATTTTGTATTTTTGATTGTTTAAAAAACAAAATGGTCGATTGATGCTTCGTTCCATAGGTCGTTAATCGAACTCATTTGATTCAAAGCTCGCAGTAAAGCAGGTCTATGGAATAAACCTCATGAGAACAGGTTGAAGATTTGTGGGTTGCAGAAATTGGTTGATAAGCGGAAAAGGGGTGATATGATTGAGACATTCAAATTACTGAAGGGTTTCTATAAGATTAATTCAGAGGTTATTTTTGAGAACAGGACTGGTGGTGGGAGGACTAGGGATCATCCATGGAAACTGGGAAAGTTTCCATGGATGATCCCTAGTCCTAACAAAGAGTGTGGTTAGCAAGGGTGTTACAGCTAGGTTTTTTACTTGGAAAGTGGTAAACAGTACAGTAACCAGGGTATGAAGCGCCTGTGGCAAGTTTCTAACTTGCACCCCCCCAACCCAAAAATGACATAAATATAACAAGTTAAATTTTGCTAAATCCAATTTGTTAAATGCTTACAATTAATTCCATCTAAATGAGTGGCAGAATTTGTGTGTCTAAAGCGGCGTCTTGCCGAAATTTAAAAATACAATATAAAATAGCGGACTTTTATATCTATTTATTTATTTTTATTTTTTACATTTTTTTTACGTTTTGCACCCATGGCGGGCGCCTCTTTCGCCACGCCCTCGTTACGGCACTGGTGGTAAATGAGTGGAATAAGCTGCCAGAGTCTGTTGTAGGTGCCATGACTGTGAATGAGTTCAAGGCAAAGTATGATAGATACTGTGTGAATGTTGAATAGTTGTGATGGACATGATGTTTAGGGCCTCCCAGGATGAGTCTAAGGACTCCTTGGAGTTGCCCGTAATAATAATAATAATAATAATAAAGCATTTGTTATCATTTTGAATTTGTCAATGGTAGTTAGTAGCCTACTGTGCCTCAAAACAAACAAACAAACAAAAAACGAGTTATTTTCTTCTTCTTCTTGGCCATTAGCTCGCACACCTCACAAAAAAAAAAAAAAAAAAAAAAAAACCTTGGTAAAGTTGTCGTTTAACTTTGAGCCAATTATGCAAAACTGTCTCGTTCGCGTCACACAGAAATGCTTCAAACATACAACTTAAAACGTCTACAAAATAGCATACATGTAGCTTAAAAATATACACCACCCATCCATCTCTCGTCCGTCTGAGACGAGGTGAGTCCCCTAATTAAGATTAAGAGTTTTAGGCTATTAATGCCCTTGCCATTCCTAAGGACTGCATTCTCTAAGAACGAGTATTTTATGTCTGTAGATATGTGTGTGCCTGTTTTGGTCAACGAAAAAACTAGAGGTTCCGGTAGAATAAAACCTCCACCTCCGTATGAGACTGAAAAATTTACACGTGATATTAAAATTCTAATTAATGTTTTTAATTAATGGTATATCGATTAGTGTTATATAAGTACAGTAAAATAATTGTGTAACCTTATTCAAGTTTACTTTATTTTTGTTATTCATGGTTCTATTAAAATTTTACTTGCATTTTATTTATTTCATATCAATAAAGTCATGTTGTTTCTTTCATTTTCAGAAAACAGTTAAAAGAAAATAAAACTCCTATCGCGTCATTCAAGAAGAATATCCAATCATAAAATGGATATTCTTTTCTTCTCAAAGCGCTAAGATTAGAAAGCAAAAATAAAGGAAAGTGGAGGAAAACAGTTCGTACTCACAGTGGTTCAGAATCTAAAGGGTATTCCTTAAATTATGATGATTACAATAAAAGGAAATTTATTTATGATTATGTGCTGTCAGGTGAGCATGTACATGGCTATGTCGTTCTTGTTCCATTAGGTAAATAAAAATTAAACAAAATATTAGTCATTTCGTAGTAATAACTTGACAATCTAAAATACATTGTAAATGTGGTTTTCTTTTATTTTTGTTATGTTTGTTTCTCTTGGCTTACATGATTACAGGTAGGAAATCATACTTGGACTATGCTACACAGGTGTAACGTTCTCAATGTGTTTTATTCATCCGAAACTGCAGTTGTATTCTCTACGTGCTAATTCCTGTTCGTTCAAGAATTAGAGGTTCCGTGTTGAAAAAAAAAAAAAAAAATAGATCGTCAGTCCGAAGGGAAGGACAACAATACTTTTTTTTCTTAACCATTGAACTTAGACATAGGCTATGCATCAACAAATGAGCATAACCCATTTATTTGAGATTCACAAACAAAACAAAACAATTACCAACAAATAAATTTCTAGTTCGCTTTGTATGATAAAAGAAAAGGCTTAATTGGGAATCATTTGGTTACGACCTAACTGCCGGTTAGAAAATCTGATATTTTATTATTAAATAAAAATATATGAGGCAGTATTTTAAAGGGGCAATGCTAACGCTATATAAAAATCTAACACATTAATTATTTATCCCTGGATCTTGTTGATTGAGTGAACCTCGGCTTTCTAACAGAGACTATGAATTTGAACCACAGTGTGTGAAATGGAAAGTGGATGTTTGTGAATTGTAGAGAGTAAAAAATCACCAGCAATTAGACCATCTTGCTTATCGGAGACCTGAAATGGCTAAGCATGTTCGGTCTCTACATTAGGGCTCCTACATTGTCAACCTTCGATACCCATTCATATTAACAAATTACCAGCAACTTTAGAATCATCTCTTGTACTTATGAATTCTTATTCACCAGTTATAAAAGATATTATGCAACAGAATGGCCTTGCATAATAGGAGCAGTGCCAGAACAACAAGTTAGTTGATTATTTGCCAACTAACTTGTCGGAATCTTGTTACTGTTAGTGCTCTGATTACTAAACCATGAATTAGTATTCATTTTATGAATACGTGTAAAGAAAGCTTTGGCTAATGAATCTTGTACAGAATTCTCATTGCCGAATTTTTCTTCAGCAAAACTCAAAACCAAAAGCGGGAAGCATCTCGATTAATTGAAATTCTGTTCCACATGATATTCGAATGTTCAAATGTAATGAAATACTTTTAACTGCTTAATTTGGTTAATCATTTTCATTTTGATTATTTACTAATTACATTTATATTATTATATTGATTATTGATTACATTTATAATTCTCTACTAGTTTTGTATACTTTCTTTGTGAGAATAATTTAAATGACAGATTACGTAGCATTTGCTGACGATTCAGTAACCATCAGTAAATGCTAGCATCATCATCTTACATCATGTTTTAGTGACGATTCATCCATAATCTCACACGCACATAGACTTTGGATATGACGCATGTTATCACGTCTATCGTTAAACCAGCTTTTAACTGTTCATTCCATTCAAGTTTTGATATAGTAAAGGTCTCTTGTCATTTATATGTAACAGATTCTCCAGAAGAAGTGTATTATGGAAGTGTAAAGCTAATGAAGTTTTATTTAGAATTAACTGTGTGATCTTTATACCGGAGTGAGATGTAAAATGGGATCTTTACGGGGTGTAGTGTAATATGCAGTGTTGGTAACAGCGTGCATACATGACGCACCCTACCTAATAAATAACCTTTTAATAAGTTATTCCAGACGGTTCTGAGTCTCTCCGACTAGATCTTATCAGTAAACTACAATTAACTAAATTTCACAATGGCAAACCACAGCTTCGACATTAGGTTTCTTTAAGATACGGGCAATGGAACAGAACCTGTCTTGTCAAACAAGTTCCTAACCATTTTCTTTTTTTTTAGTGATACTCTTAAAGCACTGTCCTTTAAACCATATTTACTCGTAGATTAAAAGTATTGGTTTCCAAGAAAAATAAAAGTTTATTGAACTCCTCGAGTTTATTTTCTATTTAAAAGATATTCAAATTTAAAATACATTTGAATATTGTTATTCAAACCAGTAGAATGGTTTACCATACTTGATTTAAAAAAAAAAAATGCAATGTTTGTGCATAAATTACGAATGTTAAAGTTGCATTATACAAAAGACAAAAGCCTGTATAAAACAAACATTTTTAGTAACTGTTTAATGATCCATGATGTTAATAGTACCTAATTTAAAGCTAATCAATAAAACAATCCAATTATATCTAAAAACTGTTATTGTCTCATACTAAATGGGTTAATTACGGGAAGAAATACACAGCCTGGAACCTAAATTTATTTAACAATGGAATTATTTCCCTCATAATGTAAAACAGTAATGCATCTCCGAGGAGCTGCGTTTTACATTATGAGAAGGACTGTGATCGAAGCTTGCTCCACCTTTGCTCCGAGTTGTCCTAGTGTTGTACCACCAAGCGTAGACTCACGCTTGGACTTGCCGAACGTTCTTCGGCATGAAAGTCTTAGACGATCTTCGAGTTTCTTATTCGGCTTTAAAATAACGAGGGATTTTTTTATCCCCTTAACTAAAGAACATTATCTGTTAAAAATTAAGAAATAAAATGCTAAGAAAGAGCCTTGAAATGGTTATGATTTTATATGATTATCACTAATGAAAGATTGTAAAGGCGTAGTACGTGTGCATTAGTATCGTGGATGGTCTACTATTTTCCCCCTACTTTTATTAATATTTTTCTCTCCAAAGACCAAACATAGAACCAATAAACAGGTCTATAGTTTCACACAGAGTGAAGAAATTCATCTCCATATATATATATATATATATAGTTTTAAATATTCTAAATTTAAAAAAATGCATTTTACAATTTAATTTAAAATTTTTAATTAAATTGTGAATGCTACGAATAATTTACATTGATATTCAACGATATAATTATATTATTATCATATTTATAGAATTCTACTATATATTATAATATTTTATTTCGAAATATACGAAACAGTGTTATATGGTATGCTTTATAGTTAACTATTTTACAATAAACCCTTAACTATTAACTAAAACAAGGCATCTTTTTTTTTCTTTTTTTTTTACCCTACTTACTATACCTTACAATTCGTTCCCGGATAGCCTTCGTAAATACGGTTTGTTTCAAACTTTTTTTTTTTTCAGCATTTCGTTTCCAGTCCTGTTAGTTTTTCGGACACTTCCCATAACTTTTGTGCCAGCCGTACATTTCTCGCTTTTGAAGATACTCGAGCAGGGCGACAATCCACAAAATATTTCCCCGATACGTTTTCTAGACTTTCTTCTATTGCTAAATGAAGAGTTGTTTGGGCTCCTTCTGTACAATCTTTTAAGAAAAAATAAATCACTGGAATGATTACGTACGTAAAGATCCATGTACCATTTCGAGCTATAGATGTTTTCACTCCTCCTGGGTGTAAAGCATTCACTGTGACTCCCGTACCACGAATTCTTCGATTTAATTCACTCATGAAAAGAAGGTTAGCCAGCTTAGTGCTACAGTAGATCCAGAAAGGATGGCGAACATACTTCTCGCAGTTCAAGTTATCAAGATCAAGAGTAGCTATTAAATGATTAATTGATGATACCAGTATGATTCGCGAGGGGGCGCTTTTCTTCAGTATGTCTAGTAGCAGATTACTGAGAAGAAATGGTCCAAAATGATTCGTAGCAAACTGTAACTCCAGGCCATCTTCTGTTCGATGTAATCCCGGCAGAGGATATACCCCGGCATTATTGATCAAAATGTCAAGACGTTCTTCCGTTTGTTTGATATCTTCGACAAATGCATGCACCGATTTCAACGAACTCAAATCTAAATGCTTGATGACGATGTTGTCTTTACCCGTCGATTGTTTGATGTCTTCGGCAGCCTTCTTAGCACGGTCAATACTCCTACAAGCCATAATAACACGAGCATTCCTGCGTACAAGTTCTCTTGCTGTCTCCTTACCAATACCAGAATTTGCACCTGTAATTATTACAGTTTTTCCGGTCATATTTCGAGGGTTGTTGCACTTTCCTGAGATGAACTTCAGATAAATTTTCAGAGCTAGTAGTGCGGCAACAATAGTAAGCAATAGTGATGTCATTTCTACTTCTTCTTTGCGTCAACTAAACGAAAAGCTAACGACATTAAGAAAACCACGTACTGTGTATTCTTTCGGGTGTTTCTTTTGAAGCGTGCAAAGCGAACATTGACCTCTATTTACGTCCAGAAGGAAATGACCTCTCACAATGACGCAACAGCCAGCAGGATACAAGAATGTCAGCTGATTTTAATAGATCTGCTTAAATCAATTACGTTTCTGCCCCACAAAAGATAGGAAGAAAAACCGCGGATGCATCACTCAATAGGACTAACACTTTAAACATTTACAGGCAAGTTGTAAAATTTTGGAAGTAATAAGTTGGTTAATTATCTTCCTCATAATTTTTCACGAAAGTTTCTGAAATGATATACAATAAGGACATTAGATTTCTTGTTAAATGATATCAATTATTTAAATAAAAAAGGAGTCATTGTCCTCAATACCACTAATATTTTCTTACATGTATTAGTTTTTGCGTCATAAAGATAGAGGTAAATAATACAGTAACCATGTATCCATTTAAAGCAGTATTGCTCCACTTCCTCTCCACTCCCACCCCCATCCCCGATGAACTTATATCTCATTCGAAAGTCACTCTATGGAACTTTACGCTGCTAGATAGTAGATGAGTTTCATCGTCCGATGTGATGCCACCACTTTATTTCTTGAAGACTTGAGTGGCAAACGTCTTCAAGAAATAACGTGGTGGCATCACATTGAGTGGCAAAAAACTATTTGGACTCCAAAGTAACGTTCACTCGCACTTCTTTCGGCATCATATATGATCGATGATTTTTAGTGTACGTGAGATTTCAAAGTCAGTACGTACTTAAATGATTGAAGAATCGTTTTCAAGTATCTAAACCTGGAAGTAACTTTAGTTGGCTTCCAGGTGTGCTTCGAGAAAGTCTAAAGAGTGTTATAGGAGGAACCACAGAGGCCACGATTTGCAGAGAATTTAGGTGAAATTCTCATTGTGCATGGTTTAGTAAAGACTTTTTAATTTATATTCTGTGTTCCTCCGGATTCTTATTCTCCTTAAAACAAATGCAATGAAAAGTAAAGCAAAGAGAAATAGATTACAAGCAGAAAAAGGCAAACCTCCTCAAACCCTTCAATCCACTTGACAAATATATGTGGCGTTAGATACAATCTCAGTTATTCCCATCTTTGCAGTTCTCCAACCTTCACCTGGTTTTCCTAAAAATATTGTACAAGAGGCAAATTACTGTTTGCGATTTAGCGAATCAGTTGGCTAAATATTCTGCTTTGCTTGTGCAGGAATGTGTACTTAATAACGGTGATTATTGTTATTTTTATGTATCCAGAAAGATAGAAAAAACAAAAATACGATCTACATTTGCCGATTTCAAAATCCAGGACACTCTGCAAATTTCATCAGTCACTATGAAGTCCCAAGGGAACTCACTAGTTTGAAAGATGAGACAACGTGTAAACGCATTTACAGAAGCAGGAAACTTTTTGATCTCCGCTTTTAATCCCCTGGCATTGAATTTTCTTATAGAATGATGAATTATTATGATTCTGAGATAAAGTGATAATGACAATAATACTTGCTATGTTTAGCGTTTTCTTGTCGTTGTTGTGTTTAGCGTTGTCTAATCCAGGAAAATCAGTTTTGTTTTTTTTTGCTATTTTCAGCTTAACCTCCAGTTTTTATGAGTACCATAGTTTGATCTGATAATCCGATTAACTGCTGACATCAATGAGTTAAAAAGTAAATCTCATCACTGATTTATCAGTCACTTGTCAAGGCTAAGTGACTCGTTATTTTTAGATATACAGGTTTCCCTTGCTTAACGCGGCGAAATTAATTGCGGCAATCCCTTGATATACGCGGCAAGAGTTTTGATTTACGCGCCTTTCACCCTGCGGAGCTCGCAGCTGATCTGACAGATATATGCAAAATGTTTAATATAAATATTCTTCCACAATTCAGTGTATAGCTTGGTGGTCATGAGTATCTAGCTGTGCATTCATATGTTTCGAGTGATATTCGGGACTATTTTTTGCTGCCAGTTTGGTTTAACACATGTTACGTAAAGGTTTGTGATATTTGACAATAAATTGTATCTGAGAGATACCGCGACCTCCGATGTCAGTATAGTATGGTTTAGTTGTTGTTGTATTTTATTCTTTGTTCAATAATTTCTAGATTGTAATTGAAAATAAACAAACCATCATGTATTACTTACTAAAATAGAAAGCCAAAGGCTTATTTATCATACATATCCTAGGAGATGTGCTTTACATTATGGAAAATACTAAGAAAAGCGATCTGGAGTTTACTCCACCTTTACTACGAGTTGCCCATAAGGTTGCTTATGCTTGCATCCGCCGAAACTTTTAGTTTCTATATATTCGGCACAAAACTCTTGTAGTTTCTCTATTCGGCTATGAAATAATGTTGGATTCAATATCCACTTAATTTGTACCATCATGTATTATATTTGCAGTGTTTTTTTTATTTATGTTTTATTGCATTTTAGCACATACTAGTAACGAATGTATCTCTCAGATATACCGTGACCTACGCTGCAACTTTTACCGCCGCAGGGTTATATTTACCACGCAAAAACATGCAAGCCTCGTGGAGTGAGCATGATGACGTCATTCCTCCTACGCAGTCTCCTACGAATTATTAATACAGTAATCGATCATGGACGAATTGTAATTTTTACCATTGTTTATTAGATTTGATTAACGCGATTTTGATATACGCGGTAACATCGAGGGATTCGAGAGGGATACCTGTACTTAGCCTTTTCTTTCCAGAGTAATTACATGTTTTCCTCATTACAAATATAAAAATAAACTAATTTACACAATTGTATAAGCGAGTATTGCGTTGAACATAAAGTCCCTTTGGTATGTGGAAAAGAAACTCATCATACTAAAGGGAGTTTGGTATGCGAAATATATTGAATTTGCGATCCGTCACCTGAATAAATCAAGTAAAATGTGACATTATAGGGGAGGTAGATTTTTTCAGGGGAGAGGGAGGAGTTGCATCTACAGTTTTCTAGACGAGAAGTTAAGCCGCCTTGTTATTGGCAGGTTTCTTTATTTATTAATGTTTCTTGCGATTAACTTCGTTATTAACCCCCCCCCCCCCCCGGTCTCCATTTCCCAAACAGAAATGATTGCCATTTTCTCCCCTAGTTCCGGGATCTTGTGTTGTTAAATTCTTCGCATTGTTGGCTAATAAATAAATGTAGTTATTTTAAATGCACAATATGATAATTATAATATAATGCACAATATAATATAATAAATATAATAAATAATAAATAAATATAATAAAATGCACAATATAATAAAATGCTGTTTTTTTAATGAGAGGGCTCCTCTCTCCTCATTAAAAAGAATGCGAAGAACCAGTCGAAACTCCTGATCTAATGCCCAATCCTCACTTTCTTATGATGTACCCCGATATGTATCTCGCTGGATACTGAACGATCTGAGATAAGCTGGCAATTTGGTATTTAGCTGACTAAATTGCATTTTGTATTGGCTTAAATCAAAATAAAAAATGATGGTACCAAAATGATATACCCGTTGTAGCATGGCTAGCTGAACAAGGCCTCAGCTGTTATCGTCAGGTAACCAGGGCGAACAATGAAAACTCAGCTGATGGGACGAATGAATGAACATCAGCAGAGGTATCAACGGAAAAGCAATGAAACTGAAAGAACAGACATACCACGTCGACATAATTGATATTACAATGGGAAAAAAAAGAAAGAAAAGAAAGAAGATAAAAACAGGTGATATTCTTCTGAAGAACCAACCACAAGATGTTATATTCGGACAATAATGATCAGAGCAGAAAGCAATGGCTATATTATTCGGTATGCAGAAAATTCACCTAAAGGTCAAACATAAAAATGGGAAGTCACTGAGATTAATTTGCTGTTATTGTCCCGCAGACGGTTCTACTAAAGAAGAAATTTGACTTTTTGAACCATTAGAGAAAGCAGCTGACTCAATGATAAAGGAAAAGTTGGTGTTTGTTTAAGATCTAAACAGCAGAGTATGAAATGTTTTCGGAAATTTTGAAGAAAAGAGTCAAGCTAATAATAAAGGTAAGTACTAGCTGAATTTCTGTTCAGAACATGGACCAGTCATTGCTAATACCACTTTCCAACATAAAAATGTGCATATATTCACATGGAGAGAAGACACAAAAAATAAGGAAAGTCTCATTGATTACGCTATTGTTCATAGCGATGCTTTCACGCTGATTCAGGACACAAGAATATGCAGAAGATTTGAAATTGGAAGTGAATATCATATTGAAAAGAAAAATATTATTTACAAAATCTTTAAAATAAAAGTTCGGCTACTTTCATAGATGAACTGTACACTCAAATATACAAATATTATTCAATAAAAAATTAAAGCTTTTGAAAATAAGAACCAATTGGAGACTCGAGATTTAACCACCTTACCGGCAATTATGGATCAAATACGCATCCTCATACGCTTCGTATCCATCATATATTTCAATGTAATATCAATAGTATTGCAATTTTAATATTCACTTTGCATCCATGGTAACTTGGACGTATATATACGTCCTGGCCGGTAGCAGCGTGGTACTTGTTATATTAATGGGAAGATCCTGGAGTACTACAGTCCTAATTATAATTTATAATGACTTCTTAGAACAAAATGTTATGTGCCATCCATATTCTTGGGATTTTTAGACCATTATCATTGATAAGATTAGGATGGTTGATTAGAATTTCACAGGCCCCCTTAAATTTCCACTTTGTCCAAGTTTTGGTTTGATGTGATGAACAGATGCCTTTCCAGTCAATTACAGTTGATCAAATTAGTCATTTTAGCATATTGTTTAAATCGTAATATAGCTTCTCTCTCTCTCTCTCTCTCTCTCTCTCTCTCTCTCTCTCTCTCTATGTGTGTGTGTGTGTGTGTGTGTGTGTGTGTGTGTGTGTGTGTGTGTGTGTGTGTGTGTGTGTGTGTGTGTGTGTGTGTGTAAATACCTTGAAATTTCTTCCAGCTCGATCACCGGAATCCAAAAAGGGAAGCCGATTTGATTTGTGAACATTGAAGTCCCCTAACAAAATTGCTATTTGAACTGTAAAAAATCAAGATGATGAGATAAATAATAGAAGCGGTCAGTGAGTATCAAAGTACAAATGTAGTGTGGTAAAGTCGGCAAATGAATGCAGACAGATTAAAGAAAGAAATTTTGATTCAGAGATGATTAGAAAGATGATTCCAGGTCTCCAGAATCGCTTTATTTCCTCGAATCAGGAAATTTCTAAGATCCCTGAAGTGTGTCTGGTATGTTCAGAATTGCTCGCAGTACATGTAAGAAAAGAGGATGGGTACAGAAACCAATGTTCTGTCCTCGAGATCAAAACATGGTAACAGCCAGACACTTCAGACCTCCAATGAGCAAGTGATAGATTTCACTTTGCGATGAACATCGTCGTTTACTGCATAGAGAGTTACCTAGAACTCCACCTATTTTTTTTTTCTATACCCGTACTCTCCAGGTTTACAATTTCTCTATTTTCGAAACAGGCTAAATCCGTGTCATCTCACTGTTCCATTGATGTTTACGAAAGTTTAAGTTGTAGACAGTTTTCATCGCCTAGCTGGTATGAGCTACTGCAATCTTCCTTACTGGAAGCCTGATGGGTTTAAAAAAAAGTTCCCTGTTTGGTCTCTAATTTCCTGGATTATCTAACCCTTAGCCTACTCACCGGACTCAAATACTAGATAGGTTTACAAAGTTTTCTAGGGTAGAACTCACATTAATAAAGAAAGAAAAACAAAAACGTGGGAAGGTAGGACTGACTTGTCTGAGAAAAGCTAAAATTCGACGCATTAACCAGCCCAGATTTATTAATTTACATTCATTAGTTACGAGCTCAAATTAAAATGCAATTACTTGAATGACAAAAGAGCAATACGTTATTATTATATCTATATGTACACTTAATTGGAGCATCTTGTTAGCATTCACTTTAAGCAGCGTTTTTCAAATAGTAATGAGAAGAGAGAGAGAGAGAGAGAGAGAGAGAGAGAGAGAGAGAGAGCATTTAAAAAAAGCAGTCAACCGAGAACGAACAGGTTTGGCGAAATCCCCCCAGTCAACACGCTTCATATGCCTGTGGCATATTTTAGAAGGTCATTGGAGGTCAGGCCAATAGTATCGCGTCACTAATCGCACTACATTCATATCTATGGGAACA
This sequence comes from Typopeltis vanoorti, assembly GCF_054136105.1. Taxonomy (NCBI): domain Eukaryota; kingdom Metazoa; phylum Arthropoda; class Arachnida; order Uropygi; family Thelyphonidae; genus Typopeltis; species Typopeltis vanoorti. Next base: position 41,020,505 of record NC_143572.1, on the reverse strand, counting down.
GAAAGCAAGTTCCCGTTTAGCGTTAGTTGTGAAGTAGATTGCTCATTCAAGCATTTGGGTAACTTCTAACTTGGCTGACCTAAACTAACATATAGTGCCGTGCTGGCCAAAAAATGCATTTTTGGAAAGCATAGATTAGGCTTCTTATCTAAGCAGACGAAAGTGGACTTTGCGCTTATTTTTTTTTTATTTTTTTTTATTTTTGCATACAAAACGCCATGTGCTTGAGCAGGCAAACTATCCCGAGGATGTTTTTGACAAGCACAGCTAACTCAAGGAAGTAGTATCTTTCTTCATTCTTTATTTGAAAGAGAAGTCACATTCAGTGTTATCAAATCAGCGCGGCTGTAGACTTCAATAGTCGTGATCAAGGTCACTAGGACTAGTTTTGTTCACACTCTCCGTTGTCTTTTCATCCAGATCAGCTTGGTTTTGTCACTGTGACACTTGAATTAGTAAGGTAAGGAGAATATTATGTTTTTACTAGATTTTTAGTAAATACCTTAAGAAGTGATTTTTCATAGATTGTGTTTGCTATATAGTTGTAAACATGATTTTTACATTTAAATGTATGTAGGATTTTTCTCGCATAATCAAGTAGCAGTTTGTTAATTTATGTTTTTATCGCGGTATTAGCAAACATGTTACTGACCAGTATGAAATATCGCTCAACGTAATGTAAACATTGTTTTGACCTACAATATTTGGCTAACCGTTTATAACCTACAATATTTGGCTCACTGTTCAACTTTGGTTATTCTTTGGGCAATTTCACCCGTTTAGGAGTTCGAATATTATGGAATGAAGTGACCTAATTTTCGCATTCCTACATATTTGACTTATTTGACATTTTATAGCATTAGCGATCAATAATTTTGAGTAATGAAGCTTGAAATGAGATAAAATAGCTGTACATTTTTCAAGGATATGAATTGCCTGAGTTCATATTTCGAAAAGGTTGCTTTTTTTTAAATATAAATGGGCAAACAAAAGAAATCAAATGCTATTACGTTTTACAGCATAGATCAGAAACTTCGAAGCAATTTGACGTGTGTTAAATATACAAAAGTAAAATTTATGTGCCAATTTGTATTGCCGTTTAAGATGAACTACCCAGTTATGTGCTTTGTGCTTTTTAACATATACACTAATAAAATTCAAAATTTATTTTTCGTATTAGGTTGACCATAAGAAATTAAAACTGTAAATAAGATTTTTCATTATTATCGGTCGATATGTGTGAATAAAAAATATATTAAAAAAAAAGAAAGAAAAAAAAATCCCATAATGCTATTTATTATAGCAATAATAAAAACTGACATCTACCGTGACAAAAAGGTACTACATATTATTTATGAAATTCGCTTATTTTGAAATTATAACCGTGGAACTTTCTTATATTCGAATCCAGCTTCACAAAATTAGATATTTTGTTATATTTTTTTATTCTATTTGGTAATGATAGTAATAAACTTGCGCACAGTCAATTCAATAGTAATGCTTCTTTTGGGGATTCTTTTTTATGGCAGCTATCGTTTATTTATAAAATTATCTTTGTTTAATGTTCGATTATTAAATCTGAAAATGTGTAAATAGCGTCCTACAAAATTTCTAGCATTTTTTGCAGTTTAACAGTTTACCATTTATAACTCATTCCAGTACAGTACATTCATTTTATAACTATCAGTATCTCTCAAGAACTTCCAATTATTTTATCGAGAATGCCTTAGTATAATGATTACTATCATAACAAATAAAAAAAATAAGCCCGTGTTTTGCGTTTGTCCGACTAAAAGCTGTTCCGTATACGTGGCGGTTAACAAAAGAGGTCCACGCACTGACTGAGTGTCACCTACTTATTTTAGACTTTGCGGTCATTCACTTTTGGCTCTCTTTGTCCTTCTAACACATCTCAGATTAAATAGGATAGGAATCAGAATGTTAAGTTTCAGTAAGGAAATACCGTGCGTAGGCATATTACTTACTATTATAATAACGGAATTAACTCACGTAAATTATTCTTTATTAGTATAATTTTCGTCTGAGTATCACAGGCATCGTCCGTACAAGTACAAAGGCTAATTAAACAATAATTGATATATTCACAAAGCGCCACCTAAGTAGCTAAGGTTAAATTTCCTAAATTTATTTTTTTAAAAATTAAATAAAATAAATAAATACAAATTTATATATATGTGTGTGTATACAATTACAAACTAGGAAAGATTTGCTGATTTATAGAGTACTATCTCCTACAAAGGAGAAAGACGTAGACCATCGGATCTGTTTCGGTTAGGGGAGTGAAGTAATTTCACATGTTTCTTTGTAGAGCCGTTCCATGAGGAACCAACTTTTGTGAATGACTTTTGTCTTTTTCCAATGAACTCTATGTCTAGTTGATGAAATGCATTTATTTTTGAGAAAAACTGTTGTAATTCTTCCGAAGTGCCCTTCCATATGGCAAAAATGTCGTCCACATATCTGAACCAAAGGTCATGTCTGGGGTAACTGTTGTCAAAAATACGTTGGTCGAAGTGCTCCATGAAGTAGTTGGCAATAGCAGGAGATATAGGATTACCCATTGCTGTTCCTTCGATTTGTTGGTATAACTGAACAAAAAGCACTGAAATCACTGAAGAATAACAAGAACCTAATTATTACGAAAGCTGCTAAAGGGAAGGCTGTAGTCATTCACGACAGAAGAGAATACAAGAAAAAAATGTCACTGTTACTCCCCGACTATTCGACTTATAGGCCCCTCACTTCGAATCCTACCGGTAGTCAAATAAAAAGAAAATGCTCTTATAGATAATATATCGATATGGGATGAAGATAAAAAGAAAACACTAAAAACCTTTTTCGGGCGCCCAATTAGATTATATGGTCTTCCAAAACTACATAAGCTACGAATTCCATTAAGACCTGTTGTAGACGGTATAGGTTGTCCCACTTACAAAATTCCAAAATTTCTGTCAAATTTACTCACTTCTTCAACTAGAACTGCTACGTATATAAAAAATTCTTTGGATTTCAGAAATAAAATTTCCGATCTTCATCTAGACGATTCGGAGATTATGATTAGTCTAGATGTTGTTTCTCTATTTACAAATGTTCCGTAAGCGGACAGCATTGATTTACTACACCAAGAATTTCCTCCAGACATAGTCAAATTATTTGAATTTGTAATAAATTCTGGTTATTTTTCCATCAAAAACCAGTTATACCAACAAACCGAAGGAACAGCATTATCTCCTGTTATTGCCAACTAGTTCATGGAGCGCTTCAAACAACATATCTTTGACAACATTACACCCAGACCTAACATTTTTGCCATATGGAAGGGCTCTTTGGAAGAATTACAACAGTTTCGCTCAAAAATAAATGAACTTCATCCAAGGATCCAATTCACCCTAGAAGTAGAAGTAAATAAGCAGTTAGCCTTTCCCGACCTCTTAATTCTTCACCAACCAGATGATAACCTACAATTCACTATCTATAGGAAGGAGACTCATACAGACCAGTACATTCATGCTGAATCACATCACCATCCCAGTCAAAAGGCAGGTACTATAAAAAACTGGTTCATAGAGCCCACTCCTTTTGTTCTTCAGAACTATTACAAAAAGAATTACAATATATTAATTCCTCCTTCTTATCCAATGGTTATAAGAATTCCTTCATAAAAAGAGCTTTAAGTAGTCGTGCTTCAGCATTCTCTTCAAATACAGAAGAAACAACGCGTATACCTATCCCATATGTGCAAGGAGTAGCGAACGCATAGCTAAAATGTTAAAACCACTAAATATTTGTGTTGCTTTTGGACCCATCAGAAAAATCTCTACATTCCTCACGTCTCCAAAGGATAAGCTCCCACATCTCAGCTATCCAGTGTCTACCAGATTTCCTGCTCTTGTGGGTTATCATATTTCGGACAAACAGGAAGATCTACCCTCATCCGGTTAGAAGAACATAAGTCATATATCAGTACCTTGAACCTGAACAGTCTGGACTTGCAGAGCATGCCATCAACACTAGATATAGAGTTCATTGGAAAAAGACAAAAGTGCTCAACAAAAGTCGGTTCCTCATGGAACGGCTCTAGAAACAAACATGTGAAACATTACTTCACTCTCCTAACCTGAACAGATCCGATGGTCTACGTCTTCCCCCGTTGTGGGAGATAGTACTCTATAAATCAGCAAATCTTTCCTAACTTTTGTAATTGTATACACACACACACACACACACACACACACACACACACACACACACACACACACACACACACACATATATATATATATATATAAAGTTTTATTTATTTATTTTATTTAATTTTTTTAAAAAATAAATTTACGAAATTTAACCTTAGCTGTTTAGGTGGCGCGTTGGGAATATATCAGTTATTGTTTAATTAGCCTTTGTACTTGTACTGATGATGCCTTTGATACTCAGGTGAAAAGTCTACTAATAAAAAATATTTTGCGTGAGTTAATTCTGTTATTATAATTGTAAGTAGATCAGAATGTTCAGTGTGTGATTCCTATGATATTCAGGAAAATGTGACAAGAAAAATCCGATAAAATCACACAGGAAATGGAAAACCTTAATAACTCGGCATTATATTACTTAAAAATATCTTAACATTGCTAGTTTCTGTTTTCGGTGCAATGAATTCAGCCAGCTAGCAAGTTAATAACGCCTGTACCAAAACTGGTGTTCTTTTCTCGGTGACTGGAGGTCATTTGCTTAAGCGACTGAATGAATGGTTTTTTACCTACCACATTGTCTATTACTTCTCTTACTTCAAGGCAGACTCAGTTCTAATCGCTCGAAGGTAATTAAAGTGATCCATTATTTGTGTGACAGGCGTAGGGCTGCTTGTCTGCGTTCATTGTGCTATTTAAAGTTTGCTTACTATTTTTGTATGAACTGTTAAAAAAATAATTAATTCATTAAAATTGGCATTGGAATCCCTCCCCCCGTTAAGAAAAGAACAGTGTTTACCTGCTTATCCACACTGTCTTCTTTCAAGGCGATTAACGATTTGATACCTTGCCAACGAGTTTAAAACGATTTGTTTTAAACTTGTTGGCAAGGTTGCAAGTGTAATTTGTGAGTTCCATTCATTCTTTCCCTTTTAATCGGAATGATGTTGCAATTTTGAGTTTAAAAAAAAAATAAATAAAAATTTAAAAAAATCCCAAAGTAACAAATCTATATGGGAAAGAGGATACAGATCAACCGCCTTGTTGTTTTTGATTAAAAAAAAACTAACATAGACTAATTATAGTAAGGGGGAACAGTTTAAATCTGAAAATTGGACAAGGTTCTTAATCAGTAACCAATTTTTCATCTATTTTGTTTCTTGCTTCAGGCCCAATAATTAATTAATAATTCGATAAAATTAAACTAAGAATACCAAAATGTAAAATATGGTAAAATTATAATTTTTTTATATCACTTGTAGAATAAAAGGAAAATTTAAAAAAAAAGAAAGAAAATTTCTTTAGAAAAAAATATAAAAACATTTAAAAAATTTATGAATATGAACAATGCAACGTTTTCGGTTCAGCAAACCCCTCTTCTCCCGCCCCCACCTCTATTTGTCGAGGTCCCCATTCCATTTTATTATTGCCCTCCGTCTACACCTAATTGCACTGGTTTCATTTGGGGATCAATCCGCATATTTCTTGATCGCCCGTCCTATTTATGTGATATATTAAAGTCGGTGACTTTTATTCTCACTTCATCACATTCTTTGTGTTTCCGAACAGTTGAATCATTGTAGTTTTTGTGCATTTCTATTGGATTAGAACACTGAAGAATGATTCATGAAAGAAATCCTATTTGATCCTTTTTTTTTTGTTTGTTTGTTTAAGTAAATAACGCATCTCAAACCCAAAACTCTTACAGATGTTCACATCACAAGAACGACCTCTGCCATTTGAATTCAAAAACATAATATATAGCCCTCAAAAATCTTAGTTGTTTGGCTAAATTCCAATCGATATTCTGCTACTATGATAACTGCTGAAATTAACATATAATTGACGATGAGTTAAGTATTTTAACGTAATGCCACTGCCACTACAAGTATTAGCAAATAGTGTTTCTGCTGTTGCTAATGTAATGCTTTATAACTACGTTTTGCTTTGTTTTCTCATCCATCTTTCCAACCTTGATTGTAAGGCCTTTCTTGAGTTATTTTGAAAAAATAATTGTCAAGATTTTTATCCTCTTTAAATTATTAAACTCTCTCTTTCCTCCGTATAATCCATTTTACTATAAACTTTTCGCTTTTTTCTTATTTCGTAAAACCAACTCATGGTTATACAAACCATTTTATCTCGAATAAGGATCGGAGCATAAAACTGAATTTAATACACTTTTAACACCAAACGGTCTTTTTAAAGATTTTTGATGTTACAAAGAGCAAAATATAAGAATGGATGACATGAAATTAGAATTCTATCAGCTATAAGCAATTGTGGATTAGGAAATAAGTAGTGAAAATCAAGATCACCTCGATGGAAATTTGAATAAAAATATTAAAAGGACACCATCATGCATATCTTTTTATTAAAAAAATATGCATGTTGCATAAAAGATATGCATAAATAATAAATTTTAATTAAATAATAAATATTATTTATTTAAAAATAAATAATAATAAATAAATTTATTTATTATTAAAAATTTATTACATCAAAATTTATTTAAAAATTTATATAAAATTTATTTATTATTAAGTGAACTCAATCTATCCGACTTGATCAAGAACAAGAACACAGTGCAGGAGATGAAAATACTTTATACTTCATGCACTTTAAATAAGGAATTAAACACACATACACTGACTATGAAACTGTAGTAAAATAGTTTGCAAACAACCTTTCAGTTATTAAAGAACATAAATTACCAATGTTTAGAATTAAGGGCTCTCACTGAAACGACTCAAAACGTTAGATATGTAAAATATTTGTTTTAAAACAGTTTTAAGTTACTTTCATGCAGCGATCCTACACATCTGAATATTAATTGAAGGTATGTATCAGTTTGGTTGGAATTAAAGCCGAGAAATCTTAAAGTTATGAGTCCACCTATATCGTCTACTAATGCTATATGTTCTCGGATATTTGTCAGTGTTTTTTTTTTTTTTTTTTTGGGGGGGGGCGGATCCTCCCCTCCAAATGCGACTGGCTAATTCATCATTAGGTTAAGTAATTATTAATTCCTCACTGGATGGTGAAATAATCATTACATTATCCACGAAATCTTATTCAAAGAAATGATTTCAAAAGTTTTTCAAGCTACTTCAGTCCTCAAATAAGTATGGCGGAGGTCTCACCCCGGGCCAATCACGACAGCTCTTGTTTATTATAGGTGGTTTTCCAAGACAGATCGAACTACATCTAGGAATAAATAAAGAAAATTATATTAATGATAAATTCCTCAACTTTAATAAGACAATACAGATCTAGTGGTTCTTAAGTAAATCTTTCGTCATACAACTAGTATGATGTTCTACAATTTCATGGACAGCGATTTAGCGTCGCTAAAATTAACATTCAAGTTTAGTTGGTACATGTTTTTGTTCCCCCCTCACAGTGTGAGATCACATCTTGTTTATTGAAGGCTTGGAGTGGCCCCACTTGAAAAAACACCATGTTTGTTCTTTAGAACAAGATTTACACAGATTATTTAAGTTGGAGTATAACTAAGACACTAATTATACTGCTAACATCGATTCGTGGGTGAGATATTCTTAAAAATGGATCAACTTTAACGGAGTAAAGTGACTTCCTAAGCAATAAACCGTTTAGGGAAAGAAATATTTTGAGTTCTTTTTCATCAGAAGTCTGGATTTAACTCCCAAAGAAATTTTCTGGTTTTTGATTGAATTTGAACCTTCCTTTATTATCAGAAAGAGAGAGAAGTATATCGTGTCAATACGACATAAATAATTCTATGAAAATCTTGCTATAAATATACACTTCAAAGAGTAGACAAGTATTGGCATTCGCCAATGGTGTGGATCATTAAAAAAAGGTAAGATATCAAAGTATAACTATTGATGAAATACATATACCTACCAGTCAATTAGAAACCTTTGTGCAAATATACGTAAACGTCACTTACGCAGTGTATATGCAGCATACTTGGTCACATTCTTCACCATCTGTTCAAGGTAACTATTTAAGAATCCTGCAGGTCTGTAAACATCAAGACCCCAATGAAAAAAAGCAAAGGATCTTTCCGAGTTCCTTTTATTAAAGGGCTTATCGTGGGCACACGTCTGGCTGGAGCTACGATTTCGATTTCGAAAACAGCAGAACTGACTGATTTCTTAAAAGGCGAGATATCACGGATGTTTAATCGGTGGGAAAATAATGCGCATTGCTTGTCTAAGAGATATAACTGTGGTCCTAAGACAGTCTGCCAGGAACGAGATTGCCTTGTCTGAGAAGGCTTGTACGGACAAACAGAACTTGATATGGGCAGCAATTGACCGAAGCATTTAATGAAGGCTGTTCCCGACCCTTATCTCATCGAATATGAGCAGGGAATTGAAGAAGATCGATATTGGCGATCGCATGCCTATACATGCACGGTGTTCCTCACGGTGTCAGGAACACCGTGACTGGACATTGGAAGACTGAAAAAAAGTCATGTGGTCTGACGAGTTACGGTATACCTTGTTCTGTACCGACAGTACGCAGAGAGTTCGGAGGGAGTCCCAGGAAGCAATGAACTCAGCTTGCCTGTGGGGCATGTTCCGTTGGTACGGAACGGGTCCTCTGATATTGCTGGAAGGTCAGATGTCTAAGGAATATATGAACATTGTTGCGCATCCTGCAATGTTGACTTTTTATCCAGCAGGTGATGGTTGTTGATGGATGACAGTGCTACTGTCTATCGCGCAAGAATTGTTCAACAGTGGTTCAGCGGGCATGACAGCGACTTCCACCATTTTTCCTGGCCACCACAAAGCCCGGATCTGACCTCCCCCTCCCCAATTGAGAATGTATGGGACATGTTAGAAGAACAGACTCGGGAACAAAGTCCTCTTTCATCAAATCTGGACCAGTTAAAGACTGTCTGGTGAACGCCTGTTATGTTGTAGACGTAGATGCAATCCATCACCTTGTGGAATCTATGCCAAACCGCATATGTGCTGTAATTCGGGCTAAAGGAGTTCCAACACGATATTAAATAAAAATTTCTAATTCAGGGGTCGGCATGCGTACATAAAACTTTGAAAATATTTTGAGATTTTAATTCAGATTAGAATGTTATGAACTATTTAATGTCAAGGGTAAAATACTGCACTACAATATCATTAAAACTCGCTCGCCATTATGACACTGGAGTAATCAAACACCCGTCAACCCACAATTGTCACAGACAAATTGCGATAACCATTCCTATATTATTATTATCATTATCCTTTAAATATGAACGCCTCTTCAAAGAAAGTTGTGAAAGTCCTTTTATACCAACCTAATTTGAATTGAAATTCTCTCTCTCCCGCTAGAAGTTTCGGTGACTTTAAATCTTATGTAAATATCAGTAATAATATTTTTAAATACTATTTCTCTAGCTCGCAGCAACGTTTCAATGGTAACTGATTTTTGTATTTATCTTGTATTCCTGTCTCTTTGAATTGTTTGTTTATTCCACACTGATGATATACTGTTAACTTCAGTACGAAATTTTTGTTCTATTTCATTAAAGTTTATTATAGTATTTATTGTGTTATTTTCCCCTATTTTATCGTTTGTGCCACAAGTACCTTTAAAGATTAGTTAATAGACGTAATATGCATGCCCAATAGCCTTAGTTGATTTGCTATAATTCCAACTATTCCAAACAGCGAACTACCCAATTGTCCAGAATTACTAACAGATGAGAGCTGCGTCTGATTGAATTCACGTTTAAAAAGAATCTAGAAAGAACTATCAGAAGATTGTGTAATAAAACGTATTCTGAACTACATACGACGAGGGGGAGGAGGACAAACAGTTAGTGTCTCCAGTGTCTATTTGTCCCCCTCCCACTCGTCGTATGTAGTTCAGAATACGTTTTATTACACAATCTTCTGATAGTTCTTTCTAGATTCTTTTTAAACGTGAATTCAATCAGACGCAGCATCATAAAGGAAATTCATAAACGGAAATAATAGAAACTCAAATTCGACGAGAGTCGAATTTGAGTTTCTATTTTTTCTGCTATTTATTATTATTATTATTATTATTATTATTATTATTATTATTATTATTATACGGACATCTCCATGAAGTTCGAAGACTCATCGTGAGATACCCAAACTACCCACACAATCTATCAAACGTCTTAAACCCATTAACAAAGCACACACAACTGACTCTGGCAACCCATTCCACTTATTCACAACTCTTCAAGCAAAGAATCTAGTCCACACACCCCTATTAACCACACCTTTATTCAACTTCGAAGGATGACCCCTTGTTCTGGCTAGCTAAGTGTTGCAATATTTATCCAGCATTAATCTTACAAAAATCATCAAGCAACTTAAATATGTCTATCATATCTCCTCTTTTTCTCCTATCAACGAACTTCTGCAATCCACATACCTTCAATCTATCCTCATAGGGAACATTCTACACACCACTCACCATCTTGGTTACTCGTCGCTGAATCTACTCCACCGCTTCCTCATTCCCAAGAAATCCAGCGGACCAGACTTGAGAACAGTAATCCGGATATGGGAATATCAAGGCTTTATAAAGAAAGAGGAATTATAACTTCCTTATCTCTACTTGTTAATGTGTTCTTCAATAGCAAAGTACTGTTATGAGCTACCTTAGCAAACTTAACAATATGTCCTCTGAACTTTAACTCTGTCTACCACCACAACCACCCCTAAATCTCTACCTTCATCTATTTCCTGTAGGGCAGTGCCATCAATTTGATAATCGTCTTGTAATCTATTTATCCCAAAATGCATAACTTGACGTTTCTTGACATTAAAACCCATTAGCTTCTGCCAATACTGACAGCATATTTAAATCGTCTTGAAAGCTCTCCACGTCACCTTGAACTATCTCTACCTAATTTGGCACCATCAGCAAACAACTGAATATTTCCTATATCATTTATGTACAAATTAAACAGCAGTAGTCCCAGTACTGAACCTTGCGGCACCTACTGGTCACCTGTTTTTGCCTCGCTTCTGCCCCTGCATATATCGCTTTTTCGATATCTGTCCACCAGCCTCTTATCCATCCCCACTTGTTCTAATTTGCATAAGAAAGTTCCATGTGGTATTCTGTCAAATGAGTTTGCAAAATCCAACAGAATCACCGTATGGCTATTTCCTTTATCCAACTCATACTCTATTATAAAAAGTTAATAAATTACTAAGGCATGACCAACCGGTCACAAAGCCATATTGACCCTCATACAGTATCATATTTTTATCTACCCATTATAGAATTCTTTTTTGACCAATTTTCTAATACTTTTACAACGCCTGAGATATGATTAGGCTATCCACTGCAGTCTTAGAACATCCTTTATGTAAGGGATTTCAGTTTGCCTTCTTTCCACTTCATTGAAAGCAGAGATTTAAATTAAAGAGCCTAATCAGAGGCATTGCCAGTTCCCTTGCACATTCTCACAAAAATCCTAGATGATATCTTATCTAATCCCACAGCTGTATTTATATTGAGATTCTGCAATATCTTAAGAACCTCCTCTGTTTCCACATTAGTGTCTGTCATGCAGGTTAAAGCAATAACCTCACAAAGATGATATGCCCTTGTAAAGTGGTCACTCAGTAGCACAACTATTTTATCCACTTCTGTCTTCTCGTGACCATCATCACTCATTAAAGTTAATCTTCCGTAGTCATTCATCCTCTTACTTGCCACATAACGAAAGGACTGTTTGGGATTTCCTTTGGCCTGCTCGGCTAGATTCTTCTCATAATCTGATTTTGCCTTCCTTGCCATACTGGTCACCTTTTTTGGCTGAGCAGTGTACTGTTCAGTTTACGGGTCATGTTTCTCTTTATATATCTTCCACAGCGTTTTCTTTTTCTTCCTACGTCGCTTGTGCTTAATTATATTACTCAACCATCTAACTCCTACCTGATTAACCCTCCTTATCTTAGATATACAATTGAGTTTTGCTTTAGATTACCTTTAGTTATATCTCATGCCCTACCAACATCCTTACCGTGCAGTGTTTTATGTCATAGCACAGATTTAAACTTCTTCCTAAACTTGTCATAATCACCTGTCTTGTAGTTCCACAAATACCCCTTCTTGATAGAATATTCCTCATATGTTACTCAATATTCCTCATTTCCGAAGTCAAGACCGCACGGTTACTCTCACCAATTGGAGGCAATGTTGTTACTTTGGTTATGGATAGCCCTTGTGATCCTTTGTGAATTGTGACTACCTTATTCATTATTTGTGCTTGAGAGACAAGATTCCTCGCTTGGTCATTCTCACACTCGCTTCATGGTTGCCTTCACACAAAAACTCACTTGCTTCCACCCTAATTGCTTAAGTTTTCCTGAATTTGCGCTTCATCATTGCTCGGTGAATAAAGTTCTCTTGACACCTAACTCCAAAACCATTTAGATGCAGCCCATCAGCATTTCACAACTCCTTCTGTCCATCAAACACAGACCATAGATCCACAAATCCTACATCATTCCTTTTGCACAATCTACGTACAGACTCATTGGCTATCAATTCCCTCCTCCTCAGTTTTCCCCTGTCATAGTGTGGTTAGAGAATTACAATCTTCACTTTCTCGCTCTTCAGTTTTGCCTCTTCTAACAACTCCTTTACATACTCCCTCACAGCATATTTCTCGCCTCTCAAATCATTAGTACCAACCAAGAAAATCATTTCCTTCGGCTTACCTTTTTCTCGACAACCACTAAAGAACTGAACAGCTTCTTTCCAAGCATTTCTACCTGAAAGCTATACCATCATCATCAAATTATTGCCATGTACCCTTAAGGGGTGTACAGGATATAATAGTACTACATGAAAAATTTACATCATTACTAACTTCCTATCTACAATTTTCCTCCAAATCAGTCTGTTACTTGTCAAGACTCCAACATTATCAGATCTTATATTTCTATCGTCTAAGGCACATTGTACCGTATCAATCCACCTATATCTTGGTCTTCCTCTGGGTCTTTTTCCTGCCAACCAGGCAGAGAACACTTGTTTTGCTAAATCTTTCCTCGCCCATTCTGTTTAAGTGACGTACCATGATTTCCTCAATCTTCATTTATGAAGATTGAGGAAAAATGAATAAGAGAGTATTTTGATTATTTTTTGTCCTTGAAGCTTCCATTCCGTAGTATAATGACTGGAGTATTAGGTAATGCTTTCCTACACATGCTAGCCAGGAACCTGCAAGTCCAAAAAAGTATTTCTGAATATCTATTGAGTCGTCTGTGCGTAAGATTTTTCATTTGCATTGAAATGTCGTCCCTGAAAAACCTCTCGGAGGAGGGACCCATCCAAAACCCTTTAACCCTTTATTTCTTTTCCATATTCATTTTGATTTATAAGTGTTTTCTGACGTGTTTCTATCGTTAAATAATAGTCACTGTATCAAGAAATACCTAAATGCTGTAGCGATCATAATTCCAAATAATATCTGTGAAATATGTCTAATAGAAATCGTACTACAACTGTCTCACACACGGTCATTGGTAATTTATGACAGTGTTACCACAAATTTCAGCTCATGATGGTCATCTCTGATAACCTACTTTTGAGATGCAACTCAACTTGGGTCACTAAATAGAATTCAAATCCTTGTAACTGCACTGCATTGAATTGCACACTTTTTTTGAAAAAAAATGAGGAGTTGGGTAAACTCCTCAATTTTTATTCGAAATATTCAAAATTCAAAATAAGTTATCTCCATTAACAATCGTGTAACAACTAACATATTAGTGTTGCTATTGGTGTTATATACAAAAGATGTCTCTAAATGGCACAACAATATATTCTAGATCTTTTATTGAATGTTTCGTCGATTTCCCAAGTTAGTTGATCTCTGGTGCGGGTAAGCTAAGGTAGATTTATGAATTGTGAAACTTACGCAAGTACATAAAATAAATATTAGTTGAGATTAAGAACACAAATGCCGGTAGATAGTTGTTGGAGTCTTTCCAACAGAAGTGTGTTCAACTGCAGCAATGGCAACAGTTGGATATCTGCTACCACCGTTGGTTACTTTCTTTAGTGAATAAAAAATAAAATAAAATAAAATAAAACATTGATAGATGCCACTGCTTTCGTTAGTACTGGCATATATATATTCCACCAAACTTTAAATTACTTATCTCTATTCCTGAGAGTTTAATTTGTTCTGATTCAACTATCAACTACTGCTATGAGTAACAAAATAATTCAAAGACTTCGATCCTCAGTTGAGGTAGTTAGCGATCCTCATTTAAAAGATTCGGTTGTGAAAGCCAATATCTTTCACAACCGAGCATTTAAGACAGGCAATTCCTTCAGCTTTCTTGTAAACTTCTCTAGAGCATCCTTATATATGTTAACAAGGATTCACATTAGAAGACCGTGTTGAAAATTAAAAGATTAGAAACTCAACTCCATGCTTTGCCGAATTCTTAAACTTTTTTTGACTAAATGGACAGTAGTGATGTTATCTTAAATTCCATCGCCGGGTCGATTGTGTGTCATTACAAATTATATATAATTGGGGAGGTAATTACCACTCTATGTTTCTCCAACAAAGGACTAATGAGACCATGATAAACTTGCTACTGATTGAACAGTAGCGAATCCACATGCAGTACTAAAATTTTTTTAGTTTTCTCTGAGCTATTGAACTCTACGATATCTTTGGGTCTTCTTTATATTTTATGTATTTACTTTTCTAATTTTATTTATTTATAAGCTTTGAGTCTACGCGGTTAGCCTAGTGGCTTTGCGCTTCGCAACCATCTGCCTGGGGACGAAGTATCCTAGGTTCGATTCCCGTCGGCGACGTGAGGAGCTTAAGGATCTACCTCAGCCATAGCTAAATTAGCCGGTCTTGGGCGTGGACAGCAGGGTTTTTCGGCCAGTTTATCTGGGATTTTTCATCCCTCAAGCAGGCAAACCGCTCCCGTAAACACACACGGATTAAAGTCAGGAATATTGCCATAGGCCTGATTCGTCAGCTATGCCGGTTCCGAGCCTGGATAAAATTTGTTGGGACTGAGATGGTGCCATACCTCCCCGTAAAGGGGACTCACGGCCGTGGCATCATACGATAATTATTATAAGTTTTGCGAAGTCTTCATGGTAACGAAATTGTCCAGTTATTTCAGACTCATGCAGAGGTGGCAAGGTGTTTTGTTCCAGCAAACTCTGGTTTTTTCATTCCACAAAATAGATAAATCAGTCAGAGAATACCCAGAGTTGATTGATAATTAAAAGACTATACAGATAGGATTAATTGCCCTATTATAGAACCCTTTTTTATCATCAGATAATTGTGATGCAATGCCTGTTTTGATTTCTTCCAAATATATTTCAGTTTACCATATGCCAGCATTCCTTCAAATATGGTTTACAGTTGAATTAACTAGCATTGCTTGTTCGTGGTTGAATCAACGCTGTTTCTGTAATATATTCTTCAAAAACATTGCAGCTGCGCAGTACCTCCTAATGAAAGACGCATTGAAAAACAATCGTATTTCAGAACTAAGTTTTCGTAACTTCCTATTGAATTAGTTTGGTTTCGATTTCAAAGCAAAATACTGTATTTTGATCACTCTTTATTGTTCCGATTTTCAATTTTTTTTTTCTAGCGAATTTCAGGAACAAATACTTCTTGGTGGTAGTGTTTACAAACTGCATAAATCAGATATTCCATGAATGTTACCCACATTCATGGAATTCTATCAATTCCATGAATGTATACCCACAACTGCGCTCTGGCTGTGACAGCATTCTTTCATACATTGCACGCATAACAATCAAATGATTTTTCATATAACGTGAAGATGTTTAACTTGTTGTATGATTTACATAATTTTGAACAGATAGGCTCTGGCACACTGATTCATTACAACTAATAATAGCTATTGCTTCAGAAATTGTAATTAGGAAGAGGTCATTCTGATATTATAATATACTTTACTAACAGGAACAATTTCCTGACAGATAGGAATGATAATGCGTGGAGTTCTTTACACAAAATTCCAGTGATTCCAGTGGATGGCTTCTTACGCAGTCTGTTAGCGTATTTAGAATTTGGATTATTTGGATTTGCCCCTAACAAACTCGTCTTTTCTAAATAGACTGAAGTATGATTTTTTTAGTGAACTCACCATTAAATTAAAGAACAACTTAACACTTCTCGATGGCCTTCCACTTCATTAAACTTGTCCTGCTGCGTGGATGATTTTTCTAATTTCTCCATCATTCCCGGGAAGCCTTTAAAATCATTCCCAACTTCATTCCATAAGTTCTTCCAGCAGCCATTTACACTTTCTGGTTTTAATCCATCCATTGCAGATTTGATGAATGTTACTGCATCAGCAATGGTGAAGGATTTCAAGCACTGCATTATGTCCAGATTAGGATCTTCATCAATTGCGATTGAATGCGACAAACCAAATGATGCCCTGGTCAAGGGGCTGAAGCAGTGAGGTTGTATTTGAAGGTAAAAATACAACCTCGACAATTTCATTTTCACACAAACAATTTCAGGATGGCCAGTTGTATTGACTATTATTAATAGAACTATAAATTCCAACCTGTCTTCCAAGTATTTTTTTCACTTTTTGGATGAAGCATTGGTAGAACCATTCCATAAGCAAGATGGCTGTCATCTACACTTTCTGATTGCGTTGCCAGAATACGGACAAATATTTTTTGTTTTTGTTTTTGAGAGCGCATGAGTTCTTCGCTCTGTACTTTATCATACGCCGCCTGACTTTATCATATGCTCTGCAGCGTTGCTGCATAGCACCAGAAATCTGTTCTTCCATGTGTTTACGCTCTGGTGCCTCCTTTGCACTTTAATTAATGTAGCTTCTATTGGAAAGAATTGTTTATTTCTTGAATTTTCCATTTAATATTTTCAGACCGGGATTCAGAGCGGGTAATTGAAACCGCGGATAAGGTAAGGACTAGTGTATAAACAAATAATGGAAACTTAATATACTAAAATGAGAATTAAAATTACCGCACGAAGAATAACATGAATATCAATAGGAAACAATCTTTATTTGACATTTCTTATACTTTTGATGTTCCGCTTGATTATCTTGTCTAATCACTACTTTCCTGGAAAGCGAAGCCTTGACAAAGTTCCAAAGCGCTTTCGCCTTAAGCCTGCCATCGATACAATGATTTTAATGCAAGCGCCAAATTCAAATCCTGATCTTAATGCAAAACTGGAGATAACAGAATTTAATGCATTTTTTTACATATTTTTACTTGCGTGTAAATAATGGTAACCAGGATCTGTTGTCCATGGACTACGCTTTCTAAATATGATCTGATTAAACGTAGAAAGAAGAAAACAGATACACAATCTCCTGGTTAGGTCAAGGTTATTATTAATCTACCTCTCATTATTCAAGGAAACAGGTTCTCAATTGGTGTTGACCGTGCAAACTCTTGACTTATAAGCCATAACATATTGTCTGAATTTTAATTATCATAAACACATTGAAAACCAATATTAAAAAGTATGTAGTATTACGACATCTGCAATATATTAATGATGATGTAACTGGAATTCAGTGAGATATACAGTTGTTTGCGGATCACGTGAAGCTGGTGAAGGTTATTGAGAGTAGTGCTGATGTAATAGCTCTTTAGGAGGATCTGGCAATCCCATTTATCACAAGATAAATGGACTACTGCATACTATATATGTGGAAGTATGCTGGAGGAAGTTCTGAAAGCACGGGAGTTTGGAGTTATGGTGGATTGAAGTTTGAAATTTAAGGGGCATGTTGTAATAAGGCCTTGATCAGGCCACATCTGGACTACTGTGCTCAAATATAGTCATCAGTATTTGGAAGGATTGAAGATACTTTGGGAAGGGTGCAGAAGCGGTTAGGAAACGATTTTCAGGGCTGTAAAATGTTACCTGGATAGACTGAAACTTTAATATACATAGTTTGGCTGACAGAAGGCGGTGGAGTGATATGATCGAGCCGATTAAGTTGTTGAGGGGTATTTACCGGATAAATATGAGAGAGATTTTTCAGATAATTAAAATTAAGGAATAGCAAGAACTAGGGGTCATCCTTGGAAATTGCGGCGAATAAAAGGATGGGAAGTTTATTTTTATTTATTTTTATTTTATAATAGAGAGTGGTGGGAGAGTGGAATGCATTGCCTGAGTATGCTGTGAGTGGTAAGAGTGTGAATGAGTTTAACTTTCGGTATGATGATATGTTATAGGCAAGAGAGATCTTCCACATTGTAATGTAAGATAATGTATACTTATATAATATATGTAACTGTTGTTTCAAGGATACTTGCGACATAAGACTGAATGATATGATCACGTAATCACAAGAAAGATATTTATTTAACCAAATATTTCGGTCTGGAAATAGCAGACCATCGTCAGTGGTATTACAAGAACAGTTTAAAAAATACAAGCTAGAATACTAACAATAGATCGTTAAAATTAGAACAGGCCGCGTGATGTTATATCACTAAGTATGAAACGGAATATTTTGAAGTAGAGACATGATTGAAAAAAAAAATGAATGAGTAATCTTGATTAGACTTTCCCAGATTTTTGATATAGATATACAGTCATTACGATTCAGGTTGGGACGATGGAGCAAGGCCTCCACGCTTTCCTTGAACAAATGTTCGAACCTATAACGGGATCTATGTAAGAGGCGAGTCCTGGACCAAAGGATACTATGTCAGTTTCAATCCCGTGTTGAGCCAATCCAGACTTTTCAAGTTTGTTGTGAAGAATGGATGATTGATGTTCTTAGATTCTTTTTTAAGAGAACGTCCAGTTTGTCCAAAATAAGAGAGGTCACAGTTGCATGGAATTTGATAAACTCCAGGAAGAGATAAAGTTGAGCGTTTGTCTTTAGAAGGAAAATGAGAAGACAATTTGTTAATAGGTGAATACGTAGTTGTTAAATCATATTTTCTTTAAAATTCTTGTGATAGGTTCTGAAATACCGGAGATATGAGGAATAGGCACTCGACGTATTGAAACTTTGTGGTTTTGTGGAGGATTATAAGAATTGAGACGTTGAGTACTTTTTTCAGAAAAGCCATTGAGTGTCATGTGTTGTTGGATAGTAGAACATTTAGAAAAAGTCCTCTTCGCATCTATTTTCCCTCAACCATCTTTTTGGGTAAGATATATAGATGACATATTTACTATTTGGCCTCACAGCAAAAACGCTTTACCTTCCTTTTTAAACAGTATTAATTCCTTGCATCATCGCATAAAGTTTATTATGGAATTAGAAGAAAACAACCAGTTATCTTTTTTAGACGTTCTCCTCATCCGATCACCTTCAAATATTCTTAGAACTACAGTATACAGGAAACCAACATTCACAGGTCGTTATATTCTTAAAGAATCAGCCCATCATCCATGTCAAAAAACAGGAATTATAAAATGCTTCATCAGAAGAGCCAAAACTAATTGTTCTACTTTTGATTATCTACAGAAAGAACTTTCTACTATCCAACAACACATGAAACTCAATGGATTTTCTGAAAAAAGTACTCAACGTCTTCTCAATTCTTATAATCCTCCACAAAACAACAAAGTTTCAATACGTCGAGTGCCTATTCCTTATATCTCTGGTATTTCAGAACCTATCGCAAGAATTTTAAAGAAATATGATTTAACAACTACGTATTCACCTATTAACAAATTGTCTTCTCGTTTTCCTTCTCCTAAAGACAAATGCTCAACTTTATCTCTTCCTGGAGTTTATCAAATTCCGTGCAACTGTGATCTCTCTTATTTTGGACAGACTGGACGTTCTCTTGAAAAAAGAATCCAAGAACATTAATCATCCATTCTTCACAACAAACCTGAAAAGTCTGGATTGGCTCAACACGGGATTAAAACTGACCACAGCATCCTCCCATCCTTTGGTCCAGGACTCACCTCTTACATAGATCCCGTTATAGGTTCGAACATTTGTTCAAGGAAAGCGTGGAGGCCTTGCTCCATCGTCCCAACCTGAATCGTAATGACTGTATATCTATATCAAAATTCTGGGAAAGTCTAATTAAGATTACTCATTAATTAATTTTTTTTAATAGCAAATTCAATTATGTCTCTACTTCAAAATATTCCGTTTCATACTTAGTGATATAACATCACGCGGCCTGTTCTAATTTTAACGATCTATTGTTAGTATTCTAGCTTGTATTTTTTAAACTGTTCTTGTAATACCAATGACGATGGTCTGCTATTTCCAGACCGAAATATTTGGTTAAATAAATATCTTTCTTGTGATTACGTGATTATATCATTCAATATATGTAACTCTTAATGGTTTAAACCTCTCTCTCTCTTTCTCTCGATGAGTCTTAGACTCCAGGATAGTTAATAAGAATATTTTGATATTAATTACTGTAAATACTGAATTATTTAAACTCATTCGAGCATCTATTAATGAAATACTAATATTTCACAAAGAATTTCTTATTTCAAATTCAGAGTTAACCGTAATTGGTTATTGGACAATTATCTTTCCAGCGAGGTTCTGTATTTAGCAAGAATGAAAATCGTAATGAAACAAACTATGAAATAGCCAAAGGTAATCATATGACAAGGATTTTCTAGAATTTTGAAAGTTTCATTGTAATTCGTGGTAAGTTGATTACAAGGGCTTTGAAGAGTGCATCGATTTAGATTAAACTTGACAATAAATTATATTCTTCAATCCTTAATCCAAGTGTAAGAAAACAAAGTCTGCGCATGAAGTGTCTTCAGGACTAAGCTAATTATATATAGAGGCTACTGACCACATCAATTGCCTTAGTATCCAATAATTCAAGGCACACTTCTTTTCAGAAGTGTGCCTTGAATTATTCTTAGTCTCATATTGCTGTGCATTATGGGGAGGGTCTAAAAGTCGAACTATCGCAATCATTCAATTACATGAGGTTCTTATGGATCATTCTTGGTATCGCCGATGCCCTTTAGTTGGAATGACTTCATTCGAAGATGCAAAGATTCTGGTTTTTCATCCCATAAAATAGGCCAATGCTATTAACTGATATAATTTACTAGTTTAGTTGCTGTAATTGACATTGCACGTGTTTCTTAGATTTCTGTCAGTGTCACGAATCAGGCTTTCAGCGTAGCTGCTTGTTGCTTGTCGATTGGTTTGGATTACAGTCATTCCTTAAGAGCTATTAGGCAAGTCAATTATGTTTTTAATTACGCATATTCTTCTGCGGATTTGCCTGTGTTGAAAGACTCTACCACCTTCGTATGAAACAGGCTAACTGGTCTTCATTTGAAGAACTCTTATGAAGATCCTTAGTGATTCCTAGACGGGATTTGAATCCAGGTCTTTCCATCCAAATCGTCATTACAGAGGCTTCTTGTGCTTGAGCTGTATAGAAACTTCGTAAGACGTGCTTCTTTTTTATTCTCACTTCCGCTATATCTCCAGTGACTTGTTACGAGCTATCTGAAGATGTAACAGGAAACTCATTTGAAAAGATTCAAGAAATACTTGACAGAACTCTTGATTTGATGGAATTGATGGATTTTCGACGGTTAGTATTTCCAATATTTTTTATGTTACGTTAATATTATGAAAATCTTAAAGGCAAAGCCAAGGAGTTGTTGCTGAAGAAACAGAGATAAAAGTTAATAGAACAAACTTATGAGTTCTCAGTGTTAAGGAATGAATTTTGAAAAAGTAACAAGAATGATGAGAGGAAGATCAAAAGAAAAACAACAATAATAATAATAATAATAAAAACATGAAGTGTGTTCTTGAAGAAAAACTGTGGGTGCTCAGAAGATATGAAATATAATTGATTTCACCTGACAATTTACGTTGAAAAAGTTGTTGAGTGTACGAATATGTTCGAAAAAAAGGAATGAGCTTCTAAAATGATGCAGTTCTATTTTTATATAAATGAAAGTAAAGAAAGAAAAATGCACGAGTTCAGTATTTAATTCAGATTTAAAAAAATACATTTTTATGAGTTTCAAGGAGCCTCCGTAACTCACTTAGTTTAGATGTGCCCATTGGTTGTGAAGATCGTTTCTATGACTTAAGAAACCTTTATCAGGTGGTGAGTTAGCCTATCTCATATGGAGTTGGTGGGTTTTTCGTCCTTCAAAACAGGCAAAACGGCCAGAAGAACACACGCAGGATTCAGATATAGGACATTACTGGAATAAGGATTAACTACCCTATTCGTCGGTTTTATGGGAATAAGCGTGAGAGTAAATCAGGAGGTTGCGTTTCAAAACTCAGTTGCTAACGGTCAGAAACAACATTAACAAAAATTGCAAAGTGATCCCGAGAAATCACTCAGGTTTCGTGAACTCATAAACTTCGCATAGTAAACAATAAAAGCGAACATTAGTATAGAAACATAAAACTAATTCCATTAAAAGATGTTGATATACACCTTTTAAATAAATAAATCCTTTACCCTTTCTATTTCCCCCCAAAGTGTAAACGGTACTCGTTTTATTTTATTTTATTTAACACCATTTTATTTTATTTTTTGGAAATCGATTGTCAACAAAAAAAGGGTACAAAAATATAGCAGACCACATATGTCATCTCGGTTTCCTAATCCTATCGAGTATTATTGTGTGAATAGCGAATGTGTTCTGCGGACGATTTTTCTGTGTTGTCCGTAGAACACACTCGGTATTCACATTAGAGAAACTAATGGAAAAAAAGACCTACAAAAAAAGGTAACTTAAATCGAACCTAGAAGGCCTGTCTTCTATTGATATAAAGTTGCAGAAATACCACTGGATTACAAAGTCACCTATATATATATATATAAGATTTATGTTTATTTAAATTAAATATACTTTCGTTATGTATAGCTGTAGCCTATACATAACGAAATATAAGCCTTTACATATACGTATCTCAGTTGGTTTCGACGTAACTTTTTTGGTTGGAAAGACTTGGATTCAAATCACGTCTGTGTATAATGTGAAGAATCTTTATGAGGACGTTTCAGTCAAAAGCGAGTTAGCCGATCTCTCATTCAGGGATAGATGTTTTTTCTCCATGGAAAGGAAACTATCTTGTTCTAAAATAATTCCATAGTAAAGTAACGTTGCTATCCCCACTGACCACTTGGTTCAAGGAAAACATACATGTATACCTATAGTTTCCTTATTTTTAATTTTTATCACGAATAAGTAGCACGTGTCTTTTTTTTATTTACTGAAGCTGAAATTTTTTTCCCCATTTCAATGATTATGAAGGCCTTCATATGAAAATCTTGTATTTCAAAAGATCTTTTATTTCAAGGTAAATACTTGTGTGACTTGAATCCAAGCTTTAAAGTAATTCAGGTACATGTTGTATACTGAAATAGTATAGGGCAAACACAGACACACGAACAGTAATTCTTACTTTTATATTCCCTGTTAATGATAAATAATTATTGAATGATAAGACTTGATTACAAATTCTTTTTTAATATTACCTTTCAGATCCAATTTACAACGATGTGGAGTGTTTGGATTGTGCTAATTGTTGTGGCTTCGATTATAGTGTTGCTACTCACAACCAAGCTGCTGTTGGTTATTACAAAAGGCAAATGTCGAAGCAGAAAAGATATGACTGGAAAAACTGTTATAATTACTGGTGGAAATAGTGGATTTGGCAAGGAAACTGCTCGAGACCTCGTCCGTCGAAATGCACGCGTCATTTTAGCATGTCGGGATCTGGAACGGGGAAAGAAAGCAGCTCATGATATCATAGCGACTACAGGAAAGAATAACATTTTGGTTAAACGTCTGGATTTGGCGTCTTTAAAATCAGTACGAGAATTTGCAGAAGATGTAAACAAGACAGAAAGCAGGCTTGATGTTCTTATAAATAATGCCGCCGCTATAAAACCTCCAGGAAGAACTCTTTCTGAAGATGGACTGGAATTACAATTTGCAACGAACCATCTCGGACACTTCTTACTCACCAATCTTTTATTAAACCTACTGAAACGTAGCGCGCCCTCACGGATAGTTGTTGTATCTTCTTTGGTGTACATATTTGCCGTCTTAGATTTCGACAATCTTAACTGTGAACGCAGAAGTAGAGGGCCTATGTCAATATACGCCACTACTAAACTCGCCAATATGCTCTTTGCATTTGAACTTAGTCGGTTACTCGAGGGTACAGGAGTCACTGCCAATGTTTTACATCCTGGAGTATCCATGACAGGACTGTGGCGAGATACACCTTTTATCAGACGAGTTGTTTTCCCCTTACTTAGCTCGTTTATGAAAACCTATGAAGAAGGTGCTCAAACTTCTATCTATCTTTCCGTATCAGAAAATGTTGCAGGAGTCTCCGGCAAATTTTTTATAGATTGTCGACCCATGTGGGTTTTGCCGAAGGCAAAAAATCTTCATCGGGCTCGGATATTATGGGAAAAGTCCGAAATTCTGACAGGTTTAAAGAAAGATGAACATAACAGCGTGCTAGATGTGCACAGTTAAAGGGAAAATATAAGAACAAGTTAGCATATTCTTTTTCTTGTCATTTTAGTTTATGATGCTGCCTATCCCGAAAAGCATTCTGTTGATATTTTCATATGATCTCGTAACCACACACACATAAACGTTCTTGTGTTTACATTTGTGTTTATTTATTCATCTAGTGTGGTAAGTTGTGGATCATGGTGTTTTATAGTCGTTCTTCTTACATGCAGTTTGAAATATCTTGTTTATCGCCATCGAAGTCTCAATGCATTTATTCAATAAATTGTAATGACCATGAAATTATGATTCCTAAAATATGTGTAGTATTTACGATAATATAATATATATATATATATATATATATTATCGTAAATACTACACATATTTATACTACACATACATACTACACATATCGTAAATACTACACATATTTATATATATATATATATATTATTATTATTATTATTATTATTATTTTCAACCTGAATTCATTCTAAAAATTAAGTTTTTGTGACTTTTGGCTCCCTCTATTAATAACTTTTTATGCTAACCAAACGATATTTGTGAAATCAGAGATATATTAATTGAATTGTTGACTTCTCTACGTTAAAATAAATTTATCATGTCTACCATAAAAACTTCTGAAAGGAGATAAATTTTTGTTTCCAAATAAAAACCTGAATTGCAAGTTATATCAGGTAAGTTTAATTTATGTGAAATACCTTAAAATTAGCCCCATAATTATATCATTATAAATGCAATTGCTCTGCAACACCAAAGTGTTGCACAGCAATTAACCAAAATCAAAATCAAACCTGTATATATCTTCAGCACACCAAATATACATTTAGTGCTTCACATATTTTTAATCAGTCCACTTCCATTTTAGTAACGAAATTCACGTGTATTTTATGACTTCATTTATAAACACTTAAGATCTTTGAGATACGGTATATTTTTCATGAATTTGCATGGTAGGCCAGCTGTGCTTATTTGAATCTGTTTCTAAGAGGAAGATTAATTTATAATTAATTAATGCGTTAAATATGTACTAATAATACACTAAAATATGTAATAAAATGTAGTAAATATAATTAAACCGTTCATTTTATCTATATAATTACAATGCTCATATTTGAGGGAAGTTGCAGTGAACCCAGTGCTGTAATTAACTCTGGCTCGCTGATGCACTTTAACTAGGACCCCTGAGAGCCTCAAAAATTGAAAACTAAACAAATAAAATTAAACAGAGCCCTTGAGAGCTGTTTGTGCCTGAGCCCCATATACCCTTAATCCGGCATTAAATATTAAGTTTTATTCAGTTCGATATTGAGGATTTTCTTGGAGAAAATTAATCCGGTTTGGCTTATATTCAATATGCAGTCTTCAAGGTCATCTCAGTATACGAGTATACTTTATTTTTCTACTTACGAAGGCTTAATTTTCCACAGGAAGTGCTCGAAAGAACCGCAACAGCGAATATACCATTAGATCAACTATCAGGCAAAGATTCGTTAAGAGCTATATTTTTAGTTCTGTGGGAAATAGTTTATTCACAACAGAAGTAATAGAGCCATTCCCTGAATAAACGTTCCAGATTTCTCAAGAAAATTAGGTCGTTCTTCTTGTGCTTCCAATGGAGGTCGTTCCTCCTATATTATCATGTTTAATGCGTTCCCAATAACAAACTCTTTCTACAGCGTCCTACATTCTCATAGATAAACAAATAAACAGACATGTACACTCTTTCTTCTAAGGTTGATTGAGCAACGGTTATAAACGGATATGAATTTAAGCTTTCTCATATGTCAGTACTATATTGGATATCATCGATATGTGTATTACATCACATAGTTCAAATAGAGGGGGGGATCTGTTTTTACAGTTTTTGTTTCTTTTTTCCGATTTTTCGACATCACAAATCTATGAAAGGAAGTTTATAAAAGTACTGGAGAATTATTTAAACGGATCCGTTTAATTAATGACAAAAAATGAAAGAAAAAAAACATGTTACAGGTCACTGTTTTAGATACGTAAATAAAATAAAATCCATATCTGTTAATTAAAACAGACAAACGAATGTGAAGTACAGCAGCTCAATAATGAAGATGATGTCAAAGGTGAAGAATTTCTGTATGTCATAAGAAATGCTTTCTGAGATTGGTTTCGTAAAGGAGAATATTTTCTCACTCTTCTTTTGGGTTCCACAGCAACTAACGGAGATAATAATAGCCTGTATCATTATTTTTCATTTGGTGTCAAAAACAGGTAGTTCGCCTCCATTATAAATCAACAGAATATGTTCCCAAAGTTGAACGTCCCCTTGGAGAAGCGAGGGAGAGACGTGTTGTTCGTGCGAAAAGATTTTCACGATATATGAAACAATTTTCCATTCCTTTGCTGAGGTGGTTTAGTTGTCAATGCAGTGCTGTAGAATTCACTCACAAAAAAGCGGACTCTTTTCTGGAAGCGACAATTATGGGACAAGTTAACATATTGAACAATATTATTTTGTTCCCTAAATTTACTAGGGCATCATTTATAGTGAATTTAGAGAAGATAAATGTGGTATTGTTAGTGAACTAATTGTTCTGGATGTGGCACTATCTTACAGCAAAGTGGCTGCACTAAATGTTCCCGATTTGTATTGAGTTCTAACTTTGCTTTTCCTCTCTCCATCAATTTGTGGTAGAGCATTATATGTTAATTGATTGCTCTTAAATTGAATTAAACGCTATATTGCTATAATGTTTGGCTTCGGCTACTGTAATTATACTTTTAACCGCAGTTATCAAGATTGAAGGTTATATACCATTTTTCTTATACCGTAAGTTATTACCATACGAATCTGTTTGATAACCAATCGGGGTATTTTAGAACGTATATTTAAGATAGAGTACCAGGAAGAAAGTTGTCAATGGTATAAAATATGAACTTCTTAATAAAGTTCATGTTTAAATGAGGAATCAAAACACGCGAAGTATCTTTTTGATCTGAACAACAGCATTTAAAAATAAGACAAATTAGCTAAAGTCTTTTTTTCATCAACGAAAGTATCCGTACTTTTTTGTTGTAACTTTTTTTTTTTTTTTTTTCGAAATGAGTAGACATCCAACTCTATCCTTAATGATCTCTACGGTTCCGCACATTTCTGCCAAGTAGGAGAAGTAGGGGTGATATGATTGAGACCTACAAATTTCTGAAAGGGGCATACAGGATTTCAGTTGATGGAATTTTTCAATTTATGGAGGGTGGGGAACAAGAGAGCATCCATGGAAGCTGAGAATGAATGCTGCTAAGAAGGGGGTAAGGGCTAGATTTTTCTCTCAGAGGGTGGTGCGTGATTGGAATGGATTGCCAATGGATGTTGTGATTGCAAGCAGCGTGAATGAATTCTAGAATAAGTGTGAAAGCTGGTGCGTGTTGTATGTGGCCTACTTCGATGAGTGCCTGACTCCCTGGAGGTCTCTCTTAATAATAATAATAATAATAATAATAATAATAATTTTTTTAATAATAATAGTTTATTATCTCTCAAATAATTACATGAATATACTAAAATTTAGGCAACAGTGCAACTTTTTCTTGCAAAATGGTTCAGTAAAAATTATAATTACTCGTAATATCATTATCATTTGCAGAATTTCTCATTGACACAAGAGTAAAAAGTGTGTATTATTTACCATTAGTGATAATCATAGTAATACTTTACACTTAATAACTCACAAGTTAAACAATATTACTTATGTTACAGTTTACATAATAATAATTTTTTAAATTTAAATATGTAAATTAGATATATAATTTTAAATTTAAATATATAACTGAAGTATTACTATCATATTTTCTGTTTACTACAAGTATTCATTACAGAATGTTAAGTAAATAATGTTTGATAAATACTACTACTGAGATGTAACTCAACTGCACCCTCGAAGCTTTATAATTAGCTTACCTGAGGGTGATACTGGTTTTATATATATATATATATGTTGGAAGTATTCCTCGCGTGTGACATCGGATTTATATTTATGTTGCCCGGTTGTTTCTGAAAATCCAGCAGATTTTAAGTGTAGAATCCTACTGCATTTCATACAAGTTATATTTTTTCCGTTGGACGATAAATCCTCTAGGCATTTGATGCACTTCATGACTCACCTTTTTTCCCTTAGGCAGTATGGCGTGATTATAAAGATGGCGACGTCCTTTGTTCTTCGCTCGTTGTTGACCACGGTCCTCTCTGTTCCCTTTTCAACACTTCAAAATTTGGTTTCTTCTTAGCCGATCTCGTTGAATTTTATATCACTGTCTTCGGCGTGATAAGTAGGGTTACTTGGGAGCACATTCAACTTAGAACAGGGGTTGGAACCACTTTAAAACTATATAAAACTAGAGAAGCGATATCACCATGCGTCCGTTCGTATGCCTACACAGCGCCCTCTATTTTAATTAATAATAATAATAATAATAATTCATTTTAAATATTTAAATATAAGATCTTGAGCTATCAGTAATCACAAACACAAACTGAAGGTGAGTAATCTGTTTCGTGTTTTGTTGATTACATTGTAATCCATTTGACGGAGGAAAGTCCATTGTCATCAGGGATATTCTTCAAAAAAAAAATATATCTTTACAAATAAATGTTGGACTGTATACCGTGCAGAAAACGGGAGTTGATCAAGTGGGAAATTCCTTCTCTCTATTTCCTGTTTCCCCCCCTTGAACTCTCTCATAACACAGACCTTGATTCTCTAGATTTTCCACTTATTCCAAATATATCGTTTATGCAGTCAAACTCTCGATCACATGTAGTTATTTCATTTATTAAATGTTATCATAATTTTCTTTTTCTTGTTCAATCCAAAGTTTAGTTTTCATCGATCATTGCATACATTTACGTAGAAGATTTACTGACCACTTTTTCCACATCATCAATCACCTGTAAAGCTATATTAACCTTCCATCATTTTCTCTAAATATTTAGAATGCACTTTCACAAAATAAACTAAACGTTTCTTTAATGTTTCTTTTATTTTCTTTTGTTTATTGACAATATCGATAGCATCACATAACAATGTAGCTAATATGTTGTTAATGCAATTATTGGTCATTATATTCTATTGAGGAACAGTATTGTCGTTTCATTCATATACTTTCCAATACTTGTTTGATGATTACAAACCAGTAAAGTAAAACGCATTTAAAGGAAGTTGATCTAATGAAATTCATACCCGATATTTTTTCAAAATTTTCTTTGATTCTCGCGTCATTGCTAATTAGGAGAGAAGCTAATTGTCGATCTTTAATATTAATCGTAAAGGCAACAAAAATGAATAGACAAACTGTTCGCTGAATTTTTACTGTATGAAATTTAAATTCAACGTATATAAAGAAGTCACACTTGCCATCTGGTTACTGGAATGAGCGTGTCTCTGCCGTTTTTGCATAGAAACTGTGGATTTGAATCTTACTATGGCATGGACGCTTATGAATATGGTTTGATGGTAAATGAATGCGAGCGAAATCGCATCCTGCTTATTGGAGTTTAAGAGTAGATTCCGCCGATAGGCTAACCTTTACCAATCACAGTAATACACCTGTTCGACAGTGAAACTATCATAAACTATTTCTGTATAATTATGGTTACTTTGATTATGGCATCATCCAAACAACTTCTTAAGGATAGTTTAGAAACTCGTGATCCATGATTATTGGCATTTCATTTATCAGTCAGATGTAACTTTACTGGGTGCATAACTTTGTAGAAAACATCAGTATTATTCTAAAATCAAATCGATATTAATTAATAAACTTAAAATTTTAGCGTTTGCCTTTATGCATTTTTTTTTTTTTTTTTTTTTTACTTTTTTGGAAATCATTAGGCAGCCGCTTCCGCCTCTGATCATCTCCGAGGTTGGTGACTCCCTATCATGTGCTATATAAAAGGCGATCCTAATCCTGATTAGTGTTTGTTGTGTGCATTTATGTATGCACTAGGATCCATGCCAAGAATTCGAGTGCAATTAAATCTTCATTTCGATTTATTATTATTATCATTTGTTTACTTTCTTTTGGCATGTATGAAAACGGTCAGATCCTGTTTAAATCGGTGTCTCCTTACTGTAAAGAAAAGTGATGTGGCATATTACGGCAATAACTTAAACCCGAGGAAAGAGAGAAGATGTACTTAGAGTGAAGTTGAAATGGTGAATATATTGTAGTGCAAAGCTACTGTGATCCGAAATGACATTTTCAATTGGATAATTACTGATGACTTTTTCCTTTTTTTTTTTTTTTTCATTCGCGCTCAGCGATTCAATGTCTTGATTGATCCTCTTAAATATGTATGTATCACATTCTTTAAGGGATCTTTGAAAATCCATAACATTTTCAAATAATATAAATCCTTAAGACACATTTGAAACATTTTAAGATTATTATAGGTTAAACCGACATTACATGGATTGGAGAGTTCTATAAATATACATAAACATCTTCATAAATTAATTAAAAAATATTTCTTCTTCTTCATCAGTCTTCATATCATAAGGAAAAGGTGTAGAATAGTGTTCACTCCTCGCTGTAAAAGAAGGCTGAGGAAGTAGAGTACTTTGATAGGAAATAATACACCATTCTCCTTAATAAGCAAACGACTACCAACATCGCCTCGTCAAACACATCGAATTCTACCTGGAAGTCATCGCATTCCTCTAGACATTCTACTCGAATCACCACATCTTTGCATTCTTTTTTTCGTTCAAGAAGTGCAATATTTGGTGTCTTTTCTTGTGTTTTTTCACTCATGTTGTTAAAAAAGTTCTCATAAAAAGTTCTCACTTGACTACTCGAAGACGATTTTGATGCTTCTGAATAGCTCACATATTCATTTCTTGGTGGAATATTTCGGGTGCCACCCAATGAAAAAATGGAGTTTGACCTGAAACGATAAAAAAAATATTAGACAGTAATTTCTTCAGATATGAACTGTGATTTTAAAATGATGGCGCATATGCAGAAGAAAGTGAAACACGACTATAAATAAAATTTATTATAATTATCATATATGTTGGCTTACAAGGCGACACGGTGTATAAGATGATCCCTAAAATTTCTTTTCGAAACGTTTATTTTGTGCTATTACTCACCTAAGATGCCTAGAAAATTTCCACTTACTGTTGAAAGCTTGTTGCACATTGATTTTATTTGAATATAATGTAGGCATAGAAATCACAGCGGATATTTTCGTTACTGTAATGTACGTCTCAAAAAAGAGATAAATGCAATTTATATTTATACCAGCTTCGGTTGATTTTTTACATTGTAATTCATATGATCACGCCAGTAAGATTTCATTAGGTTTTAAAATGAAAGGAAAAAACCCTCTGTTGAATGAATATGTTTATTGAATACAAATACTCAGGGCTCTACAAATCATGCAAAAACCCTACTCACCAGGCAAAACAACTTGACCAAAACCCTCAATGTTTTGAATGATATGATTCAAATAAGTTCCACAAAAATGATTAATAGTTCTGTACTTGTTGGAGAGTGT
Source organism: Typopeltis vanoorti (assembly GCF_054136105.1). Classification (NCBI taxonomy): domain Eukaryota; kingdom Metazoa; phylum Arthropoda; class Arachnida; order Uropygi; family Thelyphonidae; genus Typopeltis; species Typopeltis vanoorti. The sequence continues at coordinate 40,988,245 of NC_143572.1, read as the reverse complement.
TAGAAAATATTCTATTTTCTCCGGTTCGCAGCTATTCGTCAGCCAGCATTTACTCTTCGCAGGCGAGCGGGAGAGTGTGTTTGTGAAGCCCTGCAAATACTTATACATAAAATAGATTGATATACAAATATATCATTATGTTAATATTCTAATTAATAAAATCTTTAGCAAAAGCTTATTAGAACACGGTACATGCGTCTAACATAACACCGCCACACAGTGTACATTACCATAGAAGCTAGACTTGAGGATGTTTGCCGAATTCAAAAGTTCCGATTTTATATCCGGAGTATATGATCCAATATTTTAGCATTTTTTTAAAATTTAAGATATTGTCTTTTACGCTAACATTTAATGCATTGGAAATGTGGTGTTATAGAAAGATGTAAAAGATTAGCTATACAGAGAGAATATCAAATCAAGAAGTTTTAAGAATAGTTGGGATGGGAAGAACACTTTCAAGAATATTATGCAAAGAAAGACCAGATTCGCAGGACATCTTCTGAGAAGTTCTTCGGGACACCTGACAAGAACTGTATTACAAAGGAAAGTTGAGGTGAAGAGAAGACGTGGAAGACCAACTAGAGAGTGGTTTAATGACATCGTGGAATGTACTGGTTTAAGAATGATGGAAGCGACAGACAGAGAGAAATGGAGAAGAGCTGCTCATCTGCTGCAACCCTCTTGCTAGAGGATGCTACCGGACGACGACGCCGAGTCTCCATGAAGAAATTATGCAATGCGAAGTTATTAATAATTGAGAATATTTCCATTTAGCTCTTCAGTCAATTCGTGGTTCTAAAATATTAGGATGATATTTGTTATTCCAGGCAAATAACAGACACAAACAGGGATGTACTTGGATTGGCTACTTTCAGTGATAGAATTCATTCAATAAATAAAAAGTAAATTGTGATAAAAAATCCTTTGTCCTTTATGAAATTAAACCACGAAGATAACTGTTAACAGAAATTGTATATGTTGGATTTCTTCTTAGATAATAATAATAATAATCATAATAACAAAGAAACTTCTACGAGTTTTGCTCATTTTTCAAACATATGAAGTTTCCTCGCAGATGAAGGTGTTGGCACCTTCATCTGCGAGGAAAACACACTAGAGAGTATACAATTCTAACAGCAGTTGTTTCGAAATGTATGCCATTAATAATAACGTCGATTACTCACGCCTGGCATTTGAAAACTCAACGCTTCGAATGTTCATTGCTGTACAAGGTCACTACGTAAATAATTATTGATAGAAAGGAGATCTGATAGGCTACACAAACTTATAAAAAATTTCCAAATCATGAAGTAGGTGGTCCTCGTCCCAGTTTCAGGTGCCAAGTGATCTTATCACCTTTTATGAGTCCTTAAAAGTCCTTGAAATAAGATTTTCTTCCAGGTAATACATCGAGGCCTAGGTTAAGTTAATTTCAATTAATATTTTTGCAGTCGTATGAGTTGATTTCTCAAAGATTTATAAACCTTTCTTAGGGGAAAGATATTTTGTTGATTTTTCTTGTAGCACCATTCTTAAAGGTTGTAATATGATTTTTTTATTGTTTTGAAAGTGGATGGCGTGTAGATAGCTATCTCCCTTCTGTGTTAGTTTCATACTTCCCACGATATTCCTCCTGCTTTTTTTTTTCAATATCCAGTGTAAACTTAATTTCAGGATGACAGTTGTTTTGAGCATCAACAAATTCCTTTAAATGTTTTAAAGAATGTTTCCAAACAGTAAAGATATCATCCACTTATCGCAACCATACACTTGTTTTAAGGCAGATTATGATACTTCTGCATCCGTGCGTAAACTGGTAGCAAGAAGCGATAGCCTAGAATTTATTGCTAACTGTATTTCTACAAGGCAGTGTTATGAGGTTCGTGTTCTTAATAAAGCACCTGTTGTTATTTTTAGTGTTCAAGAATCCGCATCCAAAAATACTTGTAGATTTTTCAATTGGAGTGTTTATGAATAATAACAGCATGTCTAAACTGGCAAAAATATCTGAGGGATTGATTAGAATGTAAAATGAGCTAAGTGTGAAGTAGTTTAAGAAAGAGCTTGAATGTCCCAAATGGTTCTTGAGAAGCTTCAATTCAATATTTAGAGAGAAGGTAAGTGAAAAAAATGTGTGCCGTCTACTTTCGCATGAAGAAGAATATTCCCTTTATTTTTGGCACACATTATAATCTAATAGGATGTCTTGGTTTGTTGTTCTTATGTTCCTCTGTGACACTAATTGTGCGTCTGATAAGATCATTAATATGAATATATGAGGATGAAGTAGGATCATGTTCTGTTTCTGAGGTACGTGGAGGAGTCTGATAGAACAGAGGACCCGTTGTTTTAAACAAAAGAATGCATTCTCCAGTGTCTGTTTTGGGGATGATTATGTATTGAATATTATGAAGGATTGAATATTATGATGATTATGTATTGAATATTATGAAGGATTTCTCTTTCCAGTGAAGTAATATTGCTTCTTGAGAGATGAGCTTACAATAAGGAAGACACTGTAATTATTCTAGTGTTTAAAATTTCTTCTTGAGATAAAATCTCAAGAAGAGATTTACAATTTTAAATCTCTTCTTTGGTGAAGCTTTCTACACTAGCCATGATGTCTACTTTTAGAATGTGGAGAGGAGAAACTGCGAATCCGAAATCTTGACTTAAAATGGAAGTGTCTATGTTCGTTAAGTTTGCAACTGGAAAGGTTTCCAACTACTTTCTGCATGGATAAACAATAGCTTGTTTTATATCGAAGGAAATGCAGGAGATGAAATGTTTGGATAAACGGTTTCTGCAGTTGCCTAACATGTTAGACAAGCACTTGTCTAACATGTAAGTTATTTTTTTTTTAAATGAATGTCATCGATGAAATTATAAGTACTTGTAAGTAATGAACTGGTCCAAGTATTATTACATTGTACTATTTTTTTCGTTGAAAATAGTTCACAATCTGATGGTTCGAATTTGGAACGTAACAAAGCGAAACACTCTCTTTTGAAGACCCGTTGAGCTTTATTGCAGTGAACGTTCACTTTTATCCTTAAAAGATTTAGAATAATAAAATTCACTCTACATTCTTTTTTAAAAAAGACAGAAAGCAATACTTTTTTATTGCATTTAAACTTCTACATAACATCTGTTGTTTTTGTCTCTTCGTCAAGCATGCTGCAACCAAATTATAAGTCTGATATCTTTCATGTTTGGAAACGCTTTAAAAGAATTAAAAGAATTTGTTGAATTCGTCAACAACCATCATCCAAAATTTAAGTTTACTCTGAATATCGAGGAAGAAGGAATATCGTGAGAAATTTATAGGAAACCAACACAGATGGGGAATATATATCTACGCGTCATCTCTTTTCATCCTACTCAAAAGAAAACAAAATGAAGGGTGGGGGATGATCATATTACAACCGTAAAGAACTGTGCTATAAGAGTAATCAAAGATGAATTTTTAATCTTCCATTCCACAAATTCTTTCAAAATATCTACTGAAAAAACTTCTAAATCAGTTACTCTTCTCTGAGAAACCAACTCGTACGATTGCAAAAATAGATTCGAAAAACGCCATTTCCTGACTCTACATTCGTAGAGTTTCGAATATAGAAATTAGAATTGATAAATTGGAATTCAACATTAGAATTGATTTTAAACCTGTTCACATCCTAAAGAATTTTACGCTATCTTTTGGCGAATTTTTATGTTCTCCAAAAGATAGCGTTTGTTTTGAAAAAAAAAAAAAAACATCTTGGGGCAGAAAAAATTCCATGTACCCACGGCAAAGCGTACGTCGGGTAGATTGGGAGCGGGTTCAAATCCGTAAAAAATAACACTGAGCAACGTTGAGTATCAAAGAAAATTTCGGGGGAAAAAAAAAACGTGTTCTCACTGCTATCGTTTTCTCAGAACATCACGAAATGCACTGATCTTTGACTCGACGCCTTGTCTGGAAGGAAATCTTATTTCAGGGACTTTTAAGGAATACTCAGGAATGATACTATAGCGTGAAATATTAAACAGAAACCAGGCCCATTTCTCTAAGAAACCTCATTCTGCGGCAAAAATACATTATCACGGTATGCGAGACTGCATGACATTTGCAAGTTTCTTATATATTTAGGCAATCTATTATATCTTCTTTCTGATAATAATCTTTTATTAAAAGCCCTTGCACAACGATGAACATTTCATGCTTCGTGTGTAAAAATGACGGACATCTCATGGGCGAGATACATCGTGCCATGTAAGCAGTCATGTGTTTGTTGCCGGTATAAATTGTTGGGATATGATGCTCCCAAGTCAGTGCAACTGGGTCCGGGTGAAATGGCTGCGAGCAGGAACTGACAGAGTTTGAAAGAGGCGTTGTCATAAGATGCCATGTTGCAGGCCTATCTGTTCGGCAAATTATTGCCGAATTGGGCCATCAGAGGTCAATAATCAGTAGTATCATACTGAGATTGAAGGGAGTCAACTGCAAGTGCTATCCGCAGTGGACGAATCACCACACTCACCGAATCTAATCTTAAGGTGCTACGACGGAAGATATGTAAACCCGCCATTCTTCGGCCGACACGTTGAATGAGGAGCTCCCGGCATCAACAGCAATACGAATCTGCACAAATACATTCAGAACCGAAGCTCACAACATGGGTTTCTATGGTAGGACCGCAATACTCAACCCCCCCCCCCCCACCCCCACAGTATCCAAACCAACATGCAGCGTCATCTTCGGTGGTACAAAGAACATGCACAATAAGACACGAGCTTGGAAAGCTTGGAAAGCTGTGTTAAGGAGCGACGAATCACGCTGCACCGTCGATCGAGCAGATGCACAGGTGTGGGTTGAGAAGATGCCCCGTGAACGTCTCTTACCAGAGTACGTGACCACAACTATGAAATTCGGAGGTGATGGTATGGTCCTGTGTTTCCTCGTTTGGCCTTGGACTTCTGTTTGCGATGCTATGAACATTGAACTCCGAGAAGTATCTGAACATTCTGGACAATGCAATACTTCGTACTTTGTGGCATTGCTACGGAACTGACCATTGTCTCTTAGAGCAAGGCCATGCACTGTGTCATAAGATTGCTGCTGTAAATGCTTATGGCAGTTTTCTTCACTGTAGATGACATAAGCTAAACATAAGCTAAGAGAGAGAGAGAGAGAGAGAGAGAGAATACTGGTAGTTACTTATTAGCTCATAAATTTCCAGAAACTTAAAAAGTTGAACATAAACTTATTTTCATTATGTAGAAAGACTCGATGTGAGAATAACTAGTTCTTCTTGTTTGTTGCATCAATCTGAAGATTGGTTAGTTATAGCAGCACATCATAATATCCTGTCTTGTGACCTCCTTTTTATCTCTTCATAACTCTTAGCGACGGTTAGCATCATTATGTTATTTATATATGAAATTCTTGTCTACCTCGTGGCCTGTTTCCTTCTACAGTCCCCTCCAGTATTTCTGTAATCAGTCCTCCATGCCTCAGATGGTGTTTAATTTGGCTTTTTCTTCTCTTGTTTATGTGGTTTATTAGTGACTGCTCTTCATGAACTATATTTAGAACTTCTTCATTACTTTTTCTTTCCATCCAACAAAGTTTCATCATCTTTCTCCAGAACCAAAATTCAAATGCCTCCAACATTTGGTTGTCTTGTTTTGTTAGATCCAGGCCTCACAACCATATAATGCAATGCTCCATATGTATGTTTTCACTAGCCTTTTTTGAGCTGGATGCTAAGTCCTTTACTGGTAAAAATGTTTCTTCTGTTGTAGAATGCTTTTTTGGCCAAGATTATTCGTGCTTTAATATCTGATTGGTTTCTTCCATCTTCTGTCATAAGACTTCCAAAATATTTAAAAGAGGTTACATGTTGTATTATGTTATTATTTATTTCCAGGTTTATTTTCATTGGATTTGCTTACTTGTAATTAATAGTTTTGTTTTCTTATAATTAATTTTTTGGCTGTACTGTGTGAAAATTTCTTCCATCTTTGTCAGGGTGGATTTCAGTTTGCCATCGTTATCAGTTATAACTGCTATCATCAATGTAGAGATTAAACAGTATGGGTGAAAGAAAGCACTCCTGTCTTACACCTCTACGTATTCTTGCTACTGTACGACCACAGATCCGAGACCATAGTCTGAAACTTTCCAAGAAGAGTCAATTCATGTTGAAGGGGCTGATGTACGAATTGGTCACCAACACCCAAAATCACATGCCTTATACGTCAAAGTGTCCAACTGTTATACAAGAAAACAGTTACCACTTTAAAAACTACAATGTTCATAAAAGAAAAGTTAATTTATCGACGTATAATAATAAACAACTCATCCCACAAGACGGATTGATTACGCTATTATCGGAATGGATTCTTCTTCTTCTTCTGACATGCGCAGACGTGTCGAAGGTTCTCGTATCTTTGGGGGTACAGTATTGCGGTTTTTGTTTTATTGCTAGCTGTTTCTATCAGGGCTTCTTGGTGCTTGTAAAGATTGCATATGAGCCTTCTATCTTCATCGTTTTTAGGAGGTGAAACATTTAGGAGGTGAGAATAACATGAAATGAAAATTTGTTCCTATTTCCTGTTCGTATTACTATTATTCCTGTTCCTGTTCGAAAAAGCTCTGTAGCTCAGTGTAAGTGACGTTTACACGTCATAGCGATAAGCTGCATATAGAATGATTAGGTTCGATACTAGTCGCACACATTCCGGAATGTTTTCTAAACCTTTCTTCGGTTACCAAGTTAGTTGATCTCTGGCAGGGGAAAACAGATTTTTCCTCACGGAAACTCGGGATTTTTTTTTTGTCCCATAAACTGAAGAAAATTCTCTGTAGAATCCACACTATTTTATACAATAAATACAGTTTGAGGATTTAAGACCACGAGAAGGCGGAATTCAGCCGTCTCTTCACTGGATGCCCTTTATAATTAGTGATAGTCTTGGGCTAGCTATCTCCGAATGGCTATCGGTGGAGATTGAACTGTTCCCTAAGTCTCCAAAAGTTAGATATGGCTAAAACAGCCATACTTCCTATAGGGGAATAAAACGAGTTAAGGAATTTTCCCCCTCTTTGTGTTTGAAAATTGGGATTGGGCTGATAGGGACTGCTTTTTAACTACAGGGCGATCAAAATTAAAATACTCCAGTTTAAGGCCATGTGGAGCCCCACCGAGTGCTCCAAATGCTGTGAAACTCTTCAAGAATATTGTGCGTCACGCGAAAGCAATATCTGGGGGAAAAAAAGTAGTTCTGAAATTCACCACGACGGGTGCTGTAAGTTTTGTACCGAATGTGGAATAATGTAGTAATTTGTGTGTGTGTGTGAAGGGTACAGTGAAGGAGAAAAGAGACACATACATAAACAACACATTTTAATACACTTCGCTTATGCATTCAAGAGCTGTACTGTTCATTGTACTGCCCTACCCGGTATGTCACAAAACTGCATCCTTGGGACCAGTGTGTGTGTGTGTGTGTGTGTGTGTGTGTGTGTGTGTGTGTGTGTGTGTGTGTGTGTGTGTGTGTGTGTGTGTGTGTGTGTTCAACAGCAGAATGCAGCTGGTCGAGATTGATGTTGCTCCTATGTTGTGTTATGTTGTCTTTCAGTGCTGGCAAGTTATGGTGATCCTGATTAACCCTGTCTTTGAGAAATCCCCCAGAACCAGAAGTCATATGGGTCAGAGCAAGTATATAAGGCGTCTCTGCAATGGGAAACTGTAGCTTCTGTGAAATGTCCTCGAAGAACCTCGTGTACGGATCAACAGAGGTGGAACGGCCATATCCTGCATTTTCATGCAAGATATGGCCGTTCATGAATCCATGCACAGACGTAGCTGTAGCTCTAGCACAACAAAATTGTTTATCATATCGCGATACTTCTCAGCAGTAACTGAGCAGGTTAGAGGACCCGACTAGTAAATGTCCTGAAAGAAGAAGAATGGTCCAATGATAAACTAAGCTGTAAACCACGCTACACATTAAATATGGGTCAATGCAAGTGTATTTGTTGGATTGCATGCAAGTTTTGTGTAGCCCAATTGTGGATATTCATAATTACAGCTTCCTTCAGGTGAAAGTGAGCCTCACCCCCCCCCCCCCCACACACACAAAATCATCGACGTTCACGCATCGTCCAACTCCACTCCAGCAAGGCATGTTAAAGCGAATGTCAGTCGAATTTGAAAGTTCTACGGACAACTCATGTGTCAGGGTTATCTTGAATGGGTTGACATGCAGAAACTTCAGTAGAATTTTCTAGACAACGGTGTAAGGCATATCCCTGTTTCTTGATGGAGCATGTGCACTGTAGGAACCAACGCTATTATTTATGGCCTGCTCCACAACGGCAGTAGGAACTACATTCACTTGTTGTGAACTGATTGGTTTGATTACTCCCAGGTCTAACTCCCAACGATGCCATTTCTTCAAAACGACTACTCATTCGTCGCTGAGCGCATGGAGATAGTGGACTTCGTCGCCATTCGTTCAGGCGAAGAAATTCCCGGAGTGCAGTAACAGCATTGCAATTGTTTAGGTAGTACAGCTTCATGAGGAACGCACGTTGGGGTAAGGTTAGTGTCATCAATGTGGACGGTATTAACAATCGGAATGATGGGAAAAATTCCAAGTCCATCTTTTTAAACCATTGATTTGCTACTACAGTAGCAAATCAATGACCACTCCCGACACCTATAGAGTTGCCTGATATGCAAATTCTATGCATTTGGTGTTTACAACGCCCCTGGTGGCAAATTTTGGAACCGGCACCCTCAGATATCACTTCCGCATGACGCACAATTTATTCTTACCAAGTTTCATAGCATTTGGATCAGCAAAATAAAAGTTAAGCAAATATTCAAGAAGAGTAGCTTTTCCCATGAAGATTGACAAAATTGGGTAGAATAAAAGTTATGCTGAATAGTGTGGGGAAAGGAACAGAAAGCATGCCCTGTGAATGCCAAATGATAAAACTTTTCTGCTTTTGATGTGTTCGACCTCACTTTTCGATATGAAGATCATGGCATTGATTTTTAAGCTGAGTACTGTAGTAGCAAATCAATGATCACTCTTAGTAAATAATCATTAAAGCCCTAATCCCACCTTCTGTAACTCTGGTTGTAAGCTTAAGATCATTGGTTTGCCACTTGGAAGTGAAGAGATTATTATTTTTATTTCTTTATTTTGTCGAAACCTCAACCGGTCTCATCGGTGAAATGATTTCAACTAAATCTGAAATATAATTGATTTTTATGTTGGTTAGCATGATTCTAATGGTGGATAGTCTTGTGAATTTGAGGACAAGAAAACCAAAAATGGAATACCAATTATAAATGGGAGAGAGAGAGAGAGAGAGAGAGAGAGAGAGAGAGAGAGAGAGAGAGAGAGAGAGAGAGAGAGAGAGAGAGAGAGAGGACACTTAAAATGCCATAGATACTGCAGGTAACATCTTAGGACAATTTGCACAATTTATTCCTCGAATGTTTTACCTACTTCTTCTACAAAATAAATACTGTCTCACAAAAACGACGTCTTATGTCAAAGAACGTGAGCCAAGTACTTAGCAAGTGGAAGGTCAGCCACAGTTTAGAAGTATTCATCTGCCCAAACTCATTAAGCTTACCCGACAACAACTTTTTTAGCAGCATTGGTAGTACCATGGGGAAATGGATGGGGAATGTCAGTGCCGTCCCGCTGAAACCTTCATTCATCTTCCCACAACGACTTCTTTCTATCTATTCCCTTCTGCCATACGGCCGGGGGGGGGGTAGCTATATGCTACCATACTAGGGAGATGATTATGAGCAAGGTGGTTTCCCGTTGCCTTCCTTGCCGTAAGTATTTGTGACTGTAACCTGTGTGTTCACGGGGCCGGTTTGCCTGCTTGCGGGATGAAAAACCCCAGATAAACTGGCGGAAAAAACCCTACTGTCCACGCCCAAGACCGGCTAACTTGGCTATGGCTGAGGAAGATCCTTAAGCTCCTCACGTCGTGGACGGGAATCGAACCTAGGAGACTCCTTCCCCAAGCATATGGTTGCGAAGCAGAAAGCCACTAGGCTAACCGTGCGACCCCACAACGACGCTTATCTTTAATTCCCATTTATCTACCAACAGCAACTTTTATATTTTATATGTTATCCTCATTCATCTACCCATAAGCTGGGGCCCACAACAATTTTTATCTTCATGCACTCTCTGATTCGACCTGCGACATGTAGACAGTTCCATTCGCTAAGTGTATTGTGAGACGAGGGAAAAGGTTGTTCTTATCTTACTCCATTCATCTAATACTGAATACGAATTTGACATCCATGGATTCCATCATGGATGGCATTCCTTGTCCTGTCCAAACCATCCCCTGCAAATACCCAAAAATTTCACTCAGAACATCCCAAGGCTATTAATGCCCCCCAATCTACACACACTTCCAGCTGATACGAATCGCCTTTTTCCCTGACAAGTTTTCCATAACCAGCAAAAAAATTTAAGACATCCTGTTATGTGAGGTCCTTCCCGATATCTATAAACAGTCCAACTCACGATGTCAGTCGCAAAGTGCCATCCAGGTGGTCGGGCGGGCGCAATTTTCCGCCAGCGACCGTACGCCGTATACACCGTACGCATTGTGATTTGTACTAATCGTGTTATGAAGGTGGTTTTAATCATATCCGTCCTGTTTTATCCAGAGGAACAACAGTGGTCATTGTAAATCTGGCAGATTCATTAATCGTGTGGTGGTTTTATTTATATCCGTCCTGTGTGCTGCTTGCATTCGTTACGTTGTGATGTGTGTTTCTGTACAATCCATGATCGTACGGATGTTGTTGTTGTCTGCATGCAACGGATTCGGTGTGCTCGGCTGCATATTCCCACAAGCGACAGTACAAGATATGGAACTTCGCTAAACTGGACGCGGGCGGCTATCCTTCTCGCCAGCAGAGCTGATAATAATAACAATAATATATAATATAATAAGATAATAATAATAATAATAATAATAATAATAAATAAATAAAAAAGTATGTTTCATTGTAAATGTCTATTTTATTTGAATTTAGATGTACATATAAACAAAAAATATGAGTTATTTTTAATAAATTTATAAAGATACTATAAATTTTTACTTAATTTAAATAATTTATCATCAACGAGAGGGATACAATATCAACTTTTTCTTGTTGCTTACAGCTACTTGTATCTGCTATATTTGCTCTCTTTTGTGCGTTTTATAAATCCAGTCTTTAAACAATGATCCATACTTAAGAATTTGAAAGCAAAAAACAATTACCGTATTTACTCGACTATAACTCGCATTCCCCCCCCCCCCCCAAAAAAAAAAAAAAAAAACTTAAAGCAAAAAATCGTGGTGCAAGATATATGCGGGGATTATCGGAAACTAAAGTTTTCAGAAGAAAAACTGAAAATGGGTATGACTCACCAAGAATTCACCATCACTACTACCGGCCTCGAGAGCGGTTTCCTTGTGTGCAGCGTCAAAGTCATCTACCCAAATAGCGTCATCTTCTTTCCCATTATTTCAAGCAAAAATTACTAGTAATTTACAAGACCCGAGATACGTAGAGCAGCGAAGAACTGCATATGATTGGTGCGGTATTAACAAAAGATCGCGCGAACCAACGACAAATTAGCATTTCAACAGTTGAGTTGAAATGTTAATTCCCTTCAACCGAATTCCATAATATCTGACACACATTCACTATATATTTCTTAGTTTTAACACGTTAACGACGGGGTGGTGTCAAGAAAAATCATTTGTTCCACCGGCAACATATGGTTTTGCTTGGTCTACACAGCAGTTTCTGTTGGAGTGTGTGTGTGTGTGTGTGGGGGGGGGGGGGGTGATTCGTTAGTTAGTGCTGTTTTTATCCCGGTTGTCTCTAATTGCACTGTTTGTTGAAAAATATAATGACTCCTTTAATTATGCTTAGCCGAAAATTGCCACGTACTCTCTAAAAAATTATATACCGTATTGTGGAGAAGCCTCTTCTGAATCCTGCCTGCTCTCTACTGGAGTTGTTTTCGAGTGTGTTTTGGATTCTGTTCAGTATTACTCTGTTCATGATCTCATATATGTGAGAGCTTAGACAGATTGGACGATAGTTTTTTATGTCTTCCTTGTTCCCGTTTTGAATAGAAGTATAGTTTTTGAGGTCTTTCTTTCTTTGAAGTACCACGTGAATCTGGCAGCCAAGGCTTTGAAAATAATCGGTCCATCTTGTTGGATTTCTTCAGCCTTAACGTGATCAAGTCCTGAGGCTTTACCTTTACTCATTTTCTTAAGGGCATGTTCTATTTCTTCTGGAAGTACATCTGGTATATTGTTTGGTTTTGCAATGATAGGTTCTGAAACTTGGCACTTAGTTGCATGGAGATCTTTATAAAAATTCTACACAATTTCTTCTATCCTTTTTCTATTAGTAGGTTTTTCTCCATTTTGATCCTGAAGCAAATGGAATTGACTGTTTAAAATGTAAGTCTCTCCCTATTTTTTTCAGGCTGGTTTTTGCCTGCAGTGCTTCTCTTAGTTTTTGTATCCTGAATGCTTTGTAGACTTCTGGAATTCTTTTCCTTACTGATTTACAGATAATTTTGTATTCTAGAATATTTTCTTCAGATTTCTTCAGTTCTTTTCTCATTTTTAGTATTTCTGTAGTTCGATGTGAGAGTCGTTCTCTTTTCTTTTGTTTCACGGGAATTTCTGATTTTTCTTGCACTCCGTTGAATTTATTAATAAAGTCAATATAGTCATCTTTTTACTGAAAATAAGAGCCAACAGGCTTCACTTCGGCGAAGTAAAATTATTCAAAATTAAGTGGATATTGAATACCACCTTATTTCTTAGCCGAATAAGAAACTCAAAGACAGGAAATTTAATCTAAGACTTTCATGCTAAATATAGAAAATTATATAAAGTTCGGCGAGTCCAAGCGTAAGCCAACACCTGGTAGTGCAATGCCAGGGCGACTCGTAGTGAAGGTGGAGCAAGATCCGATCACTGTTCTTAGTATTTTTCCATAATGTAAAACATAGCTCCTACGAGACCTGTTTCACTGTATAAGTAAAGCCATCTCTAAAAATTAGGACGATCCCTACACCACTCCATAGTTGCTTAAAGACCATCCAACTCAGCATTGTTCCACTCTGTGACAGGCTTACCCCTTCACCGAGAACTTCGCTGCCACTACTGGGCTCTGCCCAGTAGTGGCAGGCTCACCTGACCACCAGACAGAGCCATAATCTCAGTGGCGGCCCTACTCAGAGATAGGCAAAAACCTACCCCAAGCAGAGCCTCTCATGCATCCAGGAACTTTTTAAGTAAAGTTCTCTCTAAAAATTAGACGATCCCGAAAGATCGCCCAACTCAGCGTTGTTCCACTCAGTGACAGGCTCACCCCGTCACCGAGAAGAACCTCAGCGTTGGCTCTACCCAGTGGCAGGCTCACCTCACCACCAGACAGAGTCATAATCTCAGTGGTGGCCCTACTCAGAGACTGGAAAAAAGCAACCCCAAGCAGAGCCTCTCATGCATCCAGGAGCTTTTTAAGTAAAGTCCTCTCTAAAAATTAGACGATCCCGAAAGATCTCCCAACTCAGCGTTGTTCCACTCAGTGACAGGCTCACCCCGTCACCGAGAAGAACCTCAGCGTTGGCTCTACCCAGTGGTAGGCTAACCCCACCACAAGCAGAGCCATAATCTCAGCGGTGGTCCTACCCAAAGACAGGCTTTCACGCCTGTCTGTGAGTAGGGCCACCGCCTCAGTTACCCAAGCCTTGTTTACCCAAGCAGAGCCTCTCATGCATCGAGGAAAACGAACTCACCAGTGAGTAGGTAGACCTAGATGTAATACAAAGTCCTTTTCCTTATAAGGACTGGCTTAAAGGGGTTGAAGCTAGAATGCTTTTCATCTTCCCCGTTATCTGTAGAGAACAGTGCAGGGATAAGGTGTTATTGAGCTATTAAAGCTCTGATCATGGCAAGAGGGTAACAGCAATAGCCGAGCCTCAGTTAGAACTTCATTGGCTACAGCATTGCCATTCATTACCCTCCAAGGGTATTAATCACCGACTATTTAAGTAAAGGTGAAATCTCAAAAAATCGGAGACGATCTCTAGGCCACTCCATAGTGGGAGAAAGACCGTCCATATCTCAGCGATGGTTCCACTCAGTGACGGGCTCCCCCACCACCGAGAAGAACCGCTCAAATTCCGAAGAAAATAATTCACCGACAAAGCCCCTCAGCCGGCTGGGGTAACAGCAACAGCCGAACCTCAGTTAAACTTCATTGGTACAGCATTGCCATCCATTACCCTCCAAGGGTATTAATCACCGACTATGTAAGTAAAGGTGAAATCTCAAAAATACGGACGATCTCTAGGCCACTCCATATAGTGGGCGAAAGACCGTCCTAATCTCAGCGTTGGTTCCACTCAGTGACGGGCTCCCCGACCACTGAGCAGAACCGCTCATATTCCGAGGAAAATAATTCACCGGCAAGTACCCCTCAGCGGGCCGTGCCGGAGAACACTTTCCCCGGAGACTCAAAGTGCTCCCTTAGGGCAAAACCTAAGAGAGCGAACTCATTAACCCAGGATAACAGAAACAGCCGACCTCAGTTAAACTTCATTGGTTCAGCATTGCCATCCGTTACCCTAAATGGGCATCTCATATAAAATCAATCACCGCATCTCACGGTCGATAAGTCGTATCGGGCCATGGTCATGTAATACTAAGGTTTCAATAGTCAGAGCTTATTTCTTTACTGTACGAGTTGCCAAAAGGTGCACAAATACAATTACTGAAAATAAGAACAACCGGCTTCACTTCGGCGAAGTGAAATTATTCAAAATTGCTTCGAGAACATTTCACGGAAGCCAGAGTGATCAGCCTTGCGTTTCCCAATGCATTGGCCGCCTCGTTCACCTGATCTGATCCCCTCTGACTTCAGGCCCTGGGGATTTTTCAAAGACAGAATTCACGGGAATCATCCTGATAACTTGCCAGAGCTGAAAGACAGTATAACGCAGAATGTGCGCAACATCAGTCCCGACCAGCTGCGTTCTGCCGTTGAGGACCCTGTGCAAAAGATGCAGTTTGTGGCATATCGGGAAGGGTAGCATATTGAATAGTACAGCCCGTGAATGCATAATGGAAGTGAATAAAAATATATTATTTATGCTTGTGTCGCTTTTCTCCTTGCACGCACAGAAAAATTACTACATCTACATTTGGTATACAAACATACAGCGATCCTGATGGTGAACTTTGGAACTACTTTTTTTTTTCTCTCAGCTATCGCTTTTCAAGAATACAATGTTCTTGGAAAGCAAAAATTTCTACTTTCCTGGCGCTCCAGATGGCTTTAAACAGAGGTACTTTAATTTTGATCAAATTGCATATGTAGATATAAAGATATAAGCGTAAATATGAATATGGAAACAAAAATATAAATATAATGTAATATGCGTGTTAATCAGATTATTTAGATATTGCATGTAATATATGCATTGTATTCAATAGAGATGTAGGAAATAAATTATCTCCTGGTAAGCTTAATATTGGGAGGAGGGAAAAAATAAGTGCTCGAACGTGAACTGACGTGTGTCAGATTGCTGCTCTTTTTAACCTGTTTCTGTGCGGTATCTAACAGGAAACTGGATGTATCTAGTACCGACCGATAACTTGCGCAATCTGCTTTCTAACAGTGCATGATTTTCTTCCGATTATCAAAATTCTAAGAGCGTATGAGTGAGTTCTTATTCTACCCTTTTGGCATGAATACAAGTAGTGAGGGTTGTATCCATTGTTCAGCTATCCTTAAAGACAACCCTCATACCATAGCTACTACGCAACGGCCAGCAAACCCTCTGCCCCATTATTTGTACTGAGGAGGGGGAAAATGTTGTTGCTCTCGATTGTTTAATAATTTATTGTCAACACTACCAATCATCACTTCCCAACAGTTGATCCTAAATAACCAGTACTAATACCGAGCAAGAGAACGAAGCCAACCAGTCAAAGACTCAGCCGAGATATTGTAAACGACTGCATTTCAAGTCCAACCATATTGCGATATGTTCTTGAAGTTTGTTTGTTTGTTTTTTTAAGTGCGGTTTCTCTATATGTGAGATTTTATGTATGTGTTTTGTTCACCTTCCAACTAAAGGAATGTGTTTACGATTCTTCAATGTTAGTGAAAGCTGAAGATGCATAAAGAAGAGAAAGTTAAAAATTGCTCTTAAGTAGGAAGCACAATATTTCGGATATCGCACTTTCTACTGACATGTTAATTTGGCTGCTGTGAGCGAAAAATATTTCGCTCTGATTTCAGTACTGTGTCCGTGCGCATGTATACTCACATAAACAAAATTCCATGAAAGTTTTTTGTTTGTTTGTTTTGTTTTCATTATATTTGCTTAAAAATGGAGGCGCACAGCTCATTTACTGTCTGTATTCGACAAAATATAACATGTAATGGAATACAAAGGCTAATAAACACACTGTTGATGGTTAATATAATAATACTTCAGAGACCATAATTATGGCATTTGTTATTGAAAAATAACAAACGTTATAATAATAACGTTATTATATAAAACTTATAAGTAGCAAATCCGAGAAATTTCTGTATGAGTAAAAAATTAATTGTTACTATATATTTTAATTAATTCAATTTAGTTTATTGAGTGACCGCATATTGAGACCGATACCTTATAAACATTCCACCATAACATTAGTTCAAAAGTAACTGCGCATGCTCGCGCACGCACAAAATGTTATCCTTGAAACATTAATCAAAAATAAAATCCTCTAACCCATTTTATTCCAAAGGGAGTAGCTGTTACAGATAGCTTAGTTTAAGGTTAGCGATCATTTTATAAGCATCAAAGGAGACAGTGAGACAGAGAACTGACGCCATCTAGTGTTACTAAAGTCCAACAGGTATAAATTATTGTTTTAAAACAGTGTCAGTTCTGTGATTTTTTTTTTTTTTTTTTTTTTTTTTTTTTTTAATCTTCAAGGCGACTAAAAATCCTAATTTTCGAGAGAAGAAAAAATTCTACTTGCCTGCACCGAAGATCGACTAATTCGGGAACAGGTTCAAACGACAACTCTAGTCGTCAACTAGAATCGAACGTATAACGGCCTTTCTTGTGATGCTCTAACGGGATGAAGGAAGATACCATTTCCGGGGCTATACGGAGCACTTCGAATGACAGTTTCTTTTGCTGGAAATAATTTATTAAAAAGTATTTCTTTATTCATGGTAGATAGAGATAAACACGATGGGAATGCCTTCCATTTTAACAAAATTTTGTTTATAATGTCATTTTATCTTTTATCTTTAATTCATTACACGTTATAATAATATGCATGGCGATAATCATTATTATTTCCTAAACGGTATCCTTAAGTGTATGTATATAGGATATTATGGTATCTTAATATAATCACGAAGTCATAAGATATCCACCAATCATTTCCTCTGCTTTTGCTCTATTATAAATATAACAGTATCGTGTTCTTTGCTTTTCTTTTAGAGGAGTACTAATTGCATTAATTCACTTAATATTCTGAAAAATCCAATTCTTATTTTAATTATCAAAATGAATTTTACATTACTTCAACATACACTTTTTCATAATATTCAAGGAATTTCAGTTATCCATTTTCTTCATAATCTATCTTTAAACTCATATGCATCAGCACCACTATAACCAAAGATCTTGTAAAGCGTCGGTTCCCAACCGATGGTACGCGTACTCCCGGGGTTACGTGCTGGACCGTTCAGGGGTATATGAAAAATAATCAGTAATGAGAAAAACAAGTAAAGTAAACAAATTGCAAAACGTTATTTATGGAACAATAAATGTTAAGTTTGAATCACCGCTAACTAATGAAGACACTTCGAAACTAGCTCACATTAGCGAATGATAATTGGTGAGGGTGTGGCTATGAACCCCCTCCCCAAAACCACTCTTCTACCAATCATTATACACAGTTTGAGTCACTTTTGTCACCCATCCTCCTTTCCAGAACAATCGCGTGCTACTAAGAAATGACCTTTGCGATAGCGAACTTTCCGCTGACTTCCATTTGCGACGTTTCTAGAACTTCTCCAAAAATATGAATACATCCGTAGCCAGACTGTTTCATCAGTTCAGTTATTGACTGAGTATAAGTAAGTGGGTTTTCTTTAATTGTGATTCTTTTCAAGTATTTTTTTTTATTTAATGTTTAACGTAGTTTCAATTATTATTGTCAGTGATTTTTAAGCGTGTCAGTTATGGATCAGTGGTTGAAAACAGGAACGGTTAAAAAATCAAAACTTGATGTGGATTATAACCCGTCGCCAAGTACTTCTAAACACGTGTCCGCAGCTACGAATACATCCACACCGGGAGATAGTAAAAAGGTGCGTGCCTCAGGTACTACACAGAAGAAAAAGAAATACTGTGAAGATATATTAAATATGGGTTTTCATTTGTCAACTGAACTTACCGCTACCTCTTCACTGGATGTAGAACAAGAATTCAGCAATAGGAACTGATGGGATATAAGCATAGTTCAGCTGAACACTATTTTATTCTAAAAGAGTGTTCAGCTGAACTGGCTATTCCTTTGACTAGGTTGTTTATTATGAGTCTCAGAACAGGGAAGATTCCACAGAAATGGAAAGAATGTATGGTAATCCCATTACAGAAGGGTGGTGCTACGACCGATGTATCCGCCTGTCAACTTATCAGTATCTCAGGAGTGGTGGTGGATATTTTGGAAAAATTGGTTAACAGTTTGCATTTGGAAATGGGTTGACAGAGAATCTCTTCTATGCAATGAACAGTATAGGTTTACTAAGATAAGGTTGTGTTTTAGCAACTTGCTCAATTCTATAACAATATTACCACTGAGTTAGACAAAGGGAATGGATGCACGATGATACTTTGGAATTTTGCTAAGGCTTTTGACAGAATAGAGCATTGAAGACTGTTACATAAATTGGAGAATATGGGATTGGATTATAATATATTAGCTTAGATAAGAGGATGGCTGACGGACCGATATCAAAAAGTAATATACGGGGGATGTTATTCTGCAAGATTTAAGGTAACCAGGGGTATACTACAAGGATCATTCCTTGGTTCACTGTTATTCAGTCTTTATATTAATGACATCAGGAAGGATTTGACAGGCGACATACTGCTATTTGCTGATGATGTGCAAGGGTAATCAGGAATGGCTGATAGACAGTACTCGCAGAATGATTTGAATAGTCTGGAATTGTAGGCATGGTAAAATTGATGTCAGTAAAGTTGTGCACTTTGGTGGGATTGGATATCCAATAGCGTATTATATTGTTAGGATTATGCTAGAAGAAACTAATCACGTTAGGGATCTTAGCAAAGATTGCAAATTCAACTCAAATGATAATTGTAATGCTGAAACGAACTTTGACATGTAAAGATAAGGATGTCATTTTGCTTCTTTAGAAGGCCTTGATAGGACCTCACTTGGACTATTGTGCGCAGGTCTGGTGTTCTGATTTCTGTGGTGATTCTGATACAGTGGAGAGAGTGTAAACCAAAGATTAAAAATGATATCAGGATTGTGGAATACTGATTATGAAGAAAGATTGAGTATTTGTAGGCTGCAGAAACTAGCAAACAGGAGAAAGAGAGATGATATGATTGAGAGTTAGAAACTTCTGAAAGGGTCATACAGGATTTCAGTAGGGTGGAATTTTGCATTTTTTGGAGAGTGGGGAAAGGACGCGAGGAAATCCTTAGAAGTTAAGAATGAATGCTGTCAAGAAGGGAGCGAGGGCTCGATTTTTTCTCATAGAGTTGTGCATGATTGAAATGAATTGCCATTGGATGTTGTGAGTGCAAGCAGTGTGAATGAATTCAAGAATAAGTATAATAGTTTATTCGTATAGTATGTCGCCTCCCTTTTTAAAAAAAAAAAAATAATAAATAATAATAATAATAATAATAATAATAATAATTTATTTATGTTCTAACTAATGTATATTCGATTAAACAACTACAGTTATTAACTATATTCAGTGCGTCATTTTTGAACATGCATAGTACTGCATTGTTTAATTTAAAGTCCTTGCTTGCAAAGGAAATTGAACAATGTGGTATTTGACTTTTTTTTTTAATAACATGTATCTGTTAGTTGTATCTGTTTACTAACTATTGCTGGAATAAAACAGTCCTTAAGAGAACGGGAAGAATGCAAATACAATTATGAACTCACTATATTATACCATCTGAGTGTTACCCGGTTAAACAAAGTCCCAATGTTTTAGTCAGAAAGAGGTAGAACTTACAGAAAAACTAGAACTATGAGGACATAATTGGTGTCTTCGTAATACTTGAAAATGTGGCGATGGCATTCATTTAGTGCCATTATTGATGGCAGATAATTTCAAAATGGGGATTGGAGAGTTAGTCTTATTTGTGCCTATGCAAAAGCGCCAAAGAAAGCCCTTCTAAGGTAAAAGAATATTTGGATTACCAGAGAAGGCAACTGACAAAAAGAAATCAGAAAACCTGGTCTCCGTTTTGGAGATCAAAGTGAAAGTATATATATATATATATATATCTTGTCTTGTTCCAATGAACTCTAGGTCTAGTGTTGATGGCCTGTTCTGCAAGTTCAGGTTCAAGGTATTGAATATAAGACTTGTGTTTTTCTAGCCGAATAAAAGTCGATCTCCGTGTTTGTCCGAAATAAGATAACCCACAAGAGCAAGGAATCTAGTAGCATGTTCGGACAGTTCATCGCGGGTAAATTGATCTCCGACAATCATCGCGAGGAAAATTCATCGCGGAGATTATTCATCGCTGGAAATTTAATTGTGGGGAAAATTAATCGCACGAAAATTCATCGCGGATATATGTGAAAAAAAAAATTTTTTTTTAATTTACGTATCAAGTTATCAATATTCTTTCTTACTACAGACTCTGTAGATGGAATATTAATTGTTAGAGAACTGGGATAGGATGGTGAAGGAGAAAGAGCACCATATTTAAGAATATTTGGAGGGAGAATAGTTATATCCAACTAGTATCGTGGCAATCTTAAGACGTAGCTTTAGCCTAGTGATTACTGTCTAGTAACCAGAAAGGATTATTAAAGATCTCAGATTTCTGACAACAATCAGCACTTGTAATAATAAAGACAGGAAATAATATAAATGAGAAAATATACAAAATTTGCTCATTTATAATAATCACAATTTAATTTCAGTATCGGAATATTAAAAGTTATTGGTACAATTACTTTGGAAAAATAACGAATTCAAATAAAAAAGAAGGTGCACACATGTTACCTAGCAGTATTTGTGTGTGTGTGTGTGTGTGTGTGTGTGTGTGTGTGTGTGTGTGTGTGTGTGTGTGTGATAGTTTGGAAGGGGGGGGGGCATCAAAGACGAAATATAATTTTAATTCTATTATGAAAATTTTGGAAATAAATTTCATTTTGACGCATGCACCTATACATGGTTCGAATGAACTGTAGGGAAAGTATGGCTACTTCAAAATTGCCGCATAATATCAAAATTAGCAGAAAATATGTACATAACAGTTTACCTCGTAATAGCCGTTCATTTTGATATGCAAAGAATTACAAATTACGTTATAAATATTATACATTATGTAATATGATTCGAGATTTACGTATGATTATCTATAAGATAATATCGCAAAAGAGCGAACCTTCACGCAATCTGTGAACTAATTTTCCAAGATTATGAATAAAAAATAAAGAAACAATTTGTAACAGACGAAGGCTGTATTTATTTTAAGAATCAGATTTTTATGAATTTATAAAATAATTGTTTGACAAAAATAATTATCTTGAATCAAGTTCTGGGAGAATAAAATGTATTGGCGACTAAGATAATTAGAAAAAAAAAAAAAAAAACGATAGTGGCATTGTTCTCCAGAGTGATACAATCTTAAGTGAAGAAATATGAAAGGATCTCTTATTTGTACTGGCATTGAGAACTATAATTATACGATAAAACAAGTAGCAAAAATAAATATAACTTGTAGGTAATATCATTTAGATTCCAGTTACCGAGCAAACGGCAAGCAACTGCGTTTCTGGCAATAGGTAACTGAACAAAACAACATACGCGAAGTAATCTGGTTAAGTGTTCTCGTCAGCGTGAAGGATTATCGCACCTTCTAATGAATATGACAGTCAAATGCACTTGATATCGATGTTTTTTCAACAGGTGGTCTGACTCATATCCAGGATTTGCTGGACGTATATATATGTCCTGGCCGGTTGGGAAGTTAACCCTGCGGAGGTGGCGGTCGAAAAAATTGTAGCTTAAGTCGCTTGTGTCCGAGAGATGCATTCATTACTAGTATGTGCTGAAATGCGATAAAAAAAATTAAATAAAAACTACAAATATAATACATGATGGTTTATTTATTTTTAATTACAATCTAGAGATTATTGAAAAAAAGAAACAAATAAAAAAACAACAACTAAACCAATACTATACTGACAATGGAGTTCGCGGTATCTCTCAGATACAATTTACTATCAAATATCACAAACCTCTACAAAACACGTGTTAAACCAAACTGATTTCAATTTTCTAGCGCATAACGTTTTCAGCGAATTTTTCCTGCAATGAATTTTCCCTGCGATAAATTTTCCTCTCGATGAATTTTCCCCTGGATTAATTTTACCGCGATGAATTGTCCGTGAACCATCTGGATAACCGAGATGTGGAAGCTTGTCCTTTGGAGAAGTGAGAAAGGTGGAGATTTTTCTGATTGATTAAAAACCTTCTTCGGTCGTCCACGCAAAATTTTTATCAAATTTATTCACTTCTTTAACTAGAAAAACTGATTTCAAAAATAAAATTTCGGATCTTCATTTGGACCCTTCGGATATTATGATTAGTTTAGATGTTGTTTCATTATTTACTAATGTTCCTTTATCTGACAGCATTGAATTCCTACAACAAGAACGTCCTTCGGAAATTGTTAAAATATTTGATTTTGTAACACATTCTGGTTATTTTTTCTTTAAAAACAAGTTGTATCAACAAATCGAAGGAACAGCAATGGGCAATCCTATTTCTCCTGCTATTGTCAATTTCTTTATGGAGCACTTTGAATAATGTATTTTTGCAACATTTCTCCTAGACCTACTCATTGATTCAGAGATGTAGATGACATTTTTGCTATCTTGAATGGCACTTCTGATGAATTGGAACAGTTTCTCTCTAAAATGCACTTCATCCAAGGATCCAATTCATCCTAGAAATAAATAAACAGTTAGCCTTTTTAGATCTTTTAATCCTTCGCCAACCAGATGGTAACCTACATTTCTCAGTCTATAGGAAGAAGACTCATAAAGGCCATTATATCCATGCTGAATCTCATCACCATCCCAGTCAAAATGCGGGCACTATTAAAACACTGGTTCATCGGGCCCACTCCTTTTGTTCTTCAGATGAACTATTACAGAAAGAATTGCAATATATTATTTCCTCTTTTTTATCTAATGGATATAAGAATCCCTTCATCAAAAGAGCTTTGAGTAGTTTTGATATATCTTTCTCTTCAAATACAGAAGAAATAAAGCGTATTCCTATCCCTTATGTGCAAGCCATTGGTGAACGCACAGCAAAAGTTTTGAAACCACTGAATATTTTTGTTGCCTTTCGGCCGTTTAGAAATATCTCCACCTTTCTCACTTCTCCAAAGGACAAGCTTCCACATTTCAGTTATCCAGGTGTCTACGATATTCCTTGCTCTTGTGGGTTATCGTATATCGGGCAAACAGGAAGATCTGCTCTCTCATCTGGTTAGAAGAACACAAGTCATATATTCAGACCCTTGAACCTGAACAGTCTGGACTTGCAGAGCGTGCCATCAACACTAGACATGGAGTTCATTAGAACAAGACAAGAGTCCTTCACAAAAGTCGGTTCCTGATGGAACGGCTTTATAAAAAAACGTGTGAAACTTTACTTCACTCTCCTAAATTAAACAGATCCAATGGTCTACTATCCCTTTGTGAGAAATAGTACTTTTTAAATCAGCTAATCTCGCCTAACTTTTTAATTGTATATGTATATATATGTGTTGAGAAATATTGACGGGGGTGTTTTGATACATTTGTATAAACAGAATTTAATGACTGAAACCGAGAATAATTGTAAGGTTTTAATGGTATAACACACTACTAGTTTCGGCTTTTGACAGCCTTCTTCAGGTGTCTTTTAAAAATAGGAAACAGCAATAAAAACATTGAAGTTTAAAAAAAACTGAGAAACACAGGAAAAAATTGCAGTACATAATTAACATGAAAAAACGTTGTAGTTACAATTAAGTTGTTCTTTCAATCGTGGCATAGTTTGGTGAATGCGTGCTTGCAGTCTTTCGTGAACGCCAGTACTCAACAACAGCATAATGGCTATCTGGGAGGGTTGTAGCTCAAATTGTTATTTAAATGTTCATGATTAAGGATGATTTCTCTGGACTCTACAATTTTTCTTTCAAACTCATCATGGCAACGAAAGATGTTTTTGGATCTATCCCAGCAGACTGAATACCCCTGGTGTTCATCATCAGGATTGTTCGAGAAACGAACATGAGTAGACAAGGCACTGGCGCGTGTTCTTTTGTAAGAGATGTCTCTCTCTCTTATGCTCCTCTGTACATATTCAATACTCTTATCTGTTTGACCAAAATAAGGTATATTACAGTCACACCATATCTTGTACATGCCAAGATATTTCAGATTATGATGATGAGGCTTCGGATGGCTTACTAGAGGAGCTGATTTTTGGAAGTGTAGTAAATGAAGTCCTGATGTTGTATTTCTTAAGAACTTTAGCTAATTTTTGGGAAACTGAACTGATGTATGGGATAGAGATATTAACCTTAATATTGATTATTTCTTCAGTGCGGTGGCTAGGAGGATCTAGAAGGAATATTTAATGGTTCTATCAGAATATCCATTTTGTCTAAAGACATCTGAGAGATAATTAATTTCTTTTTGTAGTTCATCCGGGTCATTTAGAAGAGAGCGTGCTCTATGTCCTAAGGTAGAAATAGTGCCAAGTTTTTGTGGAGGAAAACGATGGGACTGACTATGAAGATATCTATTAGTGTGTGTAGGTTTTCTATACATCGAAATTCTAAATTTTCCAGGGCAGCGGGACAGTTCTATATCCAGGAAAGGCAGGGAATTGTCATATTCAAGTTCAGCTGTGAATTTTATATTAGGATGTTGATTATTGAGATGATCAAGAAAGTCCACGAGAGAATTGTGGCGTGGCTCCAAATAATAAAAATGTCATCCACATAACGTTTCCAAAGTTTAGGTTTAAACGAGAAGGATAATACAGCTTTTCTTTCAAAATCCTCTAAATAAATGTTTGCAAGAATAGGGGATAAAGGATTGCCCATCGCTAGACCTTGGTTTTGTTTGTAGATGGTGTCTTGATATCGAAAGTAACCAAACTTAATGCAATGGGTCAATAAAGCAAACATTTTTGTTTGGATAATTTGTCTTTTAGTAATATCAGTACTTCTTCTGTGGGGACATTTGTAAATAAGAAAACAATGTCAAAACTAGCTATGATGTCATTCTCATTGATAGTTATATCCTTAATGTGTGATACAAAGTCCATGGTTGAAAATAATACCTATTCAATACTATAGGAAGATCCAACACGGTAGCTTCAAAACCGCACAAACAATTTATTGAAGACTACAACTGAACTTTCTCGCAACATTCGCCTTTTTCTACGCTCTCTTCATCCACTTATCCCACGTATTTATGGAGTTCCTAAAATCCACAAGGAAAACATCCCTCTTCATCCAATTGTGGAAGGTATCGATTCTTTGATTTACAAACTTTCTAAACATCTTGCTAAATACTCAAATGTTTTTCTGACAAGTCTTCGTCTTTCATCAACAACACCATGGACTTTGTATCACACATTAAGGATATAACTGTCAAATGAGAATGACACAATAGCTAGTTTTGACATAGTTTCCTTATTTACAAATGTCCCCATAGAAGAAGTACTGATATTTCTAAAAGGCAAATTATCCAAACAAAAATGTTTGCTTTATTGACCCATTGCATTAAGTCTGGTTACTTTCGATATCAAGACACCATCTACAAACAAAACCAAGGTCTAGCGATGGGCAATCCTTTATCCCCTATTCTTGCAAACATTTATTTAGAGGATTTTGAAGCAAAAGCTGTATTATCCTTCTCGTTTAAACCTAAACTTTGGAAACGTTATGTGGATGACATTTTTATTATTTGGAGCCACGCCACAATTCTCTCGTGGACTTTCTTGATCATCTCAATAATCAGCATCCTAATATAAAATTCACAGCTGAACTTGAATATGACAATTCCCTGCCTTTCCTGGATATAGAACTGTCCCGCTGCCCTGGAAAATTTAGAATTTCGATGTATAGAAAACCTACACACACTAATAGATATCTTCATAGTCAGTCCCATCGTTTTCCTCCACAAAAACTTGCCACTATTTCTACCTTAGGACATAGAGCACGCTCTCTTCTAAATGACCCGGATGAACTACAAAAAGAAATTAATTATCTCTCAGATGTCTTTAGACAAAATGGATATTCTGATAGAACCATTAAATATTCCTTCTAGATCCTCCTAGCCACCGCACTGAAGAAATAATCAATATTAAGGGTAATATCTCTATCCCATACATCAGTTCAGTTTCCCAAAAATTAGCTAAAGTTCTTAAGAAATACAACATCAGGACTTTATTTACTACACTTCCAAAAATCTGCTCTCTAGTAAGCCATCCGAAGCCTCATCATCATAATCTGAAATATCTTGGCGTGTACAAGATATGGTGTGACTGTAATATACCTTATTTTGGTCAAACAGATAAGAGTATTGAATTATGTATAGAGGAGCATAAGAGAGAGAGAGACATCTCTTACAAAAGAACACGCGCCAGTGCCTTGTCTACTCATGTTCGTTTCTCGAACAATCCTGATGATGAACACCAGGGGTATTCAGTCTGCTGGGATAGATCCAAAAACATCTTTCGTTGCCATGATGAGTCTAAAAGAAAAATTGTAGAGTCCAGAGAAATCATCCTTAATCATGGACATTTAAATAACAATTTGAGCTACAACCCTCCCAGATAGCCATTCTGCTGTTGTTCAGTACTGGCGTTCACGAGAGACTGCAAGCACTCACTCACCAAACAATGCCACGATTGAAAGAACAACTTAAATGTAATTACAACGTTTTTTCATGTTAATTATGTACTGCAATTTTTTCCTGTGTTTCTCAGTTTTTTTAAAACTTCAGTGTTTTTATTGCTGCTTCCTATTTTTAAAAGACACCTGAAGAAGGCTGTCAAAAGCCGAAACTAGTAGTGTGTTATGCCATTAAAACCTTACAATTATTCTCGGTTTCAGTCATTAAATTCTCTTTATGTATATATATAATTTATTTATTTATCTATTTTTAAAAATAATTAGGACATTTAATGACCTTTTTTAGTTATCTTACATTAGCTACTCAGGCGGCGCCTTTTGGAATTGTCAGTTATTGTTTAATTAGCTTTTTACGAGTACTGAAGATGCCTGTGATACTCAGGCGAAAGTTCTGTTAATAAATAAAATAATATTTTACGTGAGTTAATTCCTTTATTATAATTTTAATTAACTTGGAGGGATGATACAGGGAAAGATGGAAAGTCTCATTGACTGTTATCGTTGAGAAATAGCAATATCTTCGGGATACAAGAGTATACAGGGGTTTTGAAATAGGAAGTCGTCGTCAATTAATTTTAAGCGGGATAAAAAAAGAAAAGCATGTAAGAATGTTTTTAAAAAAGAACCAAACTGAAGTAACTTTTATAGGACTTATTCAACCAGAATTCTCTCTCTCTCTCTCTCTCTCTCTCTCTCTCTCTCTCTCGGAAAAAGAGAGAGAGCCGTAGTGAAGTTGGCTGCAATGATAGAAAAATTAGAACTCCAAGACGCACTCGGAAGTCGAATACAGAGAAAAGTATAAGAAACCAAAGCAGTATGTAAAAGTTGTTAATGAAAAGTCATGAGAAGACAGTGGAAAAAATTAGAGGATGAGAAAACTGGCGAAATGTTTCTGAAACTATTGAAAAGCTTAGAAATGAATAAAGGAATTTTCATGTCTCGATAAATGAGACATGAAAACTAAAACTAAACATATTCTGGATATCCTGAGTTAATTAGTTTGAAAGACAGATCAACGAAACAAGAAGTGATAGAAGAGTGGCCCTAAACAATCAAGTGGAATAAGGGCCGGATTTAAGATTGCTGAGATCCTAACATAAACTTAATGGACTCCTTCCCCTTCCTCTTTAGTGAGTACATTTTTATGTTTAGATTCCTTTCATACTTATCAAAACGGTGCGTATAAAATGCTACATACATAGTAGAATACATACGTTCTGATTAATTATTAAAAAAACATATTTTTGAAATTAGTAATAATAATAATAATAAAACAAAACACATTATTTTCATTCATGTTTGTTAAAACAATAAAACAAACAAAAAGTTTTTTTTTGCTTGTCACAGATAAATAAAATTAAGAAATAATTTTATTAACAAGAAAAAAATCATTGATTCAAATTATTTACAATATTTGTTTCCTTGATTGCATTATTGCGAATTCTGTAACTCATCGATATTCAAATGATAAGCTTCTCAGCTTGTCGCTTTCCGTTTATCAGATGCTCAAGGAAAAGAGTTTTATCTTAAACATTGTTGTAAGACATTCGTTTTCCACCCTCTTAAGCCTTCTAAATGATCTCTCTCCAGAGCAATTAGTTATCATTAAGGTAAGAAAAATTCGAAATACACTAACAGTAAGCAGATAAAAACATTTTATATATTCTATAAGTTCATATATCTACTGTGTCATCTGAAGAATTATTTACTGGAATTTTTACGTTTTCTCTGAGCTCTTCGAATGTCTGGTAAAAATTAAATAGAAATAAAAATTGTTGAGAAATATTCTTAAATTCTTCAGCTCTTGTTTTAAATGGCTTTTTAAAGAATCCATAATAGGAATGAAAGATTTTATCTTAAATTTATCTCTTGCAAAAAAGAAGGCCAATCTCTGATGCATTAACTTCATTAATCCGTACTTTCGAGATTTTCTTCTTCCTTTTGCATTCTTATAATCTCCATCAACTGATAATTTTCCTTCTGCATTTCCTTCAAATGGATCGAAATTGTTTTCGGTTTCTTTTATTTTTTGAAATCTGATAAACATGCATACAATTTTAAGCATGTATTGAATGATGTTTGAGAGTCTTGTAATATTTTGCTGGTTTTGTGAAACAAGTTTTTCAATTTCTTCGTGTATAATAAGAGGTTTCTCTTTTGGTTTCGCCATTTTCGTATTCATCATTCTGAAATTTAATTTAAAGCATCTATATAATTGAATCATAATTGCTCTTGTAACTTTAACGTGTGCCTCCAATCTACTGTCAGAAAGACGTTTCGAATTTCAGATTTGGATCCCAAGCACGATTTTTTTTTTGTCAAAGCAGAGAAAAAAATGAAAGGTTTGTTGCGTAATCAACAAACAAAACACAAACTAAAAAAGTACCAGCTTCTTTTAAATATTCAAAAATAGAATTTTACGTTTTAGCAATTAAATCAATAATTTCGTCACGTGCTGAATTCCACACCCAACGATTAATGCGATCAGCAAGAAAATGGTCAAACTGAGCAATTAGTTCTAATAATCCAAGGAAATTTCCATTTCGAAGTGAATTAAATTTCTTGTCATGGCCTCGAAATGGCATCCTTCCAAAGTACTCGAGATAAAAATGCAACAGTAAGTTGAAGTACCTGTCGCCAATGTTCTTGTTTGTTTTTTTAAATCTAATTTTGAATTTAAAATGAATCCACTTTCCTTGGTAATTATGTGAGAATAGTTTCTTCTAATTAAAACAGGATTTCACCATTCCTTAAAGCCATTATTGGCTAAAGTGATTTTGAGTTTGAAAAAAAAAAGCTTGCATACATAAAGACACATCAAGTTGATGGAGAATACAATCTCGTATACCAGTCACTTTTGGCAGTACTTTTTGTCATTAATTTTCGTGGAGTGAAAGAGTCCTTAAGAGCAATACCTCACTTTTTCAACCCAAAACGAGACGTCATCTTTAGTTAAAGTACTCCATCGAACCACGTCATTACATTTTGTATGAATATTTTGTTGATTCTTTGCTGTATACTAGTATTAAATCTAAGGATCAGATATAGTTGCCTTAGGAATATCTATGGGAAAAGATTCTGTTTAGAGTTTGCAATATCAGTAGATGTAATTGCGCTAGAAATATCTGTAAGAATACTTGATTCGTCAGGTTTTAAACTACGCGTCAACTTTGGTTAAACTAGATAAATGAGCCAGCAATGACTTCTTATTACTTTTTCTTCTTACACCCGCTTGTAAAACGTGTCTTTATTTTTAATCATAAGCAAAAATGTATTTCAGATTTTAAAAAAAATGCGAAAGCAAAAATTTTGAAATTTTAATGATAAAATTATCCACTACTACTTTTTACAACATCGCCAAATACATTTATGCCACTTAATTGTTGATTCAAATTATTAAATGGTTTACTTTATTATTCTTCGAGACAGATTATTTTTTATCTGTAAATTATGTTACATAAAATATGTTTCTAATTCACTTCACCATAAGCACTGATCCCCAATTTTGTCCCACCTTCCCGTTTAGGGAAAGCGGAACAAAATTGGATGGACGGGTCAAATTGAGTACCCTTGTTTCATGATTGATAATGAAATCGAGTAGCTAAAAACGACGGAATTTGCAATAAACAAAAGATTACTACTTTGTTAGCTAATTTTAGCTGCCCTGCCTTCCCCTAAAAGTAAACAACAATATCCGTTTGGGGACATACCGTTTGTAATTTGATTCTAAGAATCAGCGTCCAAGAATAAAACTTATCATTGATGGTAACTTATGATTCCGCCAACAGAAGCTCCTTGTAAAACAACCAAAAGTATATTGCGATAAACTGTTATTTTACAATAAGTAAAAGAAGAAGTAACCAAAAAGTGGCTGTAGCAAAAATAATATTTTTTTCTTTTCTGTACTGATGTTCATTATAAATTATTTACTTAAGTATAAAGAGCTAATAAGCTTCATTTCGGCAATGAAAACATTACTTAAATTAAGGGGATATTAAATCCCACATAGTTTTAAAACCGAATAAGAAACTCAAAGATCGGAATCAGAGAGCCTATTTTTATTATCGTTTTCTATACTGAGGCGGAGGCCCTCTTGTAATGTGCGGTCTTAAGCTGTAGCTGTCTAGCTTATGCGTAAATTCGGCCTTGAGAGAAATTCAATCAGAAGTAGGTATCTATCCTTGAGTTAGGAAAAAACCATCAAAAACCTGAAATGCGGAAAGGCAGCTGAGGCAGACCAGAAATGCTCAAATATGGAAGTATGAACGTTTTACACTGCGTGATTCAGAAGGCCTGGTCAGAGGATCGAATTCCAAATGACTAAAGTAGAGCTCTCGTAGTACCCAATAAAAACTGAAAATAAAACTGAGTGCGAGAATTACAGAGGAATTTCTCTACTAATTTTCTCATTTACACTTACGCAAGTGTAAGTGATAAAAGACTAAGAAAAAATTGTGGAAGAAAAGCTTCGAGAAGAACATGGCTGGGTTCAGGCAAAATAGAGGTTATTATGATCAGATTTTCACTTTAAGGCAAACAGTTGAGATATCACGGGAACGTAACAAGGTTCTGTATTTAATTTTATAAATCTGGAAGAAGAAATATGACAAGGCGATAAGAGAAAAGCTGTTCAAAACACACTATAACCTTGTGGTGTAAACGGAACATTATATCGAACAATATGCAGTCTACATTTGAGTTGTAAGTCAACAGTTAGAATTAATCTTGATATCAAACTTTGAGATTTAATCTCAGCGCTTTACTTTATGTAGGTGATGTTATACGTCTAAATAAATCCAGTACAAGTCTGCAGGATTCCCTGGCAAAAACTGTTGTGATAAATTTGATAGGAAAATTAGAAATAGGAAAAAGTTAAGAAAATAAAAATAAGCAGGAATACTGAAAACATATCTGCATCCTGAATGGAAAACCCATGTAACAAGGAAAGCATTTCGACAATTTTTAGTGAAGATGGTAAATTAAATCTGGAAAGAGACGACAAATAAGCAAAGATGGCATGATAAGAAATCAACCGAATAAATTTATATGGAATAAGAGAGAAGTGTTCAAACCAATTTTAACTGGAAATGATTTGAAAACTGACTTAGATATAAAGTACTTAATCAAGGACTGGAGATCACAGATTTGAGAGTTCTAAGAAAAATCAATGGAGTGAACAGATGGCATCAATCGCAGAAATAAAGATAATAGGAAGGAAATTGACATTGGTAGCATTCAAAAATGTGTGATCAGAACTAATCTAAGGTGGTATGATCACTTAAACAGAAACGGGAGATGAAAAGTTAGCAAAATAGGTGTTTGGAAAAAACCCAGAGGAAGAGAAAAATCTAGGTGGACTGGTGCAGTCAGAAATGCCCCAGAAGACATATCTGACAATACTAGCGTGTTGACGCATGATCGACTAATCTGTAAATAAGTACTTATGTTCTATTTAAAAACGGATCCTATATTAACAAGGCGTAAAATAACCACAGATATCGTATAATAATGAGAAAATAGCAGAAAAATGTACAATATAATTAAAAAACAAAAAAAAAACGGTTTATGAATACACTACCAAAAACCTTTCTTGTTAAGATGGTTTGTGCTGCCATCTGGTGTTGAAATTGACATTTTTGAAAATGTAAATGGTAATTTAATTTAATATAATTTAAGTTGATTTACGAAATACATTAAATGCATATTTAAATTCATAAATGATTTTCCTAGATATTATTATTGAACTGACAACAATTACACTAGTATTCTATGAAAGTAAAAATTCATTTAGAAAATAAAGTTGAAGGCACTGAATCGTCTGTGGTTTTTTCATTCTTTAAATTACTTAATATAATCCCGCATAAGTTAATATAAATTATAACAATACACTGACTAACGTAAATAGAACGGCTGTACCGAAATAGCCATTTCACATCAGTCGACGATATCTATATATTTCCCGGAGTCATATTGTAAAACATATTAATGTCGTTTCTACGTGATAATTATATTAATATTATTCCCAACTGAGAAATTCCCCAAGAAATTGCTTACTGCGACTATTAAATGGAAACCAAAACAAAAAACGAATGAAAATAAATCGTGTTAGTTTTATTTATGGCGTGAACTAACAATGACCCCAGTCAACGAACACTTATCCGGTAGCGATTAAATTAAGTAAATAAATGCAAATACTATATAAGGAAACGTTTAAAAATAACAACTGGTGTTTCTTCCTTCTTCTCCTTATTACAGAGTTATTAATCTTTCTGGTATTAAACAGACATCCAAAACATTTATGGAAGACCACTGACTGGGCTCGGTCTTTTCAATTTATAGAAATAGCGGCTTTGGGGAAAAAACGCTTTTTAAGAATCGATTAAACATTTCGTTTTCATTGCCTTCGCAAAAACTTTTGATTAATTCTGCAACGTTATGATAATTCATGTTTAATAAGACATGTCACCAAATAATGGGAATAGGAACACAAAAATGTTAAGGCCGTGGTCTTCGATAATTTTAATATGCCGTTTCATGCATATGAACAACATATATTCACATAATATTAAGACAATTTTTAGTTTCCATTCCAAATATTTCACCTTATCAGTTCTAACATTCGTTGTAAGATGTCGCCACTTTATACACGTTACGAACATAAGTTAGATACATACACATGTTGTATTGCATGCAACTTTTCTGTTGCAGCTAGGATCAGATAAGAAGGATATCCAAGTATCTAGTGCACAGTATATAGAAGGAGGGCATACGTACCAACGTCATAAATTTCAAAAGAAATCTCCGGAAAATAAACTTAAAAACATAATTTTCCACGCATTATGTTAAAATTAAAAACTATGTTTTCTCTGTTTTTATCTTTCTTTCATCATTTTAGTTCAGTTCCAATGTCCATTTAACGCCCCCCTCGCACACACACACACACACACCTCTCGGGTGTTTTGTGTGGGGATTTATCCGTCCATGGTTGGACGAGTCTGCCTGATAGCTAATAATGTCTTTTTCTTTCTTTTTTTTTTTTTTTTACTTTATTTTTATTTTGCTTTACTATTTCATTTTATGTTATTTTTTTAGCTTCTATAAAAAAAAAAAAACTCTGACTTCCTATAAACTTAGTAACTGATAACTTTACTGGAAACTAGTTGCAGAAACACGAAAAATCCCCTAAATAACACGACACTGCTATGAATCTGTAGCATCAAGCGTACGAATAAAAGAAAAATGGAACTGGTTCGTAAGCAAAGTGAACAAACCTTTATCGCATCTCGGTTATCTCTTAGGCGTTTTCGGTCATGAATTTGTAATACGGATAAATTGCCCTCAATAAATTACGTTAAGAAACTGTTAAACGTGTACGGAAATGACTACGGACAATCATAACAAATGTTTTCTCATATCATTTTTTATGAAAGCAAACGCCGTTCGTTATTGCGTCACTTCAACCTACGTGAGTTGTGGAGCCAATTCTAAATAAGTAACTCCAGTAAGCATCATTTACTCCCAGAAGGAATAGGCAGAATTTTATAAGCCATAAACTGACTTTTGAAAATCTATGTAGCTGGTTTCCGAACATCGGGGCGTGAATATGGAGGCAACTTTTGCCGTCTTCTATTCTTAAACTCTAACTGGAATATTATTGTCTGAAATAGGTTTACTACTACGATCGAGTTTTCTGAGTTTCGAGTTTAAAAACCTAAGTTTACAGGAGAAAAAAACTTCCTACTTATCGCTACCAAAGATCAACTAAATTCAGAACTAGCTGAAGAAAGCCATAGAAACTAATGACTTAAAAAAAAAAAAACATCTACCCAACGCAAAATTATTAATGATACCATTTCGAACCATTTTACAAAATGTAGCGATTCTTATTGAAACTGAAATTACTTCCAATAGGCAGTTCTAGTGCACATCTTAAATCTCACATCCAGCTAAAGCGAAGCTATTGTGATATATACTTTTGATACATTGCGCCATTTGAGCCCTTGCACATGGTCCACTTAAACCAAAAACTGGAATCACTTAATATATTTTTGAAAGGATATCAATCCAAATTTCAATAAAATCCATTTACTCAGACTTCTGTAATAATTAACTTGAGTTCTAGAGAAAGGGCAAAACGAATCTAATAGGTGTTTTTTTGTTTGTTTTTCTTTGTAATCCATAGGCTTTTGAAAGTTTTGTTCAACCTCTGTAGCACATCAGTACCATGGACAGATCTTCGAATAAGAGGGAAGCTTGTTCCAAAACACACTCTCCCTTTTCTGTTAATTTTTCCTCACTTTTCCTCCCAGTATTCTAATTATTCCAAATTAATTTCCTTCCTGCACATTATTATTTTTTATCATATATTTCCAGTATTTATTTATTTTTCATTTTTTGTATTTATTTATTTTTGTAAATAAAAACCATAAAAATTAGCTATCAGATATTAACATATATGGTGCATCCCTCATATGATATGTTCAAAAAAAGTTGAACCATTATGAATCTAAAGTTAACTCTTCATATTCTAAGTCAGGACTGTCCAAAACGCTGCCCGCGGTACGATTTTGTGCGGCCCGCCTGTGGGTTTTGATTTTCATGAGCGGAAAAATAAAATAAAATTTGAATCGAATGCGTATTAGATATTTTAATTCTATCGCTAATCGATAATGTCGATTGATAATTTTATTTGGTGTTTTTACATCACTATATACCCATGTGTTTTTCAAATATTAGAAGTGTCAAAGAAGCGTTCTTACACTGTTTTGTTCCAACGCGCATACTCCGGGCACTCACGGGGAACGTGAGCGTACGATTAGTGCGCAATTAGTGTTGTCCGTTTGATCAGCTTTCGAGGTTGTTCGCTGCTACTCACTAAATTACTAGATAAGCATTATGATGCAGCCTTCGGATATTTTTTTTTTTCTAATGCGGCCCTCGGATTACCTAAGATTGGATAGTCCTGTTCTAAGTCATAAATGCTCTGCATAATCAATAGTAATGTTATATTTTAGCTTTTTTTTAGTTGTTTTTTACTTTGTATAAATAACTTGTTTACTTCCTAAAACATATTGATATAGTAGGAAATCTAGCTGTAAGTGCAAGTTAAAAATAAGTGAAAATCTTTTGTCATAGTTGGGTATTTTTTTTTAGCAAAGCCATCTATGAAATTGTTAAAACCCGAAGTGCATCAAGAATCATCTCAGTTGGATGACAATTGTTGCCATTTGCGTTAAACGAGAAATTTTTCACTTTCTGAAAAATACCGATCGAGGAATCTTGTTCAATAGGACTTAATGAAGGGAAGTACACTGAATGAGTAGTTGATGTTTACTATCCATGAAAAGATGTTTAAAAAGGAATAGAAATATATTAAGAGAGAGCGGAGGAACTATGGATCTAATTTAACTCAGCATGAAACTTAGGGAAAGATTACGCTCAAGTCTGATTCTTTGTTTCTTAAATTCATATTTTTGCATGCTCTTTGGAGGTGAAAGTTCCTTGCGCTAAACAGGCAGACCATATGGAAGAATACACATTCAATTAACAGCCATAACACATTGGTCTCGTAGCCTTCTCTGCTTTAACCCTAATTCCAAACAACTGATACATGGTTTATGATGCGAATACTTTAAATTATGTTCGGAAGATTGTGTTGTAAGCAATTATTAGTTTATTAGTATTATTAATAACAAACGTACTAGAAACTTGCTCCTTGAAAAGTATGTGTCTAAAGGAGGAAGAATTCTCACTTACCAGTTTGCAAACTAGTAATTAGAATAAAAGAACGGTTCTCTCTCTCTGTGTGTGTGTGTGTCCTTTCAGTCTTTATTTTATTTATTTATTTATTTTTCGTAATCAAGTCTACAATCATGTTGTCCTTTACTTCAGCCTCCATTTCCGTGTTCGAGTAATGGTACCGTGAAGATGTTAACCTCTTTCATGTTGATGACCTGCTGAAGTTGTTGTCCTTCAGATATTCTTCTTCTATTCTTCTAAAAGAAAAATAGTGAAAGTAACAGTACAGAGAGAGAGAGAGAGAGAGAGAGAGAGAGAGAGAATGAAAGTAGATAACTGTGGTAAATCAGAATTCCAAAGACGTATTTCATTCAAAACGTAAGAAAGAAAATGTGCAAAAGAAACGGAATATTGTGCTGGTATAAGAAACATCATTAGCTCTTTAAAACGCTTTAAGAATAATTATCCGTTGAATTCTTTTCTAGAATAATTCTATCATTCTCCTTTATGGATTCTTTGGAGT
The DNA here is from genome assembly GCF_054136105.1 of Typopeltis vanoorti. Classification (NCBI taxonomy): domain Eukaryota; kingdom Metazoa; phylum Arthropoda; class Arachnida; order Uropygi; family Thelyphonidae; genus Typopeltis; species Typopeltis vanoorti. The sequence continues at coordinate 40,950,675 of NC_143572.1, read as the reverse complement.
TACTTATTACCAATATCTTAATATCTCTATAAGATGTCCATTGAGGTTTTTTTCTTTTCTTTTTTCTTTCCTCAAAAATGGCAACTTCTTGATAATTTCTTTTCCACTTATTTCCTAAACATAACACAACTTAGGATGATAACTCTGTGATTATTCTAAAATTATACGTTCGTGGTAACTCCTAATTGCATTCCAAGTGAATTAAATAAAATTCTTATTGTATAATGGAGCGCGCTGTGGAGTTAATAGCTACTCTTTTCACATTAATCCAATCTACAGCTTTTAGATTGTCTCAAATTAACTTCTTTCTTCACAATAGAAGAATGAAGAATAAATCCGAACTTTTTATCTTCAGTATAGTTTTCAAATAGGATTTACTGTTTATAAAAAATATAAGAGGGTCATTCTTTGCCTTCTTGATTTATATCACCACAAATTAGCCCACAGTTCTCTAGTTCTTAAGCATGCAGGACTACAGCCAAAGAGGTTGGCTACAATAAGGATTCTATTAAATTCATTTGAAATGATAACATTTTTGAAGGTGAAATTTCCAAACAGAGTATATTATTATTTTTATCCCTGCAAAATATCATTTTTTTTAAATTCAATTTTAAACGAAAAACACTGGTTGTCATATAGAATTTTAGGAAAAAAATACTTATAATGCTTTTAACGAATCTACTTTTTTTTTCTCTTTCGAAATTAGCAGTTATTATTATATTGTATTACACTGGCATCTTCATGCAGTCCAAAGACTCATAGCTGGAGGCTCGTACTAGCAATTATTCACACGTCTGTCATACTTCTCGTTAAACTCATTCACTGATCTTGCGCTCACGACTGACTCTAGCAATCCATTCCACCAATCCTGATGAATATAAACTCCATAGAAAAGGGGGAAAGTAATAAACAAATAAATAGCTTCTGTTTGTATTTCTTGGACCCTGACTCACTTATCCTTTTCATATTCTTTTTTAAATTCCAGGAAAACACATAGCACTGATTTGGCTAGAACATTCTGTTTTTACTTTCAAAAAAATCTAGGGTACCGAGTAATGTCATACCAGTATAACAGTAGGGCAGTAGTTTTCAAGATATCGGCGTATTCCCTATAGCATTAACAACACTCCGCGTTTAGAAGGGAAAAAAATTGTCTGAAGAACAAGGCGTCATCTCATTAAATATTTTTATTACTAAGTTAGAAATTTAAAAGTTGTAATTTTTAAAATAAATATCTCTCTGTGCAATTTTACTTTGAGTTTGTTTATTTGTCTGTCATCTGGTGAAAATTTTTGCTGCCACCAACTCTTCCAGATGTCTTTAGAGGGACGTGGCGTTGTAGTTTGTTTGCAATGGAATAAACGTCAAACTTTTCTGCCTTGTGCGTGCAGAACATGCAGAACATGTAGAGAAAATATAACAAACAATAAAAAAAAAAATTAAGCAAAACTATTGCGAATTTCAAATGGTACCACCTCCCCAATGAAAATATGCAAAACAGTCACAAAAAACATAAAACATAAAAAAAATAAATAAAAAACATTGAAAATATATTTTACTAACATCTACGGCTTGAATGGTGACTTTAGTGGAGTCCATTATGATCTCGTGTCGAAAAGAACCTTCCCACTTCCTCTTTCATGAAAAACTCAAATATCAGCTTCCTCATCAAACAATTACCTCATCTCAATTATATCCATAATTATTCTTTCCTGTTTTCCATTCACATGTCAGAATTTGATAGAGATTCTTTTATCTGCTATCTTGATTATCACATTCTAAATATGCTAGCTTCCCTAGATGAAAAAACTTTCACCTCTTTTTTTTTTTTTTTTCTAATCTAAACGACCTTCTGCAGAACAACTTCCTCATTAAAGGTTATTCTCCTTGGACACTTTAATATACAGTACTTGTCTACTATCATGCCAAGACTATTTATAAATCTCACACAAATAGTACAAGCGTCGACTAGAATTCCTGATGATCCTATCTACTATATCCACATCATTGGCCTTTTCCCCCCTTTCCTTAATACTGGCATAAATATCTTCATATCTCATTCTATCTTGAATTCACGTCAATTATCCAAGATTGGCTTCTCCTGCAGTTGCACTAACGAGATCCACGGTAAAAAAAGAAACTCATCAGAATTCCTGAAAATCGTCCTATTTCATTTTTTGTGCAAATACTGAAGGTCCAAAATACTTAGAAAAGGATTAGAAACCAATAAAAATCAATTTTAAAAAAGCGAAATGTCAAATCTTACAAAATAAATTCCAACTGGTAGTCGTATTTTCCTGTACTTTGATAAAGCCGTTTGTCATTTTTTATCAATGCTTTATCTCCTCCACATCCTGGTTAGTTTGTCTCCAGTATCATAAAAGACAAAACATATTCTGGGATCAAACTTCTCCAAATCCTACGCGCAGACAACCAAGGAAAGTCTCTTCCTCCTACTCTACCAAATTTTCCACAATGAATACCTTTTATAATCTTCCTCCAACGAGATAGCTAAATAGTCTGTTTACACATTTTTGTTTTATTTATCACTCTAGAAATTAGATCATATTCAACACTCCCCTCCAACACGCCCAAAACAAAGTCACAAAAAAAATCAATGCAATCCGCAACTGGTTTTTTGATCCAATTCTGATCCTCACAAAAGATAACGTAGAAATTTATTAATAGTCAATTCCTATTATGCTCGGAAACTTCTTGCCTCATCAGTGCTTAATTATGTATTTTATTTCACAGCCTTCGATCTTCTACTTTGTATCAATTATCTCTGAACAATTTGAAAGAATTGGAGAAATCCAAGTTTACTACTCTTTTTCCAAGACTTTTGAATTAGCAACACCACCATACCGAGTTCTTTATGCATTTTGTAGTCGGATATATATATTTTCCCACAGACCTCAAATGTGATGGCATTTTATATCCACGCTTCTTTACCAGTGATAGCATATCACAAGGTTTTGCTCTTTTAGCAGATCTCTTTTGCACATCAAAAACAAAGCTTCGTGGATAATAATAGTGTGCCAATTCCCGCAACAAACCAATGCTAATTGTCATGCATTTCTCCAGTGAATGGATGATAATCTAGTTAGTTTTAATCCATCTAAAATCCATGTACTATTTCATTCAAATGAATCCTCAACATTACCTGATTTCATCAGTGATTCCATTTAGGTCCCTAATCAAGAGGCGATCCTCCCTCCTCTAGGTATCAGTATCTATATACCTTTTCAAAAAAACAATAACAACAACAACAACAAAAAACATACACTAGTGTCCAAAAGCTAAAGACGAAGTATATTTTTACATGTATATGAAAAACGTTTCCTGACTACAGCCAAATGGCGATATAAATTTATTTGCCACCATACGGATAAATTATATCACACAAAAATGTGTTATAAATGTCGTACAAATTAAATTGCAAAACATTTTTGTCAAAAGTTACAAATTTCCTAAGAACATAGCTAAGGTGAATTGATGTACAGTGTTTACAGAAAACTATGCGCAAAGATATTTCAGTATGGAATATGTCTACCCTGCACCGCGGTGCAGCTCGAACAACGTCGTATCATATTAGCACTAAGTGATTCATGAGGTCTTGAGGCAAACTGACACACTCCTCCTTCAGAGCAAGGATAAGGCCTTATTTGTTTTCTGGAGGGGAATTTCGAGCAGAAATTCAATTCCCCTTTTGTCCCCTATTGTCTCCCAAACGTGTTCTATGGAGTAGAGATCTGGGCAGCGCGTGCTGGCCACTCTATTTGATTAATATCCTCGGTCTCCAGAAGTATCTCCACTGCGCGTATACGATGTGGTGTGATGTGGCATTCTCATGCATAAAAATGAATTATTTGCCTACAACACCACGGAACAATCATACATGACTGAAGAACTTCTTTGCAATATCCTTCACTAATTAGTCCTTTTTCTTCCAGCACTTGTAGCACAGTGCGTCCATTAAGATAATGCCTCCCGACATGATGACCCCAGCACCGCCGTATCTATCCCTTTCAAGAACATTCTCGCGATGGTAAGCAGCACCACTTTCACGTCAGATCAAGTGTCGTGTAGAATCGGAGGAAAGACGACTCTCATCTGTAAAGAGTACATTATCCCACTGGTGTCTTGTCCAATTTTTATGGATACATCACTGAAAATGTGCTCTACGATAGGCTGTGGGTAAAAGGCGTGTAGGCCTACTTGTTCCAGTGCCACAGTTTGTCTAGATACCCGCGTATCTGTGCTTGAATGGAGCCGACTTGCTAGATGACCTACCGTGGTGCGTCGAATATATTTTGCTGTTATAACCAAACATCTGTCTTCATGCTCCGTGGTAAACGGAGGACGACCTCTTAGCAAACATCTAGACACACTCCATTGGTGTGAAGGTTGCCCAGAGTCTAGATACAACGCTATATGCGATTACAAAATCTTGGGCAATAATTCTGCGGCCTTCTTCAAGTTTTTCAATAATTCTTTCCAGAATGAAATCATCTAGATGATGTCTTTGAGGCATTACAAGACATCTAAGTTTGCAATTTTATTCCTTCACGAAAAGAGCTTCAGATACATTTCGCTTAGCGCATCCTTTTGGCTTTTATCCTGTTGAGTGCTACCACGTGAGCCCTTTGAGCGCTATTTAAATATGCACCCTCTTTCTATTTGAAATCGTCAGTTGTACAAATGGCCACAAGCTGATTCGCCTGAATTTCGGTTGTAATCTTCAGAAATAGCGTTTATCCTTAGCTTTTGGTCACTAGTGTATAACATCTTTAGCTACCTTAGCATTACCAAAAAAAGTCTTCCTCTTCATCTCCAGATGGTGCTTCTCCCTGATTAACGCTTATACTGTACAAATTCCAGATCTACTAAACAATGGAATGTTGCTCCAATGTTTGGAGCAACATTCCATTTTTGGGAACCACAAAAATGGAATGTTCCAAAAACGTCTTTGCCCCGAAAGCCACTTAATAATCCTCGTTTTCCCGCTAAATAACTCCTGTTACATTTACTCCAATCCGTTTTGCTGAGAATCATTACCAATTTGTAGCCCTGCTTCCAACCCACAAGTGCTGTTCTTTCATCTCTACAATTTCCACCTTGTGGAACTGACTACCAACATCTGTGTTTCTCAACAACTACGAACCAAAAACATTCGAAAATTAGAAATAAAATAACCATAAAAGCATCACGCTTCCCCTATCTGTTTAACTCTAATCTACCCACCGTACGAATGCAATATAGGTATTCAACATTCAGTATATACATTAATAAAAATCTCAAATATTAAATTGTATTAAAATGCGTTTTGCCAGAATGGCTATGACAAATGATGCTAATCGATGCTAGCGTATTTTATTAAACGGATCAGAAAAGCTGAATAAGAAGAACGATAAGCAAAAGTAATCAGTCATAATTGCCACTAGAACAAACCTGTTAAGAGAGCCAAGGACTTGTCTCTACTTACCGTAGGGTTCTACTCAGACAATGTGGAAGACATAAACTACGAATTAGTAAACAAGTGTTAGAGTTGCTCACCTCCAGAGAGGATTTATGAAGCACAAGAGCTAAATAAACAGAGTGGTACATTCGACATGCTTTCCATTAAACTGAGGATTTCCTTAGGAAAGTCTCTCTAAAAGGCTACATCTTAGTGATTAAATTATCAAGAAGAATAACAAAACAGAGTGGAAATTTGAAATATAGATTGCTTAAGAAGACTAAACGACCTTCAGCTTGAGTTGTAGGTGATTCTATTATTCGCTTTTTATTGAAGTTTTTGATAAGCTGTCCATTGATCCGACGGATTTGCATGTGGGTGGAAGTTTAAGTACTGTCAAGGGGGGATTGTGTAGAGTAGAGTTTGCTCCCGCGATGAGCTCTTAGACACCTTGGAAGTGCCATGTAATAATAATAATAATAATAATAATAATAATAATAATAATAATAATAATAATAATAATAATAATAACGTATATAACTAGGCCTTTAGTATTTCGTGATATACTTCGAGTATAAGCAAATCAGCCAGAATAACTCAAATATTCTGAAAATCAGTCATGATATTCGTATAAATTAAACAAAGAGAAATATAAATTACATCAAACCATTATACATCTTTGAGTTAAAAGTGTAATCTGGTGAAACATAAACAGGGAATTAAAGATGTAAAATACAATAATAGGTAAACAGGGTTATTTCTAAGTGACCTAATGCTTCTGTTCATTTTGAATCCTTAAGTTTGGTTTCACTTCCTTTTCTCTATTTTTCTTTTTACTATCATCCAATTTATATTTTGTTTTAAACTTCATTCCTTTTTGTTTAGTAAAGTACCTGGAAAATGAATTCGACTTTCTAAAGATAACTTGTTTCTTCCCCCATTTTATTTAGAAGTTACGGGAAATGTTCTCTTACCTAAGGGGTATTTTAGGCGAAATAATAAGTGTTTATCAGTACTACTTACGAATACCATTTCATTAAGTGGTTTTGAGTAGCCGTATGCCTTTGCTATTCACATGAGTGGTCATGCATCTTTGGGGGAAAAACAAAACCACGTGAAAATGTCGATAAGTGGGATGTTGTTTACTGTTTGAAAATGATTGTTCTCTATATAACACGGAAGTCGTTCCGATATACTGCTGCACAACAAGAAGACAAACAAACAAACAACAAAAAAAAAACATTTGATTACTGTAAGTAGTAAGAACTGTACTCAAAAAAAGGAATGACTTATTTTCCTAAAATAAGCAATACCGACCAGTGCCAACGCATTGTAGGATTAGTTCCATCCCACAGAATCAAACATAACCATTCCTTTTAATTTATGGGCTGTGCACATTCATAATAAAAAAGGCTACCCGAACAAAAATTTACATGCGCTAGAATTATCAATGATGGTTTAACATGTAAAAATTAGGATTTACTGACTGATAGTTCGCGTTTTATTTTTGAGAGTAAGTGTATTTGCTAAGAAAAGGATAAGCTACATTAAAAAAGGAGACAGATGCACGTCATGAGTCACGTGCATGTGTCTTCTTTTGAAGCAACTGTTGCAAATGTAACTATTAAGGTTATATAACATTCGCGGATACTCAATGCCTCACTCTAGTGAGTACAGGAGGCGAACCCGAGGTACTAGATACTGGACCATGCCCTATTTCATGTAATATACATCTGTTATATTATTTCTAGACTGGTCCCTGTTCGTTTTTCTTCTTTCTTTCTTTCTTTCTTTCTTTCTTTCCTTCTTGTTTCTTCCCCCAATGTTATTTAGAGTATCGAGGACTAGGGGTAAATCTTGCAGCAGGAGTCTACCTTTTCTCCCTTACCTATTAAGCTGAAAGAAACACAGAAGATGGCAATCGTAAACCGCTTCTGTATATATTTTGCTACGAAAATCTTATGAACATCTTAAGTTATTGTGATATAGTGTCGGAAGATGGGAAATCCAAGTCGGGGCATCGAAATGGCTACTGGGGAAGAGCAGAGAACTTCCAATGAAGTTTTTGAATGATGAAGCTGGATCAAAGCTTTCTGGAAGTTTAACTTCTGATAGAATTAATGTCAAAAGAAGATACCTCCGCTTTATTGATTTACATAAAATAGGAACATGGAATGTATGAAGCATGCATCAAGAAAAACTGGAACTGCTAAAGAAAGTAATGAAAACTCGAGTTAAGATTTTAGGAATCAGTGAATTGAGATGGATAGAATAACTTTTTCATGACTTTTTCATTACTCATATCGAAACCAAAGAATGAAATATCATTCATAGTTAGAAGAGAATACAGAAAATACGTTTTGTGTTACAACCCAGTGTCCGACAATATAATTCTAATCAGAACAATGGCATGTTCAGTGAATATTACATCCATACAGGTGTATGCACCCACTATAGATTCAAGTGAAGACGAGGTCGAAGAATTTTATAGTAGATTGCAACAGGTAGTACACAGTATTGATGAAACCGATTTTATATTGATATTAGGTGATTGGAATACCTGTTGCAATCTAAAGTAGGAGAAAAAGAAGAACGAGATATCACTGGAAAATGAGGTTTAGGACTGAGGAATGAAGCAGGAGAAAGGATGTTGGAGTTTTGTGTCGAGAACAGTTGCTTTATTGCAAACACCTTCTTTTATGTTGTTTTCCATAACATGAAAGAATATTGTACACATAGACTTCACCTAATGGTGAATACTTTAACCACATAGATTTTATTGTTGCTAGCGGAAGGTGGAGAAATGCTATCCAAGCAACAAAAGCACTACCTGGTGCAGACCATGGGACGGATCATGAATTATTGTTAGTTGAAGTTAAATTGAAATTAAGGGCTAGGAAAAAAACAAAAGGACAGTATCAAATTTGATTTAAATCCTATAAATGAAGCATTTAAAGTAGAAATCGTAAAGAAATTAAAAAGTTTGGAGAGGACAGGAAGTGAATTAGAAAAACTTTGGGAAGAAACAAAATGTGCAGTAACAGAAGCAGGAAAAATAGAAGACTAAATAAAGCATCAAGGAATAAAGATTGTAAGTGACTGTCAGAAGACGCTATTCAAATATAGGAAAGAAGAAAAAGGAAACTTCAGTGAAACAAAGAAAGGGTTAAACAACTGAGTGCAGATTTCCAGAGACAAGATTGGAAATATAAGGAAAAACAACTAAACGAAAGCGCAAGGAAATTGAAGAAAGCAACATTACGGGTAGAATAAGAGATCTGTTCAGAAAAATAAATGATGTTGCAGGGAAGTTTATTCATAGATTACGAGTTGTAAAACATAATTCAGGAAAGTGTCTGATGGAAGAAGAAGCAATGAAAAAAATGATTAGAGTATTTGTACAAGAAAGATAATAATATTGAAGGAAAATTTGAAAGGAGATAATTTGTTGAGGAATCCATGATAATGAAAAGCGAAGTGAAGAGATATTAGCAATGGAACAGCTGCCAAAAGGAAAAGCTCCTGGAGCTGACGGAGTGTCAGTGGAATTATTGGTAGCAGCTGGGAATTAAGTTGGTGGATATATTGACTGAAATTTTGTCAACAGATTTGGGAGAAAATATACTGGTCTAGAGATTGGAAAACATTAGTATTCATTCCAATTCAAAATAAATAAATAAAATAAAATCCCATTGTGAGAATTATAGAACCACCGCTTTAATTTCATGTGCAAGTTAAATTATGCTGAAAGTGATTCAACAAAGGCTGAAGTCATATATAAATAGAGGAATGCCACAAGAACAGGCAGGCTTTATGTGAGGTAGAGGAACTAAACTGAAGACCAGATAGCAAACATGGGATGGATTGTGGAAAGATCAAGAGAATTTTATAAGGAAGTATTCATCTGTTTTATTGATTATAAAAACGCTTTTAATTGCGTGGATCACAGCAGACTGTGGATTGTAACGAGATCAATTGGAATACCTGAGCATCTAATTCTCTTGATAAGAGAGCTTCATGACAACCAATAAGCTTCAGTAAAAACAGACTTTGGAGAAACGGACAGTGTTCGAGTGGGAAAAGGAGGTGCAACAGGATTGTATACTGTCGTCCTATCTTTTTTTTAATATTCATAGTGAATATATTATGTGAATGGTTAACTTAGACGAAGACCCAGCTGGGATTAAGATTAGTGGCAGAAAAATAAATAATTTAAGATATGCAGATGATACAACCCTCACAGCAGAAACTAAGGAAGATCTGGAGAGGTTGATTCTATTGGTTAAGAGGGAAAGCAACAAAGCCAGGCTTAATTTAAACATCAGCAAAACAAAAGGGATGGTTTCTGACAATTTAGATGAATTTATGAGAGAGGGAGATAAAATATAGATAGTTCAAAGTTATGATTTATTGGAGAGTCCAGAATCAGAAAAGATGGTAAATGTGAAGATAAAATTAAAAGATGGATAGTCATTGGGAAAAAAAGATTATGCTAAACCGACAAAAATTAAGAAAGATAGGTGTGTGAGAGTAAGTCCACGAAAGTTAGAATTATCCAAGCAATGGTATTGCTAGTAGTAATGCATAGATGTGTAAACTGGATTATTAAGAAGAAAGAACGTGAATTGGTTCATTTGAATTATGGGCATGGAGAAGCCTATTAAGAATCCCATGGACTGCAAGAATGGTCAGTAAGAAGGTTTCAGAAATTATAAACACAGAATGTTCCTTGGAGGAGATGATCGATAAACAGAAGTATGTACTTTGGACATTATGTAAGCAGATGAATCTTTGTAAAAGGCAGTTATGTCAGGAAGACATAACTGCCTTTTCAAAATAAATTAGATGAAGGAATTAGATGAAGTAGAAGACCGCAAAAGAATTGGATAGACAACATAAAAGAACTTACCAACTTGATCTTCCAATTGCTGAAAGAAAGGACAAGAGACCGAGTAGGATGGAGAGCCTTTGTTCACAAGATCACCAAAATCGAAAACGACTGGGTGGCACATAACAAGAACAATAATTCAAACCATTAAAGTAAAGCTGAAGAATTTGTCAAAGTAAAATCAAACGAAATTATTGATTTCCGTTAGGAAAACGGTATAGCACATTTTGGAGGAGCTACAGGAAAAGCACAGACAAAGTGTATGTGTGGGGGGGGGGGGAGGGGTGCGTTAAAAACAGATAGCTATCGCTGTAGCTTTCAATTACTGTAATTCACCAGAATGGGAAAAGTAAATCCAACGTTATCCAATATGTTGCTGACAGCAACCAGAACATTATGAAACTGTTCCGAAATTTAAACATATATATAAAAATAAAATGATAGATGAATTGAATTGAATTAAAATTGTTGAAAGAAAACCCACACTTCGAATTTTCTGTAAAGTGAATTGTACAAAATATAGAAAGATTATTTTATGTTACAAATGCTCCAACAAGCTGCGAAAAGAACTGCTTCATTTCCTGAAAACAGTGAAGCAAGTGACAGTGCCTGAAATGCATTTTCAAAACTCTTCATGCAAGAGTTTCCCTATTTCTAACAACCCCCATATAAATTTGTTCGTTTCGTATTACCATTACATCTGTCCAAGAAGAAAAACAAATTCCTTTAACCCCCACGTTGAAATTAATTGCAAATGAAAACGTTTCACAAAAATATTGATGCATTTTAACTCAGTTGGAGATCAAGATAACTAACCATTGTTGCTCAGAGGAACACTACCTTAATGTTTTAAATTTTATTATAAACAGAACCAATATAGAGTTTTCCTTTTGGCTTTTAGTATCTCTTTATTGTTTATTCTTTAAAGAACCCGAAATATTCTTGTATTTCATTTCAAAAAAGTTAACCATCTATTTCATTTTTTTTACCGTTTTGAGGGATTATAAAGTATGGCGAAAAAAAAAAAGAAAAAAAAAAGCCGTACAGAATAATTACAACGTTATATGTTTTGGAGTAAACGGGCTTATTAACAAAGAAATATATGTTTATCGGTGGAATCTTAGTCGAATAAAGTATTGACGACCGTAGATTACGTGCTCGAAACGGGCACCTTGTCTTTCAAGACAGGTTTCGTAGCGCATGCGAAGGTTCTCTGTCATCTTGGAAAACAAGGGTTGCGACATCTGCTGGGACATATCGTGTAATTTTATCGCTTAGTTCATCAAGGTTTGAAGACGGGTCGTGGTGGAATACCCATTCCTTCCACGAAATTTGGACCACTTGCTCCACCAACTCCGTATGAACGAAAATAATGCTCAACAACAAACATCTTTTCTTCCAACTCTTCTATTAATATGCATACCACATATACTGAAGGGGAGCGGAGGCGAGGTTCAGTACTGTTTTTTTTTTGTTGTTGTTGTTGTTGTTGTTGTTTCCACCATATTGTACATATCCGCTTTCCAACCAACAGGTTGCGGGTTGTAATCCCGCCGTGGACATAGATGTTTGTGATTGTCTTTAGGCGGGAGATGAATTTCATCACCCGGTGTGAGATGACCAGCCTGTTTATTGGAGGTCTGAAGTGACTGGGAAAAGTTTCAAGCTTGGTCTCTAGACAGTGTTTCCGGACTATGTAAAAAGTAGAAAAAACGTATAAACTAAAATAAATCAAAATAAAAACTAAACTAAAATAAAATAAAATAAAACTTCGTTATGCAAACCTCGAATCTAGAACCTTCTAAGCCTTCCTAGTTCTATAAGAAACGGACTACAGTAAACTTCTCGCGTAGATAGAAGTTACGACGAAGGGGATTCGCAGTTACGACGATGGGGATATCACTGATTCGCAGAACGCAATGTTGAAATAATTTCAAAGAAATATAAAAACAAACTAATTGAGTGGGATATTATGATCATTAAATATCCGAAAATAGAATACCGATGTGCTCTGCTAACTAATGAGACTTGTAACGTATAAGAATTATTATATTTAAACAAATGCAAATAAAGATTAATATGCAGAGGCAGTATATCAGCTGGGAATAATGGTTAAGTTAGAATTACGACCAAAGCAAAAGGTTACGTGGTCAGTGTTCTGTCTTCATCGCGTGTCTACTCAGGATAGTTGGTCTGTATTAAGGGATGAAAAAGTGAGTTTAAGGAAATTAAAAACTATCCATTCATCCATGCAAGAGACGCAATCACTTACGTTCAGTTGACAAGCCCTTCTGAAGATTTCTTGCGTCCTAGATGAGACGTGCTGTGTGCATTATATTGGCTATCAGTTGAATCTCTTGTTTTTTCTTAGTGATTATTGGACCAGTTGGAGACCGAAATACTGCAAGATCTAATTAGAGATAATCACGCATCATAATACAATTAGGGAACACCGGAGTGATGTGGCTTATAAGAGCGAATTAAAATCAGGTTTAATTGCGCATGTCAAGTTATCCATCAATCATTCCATACTGATCTTCGGTAAAAATACTTCAACTTGAAGAACATTTCTTAGCTGGCAGTTATACAGAATCGAGTGACGTTATCTTCTCTCACCTAACCTTACTTAGAAATACTAATATACTGCTTCGCTACATTCTTCTTTGCGTTTATTTAATATTTTTTTCTTCTTCCCGTAACATTATTTCCCCGAAGAAGCTTTCAGTCTCATTTAGCAGTGAATCACCTTCTTAAATCATTAAGCTGATTCAAGATTTCTTGCATTATCTTGACCTGAACCCAACAGAGAGACAATGTTCGCATGCCTGTTGGTTAGAAAGAGCCGTAAAGATGCTTAGAAATGAATTAATAATAACAAACAAACAAATTTATGTTTGTTTTTTATTATTACGACTCGTTTAAATTACACTGGGAATTATTTTTGAAATACACTGCCAATAAAACTCATGGAAATGGTGAAAACATCAGGAAAGTCGGATCAAAAAGATTCCTTTCATTTCCAGCCTTGAATTATTTGCCGCTGGAACATTATCAAACTGCGCAATCTCCATAATATCATTCTTTCCTTTAATGGTCAAATGATATTTCTAGGTGTCCTACTCAGCATTTAGTACATCTTACAGAAATTATTTTCACTAGTAAGTATTAATTGTCGTATTTTTCAACTCTGCTGTTCCGATAACGTTTGGTCTGTACTTTGCAAATGAAATCAGTGGTGCACCCGGGGGGGGGGAAGGGACCCTGGCATCCCCCCCAAAGAAAAAAGAAAAAATAAACACTAGAAAATTTGTCAAAAATATTTGAAAATCATTAAAATCAAATTAAAATTCATTTTTTTTTTATTTATGTTGTGTCGTTTCTTCTATTTCTATACTACTTACGAATTAGCGGTCACATGAGGTGGGAATACCTATAGCTCTCGGGAATCACGGCCGCTGTGAACACAAGGCGAACGAAGTAGTGCTCGGGGGGACCGAGGGCTACTTCGTTTGCCCGAGCCGGGCCAGAGGAGATCACGAGTATCATGTATTGGCGATCATTGCAGATGCTCAGTCATAGATCGTATGCAATGCGTAGTGTGTATTCTCAAATCGTCTACTCAACTCGCCCCCCCCCCAAGATTAAATCCCGAGTACGCCAGTGAATGAAATTATATCCATACAATCCCCCGTCCCTCAAAAAAAAAAAAAAAAAAAAAAAAAAAAAAGCTGCCTATTCAAAATAATGAAGAATTTCATTAGCAGCCAACATTAAATTTTGCATTTAACGCTGTCCTTTGGACTGCGTTAAATGAAATAAAAAAACATATTAAGATTCCTTCTTTCTACCTAACCACTTGCCCACACACACTGAACCTTTGTATTATTGGGTTTGTAATCTCTCGTGTATCTCGTAGCTATTATATGAATTGGTATAAATATCTACCCCCTCCAAAGAAAAATAAATAAATAAATAAACACTTTTCTGAATACAGATATATAATCATGCTAGAAAAACATCTCCTTTATACAAATACTATAATATTATAGAGCAAACAAATATTGGAAACATACTTGATGCTGTTGCTCGTTCGATTCCAAATAGAATGACGATGTCTTTTTAGCAGGATGACTTTATGAAAATTCATAGGTCACGGTAAAGGATATAAGACTAGAGGCTAGATATCTGGTGCGCATGTGTCTAATAATCTCTCTCTCTCTCTCTCTCTCTCTCGTAAGAAAAATAGCAAACACCATCATGTAATTACAGATTCTAGTTGAAACTTACTTTCTAGGAAAGATTTCTAGTTGATTTTACCTGTGAAGGTCAAGTGCTGATGTGTGTGCGTGTGTTGTTGCCATGACAATCCCTTCTTTTAGTGAATAGCACACAGAGGAAAAGGGGTCTCCGGGTCCCACCTGTAACCGATGATCCTAGATGTACTCGTATAAGGAAGAATTGCCGATTATGCAAGCAGCTAAACAAAAGAATTATATATTCTGCAGTTACTTTGCCACAATCAGCGTCATCATCTCCATCATTACACATACCGGTACTGGTTACTAAATGATTGCGTAGTTGTGTTTTAAAAGATATTTTTACACAAATAATTATGCACCATTTCATATAAAAATAACCAAAAAAATTATTATTTATGATGCTTTGTAACGAAGGAAGTTTCATCTCAAATTATTGGAATTCAACTCTTCAAGTATAATTCTCTCACTGTCTTGTTTATTTGGAATGCTTAATTAAGTGGGATATGCATTAAGTGAAATAATATTAATGCATTTCAGAATACATTAATCTGAGTTTCAATCTTCTACTTACTATTATATTCGACAAGAATATCATTTCACGTTGACTATAATAATACGGGAGGAATTCAAAGAACGCTTCCACTACGTTTTTCATTACATTTCAAATCTTTCATTTCATTTGATATTAGAATTATTATAAGAATCAGTTTATGCTATTTTGAGAGTAACCATGACAACGATGAGCAAGTAAGACAATTAATGACAACTGAGGATGAAATGATTATAATATAATGTTGCCTTTTAAAATCCGGCTTGCAATGAACCAAAGTTTAAGATGGAAGCGTCAACCGTTAAATGCCTTCCTCAAATATCTTCCTGACCTAATACATATAACAAGTAGACTACGGGTGCTATCTATCGGCTGCGTTTCTCTCTTAGTCAAGGTCACACGGATGACTTTGTGTTATAATATTCACGTGTTATCATTACGTGCCATCTCCAAGGTGTCCAAAGAATCATCTCAGTTTTAGCAAAAAAAAATGTATATGTTCCAACTTTCGTGTTGTTTCACGAGCTGAGCTGAATGGGAATACACTATCATTGGAGGCATTTTTTTTTCCTGGTGTTTACTATACATAAATATCAGTAACATGCATGTTTTCAATATATAAATTTATTATTCTACAAGAAAATCTGTTAAATAATATAGATGTGTCTGAAGTATGTGTTGCATGCAGTGTTTAGAGATTTTCCGATTAAGAAATTCCGATGCATTATGACATTGATTATCAAACAAGACTAGCAATTTGTGTGAGCGTGTGAATAAAAATGATTTGAGCAACTGGAGAAGGAGGAAATGATAATGAAAGCTAGTCGAGCATCAAACTATCTCTAAAAGTTTCCCTTTCTAGGATAACTACATACATTAGTGTATCGCATGTATGGAAACGCTACTGTGCGTTATCTCGGGAGCATAGGGATGGTGTCACAACTAACAAGGACTTCGCGACATTGACTGTTTGCTCAGAAACACCTGAGACGGAATCTATCTAAGACTCAAGGAATCTTTATAAGGGAGTCTTCAAACAAAAATGAGTTAGCCGGTCTCAAACACAGATGCAACCCGGAGAATATGCAACGGATATAATACAAGGGCCGTAACTCCAACCAGTTAACCGACAAACGGACCGTATCAAATGGGGTATAACAAGTAGATTTCCATTAAAGGAATCATTCCTGTCCAATACAAATAAGAAGTGACATCTGAGGTGAACAAAGGAACACTAGCATGAAACACCTGACCAGTAGAAAAAAGTCACATGATTGATGAATCCCGCTTCCTGTGAATTTTATACAAACCATGGACCTTTATTATGCTGAATCATAACAATCAAAACAGTAGAGAGATGACCTGGAATCCGATACTACTTTGAGCCCTTTATGCCAGAAAAGTGAGGACTTCCGCCTACTTCCACTTTATTACTGACCAAATATTCTTGTTGACAATTTACATTGTATGTTGTGCTCACGTAGAACATTTGGGTAATGATGCTATAATTAATCCCTTGAGTAATGAAGATCCAAGTTCGAATCTCGTGTAGGATGCGAGGAATCTTTATAAGAGCTTATAGCCGCCGGTGGTAAGATCTTTCATCCGTCAAAATAGGGTTTGGGGAGTGAAGCCCACTACTACAAGAAGGGATAGGATCGCAAATGCTCTATCCACACGAAGTTAGTAGGATAGTTTCCAAACATTCATTCCCATGGCGGCATTCGAACCCGCAGCCTTTTGGCTGGAGAGCGGATACGCTGTCCACTCTGGCAACCAGGCCAGCCTACATGCAACTAGCAGTCTCGATACACTGTATTGAGATGGCCAACTGGGTAAAGTAACATGTCGCAGGTTATAGGATCTTAATAATGACTTTATCTTAATGGACTGGTACTCTAAAATGACTGGATCCAAACATTAAACATCTTTGGGATGCGATGAAATGAAGATCTTCGTAAAGATCCAATGTCATCAAAGCTGATGGAAATTTAAGAATTTTTCAATGTCTGCCTGAGACAGAATACGTTTTAAAAGGAGTATTTCTGGAACCTTGCAGAGTACTTGCGATTGAAGCTGTTAACGTTCTGTTGGTCGAATGTCCAACTCGGTGTATATTAAATGATGAAAGATGAAACAGAAAATTTTAGTGATTCGTTGGAATTCTCTCTATCGATACATCGCCCAACCAGGATGACCGGAAATTGTGAAACGCTTCCAAAACTGCAATTAACAAATAACATAAGGGGTTGAATGTTATACTAACCCTCTAAATTTAGAGGATTCTAATTTCATCGGATCATGTTCAAAGTCTCTTACGTGTTCTTCACGTAAGCGTAGCGTGAAAATATTTTAAAAGGCAAGAATTATATCAGTGCACTATTTTAAAATCTAGACTTGACATCTAGAAGAAGAAACGATTCAACAATGTTGCGAAAAATAAACGCTTACTGTAACAGTGTATTCAGAATTATCTTTGCATTATTTTTCCTCAGGAAGGCTTTGTTTTGAAACGTTTTGCATTGCTGATTGGCAAAACTTGTTTATTCGGATTGCCAATTCATTTGTCTGAAACTTTTGTACGAGGTCTAGCAGAAAAGTAATAGCATTAAATTCGTATAACGTGTATTCAATTAATCGTCTGATACATAGTGGTCACCTTGAAAGTAACCCCCCCCCCCCCACGGCACGAAACGCACTGTTCCAACGTTTCTTCCATGAGTATAACAGAATTGGAACTCCTGTTAGCTCGTTTATGGTCACTCTCAAGCTCTTTAGATGTAAAGGTACTCAAAATGGGTACCTTTCATCTTGTTCTTGAACTAAGGGAAAAGAAAAAAAGTCGCACGGAGACAAGGCGAGCGAATACGGTGGGCTATTCTAACAGTATAATACAATTTTTGGCTAAATACACGCGAATTGACAGTCTAGAATGGGAAGGCGCGCATTGTCGTGATGTAATATTTATTCGTATTATTGAATTTATTATTATTAATTATTGCGAATTATTCGCAATCTCTGAACGCGTCCCTAAGACGCGTTTTCGTAACCGTTCAAGGATTTCTTTATAGTAAATTGGATTGCCAGTCGCTCCAGGAAGTACAAATTCTTGGTAGATCACGCCATTGCTATCGAAAACATGACAATCATAGTTTTCATTTTAGATTTGCTCATGCTTTCCCCCCCTCCAAAAACATCTTGTCCGCCATTTAAACACTTGAGAACGTGATAAAGAATCATTACCATACATTGCTTAATTTTTTCGAACGTTCAGCATTGTCGTTCAGTTTAACACAAAATTTAATCTTACCCGTTGTTCAAGATTTTTCTTCTCCATTTTCGTGACGAATACACATGCTAAAAACACAACTCGATAGGTGTTTGCCCTTCCGACGAGAAACTGATACAAAAAGAGGAGAAATCATTCTAACATACTACATCATCGTCGGTTCGAGGGTGCTGCCAATTGTCGAGATGGAAGAAAAAATATAATTATTTTTCTGCTATGCCTCGTATTTATTTTAAAAGTAAAGTCTGGTAAAGCAGTCACTCTATCAAAATGTGCAATTATTGTGAAGTAATTGACGATGATTCAATGATACCTAGCCGTCAGCTGTACTGATACTTTTTCTGGGTGGGAAAGACATCCGATGAGTTGTTCCCTCATAATAATTAATAAGTCACATACCAAAATTTCGACAAATTAAGAAACTGCCTCGATGGTTGACCATAAGCCATGACCAACATATGTTGCTTTCAGTAGAACCCATGGCACTGAAGATATTATCAACAACTGGCTAAGAGTCAACTTGAAATATGTAAAGGATTTTATACAAAAACGATATTATACAATGAACTTTCAACTTGAATATTTTGGTCCCGCAAGTTTCTGATGTGGGTGGGTGTGCTGAAGGTAAAGTAGACTTCACATTTTTATAGAGACTGCCTTTCTGGAATATTCTGAATTATACAGAAAGCGGAAGCTGCATTTATGGAGATTTGTGATTGCATCGATAAAAGCAGTGGAGCAGTAAAATCACTCCGAAGGAAACAGAGTGTGCAGTGAAAGAGCAATTTCTTCAAGGAGTGTGTTTCTTGTCTTCCACAGTCCAGTTTTTGTAGTTTAATCATTGAGGCTGCTATCACTGAACTTTTGAACATTTTCGTGTTATTAGGGCACTTCATAGACATTCACTACCTCTGACTCTTTGCGTACTGTTCGTACCCTGATACTCGCTCCTGCAAGTGCTAGGATCTCCGTGGTCGCACTGCAGCTTTTCTTGGTAACACTTTGTATTGTAATTGTACTCTCTCGCTCGCTCTTCCGAAAAGTTTTGTGTTTCATTGACAGTGTTCCAGGTTGACATTTTTACCCTAGTTCTATTTTCGTACAATATTCCTTTCTTTTGTACGGCTAAGCTTAAAATTATTGACGATTCCTTTTCTTATGTGTCTCCTAGAGGGCCGCGTACATCACTTACCTGTTGTGTTTGTGTAGCAATATTGAGTAAGTTCATAACTTATTCAATATTGTGTATTTCCACTCATTTTAATGAAACTTTGTTTAAAACTGAAAAATCATTTTTGCCAATAGCACGAGCCGAATCATGCAAAGAAAAATCAAATGCATAATACGTTTTAAAATAAACTTGTTGACATAATGTCAATACAAGCATATTACTAATCGTTACATTCAAAAAAAAAATCAAATTTATAATCGATTTAGTATGTTTTGTTAGAAACGTGACATTTTTTGCGTGAAATCATTTTATCAATATTGGCTTCTCATTTTTGTGATAAAGCACTTTTCAGTACGGATTATCAATAACGGCTCATCTGTTAATCTTGCACTATGCGAAGTTTTATTTGTTTTTAAGAATGACAATAATTGTTCTCAAAGGTATGTCTACGAAACATAAGGTAAGATTCGTGCAGCAAGCATGCGCGTTTCAACAAAAGGACATGCCAAATAAGAATAGAAATTAGGAACACCAATTTCATTATACTTTTCTTTCAGTACCGTATCACACTGAATCGCAACAAGTTTCATTTGAATATTTCCTTTTACTTTCTCTACATCAAAAGAAAATGGGGCACTAAATAATAAAAAGATTGTCTTCATTCATTTTTTAATCCCTCAAAACGCTCTTCAAATTCAAATAATAATTGTTAAATATTTGGGGCATATTTTTTGAAATCACATGAACATTTTCCATATCGCTGGCAGCGCCAACAACTCGCATGTAGAGAGTCACTCGGCACGTGAATTCCCGACCCCCCCCCCCTCATATTTAGGTAATCACTTTCCTGATTTTATTTACAATAATTTCCTCATATTAAAAGACGCTGACAAGCGAGATGTAATAAACGTAGTAAATTACGCGCCTAAGTGACCGTAAAACTGTATTAACTTCTATATATATATATATATATATATATATATATATAGTAAACCCTCGATTTAACGGACTTCGGATTTAACGGACAAAATTTCAGGTCCGTATGTCACATGTGAAAATTAACATCCTGTTATTTTTAAAATGCTTTTAACCGAAATTTGCTTATAATTAAATTAGCAGGTTATTTTTTATTATTAATTTCATGTTATTTTAAACAAATTTTAGCGAATAGGCCATCATATGTTGGAAAAACACTGTTGTAATATAGCTGACATAAATGCGTCACACATCTTTGGTGAATGCTTAGCACGTGATCACACCAATCGCGCTGTAATTGGTTCTTTTGTCGCGTGGCGTGACTTTCTGCGGCAGTTTTATTACACATATTTTCCTAATTTTAGGGAGTTAATTATAAAAAAAACAGCAGAAATCAAAAGTTCAAAAAAAACTTGATATTTTTTTCAAAGCAGGATTACCTAAACCAAGCGCCTCAACATCGAACATTAACTTCACATTAACTTATCTAAAAGCGTGTTAAAAATTGTGTGTTAAACATTTTTTTTTTATTGCAGTGCTAATATTGATAAAATTGCAGTATAATGTTACAGATATTTTTATTTTAAAAAATTCGCGATTTAACGGACTTTCGATTTAACAGACACCCCTTAGCCACTATTAGTCCGTTAAATCGAGGACTTACTGTATACTTATACATCTTCCTGCTATGTATTAGGCCTACTGGCCTGTTACAGAACTAACTTAAACCCTTCTAAGTCGTACTTATCCTGAGGATGAAAAAAAAACCCAGATAAACTGGGGAGGGGGGGGGACCATGCTGTCCACGTCCGGCTAACTTGGCTATGTCTGAGAAAGATCCTTAAGCTCCTCACATCAGCGATGGGAATCGAACCCAGGACACTCCCGGCGTATGGTTACGAAGCGCACAAAGGACACATACACTATATGTTAATTAGAATAACGTTTTCCAGAAACAGTGATCGAATTGATAGATGTATACAGGCACTACATAGGATAAGTATGGCTGAAACAGACCAACGAAGGCAAGTCTAAAGTGCTAAATAGTTACTAATTATATGAAGAGCCAAAGGCTTCAATTCGGCGACGTGAAATTATTTAAGTTAAGGGATATTATATTCCATATTGTTTCATGCCGAATATGGAAACTATATAAAGTTCGGCGAGTCCAATCGTATGCAAATACCTGGATAGTCCATATGGTAGTGCAACATGGGGCAACTCATAGTAAGGATGGCGCAAGCTCCGATCACTGTTCTTATTATTTACTCATAATGTGAAAACCCAGCTCCTAGGAGCTGTATTACTGTTCTACATTATGAGAAAAGGTCACTGCCCAGACCGGTTTCAACCTTTTTGTATAGGTGAAGCGGGCTCTGAAAATAAGACGATCCCGAAAGATCGCTCAACTCAGCGTTGTTCCACTCAGTGACAGGCTCATCCCGTCACCGAGAAGAACTTCTCAGCATTGGCTCTACCCAGTGGCGGGCTCACTCCACAACCAAGCAGAGCCATAATCTGAGCGGTGGCTCCACTCAGAGACAGGCAAAAACCTATCCCCAAGCAGAGCCTCTCAGAACCCAAGCCTAACCCGCACCGGTTTCAACCCTATGTATAGGTGAAGCCGGCTCTAAAAATAAGACGATCCCGAAAGATCGCCCACCTCAGCGTTGTTCCACTCGATTACAAGCTCACCCGTCACCGATAACTTCTCAGCATTGGCTCTACCCAGTGGCAGACTCACCCCAACACCAAGCGGAGCCATAATCTGAGCGGTGGCTCCACTCAGAGATAGGCAAAAACCTACCTCCAAGTGGAGCCTCTCAAAAGCCAGATCCGCCCCACACCGGTTTCCTCCCTCATTAGGGTCTCATCAGTGAGTAGGTAGACCTAGATAATACCAAGTTGTAGCGAACAGAACTTACATACCCTACTATAAGAATTGCCAAGAAGGTGTCCTAATAAATTACTAATTATATGAAGAGCCAAAGGCTTCAATTCGGCGACGTGAAATTATTTAAGTTAAGGGATATTACATCCCATATTATGTTTCATAGCTGAATGAGAAACTCAAAGAGTTTCAGGTCTACCTACTCACTGATGAGACCTCAATAAAGGTTGAAACCGGTCTGGGTAGTGACCTTCTCTCATAATGTAGAACAGTAATACAGCTCATAGGAGCTGGGTTTTCACATTATGAGTAAATACCAAGAACAGTGATCGGATCTTCTTCCACCCTTACTATGAGTTGCCCCATGTTGCACTACCATATGGACTATCCAGGTATTTGCTTACGCTTGGACTCGCCGAACTTTATATAGTTTCTTATTCGGCTATGAAACAATATGTGATGTAATATCCCTTAACTTAGATAGTGTCTGCTAGTGGGTGTTCTTGGCTGTTGGATTGAAGTTTGAACGGTGAGGGCTTCCCAGATTGAGGCAGATTCCAGGAAATGTCTTTAGCATTCAAATATGCTCCTGTGGAGTTTGTTAGCCTTTTTCTGTTGTATCTTGTGACGGGTTTACAAAGCATGGTTAACAAACCCTAAGTATATGTAGTGATGGAATAGGATATGATTCTCATTATCCATATGATCCATATTATCAACAGTAGACAAATATATATATATAAGTATCCGATTTACCTTCTTTGGATGGTTCAAGTGAAGGTAAACTGATTAAGGAGCACTGAAATACAGTGGCGCACCCAGAGGGGAGAAAGCCCCCCCCCAAGAAAAATAAGGGGGAAGGGCGCTCTTTTCCTAATTAAAATTCTGTTTTTTTTTATTTATGTTGTGTCGTGTCTTCTATTTCTATACTACTTATGAATTAGCGATCATTGCAGATGCTCAGTCATAGGTCGGATGCGATGCATAGTGTGTATTCTCAAATCGTCTACTCAACTTGCTCCCCTTCCCCACCAAGATTAAACCCTGAGTGCGCTACTGCTGAAATATGATGTCGAAATTATTTCTTGTATCTAATTTCTCAGTAACAATAACACAGCATGTTTCATTCATCTTTATATATGCTTTTTTCAGTTGAAGAGGAGTTCAGGAAAGTAGGGGTTTTTTTACTTCGCAAAACCGGAAGTAATTAACACGCGAGTTAACACAAAAATATTGCGTGGGGTGGTAGTACAGACAGCTGATTAGGTAGTGTGGATGGTGGGTTGTGTAGTGTAGAGAGCCCTTCCGCGATGAGTTCTTAGGGATCCATGGAGACATTATGCAATAATAATAATAATAAACCATTTATTATGTCGACTGGTATTATTATCAGTGGCGGCTCGTGGCTTGAAATCGTGGGGTGCTGCAACTTTCGAAATATATATACACACTGTAAGTACAGTGTATACGTGTTTGGATAAAATATCAAATTTATGGTAAAAATTTAAAAAAAAATAAGCATGAAAACATATTGTTTATTATCGATAAAATTATAGAGTTTGGCATAATAATGTTCGAAAATAAAACCCCAATAATGTTCTAAAATAAAAACTATGACAAATGGTATGTCTTTAATTGTAATGTCCAAATATTTAAAGAGACGGAGTAAACACGATAAGCGCTACGAACACTCTACTACTGGCTCAAACTGCATATAAACAACAGTGGAACTGCGCTACGGACAGTGTCGCATTACGATAATAGCTCGCATCTCACTATGACGTGCATATGCTTGGGCGCGTAGCAAATACTAGCAATATGCGTCCTTCTCCCTCCTAAGTGCTACAAAATGGATTTTTATTATTTTTTTATACAAAATAAGAGAATTGTATAGAATTATTGATGATAAAATTAAATATTACAAGCAAATATAAATAAATTAATAAATATATTTATATATCGAGAAAAATTGGGGATGCTGCAGTTCCGCAGTGCCTACGAGTCGCCCCTGATTATTATAGATTTCAGTTATTTATACGATATTATAAACATATACAATTATATTAAAAATTCAACACAGGTTATTCTGAAACCAAAACACGTTGGTATAGATAACTGCCTCTTTATTCATTTTTTGTTAATTAATCAGCGATTGTTTATTTTTATCGTAACTTTTCATCCTGTATTTATTATGTTAATACAGTACAGTACTTCTTTTCTTACTAGCGCCACCATAGCGATACCCACAAGAGGATTGCAAAGACCCGGATTCAAATCTGGAACTTTCCAATCAAAATGAATCTCTTCTTTATAAGAGTTTTTCAACTAAAGGTAATTTTATGTAGAGGTGCAATTTCCCATTTGGAATTCCCCTCCCCCCCCTTGCAAGAGAGAAAAACACGCATGAGAACACACACGTGACATAATACATTCACCTCACATCTTATTTGCTTTTTTCATAATCTAAAAACACCCAATCGATCTTCCCCCCCCCCCTTTTAGGCAGGTTTCATCAAAAACATAATGCTATATTATAACTGTGATTCCTTATTTCCTTACATTTATTTTAGACTGTCATCAATCAGAATTAAGAGTTGTAGAAAAATATTCCTCTTGAAAACTAATCACATGTTGACTGATTGTTCAATTATATTGTTACTCTTTGTGTCTCTCTCCCGGCTGTCGTGATGCTTGACTGTCTTTGTGAACTGCAATGCACAGAAGTTTATTTTAAGCCAATAGTCATCAGAGCGTGATATAAGCCACCCAGGACTTTATAAAGCCAAACATGTGATGAAATAGATATCTCATTTAATTAATAATTAAATTTAATTAAATTAATTATTATTAATTAAATAAATCTTTAATAAATTAAATTAATGATCTTTTGTTTTAGTA
This sequence comes from Typopeltis vanoorti, assembly GCF_054136105.1. NCBI lineage: Eukaryota > Metazoa > Arthropoda > Arachnida > Uropygi > Thelyphonidae > Typopeltis > Typopeltis vanoorti. The sequence goes on along the minus strand of NC_143572.1, from coordinate 40,925,296 downwards.
TGTTTTGTAATTAAAGAAAACAGAAAGATTTTTTTTTCTTTTTTTTTCTTCGGTAATATGCCGAAGGATTCCAACACCATGATGGCCATAAAATCAAACAGTACGTATAATTCTGAGGGGGGAGGGGAGCAGCAGCGTTGTTGCTACTGCATTACATCGAAAATGTGCACATCGATGAAATTTTTAGAAATCTTACTGGACCTTGCTTAAATGATTATAAAATAATTTTAGGTGTAAACACCTCATTTGGCATTTTCGTTTTGACGCAAATTGTCTTCTTTCATGGACAGGCAGTTGCCTGTTTTGGTTTTAGTCTCCCATGGTCTCGCTTTACTGTAAGACAAATGTACATCTCTTGTTGATCTTCCTTCGCTATGGTCTTTTCATTATTCTCTTTATTCTATTATTTTATTTTATCATTTAGAATAAATATATTCAACTCTTTTTCTAATATTTTGATTTTTGACGTGTCTTGTGTACCTTATACTGCTATCAGAAACTTCAAGAATGTAGTTTTCATTTATCAAGTTTTTTTGGTTTTTTTTTTTGTTGTTGTTGTTATTTAGTTCATGGTTCTGATCCATACGTCAGTATAGGTACGATCATTCTTTTGCGGAATTTTATTTATGCGTCTTTCCTGTGTTACCTTTCAAACTTTTTTCTTACTATCCCACATGTGTTCTAAAATATATTCATTTTTTTTTATTTCTGCATCAGTTTAATTTCCCATATTGTTTATTTATTCATTCTTCGAGAGCCGGATGGCTCACATTATCAGCTTTAACTTTATTCACGTAATAACTGTTTTCAAATCTTGTTTAAAATTCCATTGACCTATTTCGAAATTACGTGATATGAAGACAAAATCCAATTTCCTGGTAATAAAACAAGACCAACTTCCTTCTTTTCTTAGCACCATTGCTGTGTTGTAGCCACTACTACCACAACAACCCCTGTCCACCTGAACTGTCCAAATTGCTTTCTGCATGCTTCTTTTCACCAGAAAGTTCATGCTTTCGCATTTGTGTGTTCCGAACTCCCGTATCAGAGCATTCCAACCCTGGTATCGCTTCCCCACCACACATCTTTTGGATCTTCACAGGCTCAAGGTTTTTCTATCCTTTTCTGTTGATTTACATGTTATGTGTTCATCGTTCTCCTAGTTCTGAATCTTTAGGTGATGTTACGCTGATATTTGAATGTAAGCAAGACAAATGTTGAAAGGAAGTCCTCTTTCTTGTAGACTTTAAAGTTCCCAGCGATTTTCCTTTTCCATGTCAAAAACCAAGGTAACGAAGTGTTTGTTATTAGATATAATAACAAAATGTTATAACGCAAATCATCCGCTTTCCCACTAGGGTGACTGATTATTACCACATTCCAAACATTCTTAACTAGGTATCCTTCAAAATTTATTGTGGATGCCAGTTATCATCTTGAAAATTCAGATCATAACATTTTCCACGCTTGTTTTCTATGGAAGTCCTACAAGGATAATGATCACCGTAATTTATACACTTTTCTTCCATGGTTTTTTCCACCCTTCTAATCCGAATAGTAACTCAAACAAATCGCTTAAGTAATTCTTGTTGGAATCATCTTTATTCCCAATAAAAATTCCCGCCCATTATCTAACCCGTCGTTTTCCAACATGTGTGTTCAAGAAAAATTCGACTATCGTAAAAGTAACTTAAAACAAACTTTCCATCTTCATTATGAAAAAAAAAAAAAACCTACACTACAGCCAACACTTTCAACTTCAAAACGTTCATCAACAAATCTAAATCATATTTTTAAAAAATAAAGACCAGAAGAGTTCTCTCTAAAATGACAATCGTATGTTCAGATGTCTTGACAAGAAAGTTGGGTATGACTTCTTGCTTTTTCTCCCACTCCTGCATAGATAGTATAAATTAATTACATTCTTCTGCATGCCCCTTCTAGTTAGCCAGAAAGATATATGAAGAATTTTATTGGTATCTAAGCTATTAAAATTCTTCAGATATCTTTTGAGCAGACCAGTTGTTGCTCAAAACTGGAATTCTTGAATTAACACCCAGTCTATATTATCCATACATTCCCTTCATTCCCTTTATTTTTTTTTTTCATCTATGGAGCAGCATTTGAAACAAAGAGGTTATCTGCAAATCAACTTTTCCTGCACCTGGAAACCAACAGATTAATCAGTTTAATGAGACCACCAGTATACATTCCATAACTGTCGATCTACAACGAATTCTGATTCTCATGTTTGATCTATAACGGATCTACCAACATACATCATCCATTTCTGGACATGAACGATGGGACTGGAGACATTTATGTTCTCGTTCTTGATACTTCCAATTTCATAGAGCTATCAAAGAAGTCTGCTCATCAACTACCATCTCATGGTCTGCATTAAGACCCTCTGTAAAGACATATTTTTCCTGTTTTTCCAGTTTCCTCTCCAGTCATTCATCGTATGAAACAGTGGATGGCTTCTGCTTTTTAGATTTCTCTCATTAGTGATTCGGTACCCTAAAGCCCGGTTTGTTCGTCCACTCTCTTCCTGTTATACATAAATGACATTCTCTCGCTAATCTCACTCGTTAATTATAAATTTGCTGATGATAGTACACTTCATTTCTTCACTTGACCAATCTTGTAGCGTTCAAACACTCAAATTGAACATTTTCCATAAACAATGCCTTAAAATTGGTGTTTTTGCCGACCGTTTTCCTGTGGAGTGAGAACAACCTTACCAACTTCAATGCAACCAAAACATAGTCCTGTGTTATTGCTCGTACGAAAGTTGCTACTTCACAGGCAAATGCCTTCTCTGCTTCTGTTGATACAATTCTAGTCTTTCCTGGCACAAAAATCAGTCATGATCCATTCTGGCTTCAAAACATATGGTTCCTCCTTTTCAAATCAAGACACTAATTCTCACCTGTACGAGTCGCCAGTCCACTAAATCCCAGAATACTCTTCTCGTACTTGGGATTGACGTTCTAAAAACGTCCTTAAAAATTATTGATGCTGTCTAGAAGAGAACAGTTCACTTAATAGGTGATCTCTCTCTCTCTCTCTCTCTCTCTCTCTCTCTCTCACACACACACACACACACACACACACACACACACACACACACACGCTCGCGCACACACACACATACAAAAAGTTCATATCAACTGCTTTCTCACAAACACACCTCTGTTTTTGCTTTGTCTATTGTAATTATTATGGGCGCTGTCCTTCTGACCTCATCTATTATTCCTCCATTTCTAAAAGCATTTAAAAACGCGAGCAACTGATCTTTCACATCAACTCACCCTCCAACTTCAAACCTACCGAAATAACTTCGCTTTTTTCATTCAGATACCTCCCCCCCCATCCCTTCTTAAGGTAACATGTCCAAAGGACTACAACCTCCGTTGTTTCAAACAAGAGAAAAAAATCATCAGAAGATCCCTATCTTTTTCTTGACCATATATTTTGCTTCTTAATTCCAACTGATCAACATTATACAAATGGATTAAGAATTTCTTTGTTTAGGATAGCCTTAAAATTGATGTACAGTTTTTTCCCCTAACTCTCCCTGCTAGTTATACTACTCTTGATGACAAAATATCAATTTTCCTTGCTCCCCACCCCCTTTTTTTTAAATACATCATGTTAGGATGACCCGCAATATTAAATGAATGATTCTGAAATAAACAAAACACAACTGCAAACTTTTAAATATTATGAAATATTTTGAGGTTGAATAAAAATTGTGAAATTAGTCATTTCATAATGGTTTTCAAATATGCAGTCTACACATCGAGGCCATAAAGAACACTGAATAGTGTTTATTGAAGACAGAAATATGCAACATCATCTTATATGAATGGAGTTTCACTTCCTCTAAAGTGTAAGTTGTCTAACAATCCACCAGGAAAAGCAGAGTCCTCGTGCCCTTTAAGTAAAGCAACTCCTTCTAACATATCGGTCAGTAAAGTTTACCTCGTGACCACAAAACCTAGATAACTCCACGTGACATGGTTCGAAAATACATACTCTCCGCTCTTTGTAGAAAGTGCCTACGTATAATGTAAACTTTAGCCTACATTTCGATTGTTAGCTGCTTATTCTGCTGACAAATGTTGATTTGGTAACAGTTCTGAAGATGAAAGTGGGCAGAGCTGCAATTCGTTTTCTGTTGCAATCTGTCAGAGAAATCACGTATTGAATTGCAGTGTGTGTTTACTTGCACTAGATCAGAATAAGCGGAAATAATTTAATGGATCGAGAGATTAAAGTTGACACAGTACCTTAAAGCGCAGACAATGTACACACCCCAAAATCACTTAGATCCGCTTTCCTATTTCATTTAAATCCTATGATTAGATATCTCTCCTTTAATATGTTGAGTTCATTACTGAGGAAATTCTAAGAATGTAATATTGACTTTGTTTTTCCTTCTACGACTTAGATTTTAATTTCGTAACTTATATGCAGTGTTTTCTTCAAAATATTTTTTTTTGATTATTAGTATTATTTGCATTAGTAAATCCTACATCGAAATAATGGAACTGCTTCTGAAGTCTTTTGGCAGAATCTACGCATTTCAACGCGATTCATTGCGCATGTCAAGGTGACATTTTATCTTTACCAAGAATATGAGCTGAATTGAAATTAAACTTCTACTCCCGTTCCCAAAGAATACGCATCAACAATTTAGTCTTCAAGTTAAATTAGCAGAAATGAGACAACAGTTGATCGATCGATCGAAAAATAAATGATGTTGTACATCTAAATACTAAGATATAGAGCTTAAAAGGCTTCAGTTTGAAAAGTAATTAATACATAATGAGAATATTAAAGATCTATCACAAAAAACCATGGATCCTTGATATCCTCATTATATATTGCATCTTAATTACTGATTTTTAAACTTTAGTAGCGTAAGCTTTGCTTTTAATTTTTTTGGAAATTAATAATCTAGTAATTTAGAATAAAAATGCAGTCGTCATGAAATATATATATATATATATATATATATATATTTCATGATGACTGCATTTTTATATATATATATATATATATATATATATATATATATACACACACACATATATAAAAAAATCTGTTTCTCATAGAAACCAGTATGATAATAGGTTCCTTCTATTTCCCGATAAAGTCCTACGACGTGTACTTAACCTGACGTGTAAGTGGGTCATAAAAGCGAAAGTGCAGGGGACAAAAAGCTAATGAAGTTGAATGTCTGACTCAGTGACCGATTAACCGTTGCCTACAAAAATGCCTATGAACTCATAAATCCAGCAGTAACTTAGATAACATGCTTTTTCTGATTTTTGTTAACAAAAATCAGAAAATTAAACAAAATAAACTCATCATCATTCACATAGATGATGGAAGAGAAAAGACTCTACATTTTTGCCATTTGCAATTCTAACTAAATCGGATTGGAAAGAGAGTTATGGAAAGAATTTTTTAATATGATGATAATCTATTATATTTTCTTCCTATTTGTCCGCATGTTCTTCTTCTAAGAAGGGCCAAAATATTCCAGTGTTATCACACCTTTCATAGACCAATGGGAATTGCACATTTTTCCTTAAACAATGATTACCATGGTGATTAATGACGATCTTTTAAATGAAAATTACCCCACCCCCCCATTATTATCCAACTTGAATTAATTCTGCGGAATAGTTTTCCTGTGATGGAACCTTTTTTTTTTATGCCTGTTAAAGAGACTTAATCTCTTTTCGAGCCCAGTGATGCTAGTCATAACTTACCGTGAAGAAGTCTTATAAAAATGATTATCATTTCATAATGTGAAATAATTTTAAAAGTAATTTTAATTATTCTGTGCAATTAAAATATAAAATCAATATTTTTTTTCATTTATTTCGTAACGAAGTAGAAAATTGCCATGGGTATAACAATTAATCTGACATTTCTCGAGTTCAACCTAACTGTAGACTGTCCCCCCCCCCCCTCGTGGACGAAAAACACTGCTTTATAATCTTCTTTAAATCACTCCAAGCTTCAAAAAATCCACATTATTTTTCCCATAAAAAACATTTTTTCCAATTAATTCTCAAAAATAATCAAATATAAAATCTGATTTTTTTCCCAACTGACAGGAAATTAAAGATGTATTATTTCTAAATAATAAACTTATCGAAATTTCAAAATATTCCTTCAATTTTTACCATCTTTCCCAGATATAAGCAAACGTGAACATGGTAAAATTCTTCGCGCTGTTTAACACCCACCTTTCAATTGACCGATCGTTAAAATCAGATTTATTCATTTGCTTCCGCATAGGAGTACTGCGAACAATTGAATGACGCCGAAATATTTTTCTTATTGGAGATAAAAATTGCCTATTGTAATGCGTAGTATTGATCTCTTCCGCCTTTTATTTCTCTAGAAAGTTTAACTATTGTCTTGAAAGAAAGTGATGCGTATTTGTGTCATTACAGAAATATATAGAACTGGACATGAAGAATGGATGGCATTTGATTCTTCAGAGCAAGCAGGAAGTCCATTCATAGCAGTATTATAATCTGCAGTATATGATTAATTATCGATGCAGTATTCTCAGAGTACAACTACTCAGTCAGTTATGTCATTTTAGAAGAGGATAGTATGAAGGTGTGATATGAACGTACCTTTCCATGATTTGGATAGCCGGACTTATTATTCTTTTCATAGCTTATTTCAATTAAAATTGAATCAGTTGATAAAAGAAGTCCACGCTTCAATTTTTGTAAATTTATTTTTGTATTAATTTGCTTGCATGACGCCAATACCGCTCTAAACATTCTTACAGTTGCGGTATGCTGTAAAGCATACATAACCATGCATGTGCATAATACATGTACATGGCCACAGGAGTGAAAAATATAATTGTGGTTCTCTAAAGCAGTGCTTCCCAAACTTCTGGATGTCGGGCCCCCTATGAAAAAAATTAAAATATTTCACGGTCCCCCTCGAAAAAAATCTTAATACAGACATATATTATTATAATATTTATTGTATTTAGATTCAATACACAGCGAATATTGCAAAAATCAAATGCAAATATTACATTTTTAGCATCTTACATACACATTTGACATGGCACATTATCTCAGATTTTTTATATAAATAGATATATTGCTATTGTACATTTGCAGTACAAGCACATGAAACGTAAAACGATTAGTAATAAAGAAAGAATTAAAAACATAAAAGAAGTTGAATAACAATTTAATGTGATGGATGTGTTTCAATACTGCTACACCGATATCAGGTGAAATATTTGAAACTGCAATTCTTAGATTTCTGCTTTGAAATGAAACATATGAATAAGCATATATTTACGAATATTCATTAAGCGCCGAAATGCGCAGGAAGCAAAATTTGTGAACCAAAACCAATGTGTGATTTTTTTCCATTAAAATATAAAAAATAACAAAAAAGAAATAATAAATAATAAAAATTAAAAACGTTTCTTTTAAGATAAAAAAAATCTACTTAGTCTTAAAACATTTAAAAAATTTTTTTCATTATTTCACGCCCCCCCCCTCAACAAAACCTACGGCCCACAATTTGGGAAGCGCTGCTCTAAAGGACATATCTAATAAGTGTTCTATTTATCCTACGTAGGTGTCCGTATTTTCTCAAATAAATTGTCCATGTGTCCATTTATCTTGACATAGATGTTCATAATTCCAAATACTAGTCGATCTAAGATCTGCATACTAAAAGCATTCTTTACGATACTGAATCTATTATTATTATAATAGGACTAGTTTTTCAAAAGTAAATCAAGTACGTTTGAATGAGAATACTTGTTACTGAAAGTTATAGAGTTCAAATAGAAAGCTGTACCCAGGAAGATTCAAGGACACAAAATAGGAAGGGGCAAAGCAACAAAAAGCTGGAGAGGGGAAAATTAAAACAAATAAATAAACAAAAGGTTTTAGCGATCATTCAACAAAATTAAAACACGTCATAAACAAATCAGGTTTATGATTTATCAGGTTATCAGGTAGCTTCCATACAATTTTACTCGGACGATTGATACTAGAAAATTTTCAAAGAATCTCTACAATCATCGCACATCATCTTGAACTGAAGCGAACACCCTCTCATCCCTATTTAAGACCGAATAATTTAGCCTTGTGTGAAAAAGGTTCAGGGACTACAATTTCACTTCTAAAAACTATCACAATGAACTGTAATCACACGAAATTCGATTATACAGCGAGATATGGAACAGGGTGCAGCACATATAACATCATAAAATTGTGCACTAATATGCTAATTCAGATTTGTAAAGATGAGTTAAAAAACAAACCTTTATGTCATGTGAGGGGAAAAAAAGCTTTTTATTATAGTAAAAGTTATCAAAGATTAATCATATTCTTCAATATCGCCGGAAATAACTTGTAATTAGGTGTATTATTTAATTACGACAACAGCAAAATCCAAACGATACTATAATGTTGTGCCATGTGAAATAGTGCTATGACAATATCGATAGCGTTTTTATTTTATTTAATTTTTATATCTGTGAATAAACTATAGTATAAAATCGTGTCAGGTATTAAATGATTATATAACTTTTGATTACTTTTCAATTAAAATTTATATAATCATTTAATACACGACACGATTTATACTACCTTCTATTCACAGATAAAGAAACGCTATAAGTATTGTCATAGTACTATTTTACATGCCCGACGATACCGGTAGATTTTTTTTTTAATCTTTTACCCCATCTGAATACGAATGGGTTATTTAGACCTTAAATGTTTCCTCGTCAAACCCATTTTATTCTAGAATAACTGCAAAAATTAGTTCGGGATAAATAAATTTGTTAAAATTGCTTGTCTTATCTATACCAATCTCTGAACCAAAAGCAATGAAACTTGAAAATAAAATTATTATTGTTATTATTTTTATTATCACTACAAGTACTTTTGAAATCAAACACTCATCTTAGGAAGGAACTAAGAAAAGGAAGTCATTTAATGGACACAATTAGTTACGTGCATTAGTTGTATTTTAAGGGTAGAGAAATCGTTTCGAACAGTAGTTTTTGGTTTAAATACAAATCCGTTAATTAGCTGAAGAAAGGAAGAAAACAACGATATTTTATTTATTTATTTAATAAATAATTTTACTTACGTACACTGAAATCTATTAAAAAAAAAAGACGTCATCATTTAACTTTATATAATTTTTGAATTCAAAAATCATCTCTTTCTTTTAATTCCAATTTTTTTATGCTCACTTTTTTTATCGCAGCATTGTTACGTTCATACCTACAACGTTCATGCAATACAAATTCGATCAAGTTACTCGCGTGCTGGAGGGGGGGGGGATAAGAATTTCATATCGCTTTGTTTTAACAGAGAGTAAGCAAAGACAAATCAGATAAACGCTGTCAGATAATAAAATGAGCGTGCAGCATGCGAAATGTTGATTTCCTTGAAATATGCCAAACGAAATATGGTTAGGTCAATAACACGCCACAAGGCTGGATTGTACGTAAATAGAAATGCAGTCTTGTTCCGATGTTATTTCCATAGCTAAAGGAAATCTTTAAAAAAATTATTAAATTAAAATGAAATGCCAAAAGAACAAAAATGCTTGAACTTTAAGCAGGGTCCTCTCAATGCACTCATAAATATACTGTTAAGGACTATTGGTTTTCTGACCCCTCATATAACCATACTAAATTGTTCATCGTTAAATAACAAAGGGGTGAGGAGGAAATGAAGTGAGAATGAGCCGAGGGACTACCATGAATTGAAAACGTTCTCGTGACATGACTCGATACTGTAACTGAAAAGAAATCCTTGTTCGGATTTAAAGCATAAAAAGACAACTTTTTCGGGCAAAACAAAGTAAGTTAGGTTTAGATAGCGATGGCAAAATTTCATTTATTTATTTTTGTTCTTTTTTATTTTCTTACCTACTTGTGAGATCACTCGCCCAATAAATTGGAGAATGAAGTGGATAGAACAAGATTTTTCATTTTAGTCTGCAGAGCAGAGTTTTCCTATTCACAATACTAATGGATAATGGGTTTACAACCTTTTGGGTGGGGTTAACATAAAATAAAGTTCTCAACATGAGAAAGAAATCATATTTGATTAAATAATTATGTTAATTAGATGAGTGTATAAGCGAAAGGAGATGCATGAAACAAAATATGTGAAATTTTTGAAATTTCAAATTATTTCCTGATTTAGGACATGTGGTTGCGAAAGTTAAAAAACCGGTCTTTGCTTTCTCTTTTAAATTCCGATTTGAAATAGCATTATGAAAAAATAACCAGGATTATCGCCTCTTTGAATCAGGATAATCTGAGCTGGTTGGAAAGGCTGTGTACGTATTCTATTGATCGGGCTATACTGGATGGGAAACTAAAATTAGGGTGAGATACATTACAAAGATAGTAAAGACATCCCAGAGGATAGCTACATTATTGAGAACATTGACAACGGTGATAATGATGTCTTGATTGCGCTGTGTAAGACCCTGATCAGACCCAATTTGACTACTGTGATTTGACAACGTAGTTTTCTAGGGGGAAGAGAAAATTTTGGGAATGATACAAAGGCAGGGTGAGTAAAAAATATATCAGAATTGTAGAATGTTGAGAATTGTAAATTGTAAACTGTAAATTGCTGAGAATTGAGAGAGATGTTTATTCTGAGAACAGTAGGAAGTTAATAAACTGTAGAAAAAGGAGAAGACCTGAAGATAATAGATCGTCCCCAGAAATGAGACAACGTAACGAGCAGTTTTTGTTTTTAATTTTTTTTTTCTCCTGAAGCCAGAGTGGTGGATGGGAAGAATATATTACCTTAGAACACAGTTGAAAATACAGACGGGAGCGAATTTAAAGAATGGAAAGATACATTTTGCGGAGTCTAGACAAGGACCTCTCGGCGTATATCTCTTGATCCCACGAAAGTTTTATAGTAAAATCCTCCTTAGAGTCAAATTATAAGAACAATAATAATTAGTGTTATTATTAAGAACACAACTTCCTTGTCTCGTTACAGAGTCAGATCCGCAAAGTAACCAGATATTAAATCGTCTTAATCGAGGTCTTCTTGTCCGCTCGCCAAGTCAAGCAATTCTTCTCATGTCAGCGTTTTGATTTAGCTTGTTTTCTTTATCACATATTCAAGTAACGTGTTAGCCTAATGTAATCATCAGTATTCTTTAGAAATTTTCCTCCATCTCAAATTTTGTCCTTCGGCCATATTTGCAATATGAGGAAGAATTCAAATAAACAACTTGTCGATCACTATTTAATGAAGAGAACAAAGCTGAACAAGCAATCTAATCATTATTAAATGACTTTGATTCTATTACTTAATGTATTTCATCATATAAATACATTAAGTTAACAATGAGTTTAAATTTATGCCATCCAGTCTCTGAAAACCACTCATAGGAAGCTTTAAAGTTTGTAAATTTTAATTATTTGCTAACTTTCAAGTACTTTTCTTGATTTAGCATTGTGAATGATAGCGTTTGTGAATATAGAAAAAGCCTACGAGTTTGAAACCGTGATGATTGTTCAGTATATGCTGTTAATTCAGCCCATAGCTGTGGGTTTGTTCCAGTGCTCACTATTACATATACAGTAATGTTATGAAATGCGAATTTAGTTAATTTCATGCAGTTCATGTCGTTGATGTAATACAGGGACCTAAGCCAAATGGCCAAAAGCCAATAACAATAATAAGAAAAATGACAAACGTATTCAAGTGCCCAAAATTTGTGCTAATGATAGTTTTCTTTACGTTGATTTGTTATTATATTGTCCTGGATATTGCGGATGGATGCAGTCTAGACCTCATATTTATTTGCTGACAGGTTGTTTATTTATGTTTTGCACCCGAGGAACCTAAAGGTGAATTTGAAGGTCTTATATCGCACGATGGAAGTAAAAGTTGTTTTGTTTTTTTTCTCGGAGACTCGGGAGTTTCCTTCTTCAGAAACCGAAAAATAGGCAGGCACACACACACACACACACACACACACACACACACACACACACACACACACACACTTAGTTCAAGGACATTAGATATTTATCCCATAGATTTTATTAGTATTTTCCCAATTCACTGATGGTATTGGGAACTACATTTAATACAAGTCTGTATGCTCTGCGGAATCTTTACAAGTTTTTGCAGAACCCTAGGCTTCGCAGACACACAGCTTAAGAAACCCTTCTCTATATAAGCACTTGACAACCGAAATTTCTCTTCAAATATATTAGATTAAAAAAAAAAAGTTCTAATAAGAGTGCATTTTTAACGAAAACTTCGACAAAACGAGAGGATTATTTGGAAAATGTTTTGGTTAAAAGATTTCTTCATTTTTTCAGGATATTTGCTTATATTTTGGAATCATTACCCATCAGAACAGGGAATTCTAAATGCCATTATTTCCAGACCTGTTTTATTCGAAGGTATTTTTCATATTTATTTGTATGCACAATTGCCGTCTGCAGATTCACTTTGAAAGGTACATTTGCAGACGATAAGCGATACTATTCAACTGAAACCAAGTTTAAAAACGGACTGAAAGTTAAATAAAGATATTTCTCGTTTTGCTTCTTATTTTCATGTAGTAAATCAGTTAGAAAATTGTCTTTTGCGTGACTGAGTCTTCCCCATCTGTTTTTTGATCTTTTCCTTTGACATTTGGTTCTAAATCTTTATCTTGGTAATTTTCCTACACGATTTTTACAGCATTGCTTAAAAAATATATTGGCGATGTTAATCTCACGCCGAAAGGCCTTGGATTCCCGTAGAGGTAGTAGACAGAAAAATAAAACAGTCAATGAAACTCTTTATTTATACTTACCGTTTTGAGAGCGTTACGATGAGGATAAGTGTATTAGAATCTGCAATATAATTCATTAAAATCAGCATTATTACGTTACAAACATCAAATGCATCATTACTCAATGCGCCTTGTTTGAATTCAGTATGTATCTTTGCAAAGTTATGTGTTTGCGAAAAATAAAAATTCAATTCAATTCAATTAAAATCGCCTTGGAAAAATGCCAAGTATACACTGCTTTCTTTTTCTTTTGATCGCTAGCATTTGCAACCTTTTTAAAGAAATTTTAGATGAACTAAAGAAATAAAAGTTAGGAGAAAAATGTCTTAATTATATGGAGTTGAGATAAACTTGCATAAATGGATATTGCCATGCAACAGCCTAACACCATGTGACATTTTATCTCACCGCAGTGCACTGTTCACTGTCGTAGCCCTTTCTTGAATAATGTTCAAGGATTGGTCCTTGTGAATTCCAGAAAAAATGTTAGTAACACTTTCCCCGCTAAAGGACTATCATTTTAACCAATTCTTAATTGCATTTGTTTTGTTTCGCTTCACTAATGTTCTTTCTTTGGTTATAGAACGTTAGTATTCTTGTTATTCATAAATGACACTTGTTTGGCTGTTTTTCACATATTTAACGCTACTGCTATGCTATGTCGAACAACTCGATAACTTTTTGTTCCCTGCTACACCTTTAACCAACAAAAATCAAAATCACTGCATGCTGTTCTACTTCTTCTTCTATGGTGTGTGAAGTCAACAGAGTGGCCCTGTTCACTCGGATATATCAGCAAGACAACGTTTTAATCAAGGTAAAATATCTCAATTAATAATTTCAATTTATGTTTACGTAGGCATTCAACACATTATTCCGCTAAAAAATTAAATGGGGGATATTCTTTAACTTACCCTCGTATAATTGAATAGTGGTATGGTGAGTAACAGATCTTGCGACAATGGTCTTAAGGAAATATTAGCACATAAGTACATATCAGATTGATCGTTCGTTTGTCAGTAGTGAAGGTTATCATCAATGAATTGAAAATTTTCAACAGTCGAAATACACGGAGGAATATTAAGTTCGACTCTACTTGCAGCCCTACTATTGACAAAATGACAAAAATCTAATAGTGGGCCTTTTAAAATAATTCTTCTTTAATATTCAACAAAAGCCACATTATCGGTAACAAGCAAGTACAGGAACAAATTTTGTCACGTCAACATATTCTGTTCAATGTCATTTTTATCCAGTTTCTGAAGTTCGGATAATCGTTATCCAGTATTGTAAAAAGGACTTTTGTTTTGTTAATTGAATAACAATAAATAAATATAATGAGGACTAGTAATAGTAGTTGTAGTTCGGAATTACCTAGATGAAACTAAAGTTGTACAACCAGTGTACATGTACTACGTCTCTCAAGTGTGTGTGTGTGTGTGTGTGTGTGTGTGTGTGTGTGTGTGTGTGTGTGTGTGTGTGTGTGTGTGTGTGTGTGTGTGTGTGTGTGTGTGTGTGTGTTCTCCAGCCTATTTCCCTATCTTACGGTAGAAAGAAGAAGAAGAAAATGAGTTTTCAGGAGATCAACCCCATAAACATATTCTGGAGAAAGCCGAAAAAAAAAAACATTATTACAAAGGTTTTTTGCGTCTTAGACAGGATGTGAACGTTGGACTTTTCAATCGAAGGTCATTTTTCATACTGAACTAAGCTGCGATAGCTTCGGTAAAAAGTGTATCATCATTATCAATTTCCTGATATGTACTCTCAAGGGATGTCCAGGATACTATGACAGTACTACCTGATTAAGTATATATTATTACTAATCTCCTATCAACAACTTTCCTCCAAATTAGTCTGTTACTTATCAACACTCCAATATTGTCGAATCTAACATTTCTTGCTTCTAAAGTGCATCTGACTGAATCAATCCACCTAGACCTTTGGTCTTCCTCTGGGTCTTTTTCTTGTCAAACGCTAATCTTTCCTCTCCCATTCTGTTTAATTGATCAAACCTCCTGAGATTACCTCTGTTAACACATTCCTGAATGCTAACAATGTCAAGTTCTTTCCTAATATCCTCGTTTTTAATATGATACTGCAATTGATGCCATCTGTTCACACCCCCCCTAATCTTTCTCAGGAGTCTCATATCTGCGGTCTTTAGCCTTTGGCCAAGTGTTTTACCTCTGACCCAGCTCTCAGATCCATAAATTAAAATTGGTTTGAACACTGTTTTTTATACAGCTAATTTAGTGTTTTGACTAATTTCGTTCTTATCCCATATAAATTTATTCAGTTGAAATCCTACCATACCAGCTTTGTTGATTCTGTTGTCTATTTCCATATTTAATTTACCATCTTCGTTAAAAAAAGTGTGCTTAGATAGCACGAATGTAATTCGAAATATAATAAAAAGCATTTCGAGTTATGAAAACCAAGAATTGTTTAAGATCGATTGGCAATTATTATTGTCTGACGTTCATAAATTGAATTGTTCCGGTTATTAGCATATAATTGCTCTATAACGATTCTATAATAATTATGGAATATTTAAACATTTAAATCTATAATGATTTAAAGATTGCAAACAGTTATTTAAAAAAAGGGGTTATCGAAACCAGTGATCTAAAGAAGAAACTGTCACTTGGCCCCAACTGATTTCTAAATATCAATAGGCTCTTGGTCCCTAACCAAAATTCAACACAATAAATTTCTTCCATAAAAAAACTATGACCAACTGTCCTTTTGGGTGGGTTGTATCGGTATTGCACTAATTAAATATTGCTCTTCAGATGAGGAACTTCTCATTACTGAGCATTTGGGGCTTCTCCGAATAGACGATGTTTCTCACTTTTTGATTCACCTCAAAGATGGAAATCGGAATATTCCATCTGTCGGAAAAGTCCGACAGATCGCACATTCACTATATGTTGAAGATTGAAACCATCGTTTTGAAGAATGAGAGTTATAATAACTTTAGATTGGTGATCAAATGTTAATGAAGGAAAGTATGGTATGATTAATTTCGTAAGTAATAACTTATGTCGCGTATCATCTTTAGGTAATTTTCTAATTCGTTGTCATCTACCCTACGTTTTTGATGTTAGCCCATTTCTAGCCTATTCCTTAAAATGGGAAATAAATTCTTACCTGGAACTATCGTTCCGTTGCACTTATTTAAATATTCCTAAAAAGAGAAAATAACGCTTTCGACTCATCACCAATCACCAGTATGGATATCACCATTGTTATTCCACGGGACAGAAGAGGGGCGATCTGCGGCAAACATTCTAAGGAAAGAATATCGGAAAAACTCAAACAATCTAGCTGACAAGTTCAGCATATTCAATTTGGTTAGACGTCCTTTACAAACCTCCATATAATGATCTTTAATGTCTTATTTTATTTGATTAGTTTCCTCGTCTGCCATTCATTCATTGCCAAGGTGGATAATTTTCTTTCTTCGGATTTCCTTATTACCGCAACAACTCCCCAGGGCGCTGTTTATTTTAGCTATCGTTTTCCTACTACGTTGTAATCTTTTGCACTTTAAGTTTCATACCCATGTAATGCTCACATAGCTGTAATATACTTTATCTATTCTCATTTACCAAATTTTGGGAGTGTCATTGTGTTCTTTCCTGAACAAATGTTAACTTTGTAAATTGGAAATCTGCTCTTTGAATGGTACTCTAAAGGAGTTGCAGATTTAGGGTGGTGCGTACACTGATTCTGTCTGTAAGAGAAAAATTCAGTCAATGGCGCCTTCTCTCTCTCTCTCTCTTTCTCTCTCAAACAGAGAATTCTGTTTCCACCTGTCGGTGTTGGGGCTATTCAACTGAATTCGCATCTACACCCCCATTCAAAGTTGATTCACAAGAAAGGCTGCAACCAGTCAATTCATACAAATTCTAAATCGACACCCATCCAAACAAAGAATCTCAGTGGCCCAGAGTATCGACCACAGGGGCGGCTCGTGCATAAGCACTGCGGAACTGCAGCATCCCCAATTTTTCTCGATATATAAATATATTTATTAATTTATTTATAAATTAATAAATTAATTTGCTTGTAATATTGAATTTTATCATCAATAATCCTATACAATTCTCTTATTTTGTATAAAAAAATAATAAAAATTCATCTTGTAGCACTTAGGAGGGCGAAGGACGCTAGCAGCACTGTGTTTACTATGTCATATTGCTTCGCGCGCAAGCATATACACGTCATAGTGAAATGCGAGCTATTAGCGTAATGCGGCACTGTCGGTCGCTCAGTTCCGCTTTTGTTTATATGTAGTTTGAGCCAGTAGTAGAGTGTTCGTAGTGCTTATCGTGTTTACTCCGTCTCTTTAAATATTTGGACATTACAATTAAAGACATAACATTTGTTATAGTAATTTTTAATTTAAGTATAATTTTAGTATAATTTGAATTATACTAAACTGTATAATTTTATCGATAATAAACAATATTTTTTCATGAAACAAAACAAGAAGAATATATTTTATTTTTAAGTAATTTTGAATTATACAAACTGTATGATTTTATCGTTAATAAACAATATTGTTTCATGTTTAATTTTTTTTAATTGTTACCATTAAAAAATTTTTGCCACTTTCGCGTGAAACGGACTGCTTCATATTTAGTTGAAAAGTCCACTGTGCGATGGACGACACTAGGAATAGGCGATTAACGTGTTAAGTATAGATATCTGAAATTTGCACATATTCAACTGTAGATTTTCTATCTGGGAAGATTTATGAATTAATTCTTGACATAAACTGTCTCCCACAAGCAAAAAATTTGTCGAATAAATCTGAGAAACTTTTTTTCGTTAGGCAGACTAGAGGAATCGTTCCACCAACTACGATATGAAATAATAAAGTTTATTTCAGAATTTATATAACACACACACACACACACATGCTCGCGCACACGCGAGGGTTGCTGACAAGTTGTGATGATCACCATGAAGGAAATGAGGTAGAACCATGTAACTTACACATTATTCGACAAATTCCTTACGAAGTGTTATATACTTGTTACAACGCTGCTGCATCATTTACAATCCTCAGAGAAAAAAAGTCTTTCCCTTATTGCACAAACCAGTCATATATTTTATTTAACAATCAATAAAATGTTACTGAGAAATGAATAAATTCAGGATTCATCTAAGAAAACATCCGCTAGTTATCTGAACTCAGTAAACATAACTTTACTGGCACAAGAAAAAAAAAAAAAAGACACAAATTACATGAAGCCAAAATTACAATACATAACTTTTCATGCATCTTCCTACTTAAAAGCTTCATGCAACTTGAAAGGCTAATCATTGTTCAAGCAATATTAAATTCACGGTTTTTATTCCCACAAAATGGACAAACCTAAGCCAGTGTTTCTCAACGTTTTTTGGATCATGCCCCACCTCATCGTCTCAAAGATTTTGATGCCCCCCCCCAGCATAATAGTCAGCCAAGTTCTGAAAAAGTATAATATAAATATCTATAAATATGTATATTTTATACAAATTTTACACCCGTCACACACACACACACACACACACACACACACACACACACACACACACACACACACACACACACACACGCGCGTTAAAAAATAGACACTTCTAACCCATTTCATCTTTTAAAAATATCTACTTCGAAGTATAAATTTAAATATTTGTAATTTCTTTTGTCATTGATGTTATGTTTATATCATTGTTTTTCATTTTTTAATTAATAGGATCCAACGGTGTACCGAGCACTATTGTTTTTAGATGTATACAAAGCGCACGCTTAATAAATAAATAAATAAATAAAAACGGGCATAACCCTGCCTAAAAACACACTCGATTGATGAACAAAATGCACGAATGTCTTATGGCTTCAGCTGCTGAGCCTCCGCAGCTCTGACCGTATCTACAATGCCTTCCCAAACAAGTTGGATGGTACGACGTGGTCCGAAATCCAACTTGTTTGGGAAGAACCTTACAAAGACTTTCTGATTGAAGGTGAGTTATCCTCATACGGAGATGGAAAAGTTTTTTTCCTTCCAGAAACTCTGGTTTATCTTCTCGGAAAACTGCTAAACCGATAGAATGTTTGAATATCCGATATTTCATTACATTTTCCTATGATTAATGATGAAAATATTATTATCCGGGTGGGGGGGGGGGGGAAGAAAAGAAAAGAAATTGCTTTCTTAATTTTATGGACAGTCATTTTTATTCTGCGAATTTATTCCGGTTGTAATCGAAATCACTACGATTACTACCGGAAAATATGAAGATACTAAATTGCAAATAATATTGTATATAAATTCATGAATAAAAGTAAAATAATAATCACTTACTCATCACCGTGGCAACAAGTCTGTCTTCGATAATCTACTGTTAACAATGAATATTTTTAAATTGATCTACTGAAAACTCTCTTTGCTCTCTTCCTTAATGCTGTTTAGGGAAAAGAATACAATCTCCCGTATTTTTCCATCAGCATCTTCGCACTCCGAAAGAAGCATCATTTATTCATCTACTGAACCAGAAAGAGTTTCACTTACCTTTTCGTTACTCTCCGTCACACACGCTCTTCCGCTAGATCGTATGAGAAGTGACTCCACTACTATAAGAACGTGATGGTAATGCGTCCTAAATACGAACCGCTAAGACATCGAACAACCGGTTTAGTAAATTTTCGGTTTGTCTTGGCTCGATAGTTTCGTCCTAGTTTTATAGTGAGAGAGAGATATTTTCGACACATTCCAGTGTGTTCGTGCATGCGTTGTGGAAATCTTTACCAGCATCATAGGCTTCACCTTATGTGTTTAGCACTGTAAATATGTGGCAGTCTATTCGGTACTGCATTATTACTCATTCAAAGCACACTTTCCATTTAGAATAATTAATGACATAAATATAATGAAAGGTGTAGCTTTATAAGCGCTCCGCACCTTTTCCAAGAGTTGATAATTCATTTTAGTGTTTTATGGACACCAGCACAAATAAAGCTGCAGTGAATTGTTCGTGTTGTCTTTAATTTCTGTAGCGGTAGTGTGGGATCGATTTGTCTGTTTAAGCGAAGATATTATTGAGTTTATACAAATAAAAAAAAACCTCTTCATCTCAGTTCAAATTGGTTTAACAGTCCGAATTGAAGTCTCATTCCACTCTCTTCATTTTCTTTAACTTGCACCAGATGTAGCACTGGGAGTAGGTTACGAGTTGAGACTAGAACATTATACTCAAGCCACTTGAAACTTCCAATAAACAGGTTAGTGGTTTCACACTGGAAGACTAAAATCACCTACCACTTGCACAGATATCCAAGTGATAATGAGATTCAAACCACAACTTGTCTTTGAAGAGCGGAGAAGCTCTTCAAATCCACCAATCGGCGGGAAATGAATGATGTTTTTATGACAGTAGTACTAAAAGAAGAGAATGGTGTTTTTGGATGGATATTCCAAATGGTGATAATTTAGTAGAAACTATCAAAACCCTCTCTCAGCCTTAACAGCAACTTGAATTCATAATTTAACACTTTCATTGCCAAGCTGAAAATTGGAATTTCGTGTGGTGGCCAATTTTTTTTAATTTTTTTTATTTAGTTAGCGACGTACACGCGATAACGCGTGATCGACCGTTTAGTGAGGGCTCGCATCACGCGATATCGCTTGATTGGCAATGAACATGTTAAAAGTCACTCCTCTCGCACCTAAAAAAATGGAATTAAGGTGCTGTGATGTGAGACTAGCTAACTCTCCTTCATTTAAGTCTTCATAAAGATTTCTCGTGTTGAAGATCGGATTCCAACTGAGCTCAGTCCAAGGAAAGGACTTTTCCTTTTCCTGGACTGAGTTCTTTATGTTTTTCAGGAAAGAAGGCAGTGAACTCAATGATGTGCTGCCAAAATCTTAATAACCATTTCCCTTATAAAGTTCAGATTTAAAGGATGTGCCATAGTTTTCTGTACCTTTTTCTGCCCTTCCGAAACATGAAGTCCAACAATCAGATTTAAACATTTATAACCATTCGAATCCTTTTTCATTTTTAGAGAAATCTCGACCCATCCGTTGTACAAAACGATCTTTAATTAATTGTAACTTTATAACTAAAAAAAATTGGTAATGGGAAAATTTTTATTAGATTGATTTTTTATGCACTATAGATTTTGCGCACCGTTTTATAAGATCAAGATCATTTTATAACATATTTTGTTTTTGTAAATTTTTAACAACCGATTCAAAAACTGTTCAAAACTTAACAACTTATTCTTACGAAATGATGTAAACAAGCGGAAGCTCATCACTTAGAGAACGCCATGTCTGTATATTGCGTTTAATGTATTCTTAAGATTCGTAAGGTAGGTTGTAGTCTAATAACTGGAATGACCACTCAAGACGATCATTTTGCCATAAAATTCCTCAACTCACTGACAGAAATCTTATTCGATCGATTCTCATATTGTTTATGCCTAGAAATATACAATTACAGAATATACGAGCAGTGATCAAAAATTTATTATTATTATTATTAACTGACACCTCCAAGGAGTCCAAGGACTCATCGAGGAAGGGCGCCTGCTCTACAACTCGGTCTCCACCATTCAATCACCAACTGACCGCAACTACACCAACGCCATATACTGCCGACCACCACTGGTATTTCCAAAATCACAAACATTCATGCCCACGGCGGGATTCGATTAAGACATGTCCAAGTTGCATCCCATCAAACTTATATGAAGCAATCAATCTTCCATTATTCAATGCATCTCTGGTAGGACTGAATTCGTTGCGGTTCCATATCATATTCAGTTGTATATCGAAGAAGTCCTAATTCCCATTTGCGGTGCTTTCCAGCCTGAGGAAAAAAAGAAGAAGTCACAAGGAGAAAACATTTATTGAGTAAACGAATAAAAACAGAACTATCTGTGAGACTGGTCATCGTTTGGCCTAGAGGAAGAAATTCTGGGATTCTTTCTGTAATGTGGTGACTTGGGCATGCACATCAGGATATTAATCGAAACAAAGAAATAAAAAAGAAAAGGCATAAAAGAATATCTTCTGCAGTTCTCTATCGAAGAAACCCTATTTAGCATATTATTATTATTATTATTATTATTTGACACCTCCAGGGAGTCCTAAGACCCATCGAGGGAAGGCACCTACTCTACAATTCTCGTCTCCATTACTCAACATCATCCACAAACCGCCTCACCTACGCCAACGACATCTCCTGTCCAATTCATATAAATTATGAATTTAAATATGATGTATTTTTTATTTTTTCAAGCTAAAGAATAATTATAGCCTCAATGGAATGTTCTAAATATGCTTTTTCACCTGTCGGAAATTACAGAAAGTATTGATCATATAAAGCTATCAAGAATCTACCAATAATAATAATAATAATAATAATAAAGTTGCAGTACGTAAATATATGTATAAAAAGTATCTTTATAGTTGCTTTTGAGATATTTTACGTAGCACAGTTTCTCCTGTTAGTTGCATCTGAGTTCATTATTTTTATGAATAATAAATTCAGAGTGTTTCGAGAATCATAACATTTGAAATTATTCCGAAATGTGAGCTATTAAAAAAATTTTATTTCATAAAATAAGGTCTTTCACAAACATTTTATTAGT